>NC_141689.1:855870438-856470438 GCF_964263255.1 Lissotriton vulgaris | reverse complement strand
ACTTCATATATCTACTGAATCAACTATTCACACATCTTTGGACAGTCACACCCCCCCAACGAACCACACACACTTTCACTCTCCCATACAAATACTCAGTTATCTAATCAATAACTCAATAACTAATATAGACTTTCACATAGCTAGTAAGCAACTGGAGAACCAGTTTACACAACAACTGACAAAGTGATACAGATATTCGTACAGTTTAGTCACTATTCACTATATTTAGTGAGACACTATAAATTGGTCAAGTAAACAGTCAATTACACTGCTACTAAATCCTCCATCCAAATATTTATTTATATATATCCACTCATTCTTCAATGCAAATTGCTATATATATATATGCATATTTAAATAAAGAAGCAAACCAAATTCACTGGATGATGTCATCAGTGATGTCATTTGAAATGTCATCAGTGATGTCACTGACCATGTCATGAATGATCTAATATGTGACATCATCAGCAGTGCATTGCGGGTTCGCGAAATATAGTTAGTCCAACCAACTATATAGGAGCAATTTCGATGGTTTTGTATGAGTGAAATGTCCAGCAAACTATAACACCCCTAAAACTTGTTTTGAGTGAATTTCAAAGTTTTTTTTAAAGCTAATTCCTAACTATATAAGGCCTGAAACCTATGTTTTTTTCAGTGAATTTCAAAGGTTTTTTAAATGCTAATTCCTAACTATATAAGACCTGAAACCTATGGTTTTTTAAGTGAATTTGCAAGGTTTTTAAAATGCTAATTCCTAACTATATAAGGCCTGAAACCTATGGTTTTTTCAGTGAATTTGCAAGGTTTTTTAAATGCTAATTCCTAACTATATCAGGCGTGAAACCTATATTTTTTTCAATAAATTTCAATGGTTTTGTAAATGCTAATTCTATTAGCGGATAACGTTTATATATGTTATTATCCTTCTGGTACCACCTGAGCAGCCATCTCATTTCTCAGTAGAACTGAGGCACAAGAGAGCACAAAACAAGAGTGGAAAACGCAAAAAGGGGGCAGGGTAGAGACCCCCTAAACCCCTAACCCTTCTCAGGTTGTCCCAGAATGACCCCCAAGGGCAAACATTTTTTTTTAATGAAATCACGGGGTACGCGCACGGTACGCATACGTACGCGGACCTGTACGCGTACCGTGCGCGCACCCCGCAATTTTTTTTTTTTTTTGCCCTTGGGGGTCCTTCTGGGACTCCCTGAGAAGGGCTAGGGGGTTGGGGGGTCTCTACCCTGCCCCCTTTTTGTGTTTTCCACTCTTGTTTTGGGCTCTTTTGTGCCTCAGTTCTCCTGAGAAACAAGATGGTGGCCAACTCTTCCTGGTTTGGACAGTTTGGAATGTTGACAGTCGACTGCCAGCCAATCAGGATCGCGCTTGCGCACGTACGGTGCGCGGACCCATAAGCTCATATAGATATGTATCTGTTTTTTAACCTAATTTTCATAAAAACCACTGGAGCAAATTTCACCAAACATAGCAAAGGCACATCTGCGTACCAGTCCCTACAATTTTGCCAAGTTTGGCGTAATTCCATACAGCGGTTCGGGCTGTAGACTTGTCAGACCGTCCTATGGAAATTAACATGGGGAAAACACATATTGGGACCCCCCTTTTTTCTCAGCCCCCACTTCACAAATCCCTTCAAAACTTTCAGGGAAGGAGCGGAGCGCAGCAAGACCATTTTAAGGAAAATTACAGGCAGATCCCTCAATCAGTGCCAAAGTTATTCCCAATAGAATGTTCGGAATTTCCTATGGTAGCCAATCCTAACTATATATACCTACTGGCTATCGCCAGTAGGCAATTTATATATATAGATATATATATATATATCTATATATATATATATATATATATATATATATCTATTACCTACTGGCGATAGCCAGTAGGTATATATAGTTAGAATTTTTTCCCTATGGGACTTTTGAAAATTCTATGTCTAATAACTTTGGCGTTTGTGGACGGAATCGGCTGAAATTTTCAGGAAAATGGCACATTTTGTTTCTGAGCAGCCCCTGAAAATTTGGTGGGGTTTCGTCAAGGGGGGGCTGAGAAAAAAGGGGGGTCCCAAAACGCGTTTTTTGCATTGAGTTTTCCATAGGGCGGTTGGACTCACTTTTAGCTCGAACGGCTGAATGGATTTGCACGAAACTTGGCAAAATTGTAGGGACTGTTAGCCCGATGTGCCTTTGCTAGGTCTCAATATATGTGCTCCAGTAGTTTTTGAGAAATTAACGTTTAAATCAAGATATATATCTGTAACAGCGCTCCGGGCAGCGATCCGGTCCGCTTACTTTTCGCTTATCGGAACTTTGCGCGCAGAAAGCTGATTGGCTCTCCGGTGTCTGTCAACATTCTAAACAGTCCGGAGCGGACGCCATCTTGTCTCTCGGTAGGATCGAGAGAGAAGAAGAGGTGGAAAACGAAGGGGGAATTTAATGAAAGGGGGCAAGGTATCCCCCTCTTGACCCCCTAGGAATGTTGTTGGGGTTATTAAAGGGTCCCGTGGGGAAAATAAAAAAAAAATGATTTTTCACGGTAGAAGCGCGGCCGCGAACTGGTAGCGAAACGGGAATTCGCCATTTTGTGCTTCGTAAATTAAATTACTAGTTATAAGTGGGTGCGGGAGACGTATCCTAATCCCCTATGTTTCCTGAGGGTGGGTGAGGAGGCTGATATATGTTGATACATCTCTTCCAGCGGCTGTGCGTGAGCTTTTTTTTTTTTTTTGCTGCGTGACAGTCCGGAGCGGCCGCCATCTTGTCTCTCGGTAGGATCGAGAGAGAAGAAAAGGTGAAAAACTAAGGGGGAATTTAATGAAAGGGGGCAAGGTATCCCCCTCTTGACCCCCTAGGAATGTTGTTGGGGTTATTAAAGGGTCCCGTGGGGAAAATAAAAAAAAAATGATTTTTCACGGTAGAAGCGCTTCACGGGCCGCGAACTGGGCCGCAAACTGGTAGCGAAACGGGAATTCGCCATTTTGTGCTTCGTTAATTAAAGTACTAGGTATAAGGGGGTGCGGGAGACATATCCTAATCCCCTATGTTTCCTGAGGGTGGCTGAGGAGGCTGATATATGTTGATATATCTCTTCCAGCGGCTGCGCCATCTTGCCTTTTTTCGAATGCCACAATTTTGTCGTGCACGGCAGCCATTTTAGATGCCAGGCTGGTTCCAGGCTATCACCTAACCCTGCGGATGTAGTTTATGGCCCCAGCTGTAGAGAATTCAGACATGCCAATCCTCCTGATTCAGGCGTGTGAGTACTGATTTCAGTGCTAGTCTCCCGCCTCCCGATTTCTGCAAGCAAAAACCCGGGGGCATATTACGAACAACTAGCGATCATTTTTGTCTATAACTTGTTTAGAGACAAAAATTATCGCCGCACATCGGCGATTTTTATCGCAGATAAACCTTGCTATTATCGCAGAAAAGTCAGCGATATTCATGTATTATCGACCTAATGCTCTTAGCCATGTTATCCACCTCCCATTGGATAACATGGCTAAGAACTGCTCAGGGCAGGTGTTAGATTTTGGAGATATTCGCGCTTAGCGCGAATATCTCCAAAAGTTGGTAATAGGAGATAGCGATGTTAGGGACTGTTTCCAGTCGCTAACATCTTGGCACGCCACTTTGCATGTCATTAGTGATAAGTATCACTGACATGCAAAGCGGGGCCCAAGATGGTCGCTATCTCCTTTTAGCTGTCACTAACTGGTGTTAGCGACAGCTTGATAATAGGGAAATAATTTTATCTCCGCTTTCATGGTTTTTAAAGCCAAAAAAGCGGAGATAAACCCCCTTGATAATATGCCCCACGATTCCTTGGGGGTTTCAGCTGACAGGGCTTGGTATTGTGTTACATGGTAATTTTTCCATGAAACGTCAGAGGGTCGATGTAGGGGTTCTAGAAGAGGTGATAAACCATTTAAGCCTCATGAACAAGCGCATGGTCTTTTAAAGATTTGTGAAGTACTCGGGGCGGCGGTGTGTGTGTGCCCTCTTTCAGGAGCGGGCGGGGGGGCACTGCCAGCAACTTGCCAGGTCAGGTAGTGTTCAACACGTGCATCACCCTTTCTCTGCCTGCTATTGCGCTCCATGCTTCGGAAAGGTAAGAAAAAGAACGTGCATTTGAGTTTGAAATGTCCGATCCTGCAGCAGCACACTTCCAAAGCCCACACATGACAATAACCCGAATCAAGGCCCCATTCACCCGTTTTAAAAAAAATAGATAACACTCCAACAAAGTAAGGTTATAAAACTTTATTAACTACTAACTTTAACAAACGGAACAAAAACTAAAAACATTTAAACATTTCTCCACACAAAAAGCAACAATGGTTAGAAGCGGTCTTTTGTGCGAATAGTCCCAAGGCAGCACAACGTGCAGAGTTCTGGACGGCACCCAGGTGATGTCGCCTGGGTGCCGCACTGGTTTAGGGATCCTACAATGCTGCTCCGAAAATTGGCGTGGGGCGTCCCGGGTGGGGCGGGAGGAGGCCTCGTCAGTAGCGGTCTGTTGTGCGAATAGTCCCAAGGCAGCACAACGTGCAGAGTTCTGGACGGCACCCAGGTGATGTCGCCTGGGTGCCGCACTGGTTTAGGGATCCTACAATGCAGCACAGAAAAACAGCGTGGGGCGTCCCGGGTGGTGCGGGGGGAGGCCTCGTCAGTAGCGGTCTGTGTCCAGTGTCACATGGCTGACACAACATGTACGACAGGCACCCAGGTGATGTCCAGTAAACTGCCGCACTGGTTTTGGTATCCTACAATGCTGCTCCGAAAATTGGCGTGCGGCGGCCCGGGGGGGGGGCGTGGGGGAGCCGGCGTGAACGGGCCTCCCCAGGTGGCGGCCATCTAGCTGAGTTGCGCTCGCTCTTGCGGCCACAGCGTCTCGCTCACCATGTTGTTGAGTTGCTCCCACTCTTGCAGTGCAGCGATAGGCGGCTGCCACATGGCTCTTAAAATGGCGGACGGCTCCTCGGTTTTGGGCCTGGTCCACTGAAATGGCCCTGGGACACTTTGGAACTCGGACGCTTGCCTGCTAGGGCTTGGGCTCCATTCTCGAAAAGCGTCCCCTCAGCCGTGAAGATTGTATAAAAGTCTTGGGGGCCCCCGACTCCCGCAGACTTCCGGTGGGGAGCGGCTGCCATGATTGCTCGCGGAATGACCACGACGGAGCCACGAGATGGTGGTGCTCTCATGCTGACGCCAGCTTCAGTCTGAATGATCCAGAAACAAGGTGGGGCTTTCATCGTTTGGGAAAAAAAAATGTTCTAAACCAATGAAAAGTGTTATTTTTAGGTCATATGACCAAGCCTTCCATCTTTAGGAAACCAAAAGTAAAATGAACCAATGAAAAGTTTTATAAACAAGTCACATGACCTGTTATGCGACATAGGGCTACAAAAAGCGTAGAAAATCCGTTGGCACGTGAGGCGGCGTCAGTAGCGGACCGATGTGCGAATAGGCCGAAGGCAGCACAACGCGCCGAGATCCGGATGGCACCGAGGTGGTGTCCAGCAAATTGCCGCACTGGTGTGGCCATCCTACAATGCTGCGCCGAAAGACGGCGTGTCCAGCTGAATTGCGGTCACTGTTGCGGTACAGTGACTCGAACGCGCCGAGATCCGGATGGCGCCGAGGTGGTGTCCAGCAAATTGCCGTACTGGTGTGGCCATCCTACAATGCTGCGCCGAAAGACGGCGTGTTCAGCTGAGTTCCGGTCATTCTTCCGGCACAGTGACTCGAACGCGCTGAGATCCGGATGGCACCGAGGTGGTGTCCAGCAAGTGGCTGCACTGGTGTGGCCATCCTACAATGCTGCGCCGGAAGTCGGCGTGGGGTGCCCCGTTGGCTTATGAGGTGATGTCAGTAGTGGACTGATGTGTGAATAGGTCGGAACCAGCACAAGGCGCCAAGATCCGAATGGCAAGTCCTGGATGTTGAGTGCCTCAGTTGAGATTTCTGAGCAGTGCTTGTAGGACTGTCTGAAGCTTATTTGCACCTGCTGCAGCTTCACTAGGTCCGGCGGAACTTTTTGCCTTTTCCTTTCTGCTTCTTTTCCTACAATGCGTTTCTTCTGAAGACACGACCAGGTCCCTGAATGTGTGCAGGGGGACGCTATTGATTGAATGAACGCGCCGAGATCTGGATGGCACCGAGGTGGTGTCCAGCAAATTGCCGCACTGGTGTGGCCATCCTACAATGCTGCGCCGAAAGTCGGCGTGGGGTGCCCCGTTGGTTTATGAGGTGATGTCAGTAGCGGACCGATGTGTGAATAGGTCGGAACCAGCACAAGGCGCCCTGCACTGTTGAGCCTTTTTCAATGTCTGATTTTTGTTGTTTCCCCTCCATCAAAAACAAAACAAAAATACAAGGCGCCAAGATCCGAATGGCAAGTCCTGGATGTTGAGTGCCTCAGTTGAGAGTTCTGAGCAGTGCTTGTAAGACTGTCTGAAGCTTATTTGCACCTGCTGCAGCTTCACTAGGTCCGGCGGAACTTTTTTCCTTTTCCTTTCTGCTTCTTTTCCTACAATGCGTTTCATCTGAAGACACGACCAGGTCCCTGAATGTGTGCAGGGGGACGCTATTGATTGAATGAAAATGGCGGCTTGACACAAAGCTGACTCAAGCGTTACTGTTGGTGCTATACAGACAAAAATTGGTTTTCAGTTTGTACATTCTTCAGGTTTTTTTTTTCCATCCAAGTCTGATTGAGAGTTTGTAGAAAAATGGCTTCAGATTTTCCACATACTACTCTTCAACATTCTTCCTAAATGTAACAATGTGAAACTCACTAGGAGAACGGCTGTTTCTGTTTCCTTTCAAAATGCTGCCACCAATATTTTCTGAATGGAAGACACCATCTTGTAGCATAAAGGGCCGAAAGGGGTTCTGGTCTGGCCGATGGTTGGTGGAGACATTTTGACTATATCTTGGACCTGCCCGGCCTCGCCCAAAATGGCGCCGGTATAAATGGGACTCGTAACTCTTTGCCCGCAAATGTATATCTAGAAAATGTTATTGTAAGTGGCCCTGTCGTATTTTAATTACAAAATGTACGTCCACCGATTCCGCAACTGTTAGACACCTTTGTTCTTGTCACCTAATGGCCCGCTCGTTACGTTCTTCTACAGTGTAAATGTCTCCTCATCATATACGATTTCAGTTTGCTCCGTGGCCGGCCCACGTGGTTATAGGCCCGTATTTGTATACTGACATTTTCACAATAAAGGTTTTTAAAACAAAACACGGTAGTAGTATTTTCATTTGTAAAGTTTTTACTTTTAGTGACTGTTTTCGAATCAGTAAAAGGCAAGTGAAATAAAGCAGTCCAATTACATGACGGATAAAAGGTATAATATGTAGGAACGCAGTAAAGATAAATGGTCAAGGGCAGTTGTGTTTTTCATGTCTGCAACATAAAGTGATCGATAAGAATCTGATAATCAGGCGTATCGGCGACTAAGACAGCAGGCCGAATCTCTTTTACTCAACGGCTCCGTCATGGAAGGAAGAAACGCCCTTTTTCTCGAAAAAGGAATATATTTTACTTGCAAGACAGTTGTAAATTTTCCGGGAAAGTACATTAGCCTGGAATATTATAACATATGTTTGAAAAAAAAATATTGTTCGAAAATAATAAAAAGCGTAATTTTTAGGTCATATGACCAAGCTTTTCATCATTAAATTAACAAAAGTAAAATGAACCAATGAAAAGTTTTATTAACAAGTCACATGACCTGTTATGCTTACGTTACGCGCTGCGCGCCGCGCCTCGGATCACTTCCGGGTGCGCTAACGCGGCGTGTCATAAAACGCATTACGCGACAACGTAGGTCAAGAATATAGTCTAAATGTCTCCACCAACCACCGTTCAGAACACAACCCCTTTCAGCAGTCCAAAAAGTTCTGTTAAATGACAACAGAGGGGACAGGCAACAAGAACCATCAGTCAAAGAGGGGAGGGCAAGTTCTTCTCTTCCGGGTCATGTTGGGGCGCTACCGGAACTGATCGAATTGGTAGTCTACAGTGTTTCTGGATGTTTCAGACTAAAGCTGGCGTCAGCATGAGACCACTACCATCTCGTAGCTCCGTCGTGGCCATTCCACGAGCAATCATGGCAGCCGCTCCCCACCAGAAGCCTGCGGGAGTCGGAGGCCCCCAAGACTTTTGTAGAATCTTCACGGCTGAGGGGACGCTTTTCGAGAATGGGACCCAAGCCCTAGCAGACAAGCGTCCGAGTTCCAAGGTTTCCCAGGGCCATTTTAGTGGACCAGGCCCAAAACCGAAGAGCCGGCCGCCATTTTGAGAGTCCTGTGGCAGCCGCCTATCGCTGCACCGCAAGAGCGGGCGCATCTCAACTACATGGTGAGCGAGACGCTGTAGTCGCAAGAGCGGGCGGAAAACAGCTGAATGGCGGAAGAGGCACAGTGTAGCAAAAGCGGGCGGAATGGCAACTAAAACGATAAAGGGGCGCCCCACTACAGCTTGTCTTCAGGTCAAACGGATTGTGGGACAAGGTCCAGAATTGAAGAGTCATCAAAAGGCAAAAAGTTCCGCCGGACCCCGGGAGCCGGCCGCCTATGTCGGGGGCGATCTCAGGCTACACCAGTGCTATAAGACTTGGGGAGGGTGTCGGAGCCAAGCGTCTTCTCCGAGTCCATGGCCATCACACCGCCCCTCAGGGGCCTCCGTCAAGCTGTTTAGGAAGGTAACATATCACATTGTTTTCTAATGCAGTCAGGTCCACAAACGACACTCACTTACTTTGAGAATAGTGAAGCTGCAGTAGGTGGAAATAAGCTTCAGACAGTGTTACAAGCGCTGCTCAGAACTCTTAACTATGGCACCCAACATCCAGAACTTATGCTATTTGAGAATGGTAGTGACATCGAAGCATCTCAGGGACCAAAACCATTAACGTACTTTCACGTATGAAAATCTTACTTGGGGAGGGGGCAGGAGCGAAGCGCCCCCTCCCAGTCAGCGCCACCACACCGTATGTTGAAAATCTGAAGCCATCGTTCTACAAAGTCAACCAAACTTGGATTGAAAAATCTAGAAAAATGTACAAACTGAAAACCAGTTTTGGTCTGCATAGCATCAGTAACAACGCTTGAGTCAGCTTTGTGTCAAGCCGCCATTTTGATTCAACAAAGCACAGGCATTGAAAAAGGCTGAAATTCAGAACTCTAAACTATGGCACCCAACATCCAGGAGCTTGCTATCCGGATCTTGGAGCCTTGTGCTGTTTTCGATCTATTCACACATCGGTCCACTACTGACATCATCTTATAAACCAACGTTATGTAAATAGTTTTTTAATAAAATGTTTTACCCTGTTTCTTTGCTGGTGTGTTGTCTATATTTTTAATATTTGCATAGGGTTTGTCATTATTTTGTGCGGGATGGGTGATGGAGCCGAGCTGTCTTGCAGCCCTCATGGTGTGGAGCTCAGTTCATCTCACTATTTTCGTATTTCTCAAGAAGGGTTGTTCCTAATATTTCTATTTTAGCGAGGTCAAAAAGAGATCCAATTAGTGGCCTACTGATTTTGCTCGATTACTTTTATTTTTTTACACGATTTTTCACTATCTGCAAAGACTAAACAGAGTATTGCGACTTTGTGCTTGTTTGTAAATAGAGAATGATCCAAAGAGAACCAATTCTAAAACAGTAAATGCTTGGACAACAATCAATCAAATGGAGAGACAAGGAGGCACGACGGATTACAACGGGGGTAAAGGCCTGCGTTAACTACCCTTCAGTATCTGCAAAGAGAGAGTACTACTAAGGCAAAAGAGGGGAGGGGGGGGGGCAGCGTTCAAAGCACATCAGCGTGCATAAATACGAAAATGTTTTTATCTATCACGTACTTGACATTTTAAAGCTTTTCATATTTGCTATTAAAAAACCAATGAAATTCACAGAAAAAACCATAGGTTATAGTGGATATATAGTTAGGAATTTGCATTTACAAAACCTTGAAAATTCAATGAAAAAACCATAGGTTATAGGCCATATATAGTTAGGAATTAGCATTTACAAAACCTTATTTTACTCGCATAAAACCATTGAAATTCCATATATAGTTAGCTAACTATAAGCGCTAACTATATATCGCGCACCCGCAATCCACTGCTGATGATGTCACATATTACATCATTCATGACATGGTCAGTGACATCACTGATGACATCACTGATGACATCTCAAATGACATCACTGATGACAACTCAAATGATATCAATGATGACATCTCAAATGACATCACTGATGACATTACTGATGACAACTCAAATGACATCACTGATGACATCTCATTTGTCATCACTGATCACATCACTCATGTGATAATACAATGAACCTCTTCAGACTCTAATATAACCTTACATACACTCAGTATAAACAGACACTCACAGACTGTCACTCATCCATGGAGTTACTCACACACCTAGTCAGTCATGCAAAGAATCAATCACACCTCCATTTCCTCAACTATACAGTTATACACATCTTACTTATTCAAACATATAATAACACATATTTACTCTCTTATATAATCCCTGATACAAGCTCACAGTGATCGATACAGCCACTCACACATTCACTGGCTCTTATGTTCAGTTATTTATATATCTCAACTCTCACATGTATTGTGTTTTACATACGTACTTACTTGCATATGTAGCAATGAGAAATCCATTCACTCACCAACACACCCATGCACAGTCAACCGCCCATATAGCTGTTTCCACATGCACTCTTGAACTCATACTCCTAGTGAATCAACTGCTTACACATCTATGCACAGAGTCACGCACCTCCCAGCCACCCACACACACACTCAGCCTCCCATTCAAATATTTGGGCAACCAATCAATAACCCATATGGCCACTCTTATAGCTACTGATCAACACATGCAGCAGCTTACACAACATCAAACATACTGATGCACGAATTAAGACAGTTTAGTCACTAACCCATGTACTCAGTGAGACACATTTAATCACTCACTCATACAGTCAGTCATGCACCTACTAAATTCTTCATCCAGACACTTATACATCCACTCATTCTTCAATATGTGAAACATATTTAAACTTTACAGACACATACAATCACTGGATGTTGTGATCAGTGATGTCATCAGTGATGTCACTGACCATGTCATGAATGATGTAATATGTGACATCATCAGCAGTGGATTGCGGGTGCGCGATATATAGTTAGCGCTTATAGTTAGCTAACTATATATGGAATTTCAATGGTTTTATGCGAGTAAAATAAGGTTTTGTAAATGCTAATTCCTAACTATATATGGCCTATAACCTATGGTTTTTTCATTGAATTTTCAAGGTTTTGTAAATGCAAATTCCTAACTATATATCCACTATAACCTATGGTTTTTTCTGTGATATATATATATATATATATATATATATATATATATATATATATATATATATATATATATATATATATATATATACCTACTGGCGGTCGCCAGTAGGTAGTTATAGTTAGGATTTTTTTCAATGTTAAATCTCAAAATTCTATTTGGAATAACTTTGGCACCGGTTGACGAATCTGCCTGAAAATTTCCTGAAAATGGCCTCGTCGAGCTACGGTCCTTCCCTGAAAGTTTGGGGGGCATACGTCAAGCGGGGGCGGAGATAAAAGGGGGGTCCCAAGACGCATTTTCCCCATGTTAATTTCCATAGGGCGGTCGATTTCACTTTTAGCCCGAACGGCTGAATGGATTTACACCAAACTTGGCAAAATTGTAGGGACTGGTAGCCCGATGTGCCTTTGCTATGTCTCAAGATATGTGCTCCAGTGGATTTTGAGTAATTTAGGTTAAAAAAAAAATATATATCTATAGGCGCTCTCCGGTGCGCGCACCGGAGTGCGCTCCTGGCGCGACACGCGACTTGCGCGCAGAAAGCTGATTGGCTCTTGGGTGTCTGTAAACATTCTAAACAGTCTGGAGCGGCCGCCATCTTGTGTCTCGGTAAAATCGAGTCACAAGGGGTTTGAAAAAAAAAGGGGCAAATGACCATAAGGGGGAAGAGTAGACCCCCTCTGACCCCCTAGGTTTGATGTAGGGACTAAAATAGGGTCCTGCAGGGCATTACATTTTTCTTTTTTTTTTCGTTTTGCGCGGGGGAAGCGCATGGTACGCGCACCGGCGAAGCACGGGGAAAATCCAGGACCATATTTATGAAGGCCTTGCGCTGCTAGTTTTGCGCCTCCTGTGCGTCAATTTTTGTGACGCACCAGCGGTGTAAAAAAATGCGCATTGTTATGCAATATTTAAAAAGTGACGCATCTATCTAGATGCGTCACTTTTTAAATATAGTGCAACGAGGCACATTTTATTACACTGCTGGTGTTATGCGTCACTTTTCTGTGCGCACTCCTTATGACATTCCAGATGTGTCATATTTAATGTATGAGGAATCATGTTGCAAGGAGTTACAGATACGTCAGTATTTCTGACATATCTGTAAACATAAAAGTGATGCGAGGCAGGTGCAAGATTTTGACGCAACAGCATCCTAAAAGTGACGCAGAGAAATCTTATAGATTTCAGTACGTCGTTATTACCAAGCTTTTTGCGGGGGAATGCCCCCTTTGCATACATTATACCTGACGCAGATATAATGTGGCGCAGAGTTTTAAAAAGTGACCCATGTACCTAGATGCGTCACTTTTTAAAAATAGCGTCAGGTATAATGCATGCAGAGGGGGTGTTCTCCCGCAAAAAGCTTTGTAATAGCGACGCAGTGAAATCTTTGAGATTTCACTGCGTCACTTTTAGGATGCTGTTGCGTCAAAATCTTGTGCCTGCTTTACAGCAGGTGTTAGACTGAGGCAAGACCTTTCACATGCTGCTTTCCCCATTTGAAAGGACGCATTACTGGAGTTGCGTCACTTTTGTGACGCACTCCAGCAATGCGTTACTTGGAATGTCATAAGGAGTGCCCACAGAAAAGTGACGCATCGCACCAGTGGTGTAAAAAAATGTGACTCGTTGCGTTATATTTAAAAAGTGACGTATCTAGGTAGATGGGTCACTTTTTAAAATCAAGCGCCACATTATATCTGCGTGAGGTATAATGCATGCAGAGGGGGTGTTCCCCCACAAAAAGCTTTGTAATAGCGACGCAGTGAAATGTTTGAGATTTCACTGCGTCACTTTTAGGATGCTGTTGCATCCTTTAAATATAGTGCAACGAGGCACATTTTATTACACTGCTGGTGTGATGCGTCACTTTTCTGTCCACAGTCCTTATGACATTCCAGATGTGTCATATTTAATGTATGATGAATCATGTTGCAAGGAGTTACAGATACGTCAGTATTTCTCACATATCTGTAAACATGAAAGTGACGCGAGGCAGGCGCAAGATTTTGACGCAACAGCATCCTAAAAGTGACGCAGAGAAATCTCATAGATTTCAGTACGTCGTTATTACCAAGCTTTTTGCGAGGGATTGCCCCCTCTGCATACATTATACCTGATGCAGATATAATGTGGCGCAGAGTTTTAAAAAGTGACCCATGTACCTAGATGCGTCACTTTTTAAAAAATAGTGTCAGGTATAATGCATGCAGAGGGGGTGTTCCCTTGCAAAAAGCTTGGTAATAATGACGCAGTGCGTCACTTTTAGGATGCTGTTGCGCCAAAATCTTGCGCCTGCTTCACAGCAAACCTTTCACATGGTGCTTTTTCCATGTGAAAGGACACATTACTGGAGTTGCGTCACTTTTGTGACGCACTCCTGCAATGCGTTACTTTTGTGTTTACAGATACGTCAGAAATACTGACATATCTGTAACTCCTTGCGAATTGATTAGTCATATATTAAATATGACATATCTGGAATGTCATAAGGAGTGCGTCCAGAAAAGTGACGCATCGCTGTTTTCACGTAGCGATGCGTCACTTTTCAGAAATGAGGCCTCCAGTTTATTCACTGTGTCATAACTTTCTTTTCTAACACTCACCTTCTTTCATTCCTCCTACTTCACTTCCTTTCACCTCTCATACCTTTCTGTTCTTTCTTACTCATTCTCCTTTCAATTATCAATGCACTATATTTCACTTACTCTTCATTTTTTTAAGAATATAGCTCTTTGATGAGAATTGGAGGTAGTTCTGAAAAGAACTTTTGGTTTTCTTCTTTTAACTGAACAGGAACAAAAACAGGGAATGGAAACTGCTCAACAGGAGCAAAAAGAAAAGAAAAAAATTAGGGGTGGGAAGGGCAGCGATGGTTCTCCAATGCTCGAACCATGAGCAGGACACTTTGCTCCCCATAGGTGAGGAGTTGATTGCAGTATCTGCATTTGACGACCCCATGGTTAAATGCAGGTTGTATGTTTGCCACCTGCTCCTGCGATTGTTCTCTCCCAGAAGAAGTTGCTCCTCCTGTTGATGTAGAGGCCCCATCTCTGGGAACCTCTTGTGCCAGAGCCCTGACACTTTCCCGGGCAAAATTCTGGGGGTGCCTCCTCTCCACATGGCGAATCATGGTGAAGTTGCCAAAAGAGTATTTTTTTTGGGGGTTACCCCGTGACAGGACCTGTTTGCAGATCCTGCACTCTACTTTTGGTGCATTCACCTTCTTCTGGTCTGCTGGAAACGTAAAAAATTTCCAGATGAAATGTTCTTTGACCTTCGGCTGAGGAGGTTCTTCATCAATGAAATCATTGGAGTCATCTTCACTGCTGGATGGTCTGGCAGCCATGATTAATCAAGAAATATGGAACAGCAAAAAAGGCAGGTCTTTCAGTCACAAAAGTGAAAGAAGAAGTGAAGGAAATGGGTGGGGATTTCATTCATTGTAAAAAAAAACTGTTAGCAACCAATGAAAAGTGTTATTTTAGGGTCACATGACCTGACGCGTTTAAGCTGCGCGCTCCGGAGCACTTCCGGTGCGTTTACGCAGCGCGATCGTAGGCGCTTCCGGGGCGCAAACGTGGCGCGATCGTAGGCGCTTTTGCGTGCGTTTATGCGCCGCGAACGTAGGCGCTTCCGAGGGCACTTACGTTGCGCGCCGAAGTGACGTCATCAATCTTTTATAGAAATGCATAATCATTTTCCTTATTAAAAAAAACTAATTTTATTTGTATGGTACGAAATGTTTTGCATTATTATTAACTTTTCATTCATATTTTTTTTCACGAACGACAGTTGCGCTCTGGGTGCGCTTTCAGATGAGCTCACGGAAAAGCTTACCGGAGAGCTTAGATGAAAGCTTCCCGGAGCGCGCACCCAGAGCGCAAAAGAAAAAAATTATATAAAAAAAACATGAATACTTTAAAAAAAACAGCAAATTGTAAAAAAAAAAAAGGTTAGAAACTCGATATACAAAGGAATTAGCATTTAAAAAACCTATGAAATTCACTGAAAAAACCATAGGTTTCACACCAGTTATAGTTAGGAATTAGCATTTAAAAAACCTATTAAATTCACTGAAAAAACCATAGGTTTCACACCAGTTATAGTTAGCTGGAAATTTTACTGATATAAAACCATTGAAATTCCCACGTTATAGTTAGATGGACTCACTATAACTTGCGCGTGCAATGCACTGCTGATGATGTCTTATTAAGCCAGTTAACCAATCAATTTTTAAAAACCATCCATTTAGACACTTATTTAAACATTTATTCTTCCATCAACTTTTACATATACATATATAAAATATATTTATTTTTCAGAAAGACACACATTCACTGGATGGTGTCATCAGTGATGTCATGAGTGATGTCACTGACCATGTCATGAGTGATGTAATATGTGATGTCATCAGCAGTGCATTGCACGCGCAAGTTATAGTGAGTCCATCTAACTATAACGTGGGAATTTCAATGGTTTTATATCAGTAAAATTTCCAGCTAACTATAACTGGTGTGAAACCTATGGTTTTTTCAGTGAATATATATATATATATATATATTGAACCGTGAACAAGACCATTTCTTGGTTAAAAGGTTGGTGATGGTGGTGGTTATTGCGATGAAATAAATAAGCTGACAAATTGAAACTGGAGAAGGGCGGTGATTCCTTGCTGTATATTGTAATAAGAGGTTATGTGCGGCCTCGAAACCTGGGTACCTGCTGTGCAAAGTGCGCGCTGAATCAGGACTGTTTGTTTGAAATCTATCTCTATGTATGTATGTATGTATGTATCTATCTATCTATCTATCTATCTATCTATCTATCTATCTATCTATCTATCTATCTATCTATCTATCTATCTATCTATCTATCTATCTATCTATCTATCTATCTATCTATCTATCTATCTATCTATCTATCTCCGAAATGCATGAAGCAAAAGGATTAATAAACCGACAGCTGAATGGCAAAAGCGAACTCCAATCCGACGCGTTTCGCTACAAACGTGTAGCTACACGTTTGTAGCGAAACGCGTCGGATTGGTTTTAATTACTTATATCCTGGAAATTACTGCGAATAAAACTTTGGGAAATGAAGAACTTTGTGAGTGCGTACTCATTTCCTTACCTAAGGAGGAGTGTTAAATGATATAAATATATATATATATATTACCTACTGGCAGTCGTAGTACCTTGTTTCTATTCAAAAAGAGTTTTCCTTTTCCCAATAACTTTGGCACCAGTTGACGAATCTTCGTGAAATTTTCAAAACTAGAGGGGCGCTCCGGTCAACTCCTGTTTTGAAAGTTTTAGGCTGAATCATCAAGCGGGGGCTGAGAAAAAAGGGGGGTCCCAAAATAGGTTTTTCCCATGTAATTTTCCATAGGAAACTTTAGACAAAGCTACAGCCCGAACTGCTGAACAGAATTACACAAAATTTGGCAAAAATGTAGGTCTTGGTTCAGAAAGATCCCTTTTTAAATGGTGTAAATCCGTTAAGTAGTTCCTGAGAAATTGGAAAAAGAAACAATTTCAAGATCTATGGCTGCGGTGGGTTCGCAAACCCTCTGGAGCATGAGCTTCAATCTGATTGGCTGCCAACACTCCAAACCAGGAAGTGTTGGCAGCCATCTTGTGACTTGGTAACCGAGTCACAAGAAAACAGAGAAATAAGGATGAAAAACAAGAAAAGGGGGCAGGGTACAGACCCCCTGACCCCCTAGGCCTGCTGAGGCGGGATCCCGTGCTTCATTATTTTTAAGCCCCCAGGGCTGCGCATACATTGGGAGGGGGCCGCGTGGCTGACCTCCTGGAGCCTTTTATGGCCCTGAGGACCACCACCTCCTAGGGCCGACTCCTGCAATGTCCTGGGGTGTCCACCTCCGGGACATTGCTGTTTGCTATGGCAGGGCGGGAGCACAGATCCCGCCCTGCCATAGCAAACCCTACTTTGCTACATTGAAGCGAGAGCAGGGAAACCCGCTCTCGCTTCAATTAAGCAAAGCAGGATTGCTTTTCCATAATAGGAGCTGCATGTCAGTGGCTCCCTTTGTGGAAAAGCAATGCCAGCTCCCGCAGGAGGCGGGGAGCCAGCTGGACCATGGGGGCATTGGGGCTCCCCCCACAGTCCCCAAAAGTGAGGCCAGGCCCTGGGGGATGGGGTCCCTGGGGCCACAAATGGCCTTTGAGGGGGCCATGCAGCCCCCCTCCCCTCTAATTACAATTTAAAATAAACAAAAATAAGGACAGGCCGGCAGCAAGGGATGGGGTCCCTGGGCCATAATTGACCTGAGGAGGGGGGCCATGTGGCCCCCCTCCCAACAGAAAAAAATAAAATAAATAAAGAGGGTGGCGAGGCCCTGGGGAATAGGGTCCCCGGGCCCATAATTGGCCTCTCAAGGGGGGCCACACGGCCCCTCCTGCTTTCTTTTTAAAATAAAAAAGGTGTCAGGCCCTGGTGGATGGGGTCCCCAGGGCCCCAAAAATAGTAAGAGAAGGGGGGCCACTCAGCCCTCTTCTAAAATATGTCTTTTTTTAAAAGCTGGCAGCACACCAGGGGCCCCACCCTCACCCTGCACCACTCTGCAAACGTGCCCCGTGGAGTGTTTGAAGTTAGGGAATGAATTCCCCTTGAATACTGAGGGTCCCAGGGGGCCAACTAGCTCACCAGGTACCTCCAGTAAGCGCCACAGGGCTGTGTTGCAGCGAAGTGGTCTGAGGCCATCCCCTTTTAAGAGGTGTTTCGGAGGCCACACTCACCTTTCTCAACCACTCTAGAAACGTGACAGGTATGCTATAATTAGAAATTAGCATTTAAAAAACCTTTGAAATTCACTGAAAAAACCATAGGTTTCAGGGACATTATAGTTAGAAACGAGCATTTAGAAAACCTTTGAAATTCACTGAAAAAACCATAGGTTTCAGGGACGTCATAGTTAGTTGGATATTTCACTTGTACAAGACCCGAGAAATTCCACTGTTATAGTTAGTTCAGCTTACTATAACTCGCGCCCCTGCAATGCACTGCTCATGACTTCACATATTACATCATTCATGACATGGTCATTGACATCACTGATGACATCTCAAATGACATCACTGATGACAATATCCACGTGAAAATCTGATGCACCTCCTCACACCCTAATATAACCTTTGATACACCCACTCTAAAATACAGACTATCATTTTTGAAACCATAGACACACCAATACCAGTTACTACATACGCAGTCACTGATTCCTAGGTCTACGCACACATTCACTCATTCACCCATACAGTCACTCATACATGCAGTCACCCATCAATACAATACTATCATATGCACTCATACACCTATACAGACACTCACAAACCGCCACTCATCCATGGAGTTTCTCACACACCTAGTCAGTCATGCAAAGAATCAATCACACTCCAATTTCCTCACATATACAGTTATATACACACACCACATCACTTATTCATACAGATACTAACGCATACTTACTCGCTCATACAATCACTGATACAAGTACACACTCATCCATACAGCTACTCTCACAATCACTCGCTCGTACATATAGTTATTTATTTACACCATTACTTACATATACTGCCTTTTACATATGTAGTTACTCACACATGTACCACTGAGACATCCATTCACTCACCAACACAGCCATACACACACTCACCCACCCAAACAGCTGTTTCCACATGCACTCTTGAACCCATACACCCAGTGTATCAACCACTCACACATCCATGCACAGCGTCACACACCTTCCACCCACCCACACACACACACTCAGGCACCCATACAAATACTCAGGAAAACAATCAATAAGCCATATAGACACTCATGTAGCTACTCACCAACCCATGCAGCCGCTTACACACCAACTGACAGACTGATACAGACATTCACACAGTCTAGTCACTAACCCATGCATTCAGTAAGACACGTTTAATTACTCACTTATACAGTCAGTCACGCACCTAGTAAATACTCCATCCAGACACTTATACACCCACTCATTCTTCAATACAATTTGGCATATATATAAAACATATTTAAACGTTATAGAAACACACAGTCACTGGATGATATCATCAGGGATGTCATCAGTGATGTCATTTGAGATGTCATGAGTGATGTTACTAACCATGTCATGAATGATGTAATATGTGACGTCCTCAGCAGTGCATTGTGGGGCACGAGTTATAGTTAGCTGATATAACTATAACAATATAATATGTGATTTTTGTAATATTACATTAGTTGTTAAAGAATGAAACAAAAAATAACATAATGTATTATATATATATTTAATAATTGCATTACATTATATATTACATATATTATATATATATATGTAAATTTTTATATATAGTTTTAAATATAAGTGAGATTTATTTAATTAACATTATATTAATATTATATATTAAAATATTTAAGATGTACTACTTTAATCTATATATATATTAAGAAACAATATTTTTCTTTTTTTTAAAACAATATTAGTTTGATATGATTTGTTTAATGATATTTTTGTACTTACCATTATAAGGATAGTCACATGATATTTTTGTAAACAATATTTTGTACACGATATTTGTGTTACACGATATTGGTGATGTCTATATTGAGTCAGTGATCAATGTCTGGCTCACCACATTAAAAGAGGTTTCCTGGTTTCACATACATTTTCCCCACCATGTTGCCATGGTGTGGTGGAAAGTCCACCACACCATGGCAACATTTTGGAACTTCGACCACCTATATTATTTTGTAAAACAGTCCCCAAAGTGAGGTCTCTTGGAAAATTATATAACTGTCAGTAAGTGGGTAATGGTAGAGGTAACATCACCAACTTAATATTAACACCATGCTTAGACTAAAACACCCCTTCTAGAGAATCTCTGCTCAACCCCTGGGAGCTGTGACACATGAACAAGCCATTCCCAGGGAAATGCAATTTAAGTTCAAGCAGTACCATTTTAAAGTCAAGAAAATAACAGAAAAAAATTCCTAAAGCAGATTTAGAAAAATTTGAGGAAAACATAATAAGCAAAAGAACACCAATAAAATTAATATCAGATAAAGGGAACTGGGGATATGGATTTTTGCATTTTTAAAGCAAAAAAGTAACTAGAAAAAGCGACATAGGGGCCTTCTTTTAACCTTAAGCTATGAATATCTGATAAATAAGGGATTCTCAGGTACCCATTGTGACATTCGTTCAGGGGCCCACTGCCTCAGAGTCAAATACATTATTGATGAGGTGAGCTGTTGGTTTTGAAACCAAAAGCTCTGACTGAGACAAAGCTGCTGAGATTACTTTGCTGCTGTAAGAGATTTGCAGCCAAGCCTCAGTACTGAGATTTTACCTTTGGGTTTAGTCACTTTTTTGGCTTGCAAAATCCACCAGTGGGACAGGGTTATAAGCTGAAGCAAGGCTCTCGCTTTGGACCAAGGGACCTGATACCTTTATGGCATGGTTCATCTGTGCCAGTTTATAGAGTCGCAAAATGCTCCAAGCGGTATGAATCTTGTTTTCTTGCTCACTGAGGATTTGTGCTCCCTGGGTAAGCCTGAGTTGCTCTTCCCAGACCTTCAGAGGGGGAAAAATGATTACTACCCGTATTTCTGCAGCTGCTAAGACAGTTCTTTCTGGTTACTCCTGCAGCCCTAGGGTCCTCAGGGAAAACGCCTGGCAGCAGTAATCTCTGCACTAGGGTCCAGTCCTTAGCAGTCAGCTTGGACTTCTTGATTTCTGGAGTCCTACTACATTTTGTGTCTCTGGAGCAGGTGAACAGGCAACCACTAGAATCTTTGAGGGCAGTTACTTTCTCTGCATGCCAGCAAGAGTCAAGAGTCCTTGAGTGTTCTTCTACAAGCAGTGAGGCTAAGTTCTTCTTTCAATATGTTTTCTTCCCAGAGCCATACATGTTTGGAGAAGGTAAGCGTGAGGGCCCAGTCTTAACCTTTGCGCTAGCCAAAGACTTGAGAATTCCTTACACCCAATCCTAACAAATTTTTCACAAATGTCTTACATCCTGTAGCAGCACCTTCTCAATTGGTTTAGTGCAATCCTTCATAAAACCTAAAACAACATGGCTCCTGCCAGTCTCCTCCAGGAGGTACTCTGGCCTTTTCCCTAGCCATTCCCCTAGTTCAATGAGGTCAGGTTCAGAACTGGTTCTCCCTCCTGTTGGGTTGGTGACAAAAATCTGTGAATGAATGGTAGCAGCTCCGACCATCCCCATTTGGCTTCTCCATGTTAAAGGAAGAGGTTTTAAGGCTGTCCTTTGTTTTGCCAACTATTCCTGCCCCCTCCCAGATGGCTAATCTGTTTTAAGTGACAAGCTGCTGCTAACACCCCTGCATTCTTGGACCCAGATCCCAACTCATTATCCTGTAAGAGCTTGGTCATTAACACCCAGACAAGAGTGTGTAATCACCTGGCATAGGGCAGAAAGGCAAATTAGTTCCAAACCAGTATTTTCACAAGCAGCTAAAGTGCACTTTCTTAAAGTTACTTGTCCAGTAAAGTTATGAAAATCTGCTTTCAGCATTGAAATAGATTTTTGAAATGGAGTGAAAAGTATCTTTAAATTATTTCTCTGGCATTTTCCCAGGCAAATAGATAAAATAAGGATTGTATTTACATCTAGAGCTATTCTTGGAAAATGCAGGTTTACCTACATAATGAAAACGGCTTATAGGTAATTGTTCATTGGGAGTACTAACTACTTACTATGTGTATTATGCCATATTTTCTCAAATTTAGCAGCCAGCTGTGAATGCTTACAAAACACACTTTAGGGGTGATTTATTTGAGATATATTAATAGGTTTTCCTTTATGGAAACAAACACTTTTCCCTGACATGTTTCCCTATTGTGGTTTTAAACTGCAACTCAGCCAAAGCACAATTGTGCTACCTGAACTTATATATTTGTGCCCTATGTATGGATAGTGTAAATGGTGTCAATACATATTGCAATCCACATATGACCTTTAACCGCTGAGCCATTGGTGCATTTCTTGCACCGTCTATCTTGGCCTTGCACGAAAGGTCAATAAGCCAGTTAGTTGAATCCAAATGATAGTACATTCAGTGCTATGGCACTGTAATAGGGACGATTTGTGATTGACAGCACCTGCATGTAACAGGTTATGTGCCTGCACTGGAGTTACTGGGCATTTTTGACTTGACCTGACTTGAATGTTCAAGTCAATTAGTTTGTTATGAAGAGGTGCAGAGTGGGGGTTGTCCCCAGGGTCTCTCTATTGTTTGGCATCTCAGAAGCCACAGATATGTCTGGATATTGGTAGGAGCCATTAGAATGCATATTCCCTAGATTCCTATCCAGGCAGTAAATATGAGGCACAGAAGAGCAACACTACCTGGCTACCACTAAGGGTGGGCAAGAATAGGTCAGTTGGAACATTGTTCTTTTTTCTAGAGGTTTGGAGGTTACCCCATAGCTTGCACACAGTTTAAATGTGTGTAGCTCTTACACAAGGAGTGTAGGCTTGCCCATATCTTGGTGAATTGCGATTCTCCTATTAACATGACCAGAGAATCTGGATTTCATTAAAGACACGGAGGCTAACATTATGCTTACCAGCCTTCATTTTGTCTGAGGTGCTTTTTGTCTGATAACCACTAAAGGTGAGAGAACCCCTATAACATAGTAAATAATAAACTAATGAAGCCAAGGGTGAAATACTAGCACTTGAAATGTATTGCAACTTTGGTGCCTTATCCATCTGCATTGTCATATTTTCTCTTCCATTTTGCTCTCCTCATTCCCCACTCTACACTTCATGTTCCACACTCCAATTCTCATGTTCTAAGTGATATTACTGTGTTCCACCTAAACTCCTCCTAACATGTTAAGATATCATAAATCTCCCTTTCAACACTTTCACAACTAACTTCTAAACAGAATCTTCTTAGCAACTATTAACAAATTTCATAAGAGCGAGCAAGGAGCTTATTTATGAGATGCTTACGCCGTAGGAGCGTCACTTTTTTTGATGCTGTGACAGCCCAAGCCTCTCAATCATATCTATGAGGCTATGCAATGGCACTTTGCGTGGCTTTGCATGGCCTCATAGATATGGCGTTGCCTTACTCTGGGCCAAGCAGACGTTCCATGGGTGTTGCAGTGGGTTTTCGCATGTAACACCCATGGATTTTGACACTGCCCTATATTTACTTAATCACGTAAACCTGGGGCAGTGCCAAAACCTTACGCCTTCCCAGAGCAGGTGGTACGATGTGAAATGTTTTTATTCCTCCTTGTTTTTTCCTTTTTCCATGTGTGCGGGCAAACGCCTCTCTGGATTGTTTTTGTGCAATAAGGTGCTGTTCCTGCACAAAAACGATCCTGCAAGCAAAGCAGACACTCTTGTACCATTGTGCAAAGGTGCCTGCATTGGCAGTAGGCAGCAAATTGTGTGCTAGTTCAGGGGGAAAGGACGAGAATGCACTGTATTGCATAAATATGATGCATTCCTGCCCTTTCACATTGGCATAGGGCAGCGCAGCAAGAAGCCTTGCAGCGCTGCCCTACCCCATTCCCTGTAAATGAGGCCCAAAATTATCTTCTTCATATTCAGAGGATATTGTACCATATTAAGAAGTATAAATATTTCTTTCATTATACATGGATCCTCTTGTTTTGGGTGTCTTTCTTGAGTCACATAAATGACCCACATGATTTTGGTCTTCTGCCTCCCTTTCCTTCTTACCAAACCTATGTTTGACCTCTTCTGCTGACCAACTTTGACCACTCTATTCAAGTTCCATGTGATCATGTCCTCGGTTTTGATGGCATTCTCAGACAGTGTAATCACCTTTAGTGGTCAGGATAATTTAGTACATTTTGGTATTCTAAATTTGTCTTTACTTCCACTATGTCACAAAACATTGCTCGTGTGATCATCACTGCCTTCCTTTTGTCAAATCATTGCTTCCTGGCCTGTTCTCTACTCCCTCTCCTCCGACATGTCATCCACCTCTTTATTTTCATTCACCCATGCTGGACTCATTGTCGTTTTTTGGTTTGCTATTATTAAATAATTCAAGAGGAACTCTTTCTATTGTGGCATGAAGTGTCCTCCTGTTATCTTCTATATTAATTCTTTCTTCACTATGCCAATACTTTTCACAGCTTCAATCCAGTTGAATTGTGTCTTTTTGCATTTTGTTCAGCCTATCAACGGTGTCATGCACCTCTGGATGAGATAATGCAATTTGTTGTGGAGAGCTCCTTTTGCTTTAAGAAATGTGTTAATGTTTTTAGATGCAAGTTGAACTCTGTTATCAGTCAGTAAAGTGTATGGAAACACTTCTCTTCCAAACAAACCCCCCAAAATGTGGATTACTGTTTTGCTTTCCACATCATTCGCAATTACCACTTCTAGCCATCTGGAGTACATATAAACCAAAACTATTATAGACTGTTCAAACTTCACACATTGTAAAGACTATTAAATGTGCTATAACATGTCATCCTATGGTTTGTTGGGTAACCCCCTCTCTACCGTGGGTTGTGTCCTATTCTTATTATTCTTATCACTTTTAATGCAGTGTTCACACATTCTCTTACAGGTCTCTCTCAATGCAAATTTCTCTGTGGTGACCAACAATCTCATCTTAATCTTTCCTTTGTTTTGCTCATCCACATTACCTTATTGAGCTAGATCAGTCAACCTCTTTGTGATAGAAGTGGGAGGAAGTAATCTCCTACACCTAAATACTAAGCGTTTGTTCTCCAACCGCTTTTCGTTTTTCTGAACAAAACTTTAGATACTCAACTGCATCCTTTGTTATGTCATTCCCTTTTCAATGTTCTACACACTTCGAGCAACATATTTCACTTCTTTTACTAATTCGTCTTCTGTTACTATAAGTTCTGTAACTACATACACACATCTTTAAGTCTTCTTATTCCATCTCACTTCCTTCCGACCCGTACATTTCACTATCCTCATTCACTCCTTTTGATAGTAATCTGACAGACAATCAGCCATGTGACACTGATTTTTATTTCATACTCTACTTCAAATTAAACTTGCAATTGCGCAATCTATCCACAAAGCTTCTTTTTTTGTGTATACATTCCTTCCTCCCTTAGCAAACACTATATCAAATGTTTGTGGTCCATCTTTATCTTGAAAGTTCTTCCCCACACTAGTTTCCTTATCTTTTTGATTGCCCAAGAAACCGCTAAGACTTCTTTTTCTATGACAAAATGATAAAATTCAGAACCTCTCAAGACCCTGGAATTGAATGTTATTGTTCTCTTCTTCTTATTTCTCCTTGTCATAACAAAACTATCAGTTACTTTGTGGCTATGGTTATAGTGATAACCACAATATTCTGTTCTGGGATCATAGCTCTGTAAATTGGGGACTTCTAACTTACTCTTGATACTTTCAAAAACCTCTGAACAACTCCCCTGCCACACAAATTCAATTCTCTTCTTTAGTAATCCTTTCACGTTTGTTGTTTAACTTGCAAAATTCGTAATAAATATGTTGTAATACTCTACCACCCCTAGGAATTTCATCATCTCATCCTTGTTCACTGGAGGCATCATATCTCAGATAACTCGCTAAACTTTTTCTTATTCTTATCCTCTCAACATTCAATTTATGTCCTAAATATTTTATCTCTTGCATTTTAAATCTATACTTCTCACTTTTTAAAATCAACCCATTCCCTTTCGGTCTGGCTGACACTTGCTTCACCGTTTTATCATGTTCCTCCTTGATGCTTCAAAAAATCAATAAATCATTTTGATATGTTTTAACTTCTTTGTTGTTCTCTGGCATTATCTTCATTCATTGCCCTCTGAAAAAGTGAGGCCTCGGAGACTGGGTCAAAATACATTCATGAGAACTTGAACTTCCCAAAAGCTATCATCAACTGCTGCCTTTTCCTAAGAGCCATCTTGCAGTCTTACCTGATGGAATTCTGACACTCGATCTATGAAGTAAAGTTTGTGTGGGCCCCTTCAGCATCACCACCATTTTTATTTATGGTTGGTAGGGAATACTTATACATCATGACTTTCTTCTTCACAGTTTGATACAAAGGCTAATGCCTTCACTCAGGTCCTCATTAGGATGGACTTCCCTCTGTCCGCCATCCTTTTGGAATGGGGACTGCCCGCAAGGCGGCAGTCCCAAATGCCTAATTACGATGCGACCGCCACCACGGCGGTCGCATAGTCTATTCTTTGTATTGCGGCGGGTGCTGCGTTTGTGGAATTTAAGTTTACGAACTGAACATCATCTGCGCCAGCTTGTCACCCACGTATAACCTGCACGACAGCCATTTTGGGTACCATGGTCTCCCCGTTCACGATCGATCACCAGCGCGCTCCCCTGACCCTGCGAACGTCCTCCGCGCACCCTGGCTGCCCCCCCCCCCCCTCACATGCACAAGTCCGCATGACCTTGTCCTTGGGAGTCACGCTCGCGCCTGACCAACACCTCCTTTCCTTTCATGAATACCCCTCTGTTGGTAAACTCTCCCTCTGCGCTTGATTGTCCACGCGGCATGAGTACCTCTCCTTTGATGACCCCTTCCACCGAGTCCGATTGTCCACACAGGTCCGAGGCCATCGCCTAAGCCGGGAGATACAGTTTACTGCCCACTATTGTATGGAGTCGCTCCTCTTCAAAGGGCCCACTATTGATCCTGGCCTCCCCACCCCCTGGGATATGATCAGGCGCACACATCCTAAAGAATCGGCGGAACACTCAGCTGCGTGATAGTCCCCTCCTCTTATCTGCAGGTTAAGGACCTCTATTGTGGATGCATGTGGGGGTGGGATTGACACGAGGATTACGGGGATGTCTTTTTTCTTACTTCACAATGTCTTGATTGTAATAAAGAGTGGTCACATGCCATAAACCAGTGTATAAGAGGCCAGGCCTCAGAGAGGCTGTCAGAGCACCTCGAGACGATACCTTGTTGTCTGATCTGATGTGTTCTGCTCCGTCGGAATAAAAACTTCTGTTTCCTGCCTTCAAGTCTCCAGCGCCTGCCTCTTTGTTTGATAACTAGAGTCGTATAGAGGCGGATAACGCCAGGCAACTCTGAAAAAGGTCATCAGCCCTACACTTTTTCTACAATTGGCGTCCCAAAGCGTGGGGCCCATCAGCGACACGTGGATCCAGTGGGAGAGGTCCCGACGACAGAGTGAACGACTGCAACGATCGGGAGAGCTCCTGTCCGATAGACCCTCGTCTGACAGCCGATCATCCAAACTTCACTGGTTCTGAACAGACCTCTCTCGAGTGATCTACGGTCCTGACTGGGAACCATCAGGAGTGCCGCGAACATCACGAAGAATAGAGGACGATCGGGCGCTGGATTGGGAAGACAGGAAACTGTCCATGCGGTCCGGGTAAGGTCGTGTAAACGCGACAAAATTCCGAAATGATTGTTTGATTTGGATAATACTAGTATTACGCTTTGTTGATTCTTCTGGAGATTCACCGTCTGCAAACGGAGAAACAACAGGCTCTCTCTTTGCAAGCAGTGAAGGATAGGTAACGCAGACTTTTGTCCCCATTGTAACCCGTCGTGCCTATCTTCCTCCCCCACTGTTTTCCCGAACCGTTGTTCTTGGATTGTTGTCTGGAGATTCTCTGTCTGCAAACAGGGAAGAACAAGGTCTCTCTTTGCAGGTAGAGAAAAAGTAGGTAACGCAAACTTTTAACCCGTCGTACCTACTTATTCTCCCCACTGATTGTTTGATTGACCGTACATTAAGTGTTCGGTATTGGTCCTTTTGAGGTATTCACCGCCTGCAAACAACGGAGAATAGAAATATTCTATCTAGTCTTTGCACGCCGTGATAAGATAGGTAGTGCAGACCTTTGTCCCCGTTGTAACCCGTCATGCCTATCTTCTCCCCACTGATTGGTAGCCTGTTTAGCCCGGACCGCTTATTAGAGATGAACCATCCAGCTCCACTGGAGGGCACCCCTAATAAGGACATGTTCACTAAGCATGGACTAGCCGCTATAGCTTATACTAAGTTATGGCATAAATACACAAAGAAGAACCCTGAAAGTCAGTGGCCACTGATAGGTTCCTTTGATGATCATAAAATAAAAACATTAGAAATAGCGCTCCAGAAAAATAAGACTACGCCCACTATGCTCGATAGTATCGGCATGTGGCGCAAAGAAACGGAACAACGAAGAAAAAGAGAAGAAGCAAAAATAGGGAAAGAATTACGAAAGGCAGCCCACCTAGCCGCTAAGCAACTAGAAGAAGAAATAAAAGAAAGAAAAGAAGCTACACAAAAACAAGAATCAGGGCTGACAGGTCAATGTCCTGTTAGGACCCCCTCTACGCTCTACCCTGAATTGCCCTCCAAACAACGGGCGAACGATGAGTTACTGCTAGGTCCCCCAATCATCTACATGCCCCCTCCATACGCCCCCTGCCAACAACACCTACAAGCCCTGGGTGCGAACGAGAGTGACCTTAGCGCTAGTGCACCAGCCCTCGCGGCCTCCGCACCAGGCGCATTAGCAACAACACCAGGTGACCCCGAGACTAGCGAGCAATCACCGGTCAGATCAAACAGACTGAGTAAAGATGAACGGGATGGGATTGACAAAATAGCAAAGACACTAGTCGAGCGGAAGGAAAGCGAAGAATACACAATGAACATGTATAATTCACATGCCGACAGCCACAGACGGCATTTCATTTTACGATTAAGCTACCACACCCTGAACGCATATGAAGATAGGTATCAGAGTAAGGGCCCCGCCAAACTGACAACGCTGTATAGAAAGATTGATGTTGGAGATGGAACGGAACGTGATGCGACGGACCTCTTCATGCAAATGCTTGAGGTCTTCCGCCACCTCACGGAACAGAAACCAGAAGTCAAGGTTACAGTCCCTGAAACAACCAAGTCCTCAGTAGAAGTAGCCAACTCTATGATGCCCATCAGAGAGGCAGCCCCTTATTGGGTTCCGCCACGTGGTCAGGGAACAAACGACGATATTAACCATGAAGATGCAAAGGGGAGGGTTGTGTACAATTGGGTTTACCAACCATGGGACCGACAAGATATCTTAACTTTTAGGCAAACTCTGCCCAATTTAAGAAAGAACCCGACAGCATTCTATACTGAATTAGGCACAGCCTTGGGTTCGACGATAATGACTTTAGCGGACATTGACTTGTTTTTCGGGTTATGCCTGCCAGCTGACGTGTGGAAGCAAATCCGGAAGGCTGACCACACGGATCTGTTCGGACATACCTGGAAGCAACTCAGTGATCTAGATAGACAGCGAGAGCCCGGAAAGAAACCAGTAAAAGACATATTAGAACTCCCAGACAAATTAGTTCAGAAGTTAAAGACACTGATCCCAGAGAAAAAGGTAGACTGGTCGATAGTCACGGCCTGTCGTCAGAAACCCCAGGAAGACGTATCGGAATACTTCTCCCGATTCGAGACAGTGTTCTCCGACTACAGTGGCCAAGACATGACCACCGCAACCGGACAACACCTGTTTGTACAAAATTATGTAAAGGGCCTATCGCAAGAGGTCTCCCAAAAGCTGCAGACGAGTGAGAGTAGTTGGGGGGCCTCCAAACCCGCAGCTATCCTTCAGATGGCTCAGTATTACGAGCACCAGAAAAATGAGAGTGATAGGGCATCCGAGAAAAAGAAGAAAGATTTGAAAGAAAGGGTGATGATAGCTCAGATACAAGGTATAGTGGCCGGACGGGAACCCCACAGGGGGAACCACCAATCGACTACCCCTAGAAATCCACCTCCCAAAGACCACACCCCAACACCCCACATAGGACGTAGAGACATTAGCGAGGACCAATGCGCCTTCTGCAAAGGATTCGGCCATTGGAAATCCCAGTGTCCGGTTCTGTTAGAGATGAACAGAAATAGGGACCCCAAGGATGTAGCGGGTGGGCCAAGAAATAGGGGACAAGGACGAGGGCACACAAACGACACCAACAATGACAGATCAGGGAGATCGAACACATTTGACCGTCCCCGACAGAACCAGTATCAACTATCCGATGGTGAGAATGCCCCCGATTTTGCATAGGACTGCCAGGGGCAAGGGAGGGATCCAGTCGAGCTCTGTGTTGACCAGCAAGGTCCTTACGTCACTGCTAAGGTCCTGGGTACAGAGTCTCCATTTTTGGTAGACACTGGGGCGACACGTAGTGTGTTATCAAAACGACTGATTCCAAGGGCACCCTTGTCTGGCTCACACATTACATCGATAGGTTTCGATGGGACGCCCTCCACTAACCCCCTGTCCGTGCCTATCACCTTTGACCTAGAAAGCAACACCACTGACACAACATTTCTGCTCTCCTCCAACTCCCCTGACGCCATTATGGGCATTGACTTACTGAAGCATTTCCGAGCTACCATTAGGTGTTCCCCAGATGGAGTCCGAGTCATCCTGTACGACAACCCAGGCATGCCCAAATCCTGCCCTGCACGACACATGTGCTCCATAACTGACGCTGATCTGTCCTTGCTCGACACCCTGCCCCCGTACCTATGGGCTAAGAATGACTCTGATGTGGGACGAATGATGATTGACCCCATTCATATAACTGTAAGACAGGACGCTATGCTCCCGAAACTCCCACAGTATCGGATATCGCCCGAGGGCGAGAAGGCACTGGTAGCAATCATTCAGTCTCTGGTAGATGCAGGAGTGGTCGAAGAAGTGGTTAGCAATGTCTGCAACAGCCCTATCCTACCCATTGTTAAAAAGCAAGGCGAGGGAGATGAGAAAGCGTACCGCTTCATCATCGACCTGCGAGAGATTAACAAAGTGGTTGTACCCCAATACCCCGTAGTCTCAGACATCACCACCATTTTGACCCTCATTCCGTCCACTGCCACCACCTTCACTGTTATTGACCTCAAGAATGCGTTTTTCTCTATCCCCATCCACCCAGACAGCCGTTATCTCTTCAGCTTCACCCTAAAATCCCGCTCGTACCGATTTTGTAGAGCTCCCCAGGGGTACACCGAAAGTCCCAGCATTTACAGCCAGGCCCTCAAAAGACAGCTGGACGCCGTCCAGCTACCAGAAGGAGTGGTGTTGATCCAATATGTCGATGATATCCTTTTGGCGGCCGACACCACCCCACTTGCAATCACAGCCACTATCCAACTCCTACACTTTCTCGCAGAAAATGGCCACAAAGTCTCCAAAAAGAAACTACAGTTCTGCCAGCCACAAGTGACATACCTAGGCCATCTCCTGTCCAAAGAAGGGAGGAAACTTACGTCCGACCGAATCCAGACCATCCTAGATACTCCCATCCCAAAAACACAAAAGCAAGTCCGCTCTTTGGTTGGCCTTACCTCTTTTTGCAGACAATGGTTACCAAATTTCAGCCTCATTGTAAAACCCCTACTTGCCTTGTTGACCAAAGATGCCCCCTTCCCGCTTCCTTGGACCCCCGAGTGTCAAGCATCCTTTAAGGAGCTACGGGATGCCCTTTGCTCGGCCCCTGTCCTGGGAACACCAGATTACTCCAAGCCTTTTTCCCTTTTCATCCACGAAAGGGAGGGGTGTGCATTGTCCGTTCTAACACAGTCTATCGGTCCTAAGCAGCGCCCTTGTGCCTACTTCTCTGCCACTCTAGACCCTGTAGCCAGAGCTTTGCCTGCCTGCCTTCGAGCAGTAGCTGCCGCTGCTGTCTCTATCCGTCAGAGTGAGGAATCGTACTTTCGAACTCCCTCACTGTGTTAGTACCTCATGCAGTCGACACCCTTTTGAACCAAACCAAGACTCAACACCTGACTAGCGGACGACGGACGGGGTATGAATTGACGCTACTTGCACCCCACATCACACTAAAGAGATGCACGACCTTGAATCCTGCCACACTGTTGCCCCTGCCTGAAAATGACCCCGACGTGCCTCCCATACATGACTGTGTAACCCTTACGGACGAACAAACTAGGAGTAGAATTGACCTCCGAGACACTGCTTTTACAGACCCTGATGGAGAGCTATGGGTAGACGGCTCATGCATCAAACTCCCAGATGGCACCACTTCAGCTGCCTATGCAGTTACGACAGCCCGGACAGTAGTTGAGACAGCCCGTATCACACAACGATCTGCACAGGCAGCGGAACTGATAGCCCTCACACGAGCATGCGTCATAGCCACAGGAACCACCGCGAACGTATATACAGACAGCCAGTATGCCTTCGGGGTGGTTCACCATTTTGGGCTCCTGTGGAGGGAAAGGGGATTCCTGACGTCCCACGGCACCCCCATCCTACATGGAGATCTGGTCTCTGCTTTGATTGAAGCAGTTCTCCTCCCCAAACGATTAGCAGTGATCAAATGCCAGGCACACAAGAAGGTGACAGACTTAGTCAGACAAGGGAACGCACTGGCCGACATCACTGCACGAACCACAGCTGAGAATATGACGGTGACACGCATATGTGTGACCAGGTCACAAGCAGAGAAATGGACTAATACAAGGGAAATGATTAGGGACATCCAGTCGGCCAGCACCCCTCACGAACTGACCGAGTGGGCAAGGGTGGGTTTGAAGGACGATGAGGGCTGCTGGCGGACAAAAGACGCAAAGAGATGGCTGCTGCCTGACTCATACCTGATCCCGATACTGACTATGGCACATTCCCCCGCACACATAGGATCTGCACCCATGATCGAACTCATTTCCAAAGTCTGGTACAACGACAAAATCCCCGACTCAGCCAAACGCCTGGTCCAGCAGTGCCTTATCTGTTTACAACATAACCCCGGGAAAGGAACTGTGGTGCCCCGGGGAGGGTTTGGGATCCCCTATCACCCCTTTGAGATCCTCCAGATGGATTACATTCAGCTAGAGAGATGCCAAGGCTTGAAGTATGTACTAGTCATTGTATGTGCCTTCAGCAAATGGGTAGAGGCCTATCCAACCCGTGACAACACTGCCATGACTACTGCCAAAGTACTACTGAAAGAGTTCTTCCCTCGCTATGGGCTTTGTCGAATTTTATGGAGCGACAATGGCCCCCACTTCATAGCTGAGGTTATCCAACTAATCTTAAAAGGGTTGGGGGTGAAGCAAAGGTTTCATGCGGTCTTCCACCCCCAATCCGCCGGTCTGGTGGAGCGACATAATGCCACATTGAAGTTGAAGTTGTCAAAAATAGTGGCCACCACCGGACTTAAGTGGCCAGATGCCCTCCCACTGGCTTTGCTGTCAATGCGCTCCACTCCCACCAAACACCATTTGACCCCCTACGAGGTTGTATTCGGGCGACCGATGAACCTCTGGACTGCCCCCAAACCGACCTCCATTCATGATGTCCCGGACGTCCTGCTGTCTGATTATTTGTGCAAGTTGACTAAAACGTTGTCTGTAATTCATCAACAGGTGCAGCAGGCCATCCCCGATGCTTCCAGGGGCCCAGGCCACGACATCCAACCGGGGGACTTTGTGCTAGTCCGAAACTTTCAACGGGCCAAAAGTCTGGAACCCCGGTGGACGGGCCCCTGGCAAGTGCTGATCACCACCCGGACGGCGCTTCGAGTGGAGGGGAAGCGGCACTGGCTGCACACACACCACTGCAGGAAGGTCTCCCCGACCCTGGCCACGACAGAAAACGTCAACACCCAAGAAGAGCTCCTGAATAAAGACCGACCAGCACTGAACTGTTATCCCGACACCGAGGCACTTGAACTTGCAAAATTCCCTGATCCCACTGTGCCATCCAGAGAAGGGTATTTCCTGCGTCGAAAGGAGGGAGCTTCGGCTAAGTAGGCCACGGACTAAGTTAAATCTCAGAACGGTGACCTAAACACAACCAAGGGTTACCGGGAGAGAAGCTAAACGAAGTCTGTGGTCCTGCCCGCTACCGAGCACCTTGAAGATGATGGAAGCGCCAGACAAGAAGATGATGGAAGCGCCAGATAAGAAGATGATGGAAGCAACAAGAAATACCCACTACAGGAACCCAAAGACTGACAATTTGCACAAATCAAAGACAATCGCCTTCTTCGTTGTCTTTCTCTTTTGCCTCCTCCTCATGACCTCCTTCTGGATCTTGGAGGAAAACACACCCGCTCGTCAAGTATTGCTGCCCACTGCTCAGCCAACCCCTACGAGAGAGCATCACCTGATCTCCCTGTCACCTCAGCTCTGAGAAAGGCGCAGAGAGTTCTGGAACAATTCCTTCGTGCAACTGTTGCACCAACACAACCTTGCTGCAAATGCCACGAACTTCTGGATCTGCTGGTTGCTCCTGCACGCCACTGGACACTCAATCCCTTTCATCCCTTCTCCTTTCTCAGTTCACGGCTCCTGCCTCGCCTGGCTGATCCTCATGCAAGAGAGCCACAAGGACAACGCCACTTCCGGCCAAACAGTATCACACTTCTACTATGGGTTCTGGCTGAACAAAACCGGAAGGACCTCTGCTCCCCTGTGTCCTGTACCCGCGGGTGCCACCTTCCTCAAGAACATCCCAGCCAAAGAACGTGTTGAGGTGCAAGTGCTCCACAATCCGGCTAGACCCACCTTCTCTCACCTGCAAAAACAAACTGCCGCCATCCTGACTGTGACTCTGTCTGTTATCAATATCACAGGACTTGTGTGTCTCGAAGGCCAGGGAACGCAGCTGGTGGGTCACAGTTCTTGCCGCATCACCAGAACATTGGACTCAGTTGATCCTCCTTCCTTTGTTGCTTCTCCAAATATGTACTTTGTTTGTGGCACCAAAGCTTACACCTGGCTCCCGAAAGGTTGGAAGGGCACCTGCTACATCGCCTTCGTTCTCCCTCCCACATATGTAGCCCCTGCTAACCATCACCGGCAGAGGCGCGCAAGTGACATTGAACAAGCCGACTCCACTGGAGCACAGCTCCTGGATGCAGCAAAGGGACTTGTTCCCCTGTGGGGCCCAATGGCGAACAGTCGCGCTATCCGACACCTGACCCAGGCAGTGGAAACAACGATCAACATCACAGCTGGCATCCTCGCTAACAACACGGCTGAGCTTCAGGCTGTCCGCCTTGTCGCCCTTCAAAACCGCCTTGTTCTAGATGTTGTTTTAGCCGATCGAGGAGGAGCATGCCGCATCATCGGATCTAGCTGTTGCACCTACGTGCCAGATAACTCGCCCTCAGTCTACAAAGCCATTGAACACCTCCACAGACTTTCCTCGGGGGTTCACCAAGAACAAGAGGGATGGTCGCTTGGGAGCTGGTTCTGGGGCACCTTGAAGGACTGGGGTTGGAGGTTGCTTTCCTTTGTATTTATACCAGTTGTGATACTATGTGGGTGTTATTTAGGTGTTCAATGCCTGCCATCCTTGTGCGCACTTGTCTCTAACTGTGTGTGCCCAAAGACTTTGGACTTCGGAAATGAACGCATGAGCCCCCTCTATGAGGTAGAAATACGTGGCCTTATGGGGATAAATCCGAATTGACAAGTTGGCGAGACATGTTAAAAGGGAGGACTGTGGAATTTATGTTTACGAACTGAACATCATCTGCGCCAGCTTGTCACCCACGTATAACCTGCACGACAGCCATTTTGGGTACCATGGTCTCCCCGTTCATGATCGATCACCAGCGCGCTCCCCTGACCCTGCGAAGGTCCTCCGCGCACCCTGGCTGCCCCCCCCCTCCCTCACATGCACAAGTCCACATGACCCTGTCCTTGGGAGTCACGCTCGCGCCTGACCAACACCTCCTTTCCTTTCATGAATACCCCTCTGTTGGTAAACTCTCCCTCTGCGCTTGATTGTCCACGCGGCATGAGTACCTCTCCTTTGATGACCCCTTCCACCGAGTCCGATTGTCCACACAGGTCCGAGGCCATCGCCTAAGCCGGGAGATACAGTTTACTGCCCACTATTGTATGGAGTCGCTCCTCTTCAAAGGGCCCACTATTGATCCTGGCCTCCCCACCCCCTGGGATATGATCAGGCGCACACATCCTAAAGAATCGGCGGAACACTCAGCTGCGTGATAGTCCCCTCCTCTTATCTGCAGGTTAAGGACCTCTATTGTGGATGCATGTGGGGGTGGGATTGACACGAGGATTACGGGGATGTCTTTTTTCTTACTTCACAATGTCTTGATTGTAATAAAGAGTGGTCACATGCCATTAACCAGTGTATAAGAGGCCAGGCCTCAGAGAGGCTGTTAGAGCACCTCGAGACGATACCTTGTTGTCTGATCTGATGTGTTCTGCTCCGTCGGAATAAAAACTTCTGTTTCCTGCCTTCAAGTCTCCAGCGCCTGCCTCTTTGTTTGATAACTAGAGTGGTATAGAGGCGGATAACGCCGGGCAACTCTGAAAAAGGTCATCAGCCCTACCCTTTTTCTACACGTTCTGCTGCACACGCCGCAGTAAAATGAAATGACATGCTACATTTAGGCGTGGGCGGAAAATCCGTTCCGCTCGCGGATTTTGCGGATTTTCGGGAAATCCGCAATCCGCGAGATTTGCGAATTTCCCGCAAAATCCGCAAATCCGCGAGCAGCGGATTTTGCTCGCACTGCTCGCACTGTTCGCGTGAGTTCGCGCCCCGCGAATAAGTGCAAAATTGCAGAAATACGATTTTAGCAAAACTGAAAGTAACTACTTACCAGGTTCAAAAGTTCAGGCTCATCATTAGTAGCCATTTCCTGGAGTGCTTCCTGAGGGGCCCCTCCAGAGTTCAGTTGCCAGTTGAAACTAGTATGTGACCCTGCTCTGAACCTCAGAATAGTTACACATATGCCACAAAGGTCCTGAATTACAGCTAAGGGAGACAAGCAGGAGCCAGGCTGGAAGTTAAAATCCATTAATCAGCCCCTAATTCATTATTGTCAGTTGGGGCAGGGCAGGTGTTGTAACTAATTTTGCAACAATGAAAGCACTTAGCAAGTGCAAAAGATCACTAATCAGGGCGCACTAAGGAAGCAGGTGCCAGCTAAAAAAATATTCTGTGACACATGAATCAGCCCCAAATTAATTCAGGTCACTTGAGGCAGGGAAGGTGTGCTTTGCTTTGCCGAAAATAATGTACACTGGACAACCAGAGGGTGTGGTGATGAAACAGAGGGTGGCATGGGTGGGCCAGAGGGTGGCATGAGTAGTCAGAGAGTGGCAGTGGTGACAGAGAGTGGCAGTGATGAAGAAGAGTGTCCCAAACAGGCTGGACACGTAGAAACAACAAGTTCGCGAAACTTGCGACCCGACAGGTAAGTTCGCAATTTGCGAAAGTGTACAAAACCCTCGCGAACTGGCAGAAACACGGGCGAACACAAAAAAAAAAAAAATCCGCAAATTCGCGGGAATTCGCGGATTTTGCGGATTGCGAATCCGCAAATCCGCAAAATTCGCGAACGCGAGATCCGCAAAATTCGCTCATGCTTAATCCCTGCACTATGTGACGGGCACCATGCGGTGCCTGCCACATAGTGCTGAGATATGTAGGGGGGCACCAAAGGTGCCCCCAAAGCCTATGTCCGAGGCCCAGGGGGAAAAGAGACCCACTATGGGCCCCCAAATCTGTTTCCGTCTGCGTGGTCAGGGCGGTTTAACTGCCGCTGACAGGCAGACGGAAAGGGATATCATTATCCCTACGGGGGTGCCTGGCAGGTACTGCTGCCATTCCATGCATTGCTGGCAGTCCGATGGGCTGTCGGAATCGTTCCGACTGTCGGACCCGTGGTGGTCAGTATTTCCGACCGCCACACATCCACCCGCCATCCAAATGTGGCAGGTGGAAAATATGATTGCGATGGCAGTGGGATGGCCACCTGTCGGTGACTGTCCCACAGTCATCGTAATCTGGACCTCAGTTTTTCCCCTACCACCACTGGGCCAACAGTCTATTGCTTCTACCATTTCCCTAATTCCCTCCTCTCTCAGCATTTTTTATTTCTCTAACATCGGTTCTCTAACCATAATTGGTACATTTAGTAATTTGCTTACTTTTAGTTGTGCATCCTTGTTTAATCTAAGCCAATGCACTTATCCTCTGAAACAATCTAGCCAGTTACTGAACACCTCAGGAACCTTATCTTCCAATGCACCCTCCATCACCTCATTCACAACTTCATTGGCTTCCCATCCATCTCTGATACCCTAGAAAGGATGGCATTGGGGGTTTAAAATCAAGTGCAACTCTATCTGCTGGAGCCAATTTATGACAGAGTTGCCTTTGATCCAAACATACACTTTACCTGAGGTATACATTTCTTTATTTTCTATCCCTCTAATGAAATATTACAGCTGTTTGATTGATTCGCCTCCATAACCCCTAGGTCTTATATCGAGTTACAACAACTTGAACCTGCTTTGTTATTTATGATTACAACTTTTCTTTGAAATCAACTTTAACATTGCTCCTGAATCAAACAACATTTTAATTGTTGCTCCCTCAATGTTAGTATCATCCAAAGACCCATTCTCTATCTCATTCGTAACTTGAAAAATCATTTCTTTATTACTAGTTTGCACGTCATTTACCTTTTTACTCATGTTTTCACTTCTACAATTTTTTGTATAGTGATCTTTAAGACTACAGAGCTTTCATATTGATTTCTAAGCCACACAGTCCTTATGGTTGATCATGTATTGAAACTATTTCAGGCATGTCTCAGTCTACTTACGCCTGACCACTAGCACACTTTGTTTGACTCCTTTGCCTTTCTATTACTTATCCACACATGCCCTGGAATGGTCAAACATCTTTGCTGTCCATGCAACTTTTCCTAGAATTGATTCATCTTTTTGATAAACTCTTCCCTTGCTTTCTCTGCATTGAAACCCAACATGAGCTGACCTCTCGATTTCTCTTGCAGCCATAGTGCGCACACACTTTCTTCCACTTTCTCACTGGATCTGCAGGTAATGGCAAATAATTGAAGGAACACTCTTTTGTATTCTCGTAGGGTCTAGTTCATGCTATAAAATCCTGTCCCTTTCAAGTCAGAGAAATGTACATTACATCTGCAAATAAAAATCCATCAGTTTTAAAAAAAAGGCAGCTCTTTAATGGACTGTAGTCAAGTCAAGTCAAAAGGTACGTTTATTTAGATCGTAATCTTTAAACCAATACACAGTATTTACTTGGATTAAAATATTATCTATCAACAACAATTCATACAAAATTCTCGTTAAAATCTTGTTCCTTTAAAAGAAAGGTGTAAATGGACTTCCCACAGTCATATGACATTTAGAACTGGGTACACGTATTATCAATTACTCCAAATGATTTTTTTCCTAATAAAATTCATAAAACCGGTTATCTCTAGACACAATCCTATTTAAAACATTAAAATCTATTTCTAACTTATTATAAAACTCTGTACAACCTTTATAAATTTCCCAAGTGCAATTACAATATCAATGCTTGGAAGTTCTGTAATTAGCCCAAGTGCTAAATATTGGACGCAGCCAAAGTTTACGCTGTTCTAAAATATTTATACAGTCCAACAAAAAGTGCACGGTATCCCCTTTTGTACCCAACCTGGACAGTAATATTGGCTAACAATTGACTGTTGTCAAATAAACGACATACGCTGCATGAAAAAACATCTTATCTTAGCCCCTTTGCTTGCTGACCTCTCACCTTGTCATGTGGGGTTGGTGCTGTTTCCAGTGCCACAACATACATCACTTTTATATTATCCACACCAGAACATAGGGGCCGGGCGTAATGGCAGCAGCACCCCCAAAATAATCATGCTGGAGTTTAGAAGGTCAACGAGAAATAAAAAAGCTTGTAATTTTTGTTTTTATTTTGTCATATCTGCTGTGTTTTCAAAGAGGTCAAGTGTTAGACTATGTCTTCTGATATATTGCTGCTCATTTCTTTAACCACATGGCTGCTGTGGGGATTTTTCCCCTGTGCTGGGAAACTCTTGATGCCATTATTCATGACGAGCTCAGCTCGTCATCAGCACACGACACCCGTGGGTGATGACGAGCTGAGCTCGTCATCAGCATCGAAAGGGTTAACATAGAAATTGGTGTTTTCTTTCTTTGACTTCACAGTCAGAGGATTTTGTAACATGAACTATGTGACAGTCTTGCTGTATGAAAGGAAATACTGCATAGTGTCATTTTTTCTTTCTAACACAACAACATTTAAATACCTATGAATGGACTGTGCGAATATCTCAAAATAGCAGTTGGGAAAGCTCAAATGAAAGGCTGAATAGTGTCATTTTTTCTTTCTAACACAACAACATTTAAATACCTATGAATGGACTGTTCAAATATCTCAAAATAGCAGCTGGGAAAGCACAAATGAAGCACTTTTTTGTAATTCTGGAGTGTGATTGAAACAAAGATTTTAATAGGATCAAAACAAATCAAGGCACTTTATTTGGTGATGAATTACTAATTACTAATATGTCCTGAAATTAGATTTCTACACATTCTTATAGTGGAGAAGTGTGGCTCAAGTGGTTGGAGCGGCAGACCCTGATGCAGAGGTCTGACCCGGACCAGGGTTCAATTCCCCGCCTCGGCGGGTCCTAGGCTCAAATTTCCCTGGACCTGACAATTCTCGCCTCGGTGCCTATTCCAATCATGGAGTCCCACTCTGTAACTCTGGGCAATAGCTTGCTTAATCTCCACAACGGCCCCTCGCAGCGGGATGCCTGGCTTTCACCTTGGGGATGCCCAGTAATGGGTTATCTCGCAGGGAAATACCAGGACGGGTTCCCTAAGCAAGCGCTGGGACGCTTTCGGGCAGCCATGACCTCTACAAATCAAATTTCATTCATTCATTTCATTTCATTTCATTTGCACACTATGTAATTTTATCAGCAAACTGTATCTATTTTCAAATATGGGGCCAGATTTATTTTCTCTCATGTAATACAATACAGCAAGGCAGCTTGCTTTGTTGTGTTGCGTGAAAGGGAGCGAACAGAAATGCACAATATCTTCTAAAATATCGAGCACATCTTCTGCCTCCCAGTAGTGGTGCACTGTGAGCTGCCAATGAAGCCACCCTTGCACTATGGATTGTTTTTGTGCAGTAGGGGTGTAAAAATATTTCTCCTGCTTATGCCTCTGTCAGAAGGTGCATAATTTTGGGGCGAGTTCAAGTTTACAATTATTTCTAAATCTGGGTTTGCATCAAAATACATAAGTAGATGAATGGGAACACCCATGCTCCACCCATGTAACGCATACTAGACACAAAGTAATGCAAGGTGGCGCTGTGCGCTGCTTTAGTGGCAGGGCAGAAGTTGCTGATCTTAAGGTCCAGAGCTGCCCAGGGTGTGGTTACGTAAATGTAACAATACCCCACCTTTTTTTCTCTTTCCCAGCTTAAAGCAGGTTCAGTTCGAAATGGCTGGTTCCTATCTGTAGGAGCTTCTGTTCCAGAAACTACGAGGAAGCACTCAGGATCCTCTAAGCTAAACCAACTCCTCTATTAGTCTTAGCAAATTCAAGGTTTTTAATAGTGGGGTAGGATGGGGGAGCGGTGGCGGGCAGGCCCAGGTGCCATCACTGTGGCGGGTGACAAAATGGCAAAAATATGTGTTTTAAACACATATTTTTGACATTTTGTCAAGCCGCGGGTGACAAGAAATTTCTGCACTGGGTACCACCTGACCTTGCTATGCCACTGTTCTTTTAATGATATCATGGTTTATAAGAAGCTGCCTCATCTCTGCACAGAAAGAACTAGTTAGGGTAGTCGAATGACTGCCTATCCAGATAATGCACCTTACAGATTATAACATGATTCTTATACAATGCCAACTGTCTAGGGCCAAGAAGCTGCCTCATCTTTGCACAGAAAGAACTAGTTAGGGTGGTCAAATGACTGCATAACCAGATAATGCACCTAATAGATTATAACATAATTCTTATACAATGCCAACTGTCTAGGGCCACTAAAAGTTATTTTATAATGTTTAATTGTGAGGTAAATGTGTTGTCTGACAATGAAAGAGTGCAACCATACCATGCTTTGCTTTAGTAATACATGTGTGAGTGATAGAGTACTGCAGGAAAAGCACCACCAGCCTCATACTAAACCCTTCCCACTCTCTTGCTGAATGGGCGTGGCTCATTTGCTACACTTGTTCTGTACGTGATGTTTGGACATTTCAGTAGCCCTATGAGCTCAGTGATGGCAGCACCCCCACTCCCCCTCCCCTGAGAATTGTTCCAGCACTACTACCTCAAATTGAAAAGTGTTAAGGGCAATATTTATCAATGTTTTATGTCTAGAAAAAAAGAAATCACCAAACCCCAGGCCCAGACCCTCCCAAGGGGGCTAGAATGTAAAGTGGGAGCCCATTTCTTTTATTAGTGCTGCGGATATTCCACTGAGTCCCCCACCAGGCCTAAGGGTGCAGGGTATCCCTATCCTGCCCCCTATATTTTTTTATGTTTCTATATCTTTTTTTTACTTGTTTCACAGGCTCTTTAGCTCAATCCCCAAGTCCTAACTAGGCTGCTGCCACATTTTTTGTTGATGTGGATGCAGCTAATTGAACCAAATGTTTTGATCTGTTGGATCTGCAGATCCTCTGCGGCATGATATATGCATATGTTTTCAACCTTAATTTCTCCAAAGCTACTAAACAGATTTACACCAAATTACAGCAAGACATCTGTTTTGAATTATTGCGGATGCGTCTGGCCACGATAATTTAAAACAGATAGTGCCTGTGCGGGTAACTGAAAGCAATAGGCTGTGGGCGGAGCAAAGGCGGGAGATGCACCCGCCTTTCTCCAATTGCGTGCTTTCTTTCTTAGAAAGATACGCAAAGCCCAATAGCCTGTGAGAAAAACAAAGGCACACGCACAAGCGTGTGGTGAGCTTGGTGAGCTTTCTGAAGCCCCTTACTAAAAGTCTCGCAAGCAGGGCATGTGCGCTGCTCTAGGCTCGACCTTAAAACACGCTTATAGATCAAGATCTAGCTTTCTGTCAAATCTGGACTCTACAGCTCTAAAATTAATATTCGTACAATTAAACTCATGGTTTATGAATACCCCAAAAATTGTAAACGTACACAAAATTTTACATGCACCTTTATGAATCATGCCCCATGATCGAACTCAGAGTGAGGGGCTGGGATAGTTGTGCCAGTAGTGATACGGTCAAAAGGACACACAATCCCCACCCTGTGGAGGTTTGCACCAAACCTTGCAACACATTAGCACTCAATATTGCAGGGCCTGTTAGTGACAAGGGACAAAAGAGTAAATTCATCCATATACAAGTGGATTACCACTCAAAGTGGTTTGTCCCCAAAGCTTTTAAACACAGCTTTACTTAAGTACTAAATAAATTCCTCAGCTATACCTTCATAAAGCAAGGAATTTCCAATACCTTATTAATGGGCAATGGTGTCCAATTGACATAAGATGAAATGAACATGTTTTTGGTGGAAATGAAGGTCGTACACTTCAAAGTAACCTCATATTACCCCAGAGCCATGTGTTGGTTAAGAGAGTTAGCCACACGGCAAATTAGTGTCTGAGGTGGCTAGGGTGAATTGTTGGCAAGGATGGGAAGCTTTGCAAGATATTATGTGGGAGTTTCGCACAAACCCTAATTCCTCATTCAGTATATCACCTTTCATCCCCCTCAAGGGTAGAGAACCATGAACGAAATAGTCTTTTTCATGGCTGAATGGTAACAAAGTGGTGCAAAATGACAGAGAGGGTATTATAAGAAAAAGGAGGGAGCAGTAAGTAAGATATAAGACGAGATATTACGAACTTCAAGGGGGTGAACTCCCACAAGTGGTGGGTGGGAGATTTAGTGCCAGTTCAGACGCCGGAACTAAAGGTGAGCAAAGACTCTTAATTTTCTGAAGTACACATGTGGGGATGTTGGTGAAAGGACAATCCAGGAGCATAGATAAGGTATCAAAAAGCTAAATTCGATTTCCTTCAGAAGCCTGGCAGGTTTAAGAGTAAACAAGCAAAAAGCCAGCGCTCTTGGGCCCTTATTTATGAGGCCTTGCGTCAGTTTTGCGCCGCCGGTGCGTCATTTTTTGTGACGCACCAGCGGCGTACAAAATGCGCCTTGTTGCGCCATATTTAAAAAGTGACGCATCTCGGTAGATGCGTCACTTTTTAAACCCCTGCGCCACATTATACCTGCGTTAGGTATAATGTATGCAGAGGGGGCGTTCCCCCGCAAAAAGCCTTGTAATAGTGACGCAGTGAAATCTATGAGATTTCACTGCGTCACTTTTAGGATGCTGTTGCGTCAAAATCTTGCGCCTGCCTCACAGCAGGCATAAGACTGACGCAAGCCCTTTCACATGGGGCTTTCCCCATGTGAAAGGACGCATTGCTGGAGTTGCGTCACTTTTGTGACACACTCCAGCAATGCGTCACTTTTGCGCTTACAGATGCGTCAGAAATACTGACGTATCTGTAAGTCCTTGCGACATGATGCGTCATACATTAAATATGACGCATCATTGGTGTCGCAAGGAGTGCGCAGTGAAAAGTGACGCATCGCTGTTTTCACGCAGCTATGCGTCACTTTTCATAAATGAGGCCCTTGGTTCTCAAGTTCCATTCTGCCTTAGAGACTATGCGAAGAAATGCTCAAATTTGGGTCTGGCTTTGGATGTCAACTGTATAACCCTTCAGGGATAAAGAGGTGTTGTTATACACTATTGCCATGCATATATGATTAGGCATCGGTTTCTCCGCCTTTTATTTCTCTCCCCTCTGTCCTACCTACTGGAATGTTCCTTCCTGCATTCTCCCACTCAGAACGTTGATACTTACCTCAAGATTCCATCACAGAAGTTATTACACCTGACTGGGGCGGGCTTGGTGAGGTGCAGTTCGCTATACTATTAAATTGTATTTCTTTCGAGAATCTCAAGTCTCTTCATTGTAATGGACACCTAAAAGGTTTCTCAATGAGTCGCCGTGTAAAGCGGCCAGCTCGGGAGTTCCTTTTATCCACACTCTTCGTAGCTGTCAGATTTTTCTACTGTTCTGAGTGGTATGCGAGCTGCTGCTTCCTGGGTGACTGGGCGAAGCGAACCCGAAAGCACGATTGTGCAGAGTAGAGAGCAGAGCGTTTGAAATGAGATCTCCATGTGACTTAGGACGGGCGAGAGGAAAAAAAGGTGTTAAGTTTAATTTAGGATTCAGATTCCTTCGTAATGATGTCGCGGCAGACCAGATAGGAAAGCAAATCTTTACTAGTTTCCCAAAATAAAGTTTATTGCAGCGTCCAGCTGTGGCGTTGTCTAACATAACGTGACAGATCCTTCACACCTCGCCAACTGTGACTGATGGGCGGCATTCCAAGCAAGCAGATGACGAGAAGGGCACGAGGCCGGCCGGCAGAGGGACAGGCTGTCCGAGGTGGGGGGAACGTTCCAGACGGTCCTTTGTCATCGTGTGCCTGAAGGAAGGCCTTTACGTGAGGCGCTAGGTTTATTTGCTAAGAGTTGATAAGTAACTTAGACATCCATAGGCACATAAATATACAATAGAAATTAAGGGCCGTAGTCTTCAAAAATCCACGTGGCTCAAATAAGTAAGCATCTTGCTGCACTGCAGCATGTGACAGGCAAAGGACACAAATGTGCCATATTTTCCATTATACGGCGCATTCCTGTACTTTTCTAGTGCTGACGTACTTTGGCTGACTAGCGCCAACGCTGGCATCGTTGCATCATGTTGCTAGAGTGCCTGTTCTGCAGGCAGGATTGTTTTTGAGCAATCCTCTGAGGCTTTTTCCTCTATGTGTGCTGCATATTGTAGCACACATAGAAAGAGGAACAAACATTTACAATGCAATGGTCTCGGCATTATTAAAGGTAGCGCTATTGGCATTGCTCATGACATTTTTTTTCCATTTAAAAAAAAAAAACATAAATAAATGGTATTGTCATTTACAATGGCAATAGATGAGCATTAGAGAGTAGTAGAGAGTATTCACAGAGCCACACATTGTAGCACACATAGAAAGAGGAAAAAACGAGGAGAAATAAAGATATTTCTCCTCGTTATGCCTCCCCTGGGAAGATGCAGCATTTTGACGTATTCTCAGGTCTACCACTAATGCGGCAACATTTATGGGTGTATGCTTGGGAGCACTCACATTCCACCCATGGAATAAATCCCTAGGTTAGAGTAGAATAAGCCAGCAACTTGCGCTGCCTTGCGTTACTCCAGATTTACTAAGCACTGCAAGGCCATGCAAGGTGGCCTTGCGCTGTTTGGTAAAGCTGACTTTAGAGTTGTGTTGCCCTTGCATTACTTTACGTCGCACAAGGGCAATGCAACACTATTATAAATATGACCCTAACTTCTTTATATGCTGCACACCAAGGGCCATATTTATCAACATGTCCCTCAATGAAGCAAGACACCTTGGGGCCATATTTATCAACATGCCCCTCAATGAAGCAAGACACCTTGCTGCGTTGTGCTATGTGAAAGGGCGAGGCTAGGAATGCACCATATCTATCAAAACATGGCGCATTCCTGTACTCTGCCTGCTCTGGAGCACAAACTGCTGCCTAGTGCCAACAGAGGCATCCTTGGTCTATGTTGTTAATGACTAAATTGATGTGACCACTAAAGGTGAATACAGGCAGGATTGTTCCTGCACAAAAAAATTCTATTGAGGCTTTTTCCTCTTTCTACGTGTGCTGCAGAATGTAGCACATGTAGAAAAAGTAAAAACTCAAAGAGAAATAAAGCTATTTCTCCTTGTTACCCCTCCCCTGGGAAGGTGTATTGTTCTGACGCATTCCCGGGTCTACCAGTATTAGTAAATCTAGGAATGCTTCAGAATCCATGAGTAGATGCATGGGAACACCCATACTCCAACCATAGAACGCCTCCCTGGGATAGAGTAATGCAAGGCAGCGACTTGCTCTGCCTTGCATTACTCTAGATTTTCCAAGTCATACAGAACCAGGCAAGCTGGCCATGCGTGACTTGGGAAATCTCATCTAGGTTTTCGTCACCCTTGCATTACCTTGCATGGTCCAAGGGTGACAAAAAAACCTCCCTGAGACTTTTTTAGGCCCCAGAGACCCCACTCCCAGGGGCTGCTTTTTAATAAATGGGAACGGCGCCCCTCCATGAGGCTTTCTTAGGCCCTGGGAACCCCATCCCTCAGGCCACTTTTGATAAAATTGGGAGGGGACACACACAGCCTCCCTTCCTGAGCCAAATAGCACAACTTCAAAGCAAAAGTGGAATTTTTCAGAAGGGAAATAAGGATGGTCAAAAATTAACACAAGATGCTCATTGACATTGTCAGTAAGTCTACCTCCCTGCAGCCCCACCGCAGTCTCCCAACCAACAAAGAAACCTGTGACAATCTCTCCATCTTCTTCATAAGCAAAATAGACACAATTGAGCTATCTATCACACAAGCTACTCACACACTTACACTAGAAACTCTAATCTGCAAATCCACAGAAGAATGGTCTTGCTTTGTTTCTCAGCACCTGGATATCTTCACAGGTGATTAGCTCCTGTTTGATTGCTTTGAACTACTAACTGAATTTACTCTAGAAAATACAATCTCAGAAATCATGCGGTCCTGTCATTTTGCTGACACAATACCGGCTAATATAATCAAAAAAGTATTGCCTCCTCTTTCATCCCCTACCTTACCCCCCACTTGGTAAACTCCTCCCTAAGCCAAGGTATAGTGCCTGATTGACTAAAAGCGGTCAGGGCCACCCTCTTCCAAATAAACCAGAAACAGATCCCTCTGATCTCAATAACTTCAGTTCTATCTTCAAGCTTTCATTCCTAGCCAAACTACTGGAAAGTTGTGTGGCTCATTATCTCAACAAACACAAAGAAAAGCAACCTCTTCAATGACCATAAGTTCACCTTCAGGTTTACAACATTGGCTACATCGTCTATTTACAGTATTATTTAGTATATCACTCCAATATTTAACTTCCTGGATTACAATAAATGTGGTCCATGGGAACAAGAAATCCAATGATGAACGATTTTTTTGGAGCAATATGCTCAATATAAATGTTCATATCTGTATACTTAGCCCCAATACCTATAGCTATGCATATGTTTGAAGGCATCTGGCTGACTTCTTGGAGTTATATGCAAACTCATGGCACAAACTCAAGATTACATAAATCAATTTGTGTATTTAATCGCGGGAGTAGCATGGATAACCATTGAACCTCCCAAAAAGGCTCAAACCCCCAGTTATTATTAGAGCAAAATGACTCCTGGGGAAAAGTCGAATGGGAAGAGATATAGCAGCCAGTCTATAAATTGCAAATGGCATTAATTTGTTATCTGAAAATTTTAGAACAAATATTATATAATGGTTTGGGTAAAAATTACTTCTAGAGCCTACTGGCCAGGTGACCCCAGAGAAGATTCTTTTTCCAAAGACTTTTCTGCTACCCTCCAGTGTCTCAATTTTTTACCTCACATTCTGGCTCCCACCCATGTCAAGGGTCATACCCTTGACCAGATCTGGTCACTGCGCCGCGACATCTCACCCCCTCTTTTACTTCCCTGTATTTGGTCTGATCATTTCACTATCTCTTTTTCTATTTTTTCTGCACTTGCTGTCAAATTACCCTTATACAAAAATCTACTAGCTCGTAGCTGGAACCAAACGGATCTTAACATACTCTCATCTTCTCTGGCCTCTTCTTAGACTCGCAGACAGAAGCCATTAGCACCTGGCTTTCCTCCTCCTGTGATCAGGTTGCCCCTCTCAAAAAGGTTAAATCTGTCCGCCCCTACGACGCACACAAATGGTTCACCAAGGAGCTTAAAGATCTTAAACTCGATCTCAGGCATTCGGAACGTCACTGGAGACGAAATTACTGCCCCATCCTCCGTGCCAAGTATAAACTCCTTCTTACTGATTACAAAAAAGCGATCTTGGTGGCCAAAACTAACTACTTCACTGAGAGAGTTGCTTTCTCTGTTAATAAACCTCGAGAAATTTTTTCCCTGGTTCATCATCTCGCCACCTCTGATCGCATCAGCACCAGTCTTGTCCCTACCCAGTCCCTCTGCCTCTCACTTAATGATTATTTTATTGACAAGATCGCCAATATAAAGGCCAATATTCCCTTGGCACAACATACTGGTGTTCCCTGTTCCCTTCCTCTGCCTTCCTCGTCAATGGATAATTTTTCTATTTCTATCGATTGCTTTCTCAATCTGCTTTCTAAAGTCAAATCCGGCTCGCCAGCGGACTGTGCCCCGGCACGGATCCTTAAAGCTCTTTTCACCAACTGTCCCGCCCCTCCTCTTGCTCTTCTTAATGCCTCCTTGACTTTGGGTTCTGTTCCTTCCTCTTTTAAAAACGCAAGGGTTCTTCCCATTCTTAAGAAACCCGGCCTAGATCCTTCTCTCTCCTCTAACTTCCGGCCTATTTCTCTTCTCCCCTACTTGGGGAAGATCCTTGAAAGCCATGTCACCTCTTGCCTGTCCTCTTATGTCGAGGAGAACCCCCTCTTGGCCTCCCATCAGGCAGGCTTTCGACCAGGACACTCTACGGAGACAGTTATCATCGCCGTCCTGGACGAACTCAAGGGGAAAGCGGACACCAATCTTCCCCAAGCCTTGGTTCTCCTCGACCTGTCCGCTGCGTTTGACACGGTCGACCATGCCATCCTTATCGACCGTGTCAGCGCAGCGGGCATCTGTGGCATAGCCTTTTCTTGGCTGGCGTTCTTTCTTTCGGGCAGGTCCCAAGTGGTTCACCTCTCGAGTTTCTCCGCTCCCCTTCGTCCAGTCACCTGTGGGGTCCCTCAAGGCTCTTCCCTCTCCCCTCTTCTTTTTAACCTCTATATCCACCCTCTTATTATTTCCCTTCGCGAGCTGGGGGTCTCTGTGTACAATTACGCGGATGACCTCCAGCTCGTCTTTGATCTTTCTTCTCCCTCGATTTCTCTTCCTAAATTCTGCTCCACTTTAGTTTTTATTTCTGATTGGATGAGCACCAATCATTTAAAGCTCAATCCTGACAAAATGGAGCTTGTCCTCACAGGTGGTCCCTCCAACCCCTGGTCCTCGATTCACTGGCCCCCCTCTTTTGGCTCCCCCCTTCTCCGGTCCCCTCTGTTCAGACCTTGGGCATTAAGGTCAGCCATGACCTTACCATGCATGCCCAAGTCAGCTCCGTGGTATCCTCCTGTTTTTTGTCCCTTCGTCTCATCCGGAAGATCTCCCGGTATTTCTCAGCGGACGCCCTTAAAACCATAGTCCTGGCCCTTATCACCTCTCGCCTTGACTATGGGAATGGCCTGCACGTAGGCATTCCTGCTTATGAAATCCGTCGCCTACAGGCCATCCAAAACCAGGCTGCCCGTCTCATCCTCCGCCTCCCCAAATCATCCCATATCACGCCTGCACTTAAGTCCCTCCATTGGCTCCCCGTGCACCTCAGATCATTTTTCAAATTGGCCTGTTTGGCCTTTCGGGCCTATACACACTCAGCCCCCCTCTTCATTAGTTCTTTGATTACTCCTTACACTCCCACCCGTACTCTTCGTTCCTCTTCTCTCTCTCTCCTGCATGTCCCCCGTTTTCGTAAATCTAGAACGGGGGGCACTCGGTTCTCGGTTCTGGCCCCCCAGTTCTGGAATACCCTTCCTCTCTTTATTCGTTCTATTCCCAACTATGCTCACTTCCGTAAAGCTTTGAAAACATTTCTGTTCTCCCAGGCATTCCCCTGTTAAACTCAGCGCCAGGAGGCCGCTTGGCCGCAGTGCGCTTTATTAAATTTCTTTTTCATTTCATTTCACATAATTCAGTGATAGCATACTAATCCTTATTCTTACTATTACTTCCTTGGCGGTTCTCTAATATTTAGGATATAAGCTACTTCTAAAAAAAAGGAAAGAAATTAAAATTATTCCTACACATTTAGACTAAAAGTTAGGCCTCAGAGGAAAAATCAATCCGCCTGCGGAGTTGGCAGAATTTGGGAACTCTGCGCTACGCATTTAACACAGAGTTCCCCCTAAATTCCGCCATTTGGCACGCTGTGGAATGTTTTTTCTGTTGGCGCGAGCTAAACTTGTTTTCAGCGTGCGCTGTTGAGCAGGCACATGCAAGCACGGATGAGATTTGCCACCCTCTAACGCAGCTTCTGGTCTCCATGGTGCTTTGCGGCACCATTTTAGTGTGACTGGCGAGTGCAAGCAACCTCTGCTGCACCTCGAGCAGATTCTCTACTTGGGAAGCAGCTAAATCTATTCAAAAAGACGTTTTGGTGTTATTATTCTACTCAACAGACCTTTCAGGTTGTTTTGTAGAGCAAAAGCCTTTTATTTCATTTTACTTTTTTTTCAACAAGAAGGAAGAGACCCAGAAACTCCAATTCCTGCTCCTGTCCAGCAGGCTCCTCCCAGTCCTTTGTCCATTTCCTGGTCACTTTTCATATGGATTTTAAGGTGGAAGTATCACTTTCTTTGTCTGCCACATAATACCATTCGATTTAAGGATATTGTTTTTGTGATATCCCAAGAAAGTTAAGAAAATATTGTATATTGGTATTGTTTGTTTGATAGAGGGCATGCACCAGTATTTATTTGTAGTTTTGTTTAATTTTGACATTTCATTGTAGTGAAGGGTCTGGAGTTTCAGTGGGGGCTAATTATTTATTTACATTTAATCCTTTATCTTATTTAAAGGAAAAAAGATGCATAGTTCAGTAAATTTTCTCCATGTTTGTTAAATCTGCGCTATTAATTTATTTATGATGTTTCCTAGTCTTCCCATGGGCCATCCAGCCAGTAGGCCTAGTACTAGTCATGGGTACATGAAACAACAGTTTTTGTGGTGTATGTTTTTTTGAACCATCATTTAGGGCAGGGATGGCATTGAATGAAATAACAAATATGGGGTTTCTTTTCTTGTATTTTATGGTTTTTTTCTGCAAAAGTGTGTTTTGGTGGGGTAATATTTGATGCCTTCGGAGAATGTGTTGTAAAATGTTTATAGCTCACTTAATTTTTGTTTTTGGCATCGCTGAATTATGGTAGTGTTTTCTTTAGTGTTGCTATGCCTTCTTTGTCTGGCAAGTGTGACTGTGTGTGTGTTCGTCATAGGCCACCATTTATCTTTGTTCTCCATGTCATGTGACCAGGCGCCGTTTTGTGTAGTCAGTGTCCATAGGCCTGCATGTGTTCTTTGTTGTCCATGCTTCCTTGCTTGTTGTTTGACCATGTGGCCAGTGACCATTTTGTGTAGCCAGCCATGTGCCTTTGCCAAGGCCTGCTTGTGTTCTTTGTTCTGGCTATGCCTCCTTGCTTGCTGTTGTTGTTTCACCATATGGCCAGTGAAAATTTTAAGTAGCCAGCCAGTTGGCTTTTTCAGTAGGCCTGCACGTGCTCTTTGTTTTGGTCACACCTCCTTGCTTGTGGTTATTGTTTGACCATGTGGCTAGGGGTCATTTTGTGTAATCAGCCAGTGTGTTATTGGTATAGGCCTGTATGTGTTGTCCGTTGTGACCAAGTCTCCTTGTTTGCTGTTTGACCATGTGGCGGCTGCCATTTTGTGTAGCCAGCCAGTGTGCTTTTGCCATGGGCCTGCAAGTGTTCTTTGTTGTGGCCATGCCTCCTTGCTTGCTGTTGTTGTTTGATCATGTGGCTGGTAGCCATGTTCTGTAGCCATCCAGTCAGCTTTTGCCATAGGCCTGCACAGGTTCTTTGTTGTTGCCATTCATCCTTGCTTGCTATTGTTGGTTGGCCATATGGCTGATGGCATTTTTGAGTAGCCAGGCAGTTTGCTTTTGCCATAAGCCTGCATGTGCTCTTTTATGTGTCCATGCCTCCTTGCTTGCTGTTGTTTTTGTGTAGCTAGCCAATATGCTTTTTCCATAGACCTGCAGGTGTTGGTTGACCATGGGGCTGTGGCCATTTTGTGCAGCCATCTTTTTTTCCCAGTTATGGGAGAGAGCTATGCCTTTTTTAATTGTTTTTACTTTTCCCTGATTGTTTAAAAATATGCTTGAGGATCAATGTAGTATCTATATATTATGAACAGTGTTTTATATTATATGCATGTTTTTGCATTTTTCCCCTACCTGTCCTTTCCTCCCAATGGGTTTCTCATAGTGTGCTAGTACACCAGAATTAATTCTTTTATTTATTTATTTTATTATAATTTGTTTTGTTTTTAAGTAATTTTTTTATTACAATGTTTTTTAAATTAGTTTTTTTAACATTGTCCTTCCATTCATTCATCCACCCCTGCCTGTCATAGGCACAAAGCTGCGCACCAACATACATTTTCTAAGTATTATTCCACTTCCCCCTGGACACCCTGCCTGCCATAGGAACACACACACCAGCATTAATTTTCTAATTATTATTATTTTATTTCCCCTGGACTTCCTGCCTGCCGTAGGTGCACACACACACCAGCATTATTTTTTTAACAATTATTCCATTTCACACTGAACTCCCTTGACTTCCACAGCCGCACAACAGCATTCATTGTTTTAGGATTATTCCATTTTCTCCTGCAGCTCCCTGACTGCCACAGGGAGTCCTTCGCTTTGTGTTGTGCAAAGAGTACATTTGTACCACAATACTTGATCCACAGTACAAAAGTTATTGCCCACTTAAATTCCACTTTTCAGAAGGCGATGTTTCACAATACAAGACGTTATGGTGGTGTGGTTTCACTTTGGAATGGATACACTATTGTTGTTAATTACTTAGGATAATAAGTTATATTGTCTGTACTAATTCAAACTGCAACTATGCCACGTTTCACTAATTGTTTCTCTTGCTTGTTTGCACAAAAGACAACACCCACAGTCCTGCCAGGAAGAAGGCCTGTACAAAGTAACGGGACCACACAACATGTGATGGATGTCTTCCACTTGTGCAGCTAAGTGTCAATGCCAACTAACTACTTCAAGATGGCCCCACAGAAATGTGCTGCTATGAAAGTGGCCATTGAGGAATAGAAGAAGCAGATTTCCACCATTGGCATGCTATCCCACATCTTTTTCAGGAGCCATGTGCCTGCCCCACAGGCTTCTGGGGAGCAGCACTCCCGCAACAATGGCACCACCTCAACCTAAGGCCAAGCCCATGTCTCTCAGCGAGCCAGGCACTGCAATCATGGTGACGCCTATGTGCAGTGACTATGGATTGAATTTGTCTCTTTCTCAAAGTAGTACCCAACCATCGCAGGAAACTGAGCAGAGTGGCAAACACCAGCAGCCAGCAATAGTAGCTCTTCCTGAAGTAGGAACAGAACAGGAGGTTGAGCTTCTTACTGAGCAAAAACCTCCTCTTTTAGAACCATTGGCTTCCATATCTCCAGCATGAAAAATTAAGCGTACTCCACCATCTTCTCCAAGAACCCCCTTCTGATGATGTGGACATGGATTGAACCCCAGCTGAGTCTGAGACATGGCAGGAGAGGCAAAGGAAAGTTCATAAAAGCCGTAGAAGTATAGAAGGGGATGAGGATGATGAGAAAGTCTTTGTCATGGAAGCTGACCCAGAGGAGACCACCATTACCTCTCCTATTTAACCTGCTCAGAGGAATGTGGCACTGATACCACCATCACCACCTCCAGCACCAGCTCCTATATCAATAAAGCCCTGGCTGAGGCCTGCATCCACCACTATCTCAGTAGAAATACCCACTGCAGAGAGGCAATCGACACACCCACCTACCTCCTGTTCTTTGAGTATTGGCAGTGTCACCAGTAGCCCATTGAAAAGTTCACCATCCCAGTGTTACGATGAGCAAGTAGGAGGATAACATTGCAGTATGCTCCATTAGCCACATGAGTGTTCATTGAGGAAAGCCTGGTTCACACTATAGTACTGGAGGCTAAGCGACCCATATGAAAACACATCACGCAATTTGCTGGGATACACAGCTTAAAAAATAGCTGCAGGTGGTGGTGGTGAAGGTGATGAGAGTGGAGAATAAGCTCTGATCACTGTGTGAGATGAAGGTGATGGGAAAGAAGAAGGGGACATCTTTACGCGAAGCAGCCCTGTATCCGTCAGTGCACCAATATCACACTCATTAGAGAACTCGAAATGGCACGAGTCAGCTAGAGACACCACAGTAGTAGCATACCGTGACTGCTCCAACAAGCACATTGCATCAACCTGATTATGCAGGACTTTTTCAAAAAAGAAGACTTAGTCAGCAACGTATTGATTAGCTGCAATAAAATCTGCAATCATTTCAACCATTCTTTTAAAGCCCGGAAGCAGTTGAGGATTTGTCAGCATGCTAATGGAGTATTGGTTAAAGCCCTCATACAGGAGCTGCCAACACATTTGTACTCAACTTATTACATGTTGTAACATCTGTTTGAGCAGTACAAACTGACCAATTGCTATGTCATTCAAAGAGGAGGGGATGCAAGTGTAAAAGCATGACCATATAGTTGAACAAATGGGGCCTAGTCAAATGCCTGATACAGATGGTACTACCTTTTGAGGTTTCCTCACGGAAAGTCAGCAAGGAGGACAGCAGAGTTGGCCAAGCAATCCTGTTGTTGCATCTGCTACAGAACCAATTGAAAAAGGTGTCTCAAAGGTTCAGAGGTGTGAACGTAAACGCAGAAGCGCAGGACTTGGTTGAAAGATTAATCCTTCTCTTGGCTATTAATATAAGGCTCCAAAAAAACATTGTGCTGTCCAAAAATTACATCTGTGCCACAATACTTGATCCATGGTATAAAAAAACACTGGCCACTTTCATTTCTTTTTTGGAAGGTGATGTTTCACAATGCACGTAATGGATTGTTGAGCAAGCCAGAGACCTGGAAGAAGAACGGCTGTAAATTAGATATCCACTCCCGGGCAGAAGTCCTGGGGTGCCACCTTTAGCTTTCAGAGAGGACAGTGCTGTTACTGCATAGCAGTTAACACCAGCAACAAGAACACTAGCAACAACCATAACAACACAAACAGAATAATCAGCCCCAAGCTCTGCATTAACTTGGTTTCAAGTGGCAGGGTTTATGTCCAGAACAGAGGCGCCGAAAAAAGAGGTCAAGCAAGTGGCAGCATCATGACCAATGAGAGGATGTTCCAGGACTACCTGGATGATCCAAGAGAGGTCTATATGGATCAAAACTCATTGGTGTATTGGTATGGGAAGATGCGCTAATGGCCAGAGCTCAGCAGGCTTACAATAAAGTATCTGGCTTGTCAGGTAGCCAGTGTGTCTGCTCAGTGTGTGTTCAGTGCAGCTAGCACAGTGTTCACAGTGAGAAGTTCCAGTCCCTCGCCTCAGAATGTGGAGAGATAGCCCATGATCAAAATGAATCAACATTTCATACCACACAATTACACTGTTCCTGAAATACCATAGGAGGAGGATAAGGGTAATTGGTCAGACTTAAGTGTGTTAGCTGACCAACTTCTGGACGAACCAGAATTCTGACTGAGCAGGCCACCATAGAGCTTTTTAATTATTTATTGTCAAACTGCTTCCACAAAAAGGATGTGGCTAGCGGTACTTTATGTTTGTGTCTGACTTATGCATCCCCACCATTTTTAGGCACATGTAGAGCCAGTTTGGAGTTGAACCAATGTGCAGTAAAAAAGCCTCCCCATTCTTTTCAGGACATTGGAGTCAAGGTCTTCCTCCCTCTCATGCCTATCCTTTTTTTCATCACCTACCAGGAGGGAGGAGGAGAATGAAGCTGCCCGCCAAAGAGAGAGCATGTCGGAAGTGCCAGTAAAGATCCTTTGATTTTACAAGACTGCCACATTCCAATGTGTTACATACATCAAAGAGGAGATACAATTCTATACCTACCACCATGCTTGGATTGAAACAGATACATATTGCACCAATAAGTGACATATTATTGAGTGATTTTGTGTAATGATTACTGATTTATGTGGTGGCAGACAGTGAGGGAGGGTGTTCAACTAATTTGTAAACTTGATTTCGATCTGCAATGTTTGGGGCCTGATGGGTGATCATTTTTTCTGAAGGTGATTGGCCCTTTCACACTTATTTACTTGCAGGGTCCACTCCTTTTTTCTGGTTCTGCAGAGACCAGACCAGTCACTTCAGCTAACAAACACAAATCTACATAAAATACTCAAATTCTGTTTCTCTTCTTGTTCCTAAACAGTAGTGCACTGCAGGTCTATCTCGCTCCAGTTGGGATGGAGTTGGACTGATTCATTATTCGGAGTCAGGAGTTGGCCTGCGTGTGAAATTCCACTCCGCTTGTGGAGTTTTCGCACTCCGCATTCCGCTCGGGGTTCTGAAAAACTCTGCAGAGAGGAGCAGAGTTATTTCCTTGCTCGTTCTCACCTACTTCAAGTCAGTGAGCTCAAGTGAGGATAATCTTGCTCCAGACCTCCTACTGGTGATATTTCTCAACGCTGATGGTCGCGAACGGTCATTACCGCTCACATTGAGAAACCTTCGATTTGCTTTGAGGAAGCTGACGTTCGAGTAGAACATCTACTTAAGCAGCATAAAGAAGCAGCGCCCTCTTGCACTGCGTGTGTTGCAGTTCATGCTGATTTTACAGCACGGGACAAACACCAGGTGCTAAAAATCAGCGTGAATGGTGCGATGTAGCGGACTTCGCCTCTTGGTGGTCTGTGCTGCGACAAGAAATACGCATTTTAGATGCCAGATAGGTCTCCGCTTATTTATATTTTTTTAACAAAATTCACTTGCAATAACTCATTACAGTTCTGTTAACAGTATCTTCTATCGAAAATATCACTTTGGGCATTTTGTTGGTTGACAATATTAGAAAATATTCGAAAAGCCAGGTAGTCAAGCCAACCACAAACTTTTCATAATGGAGGGACAGAGCTATGAGGACTCTGAGTCATTGAAGTGCAATGAAGGGATGGAATTAATTGTGCATTGAAGGATATATGGTCTTGGTTGGCTAATGCAATTGGATCTCATGCTACTTTCCTGCCGTGCTGCACTGTCATGGAAACGGCTGGTATAAAACTAATGATTACACAACATTGGGGGGAGGTCCACCATGGCCATGGTCACTTTCTCTCTTTACTGTTTGAGCATGAGCAAGAAAAACAAAGCCTTCTCAAGAGCCATTTGTAGAGAAAAATAGCTTACTTGGCCAGCACAGTAAAGTACCTAAAATCTTTTCTCTTAGTCTTACAGTACCTGTACACAAGATATATAAGGGAAGAAGGAACTTACAAATAAAGCAGAGGAAAGCTACAGACTAGTACAGACTAGTACAGATAGGAGGAAGTCAGCTACAGAAATATTATATATATATATATATGTATATATATATATATATATATATATATATATATATATATATATATATATATATATATATATATATATATATATATATATATATATATATTCACAGAAAAAACCATAGGTTATAGACCATATATAGTTAGGAATTTGCATTTACAAAACCTTGAAAATTCACTGAAAAAACCATAGGTTATAGACCATATATAGTTAGGGATTAGCATTTAAAAAACCTTATTTTATTTGCACAAAACCATTGAAATTCCATATATAGTTAGTTGCACTAACTATATATCGCGGACCCGCAATCCACTGCTAATGATGTCACATATTACATCATTCATGACATGGTCAGTGACATCACTGATGACATCACTGATGACATCTCAAATGACATCACTGATGACATCACTGATGACATCTCAAATGACATCACTGATGACAACACCCAGTGACTGTATGTTTCTGTAAAGTTAAAATATGTCTTACATATTGAAGAATGAGTGGATGTATAAGTGTCTGGATGAAGGATTTAGTAGGTGCATGACTGACTGTATGAGAGAATGATTAAATGTGTCTCACTGAGTGTATGGGTTAGTGATTAAAGTGTCTTAATTTGGCAATCATTATTTATGTTGTTCTGTAAACTGCTGCATGTTTAAATCAGTAGCTATATCAGTAACTATATGGGTTATTGAATGGTTGCCCAAGTATTTGTATGGGAGACTGAGTATGTGTGTGGGTGGCTGGGAGGTGTATAACTCTGTGCATAGATGTGTGAGCAGTTGATTCCCTAGGTGTACGGGTTCAAAAGTGCATGTAGAAACAGCTGTATGGACAGTTGACTGTGTGCATGAGTATATTGGTGAGTGAATGGATATCTCAGTGCTACATGTCAAAGTAAGTACATATGTAAAACACACTCCATGTGAGAGTTGACATATATAAATAACTGAACATAAGAGCCAGTGAATGTGTGAGTGGCTGTATGAATCATTGTGAACTTGTATCAAGGATTGTATAAGAGAGTAAATATGTGTTACTATATGTTTGAATAAGTAAGGTGTGTATAACTGTATAGTTGAGGAAATGGAGATGTGATTGATTATTTGCATGACTGACTAGGTGTGTGAGTAACTCCATGGATGTCTGACAGTCTGTGAGTGCCTGTTTACACTGAGTGTATCTAAGGTTATATTAGAGTCTGAAGATGTATTATCACATAAATGATATCATCAGTGATGTAATCAGTAATGTCAAATGAGATGTCAGTGATGTCATCAGTGATGTCATTTGAGATGTCATCAGTGATGTCATCAGTGATGTCATTTGAGATGTCATCAGTGATGTCATCAGTGATGTCACTGACCATGTCATGAATGATGTAATATGTGACATCATTAGCAGTGGATTGCGGGTCCGCGATATATAGTTAGTGCAACTAACTATATATGGAATTTCAATGGTTTTGTGCAAATAAAATAAGGTTTTTTAAATGCTAATCCCTAACTATATATGGTCTATAACCTATGGTTTTTTCAGTGAATTTTCAAGGTTTTGTAAATGCAAATTCCTAACTATATATGGTCTATAACCTATGGTTTTTTCTGTGAATTTCATTGGTTTTTTAAAAGCTAATATCTATAGCTGTAAAATATATTCTTTATTAAGTGACCTATCACGTAGCCCGTGAGACGCCTCATGATGCATCGCATAACCGTGACGTATCGTCTCTGCAGCGCAAACCAAACCCAAAACGTAAGCGCGCCAGAACACGCTTAAAGATATATATATATTTTTTTAACCTTAATTAGACAAAATCCACACGTGCACATATCACAAACGTTCAAAAAACACAATATGTCGGACTCCCGTTACGCTGCCGGTTAGCTGCCCGGTTAACGTACCAGGAAGCACCTTTACCGCGAAAAATCGCAATTTTTTTTTTCTTTTGCCCCGCAGGGAACTTCAATAGCCCCCTTATCAATCCTAGGGGTTCAGGAGGGGTCTGCCTTACCCCTTTCATTCATTTACACCTTTTTTTTTTCCACCTCTTGTCTCTCGATCCTACCGAGAGACAAGATGGCGGCCGCTCTGGACTGTTTACAATGTTGACAGCCAATCAGCTACTCCTCAGGATTTTTTTTTTTTTTTGGCCCCGCGTGGTTTTATAATATCCCCCTCATCAATCCTATGGGGTCAGAAGGGGTCTACCTTGCCCTCTTTCCTTCATTTCCCCTTTTGTTTTGGTCTCCTCTTGTCTCTTGATCCTACCGAGAGACAAGATGGCGGCCGCTCCGGACTGTTTACAATGTTGACAGCCAATCAGCTACTCCTCAGACTCCCGTTACACTGCCGGTTAGCTTCCCGGTTAGCTGCCCGGTTAGCTGCCCGGTTCGCTTACCAAGACGCGTCTCTACGGCGAAAAAAATCGGATTTTTTTTTTTTTTTTGGGGCCCCGCGTGGCTCTATAATATCCCCCTCATCAATCCTAGGGGGTCAGAAGGGGTCTACCTTGCCCCCTTTCCTTCATTTCCCCCTTTGTTTTGGCCTCCTCTTGTCTCTCGATCCTACCGAGAGACAAGATGGCGGCCGCTCCGGACTGTTTAGAATGTTGACAGACACCGGAGAGCCAATCAGCTTCGCATCGCAAAGTTCCGATACGCGAAAAGTTCGCTAACCGGATCGCTGCCCGGAGCGCTGTTACAGATATATATCTTGATTTAAACGTTAATTTCTCAAAATCCACTGAAGCACATATATTGAGACCTAGCAAAGGCACATCGGGCTAACAGTCCCTACAATTTTGCCAAGTTTCGTGGAAATCCATTCAGCCGTTCGGGCTAAAAGTGAGTCCAACCGCCCTATGGAAATTAACATGGGAAAAACGCGTTTTGGGACCCCCCTTTTTTCTCGGCCCCCCCTTGACGAACCCCCCCCAAATTTCCAGGAGCTGCTCAGAAACAAAATGTGCCATTTTCCTGAAAATTTCAGCCGATTCCGTCCACAAACGCCAAAGTTATTAGACATAGAATTTTCAGAAATCCCATAGGGAAAAAATCCTAACTATATATACCTACTGGCGACCGCCAGTAGGTAATATATATATATATATATATATATATATATATTAAAAGGATAAGGAGACAGGCTAAATTATTCTAATAGAGAGGCGAGATAAAATGTAGAGAAATAAAATGAATGATGACAGATCTTACTGTGGTCAGCAGATCCCGCCTTGTCACTGGTGGTGGTAGTCTCTTCATCCTCCTGACCCGCCTGTCATGGTGCCCTCTTCTTGCCCTTGCGTGCTGATGTAGGAAATAAAGAAGATTAAAAACATAGATTAGTGGTACAGTTATTCCCATCAAAAATATTTTGATAGGCAAACGTAATGACATTGTACTTTCCTTAATCAAATTACCTATAGTGCTAGTATCAAGTTAACCTATTCCTAATTTCCTAAACCTGAGCCCATTCCTAATTTCCTAAACTACATTTGGAACTAATAATGCATTGCATTTGCAATGGATGAGCTTCTCACCCCCCCTTTGATGTGCCGACTCAGTCTCCCTTTTCAATGCATAGATGCCTATTACACATCGCTGGGAGATTGGGACTGTATGAGCTACATAAAAAAGGCACAGAGAATGTGAACTCACTGATATTACTTCTACCACTATCTTAGTGACAAGAAAAGGTCTGCATGACTTCTTAAATACTCAGCCCAAGCGAGCACCACCACCGACGAGTATGATTAGGTAGCAACGAGCACCTGAATAGCTCACACTGGATCACATAATATTTGTAACGTAACTTATCTCTGAATGTGAGGAGCATGCTATTTGAAAAAAACATATTAGCATTGTACAACACAACAAATAAATAGTTACTCACCGAGCCCCGCAACCTCAATACCCAGCAGGTTGTGCAGGTCCTGTTCGTAGTCAATGATGTCCGCTCAGCGGTGTGTCAGCTGCTGCACCCCAGTGCATCAGTGCACGCACTGGTGCACTCTACCTCACAGCAGGCAATGTGTATTCCCTCCCAGGCCTGCCACCTGCTGCCAGCATGGAGGGGAGGTGGCGCTCCACGTGAAAAATAAGTGCGGCCACTGCCACCTCAGAAATAACGGAGGGAGGCTGCACCACTTGGCAGGTGACCGCAAGGTGTGTGGCTAGCAGCTACACTGGTGCCGCCTCTTCCACTCTCTCGCTGCTCTGACATGGTGCTCAGTCGGAAAAGAACTGGAATAGGAAAAGTAGGGAGGGATTAAGACGTATGAGAAGAAGAAAGGAAGCACTAAGGAAGTAAAGATAAACCTCCCAAAATAGTACAAAAAGTTACGGAAACGAAAAAAATACACAAGCACAAAGACACACTGGTAAAATAAAGGTAAATGAGGGGTGGGTGAGTGGGATAGAAGGAGGACTGGAATAGATTAGATTGGATTGGAACTGGATAGAACAGAAAGCAGGCAAAACAAAATGGCCACCCCCATGCAGACCGCAAGGTGTAGTTTGTGCTGATTTTTCAGCAAGGAACACACTAATGGTGCAAATAAGCAGTGTGAACAGGTGGGTGAGCATTTTTCAGCCGATTTGCATAGTTCTGCGGAATCTTATCGAGTTTATTTGGGAACTCCACAGAGCACAACTCTGCGAGTTCCGCCCATGCCTACTAAAAGTATAATAATCTTTTCAGGTTCATGTACGTCAATCTCCTCGCTCTAAAAAGCAACTATGTCCACAGTTACAGAACAAGTCCCTGGGCTAATTTTCAAAATTAAATTCTCAAAGCAGCGAAAAGCAAAATGTTTAAAGTTCACAAGCTGTGGGATGGTCTTTCAAAAACCTTTAATTCTGTTAATGACACAAGTATCAGGTCCAGTAAGTTATCTATGCTCATATTGGAGTATAGAATCTAAGCCCTATTGTAAAATGATACTTTAGACCATATCGTTATCCCACTTGATATTCACTAATTGTTTGCCACTCTGATGCTACACTCTCATCAAAGACTTCCCTGAAAGAACCTTCCAAAAAAAAACAACATGATTATGCCCCAGGATGCGAAAGCATTGTTTTCCAGCTCCATCAATTCAGTACAAAAAACTTTGATACTATGCCTCCTACCAAAAAGGCATAGCTTAACACTAAGAGGCAACCCTTGGTTTTTCAAAGTCCTATTTTGTCCAAGCAAAGGGAGCTCCAATTGGGATCCAACAAAGGAGCTAGATCACTTTTGGCTCTAACAAAAGCTAGATATAACTATATGCATAATTTGATTTATGTGAAAGCCACATATATTCCGAGTTAATTACCCCCTAGGCCATCACAAAGAATGTAACTCCAAACAATTACTGAAACAGACTGACATCCTCTCTGATTTCAAATTACATTAATTTCATGCCTAAAATTGTTGTCACCTTTGCAGAAACATGTTGATCACTCGATAGGGTATATAACCATAACCCTACATTCACTTACATTTTAACTACTACCACCTAAGCAGGAGGAATAAAGTTGTTACCCCTAAGTAGATAGTTTTTAACACACGTTTTGTTTCATTTTTGCACTCTGCCCCTCCTCACCATACTGAGTTGGTAGAACCAACATTTGCTTTGTACTCCCGCTCCTTCCCCCGTGGGTTAAGTCGTAGCCCACACGGGGTACCTTGCAGTCCCCGTGTGTTGGAGAAACCCAATGATGAAGCATGTCACCCTCGGGTGAGTGAGGGTTTTCGTCCACAACAGGGTTGTGCCCTTTTTGTTTTTGTTTTCACTATTTGCCCTTCCCCAATAATATATGGCCCTTTATAGTGCTGCCCTATATTCTCTGTGAGAATGCATACAATTGATGTAGCCCAGATCTCCTTTTGCACAATAGACTCCCGTCAGATACAAGCCTTTCTACATTAATTTCTGAGTAAATGTTTGCCCACAGTTACATCTTAGACTGAAGAACAACTATTCAAGGGCATCAACGTCCTACAGCTAACCTACTTCCATGAAAGTACTTTCCAAGTCTCAATTGCCATTATTAATTTCCAAGTCTAGCAAATTTTGGTTTCCAATAATAAACTTGTTGCTAAAATAAAACATCTTCCTGTATTTCCTCAAAGCAAGACAAATCAACCCCTTGTTAAGAACATCATCCCAACTAACTTTCCAATTACTAGCAAGTGACCAATGTGCTATGGTTGTGCATAGTACTTGGGAAATAGTTAGCTGTTCGAGACAAGTTGCTAGCACCATGACAGTCAGGCTTTCACTAAGGCTGTAGTACCAAAGGTGCAGTACTTACAATTCTGGATGACAATCATGACATGTTGAAAAATAATTATGTCTATCATCTCATCCTGCTTGATCTTTAAACAGTATGCACTGTATGATATTGATCATCACAGTCTAATTACAGTCCTTGAGTCATGCATGTGTGTCAAACGAGAGGTTGTTGATTTTACTTCTCTTTCTTCCTTATATCTCCTCCATAGTTTAGCATTGGTGCTCTCTTGTTACACGTCACACATGTAACTTTCAATTGGGAAGAGATAGGAAAAGTAAATTTAGTGTCTCTGGACTCACAATTTAAAAGCACATCTTTTAGTAAAGTTGTTTTTTAAATTGCAGGTCTGAAAATGGCACTTTTAGAAAGTTGCCATTTTCTTACTTTAACAATTTTGTGCCTCTGCCTGTCTCTGAAATACATGTCTTTCTTGGGTGACAGCTGCCCTTTGTGCATTCCCTCAACACAGTTAGACACAAAGGGAATTGAGGTGTGCCCTGCATAGCCTGATGGCCTATCACCAGGCTGATGTGTCTTCCTGAGCTAGAGTGAGAATGAGGAGGTGACACTTGCACCTGAACAGGTCTGGGCCTGTCTTAGCACAGAGTTGCCAACCCCCCCTTTAGAATGTAGGGAGTCCAGGGTAGGAAAGAGCAGGGTCTTTTGTGCTACAAAACCCCTTCTTTTAAGTCTCCCTACTTCAAAGGCTAAAATGGGTATAAGTACTGGACCTCTGACACCATACACTGAGAACACTTCTGGAACTGAGGTCATTCTACCAGGAAGGGGCCAGGATGGGCTGCCACTTTGTTGGCCTGCTGTTTCTTGCCTTTCAGTGAAAGCACTGGACTTGACTCTTCACATCCTGCATCTTTAAATGTTCTCCAAGGGCTTGTTTGGGCTTGCCTCCTGCTTCTGAAGTCTTACGGATATCAAAAACTTCAATCGAAACACAAATAGGGCCAGAGGAGGTTTAGAGACATGCAGGGATTCATACCCCAACTCAGAAACCAACAACATAAAAGAAAGTCTACACAGTATGAATGAGTGCTTAGCCCATGTCTCTTTTAAAGGACGGTTTCCCTCACCCACCTGAGAATAGCATGCTTCATCCTAGGGCTACCTCCTTGCATTATGAACCTAGTCATAATGCAGGCATAATGAGGTGGAGAAGCGTGGCTCAATGGTTAGAGCGGCAGACCCTGATGCAGAGGTCTGGCCCGGGACCAGGGTTCAATTCCCGCCTTGGCGGCTCTTGGACTCAATCTCCCCGGACCTGATAATTCTCGCCTCGGTGCCTAGTCTAATCATGGGTCCCACTCTGTGACTCTGGGCAATAGCTTGCTTAATCTCCACAACAGCCCCAGCAGCGCTTGGATGCCTGGCTTCACCTTAGGGGTGCCCAGGAGTGGACATCTCACAGGAAAGCCAGGAAGGGTTCCACAGCGTTATGAATACAGCGCTACGAGACCTCTGGGTAAACGTGCTACATAAATACAAACACACACACGTTACAACCCCCTCTCTGGGAGGGAGGAAGTCAGGGCAGTTTTATTTGATAGAAAGAGGTATACTAAACCTTAGGTGAGCAGGGTGTGGTAAAGAGTAAAAAGGAAAGATGTCTGTTAAATAAATGTCACTCCAGGGTGCACAATAGACTTTATTAGGGCACCCCTGGACCAGGATTACAAACCAAGCCATGACAGAAGGGAATTCAAACTGTCGTAGAGTGAAATAACAGGTCAGCATTTTTCAGTCTGTTACCCACCAATTTTTTAGGATGGTGAGGGAGGGCTCAATGTTTATATGAGATAGTAGGGAATTCCATATTTTAATTGTGTCCCAAGAGGATTCTTTTGGTGGTGCTCCTGAAACAAGGTGCTCAGGGGAGGATCATGGATTGGCTTCTGAGTGTTCTGTTGCAGTCCTGCTTCAGTTGTAGTCAAGATTCTGTGATGCTGACTTCAGATTATTAGCTATGTCTGTGAGGAAGGCTGTGTGTAGATAAAGCACACATCTATAGGAAGGCACTTGAGGAAATAAAGAAGAGGAGAAATTGAGTAAGAATGTTCTAGTGCTTGTAAGCAGTCTCTCAGAAGAGTCAAAGACTGCTTGGAGGAGTGCACCACCTATTTTCACCATTGTCCGACTTTTGTAATTTTTTGTGAAGTTGAAATTGTAACTGTTTTACACTATGTTTGTTTCATTACATTGAGTGACTACTATGTATTTTAGTCCTGGCCACTTGATATATCTCCGTCAAAATTTGCTGTCCGGAGATTTTCATTTTTGATTTGTGTTTTTGTATCATTACAGATGAATTTAGTTTGGGTAGACATTGATAATCCAGGCCGAATTTTCCTGGACACATTTTTAAAAATGGCGGATGTATTGCAGTGATGATGCAATATTTCAGGAACCATGAAACCTATATACTTCATTTTGGTGTCAAAACAGGTTATGGGGTCAAGTAGTTTTATAGAGACAGAAAATAACTCCTGAGAGCAACCCTTCCGATAATTTCCAAAATGGCAGCTCTATTATGATGTGTTTTAGCCATCATATCGGTAATTTATTTTAATATTATTTTTGTTTCAGGTTTTCCTTGGATTCAAATTTGTAAACATGACTGAAGCAGATGGTAGCAGGGGAGCTTTACCTCCTGGCAGAGTGTTGCTAACTACAAAATCTGAGGACTCCTTCAGCAAAGAAAAATATGTCATATGCCAAACTAATCAGAAAGAAAAACTGACATCAAATGCGGCTGTATAGAAGAGAGTTTGAGAAGCTGCAGAAATACAGCAAGACAAAGTTCACAAAAGATTGAAACTGATAGGTGAAGAGGATCAAATATTTTATCATTGTAACAGCAAGTGCTACAAGTCATATGCAATGGAAAAAACCTGCAAACATTTTTATCAAAAGATAGCAGAAAGCACTGAATTATAACATCTTCTGAGAAAGCGATGAAAACCACACCCAATGCCCATCCACTTAGGAGATCTATGGCTACCTCCACCTCCAACAACTGATCTGAAACCAAATGATCTTCAGTGTGTTAACTGTGGTTTAGCCAGAACAAGGGCCAAATGAATTGACTAAAGAACAGAGTACAGAGTATGTGAGTCTCAAAGGGCAAACATGTTTTTATCTGCAGCTAGTTTCTTCCAAGATTAAGTTTTCAGCCGAGTAGTTGATCTTAACAGCGAGGTGAATGTATTTGCAGCAGATTTGTTTGCCCACCTAAACTGCATGCAGGCATACATCCAAAAATATGAATGTACAATGTGCTTCCAGCAGCAATGTAACTGCCAGCCTTCAATATAGTTTGCAGTCTTTGAAAAAGAAAATGAAGTGTTAAAGTCACACTTGAGTGCTGGCTACGGGTTCACACTCAGTGAGATCAGAGAAAAAATGGTCAACATTGATGAAACTGTATTGATCCATACTAATAAAATTAAGATTTTTCGGGTGAGAATGTGCAATGACAAAATTCGTTTTTGTCAATCTAACAAAAAGAATGAGCCACTTATGGTGTTCTCAGCAGATTTGACTCCTGACGTTCTTGCTGCCAAAATAAGATCATAGGATGCAGCAAGATCAGCAGTAACTATTTTAAGAAACATCCTGAAAGATTTAGATTTTGCACTTAATGACAAATTTTGTGATGCCGCAGAGCTCCGTAAATCATGAGAGTCAACAAGAATGCATGATGTTGTCTTAACATTTACATCATTGTTTAATATCAGCAAAGCAAAACTGTTAAAAACTAAAGTTCTTGAGTTCGGTACAGAAGCCAACTACATTGATGATGGCTTTGAAGATATAAGCGAAGAAGGGGAAAGCAGTCCCATGAACCGACAGGATAATACTGTGCAAATGTACTGTCTTTTTCAAATCATGTTTTATTAATTATATCACTGCAAAAAGAAAACTCCGCTGCACATGATGACTACCCAGGCAGTGACAAGTGCAAAAATAGAGAACTAAGCACTTCAATGAATAGGATTGGTATATCAACAAGTTATACTGACATAGTATTTATTTATTTATTTATTTATTTATTTATTTATTGACATTTGTAGAGCGCGGCGAATACCCGTGGGCGTCTCGGCGCTAATTAAGGGATGGATCAGCAACTGGGGTAAAGAAGATATACAAGGCTATTGGTCAAATAACCAAGTCTTTAGCTGTTTGCGGAATGTGAACAGGGAGGGAGTATGGAGCAGGAACTTGTTAGCAGCTCATACTGTAAAATCTTGTGAATCCAACAGCACACCACTTCCAAGTCACTTTACCAGGAAAGGATTAACAATTCTTGCTCATGATAATTTTAATGTTTAAGACGGCTCTTCTTTGTCTGGAACATCCAGCACACATGGTACTGCCATAGTGCTTTTTCAAATCTGTACCAATGAAGTAGCAGCTGCAAAACAAGCTGTTTCAGCTGTAGGCATAAACAAACAAAGCTGCAAACTTATAACTCAACTGCCTTGCTAACGTGTTCAAAATCACTACATGCCATCAACATGTCCCAGTCTACCAAAAAGTTTCAAAGTGGCTTAGGACAGGGATCTTTTTCTACCTGATGCTGCGGTCTGCAAAGCTGATTTAACTGAATTTGTCATATTGCTTATTCAGAGTGGACTAAAGGATGAAGAAAGCCCGTTCCTCCGTGGGCTTGAATTCACACTCTGATCTCCCAGAATACCGTCCCATTAAATTAGGTTGGGTTTTTACCAGTAATACCATCTTCAGTCCAAAACAATGCAAAAGTATACTCAGCTCTAAAATGTTCTAAAATGTGGGTGCTCAGCTTCAAGACCAGCTTATCCTGCCAATTATCTGCGATGAAGGTGTTTTCCATGTTATAGCTGATATTTGTATGGGCAATCCAGTATAATTTTATTATCTTTATCCATTGATGAGCTTTTTTTCATGTGACAAAAGTTGTGTTGCAGTGTGCAGGAAATTATCGCTGTTGATGTGACATAGACAATGCACTTATTGAGGCTGAAATATTTGGAAGCAAAACTGTACAGTCAGTATTGAGCGGAACTCATTATGTTAGTCCATTACAAGGTATGCTCATCATATCTGAGGCTATAGAAACATTGCATTGAAATGCTTTCTGGAACAAGAATGACAAATTAGGTTTTGGATATCATGTTTTAGAAGTGAACAAGGCACAAGGTGCAATTCATTCAAAAGACTTCATGGAAACACACATGAGACCCGGAGTGTTCTCTGTGAAATTACAACTTCATGCAGTAATTCTCCACTTTTATACACATTTCCCACCTGAAACTTTGAACAGAATGTTTCTCGAGGGCAGGAGAAGTGTGAAAATGTGGTACTGTATTGGGAATCCGTTGGAAATTGGGTTACTGGTTGAGGGGGGTGAAACCCTTCTCAATCATCTTAACTCCCTGGTAGCTTGGCATACAAGCAGTCAGGCTTAACTTAGAGGCAATGTGAAAGTATTTATGCAGCACTTCAAACAGTAATAAAGTGAAAAAAACAACACAATAACAATCAATTTCCAATTTAGAAAAACAATATAACATTTTATACATTTCTTGAGATCAAAACGGCAAAAATCCAATCAGAAGAATTGGAGATATGCAATTTGAAATATCTGAGTGAAAATAGTGCCTAGAAGCATAACACACTGTTAGAAATGGGATCCCTGGCTGGCCAGGGCTTGCGCCAAAGTCAGTCAGAGACCACCACTCCTAAGTCAGGGCAAGGGAGTTACACGCCAAGATAACCCCTGCTCACCCTCTAGGTAACGTGGCGCGAGCAGCAAGGCTGAACTTGGAGGCGATATGAGTTAAGTATTTGCGCACGCACCCCAGCAACAACACCCAAGGCCCACCACAAAGGAAACTCCACACAAGGTTATATAAAAATAGCCTTTGTATTACAATAAACATACATTAGATAAAACACACACTTTACATTGTGCCAGGGGCACGGGCAGAATTTACAGGGGATAATGTACAAGACAGGGCCACCTGGACCACTGTCAGGAATCAGCACTTTTAGAACTTAGAATACCATACTTGTAGGCCTAGAACTTAGAACATAGAGCCTAACGGACAGTACCTTCCTGACTGGTTGCAGGGATAATGCGAGTGACCTCCTTAGTAAACTTGAGCGGGCGGCCCAGCGAAGCGGCACGACTCAGGGGAGAGTGGTGCGGCTCGAGGCTTGAGCGGGCGGCCGGCAAGGTACAAGCGTTTCTCTGGGGCGACCAATGTGCCAGCAATTTGTCAGAGAAGGCACAATAGAGTCCACTGGTCCTGGGACTCTGGTCAGGGGGCGAGCTCAGTATCAAGCCCTTGGAATATCACTTAGCACATAACAGAAAATCACTGTAGCACAAAACAAGTAACTACTGGTAATCAGGTAAGTACCCCCTACGCAATCCTAACCACCCTAGGAACAGGTCACGCAGGGAACCAGGACCTCACTAGCACCACCTGTACTAGCAAGAACAACCAACTAAACATCACCATACATTTAGGGGTATAGACCTGGGGACAAAACACATGATGCATAACATACATTCAGCGGTGTAAGGAGGGAAAACACATGATGTATCAACAACACATTCAGCGGTGTAAGGAACACATGACGCATCAACACACGTTCAGCGGTGTAAGGAACAAGGCACATGATGCATCTACAACACATTCAGAGGTGCAGCAAAGAACACTTCGCATAAATCACATTAGCATAGAACTTACATCAAAGTCCAGGGTCCAGGTTACGCTACTGTGCCAAATCCTAAACGTAGCAGCTGCCCACAAAGTGCTGGGCAGCTGTAGATGACGATGAGGGGCATCGTGGGAGCCTCACAGGCTCTGAGCAAAAGCACTGTCCCCCAAGAGCCTCTCTGGGCTCTGAATAAACAAATGGCCCCTGAGCCCCTCGTGGGCTCTCAGTAATCAAAGTGCCCCCTTGAGCCTCTCAGGCTCTTACTTCAACGAAATGGCGCCACAAGCCTCTCAGGCTCTTCAAACAACTGGGGCGCTGCTGAGCCTCTCTCAGGGCTCAAGAACAATATGGGCTGGGGCTGAGAGCCTTCTCTCAGGCTCTAAGAAGGAATGCCCCTGCACGTTGGAGTCCCTCATGGACTCGAAAGTAATCAGCTGCGAGCCTCTCGGGGCTCGGAATCAACAAGGGCCCTTGCAGCAAAATGCCTCCTGGTGTCGGAGTCCCACTCGGGGGACTCAGGATCGGAAACTTACGCCCAGGGTGCTGTCACTGGACGATGGAGCGGCCCTCTGCCATCCGGGGCCGCTCTTGCAAGACTGCTGAGCCCCCCAGACGCCCACACTCACCGGGCTGCTGTGGCGGGGACTCCTCTCACTGGCTGCGGCTCTTCTAGCGCTGCTCCGGTCTGCAGGCTCTCTTGCTGGGCAGCGGGCGGGGCTCCTGCTCTCTGGGGCCTCGCAGAGGACGGGACGGCTGGCTCCCCATTGGTGCTTGTGGCCGCACCTCCGGAGCTCTTCTCTTCTCTGCTTGTGGGGGCGGGACTTCCGGCTCCTTCTCCCCGGGCCGCGCAGCGATTGGCCGGCCAGAGAGGTGCTTCCGGGTCGCCGTGGGCAGAGCGGCGGCCCGAGGGAAGCTCGTCTTGTAATGGCAATCCGGGGGTAATCTTAAATATAAAGCGAGGTGGGCTCTCGCTATGGGGGCCACCAAAAGGATAGCGGCAAGGTCCCTGGTGAGGTGGGCACTCGCCAGGGGCTTCAAAAATCGGCAAAATAGACGGGCAAATGCCGGGTGGGCACCGGCGTGCAAGAAGCGCTCCCAAGCGCTTAGGGGCAGAACAAAGCGCTCTCAGGCGCTAGAACCAAAACAAAGCGCTCCCAGGCGCTATAAGAAGAGATAAAGCGCTCCCAGCGCTTAGTGGGAAAGAAAGCAAAATAGTCCTTTGGCAATCCAGCATCTCAGCAGTCCAGGGGCTGGGCAGGGCTCAGGGAGGCACGCCTTCCCCTGAGCCCAAGCAGCAGCAGGCCCCTGGCAGATCCAAGTCAGAAACAAGAACATTTTCATGGGGTCACAGCCACTCTTTTATACACCTTTCTCTTTTGTCTGTAGGTGCAGGGTGGGGGCAGAACCAGTCGCAGCTGGTCTGTGAACACTGTTGATGGTTCAACCACCTCTTTCATTCATCAGATAGGCTAGGATCATCAGTCGCACCACAGGGGGAGGAGCCAGCATTGTGTGGGGGAAACCCAGCCTCATTCAGGACACAGGCGCAGCCCCTCCTTCACATCAGCATGCTAATCTCTCCATTCACCACCGGGGCAGACCCACACAGACTTTCTGGAGCCTGGCATCCCAGCCAGCTCCAGCCAATCACACGCCAGGCATATTTTACACTAATATGCCAACTCCTAGAAGTGGCGCTTCCGCACAAGACACAGTCATGCCACATATATCGTTGCGAAGCATTCAATCACACGAGTGTGCACATACCAAACTTGAGCATGCACGCCTCACGCATCAGGAACTACCAGGGACACAGACATTCCCCATGCATTCCTATGGGAGAGCAGGCCAATCTCACACACGCACTCAGGGAGCACCCGCACTTTACACTGCACCACAGTGTCAAAGTGCGCAAAGACCAGAAGTCACTAGGCAAAAAGTTCAGGGGTGAACCTGCCAGATGGGCCAAGTCCAACACACACTTACTGTGGTCATCTGGTCTTGCTGGGACAAAGTCATACATTCAGGCTGACCTATATGGAGCGCAGGCCGGATATTGGGACCCAGTTTGGCCCGCTGAACCTAAAATCCTTCCTTGAGGAGCATTACGAGATCCTGTGTCGAGGATGCGTCATGCAGCTACGGTTCCCAGGAGTTGCAGGGCTGCAATGTGGAGTCCTGTATTGCAGTCCTGGATGCCGTCAAATAGGGGCTTGCAATGTGGAGTCCTTCGTCGACATAGCATCGCGCACTGGTGGTATTGAAGAAGCTGCAGGGTTGTGTTGTGAAGTCCTGCATCAACGACGAGGGTGCCAATGACAAGGGGCCTGCAATGTGACAGCTTGTGTTGAGGATGGGGTGTGCAGTGGTGGTTCCAATGAGACTGAGTACTGCCATGTGAATTCTGGTGTTGGGATGCATGCCACTGCATCGGTTTTGATGCGGAGCTAGGGGGAGATTAACGCGCATCATCTGTTCTGCCTACAGGACTATAACTTGGCTGGGAGAACACCTTCAGACTCACATCCAGGGTCCAGGAGTGGGGTTGTAATGCTTAGGGTAAGACTCACAGTCAAAGTCAAGGTGCTGGGTTCAGGGTGGATGAAAGCTTTTCTCTTCCTAAGACTCTAATCAGGATATCAAACCAGCTAGCCATTCGAGTCATTCTGATGTTCCTAAGTTCAAGATGAAAACCCAGTCCTTCTCCCTAAGGCAGCAGGTCAACAGGGCAACAGAGAAGCAGTCCTTCTTACAGAGCAGCGCTGCCATCCTTCTGAGTCTTCCACAGGTCCAGAGGTGTACTGAAGAGTTGGGACTGAGGGTACATGGTTTATACCTGGAGCACCCACTTTATAGTAGAAGGTTTTGGAGGTTTCCACCTCAGATGTGTTTGGAATTTCCAGCTTTCCTGCCCGGCCTGAGCTTGTCTTGGGACACAAAAGACTAGTGTCAAAACCGTTTGTGAGTGTGTTGGGCAGAGCAATCATGATGTGCAAGTATGGTAGGTAAAAATACCTCCCCCTCATGAAGTCAGAAATAGCCCATCCTGCCAAAACATATTCCCCTGTGTCTCACTGTCTGGGAGCAATATACAAAGACCAACTGCCAGCCACACCTAGTCATGTGACCCAGGATACAACGGCCCCGAAAGCGCTAGGATGCCTGGCCTCACCTTGGAGGTGCCCAGTAAGGGGCATCTCACAGGGAAAGCCAGGAAGGGTTCCACAGCGGTATACAGTGCCAAGATACCTTCTAGGTGATAGTGCGCTTTACAAGTATACACACATTTACATTTACATTTACATTTACATAAAGGATGCAGGTACCAAATGGTTGGAACAAGAAAATGGCAATTTTATGAAAGTGGCATTTTCAGAAATGTGACTAAAGAGGATTTTAAATTTCAATTCTTTAGACACCAAACTTGGCATTCCTACCTGCCCCCAATTGACAGTTATCACTTATTAAATGTAATAAGTTAACCCAATGTTATCCTAGGGGAGAGGTAGGCCTTTCAGTAGTGAAAAACTAATTTAAGAGTTTTTCACTACCAGGACATGTAAAAGTTAAAAGTACATATCAAACTTTTTAAATACACTGCACTCTGCTTTGTAGTCTATTTGAGGCCTACACTAGGGGTGACTTGTATGTATCAAAAAGGAAGGCTTAGGCCTGGCAAAAGATTTGTTGTGCCATGTGAAAATGGCAGTTTTAAAACTGTATGTACTAGCTGCAATGGCAGGCTTGAGACATGTTTAAAGGGCTACATATGTGGGTGGCACAATAAGTGCTGCAGGCCCACAATTGTTTATTTTGTATATGTTGCCCTAAGTGGGAAGGGTATGCCTAGTCGTGGGTCCTGTGCTCACTACACCACTGGATTCAAGCTAGCCTGGCTGATGATGGGTGATGCCCTGACACCGGTCCCAGGATGCTTGTTTCCGGTCCAGGGAGAACCTGGCTTGGCAGTTCAGGCTTGACTGTGCCCTCAAGGAACAGGGTCAAGACTATTTTGCATACGGCTGGATCCAAACTGGGGTGGTGTGGTGAGCAAAAGAATGATGGATTTAACCCAGATCCTTGTGAATGCGGGGGAATGTTTGCATTGTCCAGCATTCCGTCCATCAATTGTTTCTTTTGCATGTGTTGCCCTAAGTGGGAAGGGTATGCCCAGTAGTGGGCCTATCCTCACTGCACCACTGGATTCAAGCTAGCCTGGCTGATGAAGGGTGATGCCCTGAAACCGGTCCCAGGATGCTTGTTTCCGGTCCAGGGAGGACCTCGCTTGGCAGTTTGGGCTGGAATGTTCCCTCAAGGAACAGTCAAGACTGATTTGCATATGGCTGGGTCCAAACTGAGGTGGTGTGGTGAGCAAAAGAATGATGGATTTAACCCAGATCCTTGTGACTGGGGGTGAATGTCTGCATTGTCCAGCATTCTGTCCATCAATCTGCTTCTTTTGTATATTTTGCCCTAAGTGGGAACGGTATGCCCAGTCATGGGTCCCATGCTCACTACACCACTGGATTCAAGCTGGCCTGGTTGATGAAGGGTGATGCCCTGAAACCGGTCCCAGGATGCTTTTTTCCGGTCCAGGGAGGACCTGGCTTGGCAGTTCGGGCAGGACTGTTCCCTCAAGTAACAGGGTCAAGACTGATTTGCATATGGCTGGGTCAAAACATGGGGTGGCATGGTGAGCAAAGAATGATGGATTTAACCCAGATCCTTGTGACTGGGGGGTGGATGTTTGCATTGCCCAGCATTCCGTCCATCAATTGTTTCTTTTGTATATGCAGGCCCACTAGTAGCATTCTATTTATTAACACAGTTCACATGTAGTACCACTCCAGGAGTGACCATCTACAAGTAAACTTAATATGCTAATTGGTATAAGCAAATTCTACAATGTTTAAAGGAGAGAGCACAAGCGCTTTAGTACTGGTTAGCAATGGTATAGTGTGCAGAGTCCTAAAAGCCACCAAAAATGGGTACAGAAAACAGGAGAGTGAAGGCAAAAAGTTTGGGTATGACCCTGCATAAATTGCCACGTCCAACAGAGTTGAATTCCCAATTTGGCAGGTACTCGGAACTACCAGCCGAAATTTAGGACCTGAACCTGATTTATTCCTGGAGTAAGATACCCATACTCATGCCTCTTGAAGTTCACAGGATCAAATGAAATATTTATTACCAATTGGCTACTGTGTGTGCGGAATGTAGAAGTACTTTTGAATAAACACATTCTTATCACATTTAAGTTTAACAGAAATATCATGCCATTTGTCGCAATTACAAAAATATCCTTCAATTTATCACGAAGGGAAATGCGAGATCCAAAGAATCCATGTGTACTGCTATTATGGTGCCCGTAAAAATAATTCCTGCCTTAGGTTAATGAGCCCACTAATGCCTGGCTTGTGCCCACTGCTCTATGAGCTCCCCCCCTACTCACAGACACACAATACTGAACTTCAGTCAGCTGGCACAGCAACTGAGAGGGCCTGCTGCCGCTGAGAGGACCGCCTGGGCATGTGTACCGTCTGCAACAGACAGATTTATTTAAAGGGATGATGCACCCAGCACTGTTTATAAAAAGCATATAGAGTCAGGGGCGCTATAATCAGTTTGGCCATAACTAATCTCTTAGAAGCTCCTGCTAAGCCGCTCGATTCATGTGAGCTGAACTGTGCTGCTGGGCCGGTCTATTTTTGAAAGAAGAGCCTGGAAACAGCAAAACCAACCTTATTGGGCTTTTTAACATCAATCTAATTATACATATCTGTGATTAATAATTAGACATTCAGTCGAAATCTGTTGTAAGTGTATGGCTACCCTAAACTACTTGGGTCTTGATTATGAGTGGCGCAATAAAATGACGCAGTAATATTGCACCCTTTTTCACTGATACTGGGCAGTATTCCTGTAACTTCACTAGGCTTTTGGACGTTTGATCGATGGAATGAGTAAAACGCTTCTGAAACTTCTGTTTTCGGACAGATTTCCACACATTATTCCCTATTTCTGGCTGTTTTTAATCCAGATCACCGCCTTCTTTGAGAAGGTGGAATATCTAGATAAAAAGTTGTGAACTGTGGTTTTGCTACTTTATCACTACTTCACATAAAATTTCGATTTGGCTGGTATCTTAAGTTACCAGTTCCATAGGTGCTAACAATTGGTAATGTTTCTATTTCTTTTACTGGAATCTAGACTTTGTCATGATTTCGAGATGTATGGTGTTTCAAATGTTTCGTTTAGACCAATAGTTCAGTTGGAAGAATGGTGCTGATGGAAACAGCTGCTCACATCTGCTCTGTTAATAAACTCAGAGCTGGATTTATTAAACTTTCACTGCGTTGCGTGAAAGGGACAGAGCAGAAATACGCCATATTTGCAAAGATATGGCACACTTCTGTTGTGCCCTTGATCTGGCAAACGTGTCAGCCTAGCTCCAACGCAGGCACCTTGTGCCACGATGCAGGATGCAAGGATTGGCAAGGATCGTCATAATAGGTTGGTGCGAGAAGGAATACCTTTCTGCACAAAAACTATCCTGTGAGGCTATTCGCTCTTTGTATGTGTGCTGCAGAATGCAACACATTTGGAAAGAGGAAGTAACAAGGAGAAAAAAGATATTTCTTCTTGTTAGGCAAGCCTTGGTTAGGCACTCCATTTTGGAACAAAGCCAAGTTTACAGACTTTAGTAAAGCTGGGCTTGTGTAAAAAACCATTGGTGGGTGCACGGGAACGCCCTTGCTAAAACCAGTCCTGCCTAAAACCATGGAGCGCCTCCCAGACGCAAAGTAACGCAAGTCAGTGCTATGTGTTGCCTTGTGTTAATTTTTTTTTACGATGCCACACAAAGCCAGGCAAATCAGTCTTTGCGTGGCTTAGTAAATCCCAAAATACTTTTTGCATTGGGGCTGTATTGATACAATTCTCATGCAAAATGTTAGTAAATCTGGGCTTTAGTGTTTTAAAAGAGTGCCTGTCTTACTATCATTAACCTGATACAGGTCACACGTAATGAGGGCCTCAGTCTCAGGACATCAAGACTACATTAATAAAAAAATATTGTGCAATAACTATCTGTAAGTTAGTCATTGGAGGTTGTGTGATGGAACCACGCATGCCAGTTCCAAGCAATCCCAACAAAGCAAGTCTTAACCACAACAATGCCTTTACCATGCATGCCTTTACAACAAATCATGCATTGTTAAGGCATGTATGCTAAACAAATATCTGTGGTGAAGACTTGACAGAATAGTTTTAACTCCCCGACCCCTGCCCTAAGTCCTAAAACAAACCCCTCCCTCCTGAAAACCAAGCTCCTCTTACTGAGCTCTAGAAACTTCCCTGCCTCCGGTCCTAAAAACTACCTGCCCTCCCCTAATCCCTAAAAACTACCCTGACCTCACCCCAAGCCCTAAGTACTAACAAGCTCTCCCCCAATCCCTAAAAACTACCCTGAGCCCTAAAAACTACCCTGCCCCCCTAAGACCTAAAAAGTATTACAATCCTTGCCCCCACCCTGAAACCTAATCCCCCGCTCTGACACCTAAAACTACCCTCTCCGTCCTAAAATACAACCCCCTCAGCCCTGAAAACTACCCCTAACCCTGAACCCTGAAATCATCCCTGAACCCCCCAACCCTGAAAACTACCCTGAACCCCCAGACCTGAAAACTACCCAAACCCCCCAGACCTGAAAACTAACTTGAGCGCCCAACCCTAAAAACTACCCGAACTTCCCAGCCCTAAAAACTACCCGAGCACCCCCCAAACCATACAACCTATCATACCAAAACCCGGCCCAGACCACTTACCTCACTGCATTGCCTCCTCTCTTGATCCTTCCTGCTGCTTGGCTGCTTCCTGCTTCCGCCAGCTAGAAGCTAGACCACGCACTGACTTAACCACACATATGTGTGGTTAAGGCATATGGGTGGTTAAGGCAAGTGTGGTAGCGCTTGCATAGTCGGAACACGCATGGCTGAATAGTTCCCCTCATTGGAGAATGGAATCATTTGTCACTGTTTTCCCAATCTGTATTCCATGTTGTATGTCACATACACAATTGGACATGGATTGGTGATAGCAGGAATGTTCTCATCCAGTGAGTTCCATTGAATTTATAGACAACAAAAGTGAAGCATTAGTCATCTGTGGTGTAACTTAAAACACTGAGGTTAAAAATACTTACGCATGTTTCATGATACCTAATCATGAAGAGTTTATGGTATGCAGTAAACCGTGTACATTCAGGATTTCTTTCTACCCCTTAAGCTGATCCCAATGTTGGAGGAGATTAATAATGGTGGGGACCCATGGAAAACATGGCTTTCCTTAAAAAAGAGTGCCCTTCTGAAACCCTTCCAAGCACTGCCATTACTAGATATATTAAACACATACCCTCAACCACTCCCTAAATGCTTCCTTCCACCTTTCACTTAAATCCCTAAAGAAACTGGTGTCCTACTTCACCCTCAATTCCCCTCTAGCATTCCTTTTTAGGTCTTGCCTAACAGTGCACATGCTCTGTTGCTGCACAGGGCTTACAGCCCACCCATTAGTTACCATTTGCTGGCTTGATTGTCATTACTTTTAGTTGCCTCCTGATAGGCCACCATATGCCTCACACAACTTCCTTTTATTTCTCAGGAGCATGGACCAAGTACTAATTGATTTCATTTGATTAGTGTCCTACCGCTCTCCCTGCTAGTGCTGTGATTAAGGGTATTTTTTTCATTTTTCTAACCATCATTTCCACTTCTACGCTACACCTCGTGTTGCTTCAAACTTCCATCCTACAGGTTTATTTGTTATTTCTTTCATTTGTCTTGGAATGTGGCACTTCCTTTCACAGCACCAACCAAATGGCATGTACTATTTACAGTTCAGCTCTTCCTTTCATAGCAATTTCTCAAAAAAAGTGGGCAGTGGACCAAAAAAGATACATACAGCACCCAACACGTCAATCACCGATGTAATTTTTGACCGAATCGAAAATTCCTGTGTGCCAATCTCCACATGCACCTCCTGCCCAGTGGTGTCTGCCTTCAGCAGAGAGTATAGGGCAACAATACATGATTGGAGCAGCACCACATGTAGACCAAAAAAAAGTGTTTTTTAAATGAGATAATGTCAACACAAAACAATCTCATGCGACACTGCCTTAAAAATAACAGTGTCTGTGAAATTCGTAGGTTATTCTTTTCTTGATTTATTATCTTCCTTTCATAGCACCAAACAAATGGCACAGAATATTAAAGCAGTAGTGTGATTTCATGTGCTTGTAGGTAACGCCTCTTTCCTGCAACCAGCATTGCATAGTCTTTTCAGACAAGCAGTCCAGTCGCATGCTTTAGGCCAGGCTGCCTTTAAGCATCATAGACATTTTGGACACATATGTGCCTTTTTAAGCACAAAGTATGTGGCTTTTTAAAGTGCCTCAATTTCGAGCAGCGCTGCAGTACATCCATTTCTCCTCAAAACCTGTGTCCTTAGTCTTAAATGTATTCCACCTGTTCTCTGTGCATACAAGTATGTGTCTGTTTAAAGTGCTTCAAGTTTGTGCAGCGCATCAACTACTCTATTTTGCCTTAAAACATGTGCCTAAGTCCTCTTTCTCATATGTATTCCACTAAAAGAGCTTTCAGGAGCCCTATATTCATAAACACTTAGAAGCAAGAAATGAAGTCTAACCGCCAAAGCTAAACACCACTACCATCTACCTCACTCCACTCAGCCCACTCCAATCTACCCCAATCTCACCCACTCTGCTCCACTCCAATCTACCCCAATCCATCCAAATCCACTGCACTCCAAACAACCCTACTCTACTCCAACCTACCCCACTCCAATCTACCCCAATTTACCCCAATCTGCTCCAATGTATTTCAATCCACTCCACTCCAAACTACCCCACTCCACTCCAATCTGTCTCACTCCTTGACATTCTACCTCTCACCACTCCAAGGTACCTCACTCCACTCCAAACCACTCCACCCATCTACAATCTACTCAATCAACCCCATTCCACACCAATCTACCCACTCAAATCTATCTCAGTCTACCCATCTTCACCCAATCTAGCCCAATCCACTCCACTCCAGTGTACCCCAATCAAATCTATCCCATCTGCCCTCATCCACTCCAATCCACCCTACTCTGCTCTAAACTAGCCCAAACCACACAGCTGCACTGCTTTTTACTCCACTCAATTCCACTCCACTGTACCCCAATCTACTCCCCTTTAATGTACCCCACTACACTGAATCTACCCAATCTATCCCACACCAATCTACCCCACTTCAATCTACGCCACGCAACTCTGCTCCCACTCCACTCCAATTTACCCTGCTCCACTCCATTCTACCCTACTCCACTCAACTCCAATCTACCCCACTCCACTCCAATCCTCCCCACACCACTCCACTCATCTCCAATCCACTCCAATCTACCCCACTCAACTCCAATCTGCCCAACTCCTCTCCAGTCTATCTCACTCCAATTTAATCTCCACTCCACTCCAATCTACTCCACTCAACTCCATTCCAACCTACCCCAATCTAGTCCAATCTAATCTAGCACAATCTACCCCACTCCAATCCACCCCAATCTACCCCACTCTACTCCAATCTACCCAACTCCATTCTACCCCAGTCTACCCCACTCCACTGTCCTTCAATCTACCCCACTACATTCCAATCCACCCCCACTCCATCCCAATCTGCTCCACTCCACTCTACCCCACTCAACTCCAATCTAACCAACTCCATCCAAATCTACCCCACTCCAGTCCACCCCAATCAACCTCAATCTACCTCACTCAGCCCCAATCTACCCCATTCAACTCCACTCTATTCCACTCTACTCCTCTCTATTCCAGTCCAACCTTCATTCCACCCCAATTTACCCCACTCAAAACTAATGTACCCCACTTGTCTCCAATTTACCCCAATCAATCCCACTCCAATACACCCACGCCACTCCAATTTACCCCATTCCACTCCAATCACCCCAATCTACCTCACTCCACTCTAATCTACCCCAATTGACCCGACTCTGCTCCTGTCTACCCCAGTATACCCCACTCCATCCCATTCTACCCCACTCTACCCTACCCCACTCCAATCCACCCTACTTCCCTACACCCCACTCCATTCTACCCCAATCTACCACACTCTGACCCACTCCGCCCTACTCAACTCCAAAATTCCCCCATCCACTCCAATCGACCCTGCTCTACTCCACTCCATTCCATTCTACCCCAGTCTACACCACTCCAACATATCTCACTCTACCCCACTCCAATCTACCTCAATCCACTCTCACTTCATCCAAATCTACCCCACTCCAGACTACACCGATCAACCTCAAGCTGCCCCACTCAGCCCCAATCTACCTTATTCTACTCCACTCTATTCCACTCCACTCATCTCTATCCCAGTCCACCCCTCACTCCACTCCAATCAACCCCAATCTATCCCACTCCACTCCTGTCTACCGCACTCAGCTTCAATTTACCCCAGTCTACCCCACTCCGCTTCAATCTACCCACTCCACTCCAATTTACCCCATTCCACTCCAATCACCCTAATCGACCCCACTCTACTCCAGTCTACCCCAGTCTACCACCCTCCATCCCAAAACACCCCAATCTACCCCACTCCAATCTACCCTACTTCACTACACTCCACTCCTCTCCATTCTACCCGAATCTACCACACTCTGCCTCAATCTACCCCACTCAACTCCAATATACCCCATTACACTCCAATATACCCCACTCTACTCCACTCCCTTCTACCCCAGTCTACTCCACTCCAATCTACTCCATCCTACCCCAATATACACCCATTCTAATCTACCCCACTTTACCACACTATAACACACTCTGCCCCACTCCACTTTACCCGAATCTTCCCCATTCCAATCTTCCCAATCTTCCCACTCCACTCTACCCCAATCTACTCCACTTCAATCTATCCCAATATACCTCATTACAACCCACAGTACTAACATTTAGCCATGAGGAACAGCAGCCACACTGGTGTGCAACATGGCAAAAACACATTGCCAAAGCCAATTGCTCATGCATAGGTGAAACCTATTGGCTTTGCCAATGCGTGTTACTTTTCATTTAGTTTAACAATACCTAGTGCACTCCCCGTGGCTTTCCCTTAACTTGCCCTTCAAATGTTTTTAAATAATCCTGGCTTCCTGCTACCTTCCCCCTTCCCTTGGGGCTTGCACCTCCCTTTCAGAGTGCAGAACTTTATGAGAAACAAGAAGGTTGTGCTTACCAGCTCCTTTCACAGTGAGCCACTACCAATCACAGCAGAGATGGTGGTGCCAAAGCATGTCCCACCGTTTCACTGCTTATTTAACGTCTCTGCAGACTAGACAATGCAGGCAATTGTGGGGGGAGAATAAATCACCATCTTTTATTACATCCCTTTCTTGGGGTCCGTGGAATCCTGCAAGAATCAGCATAAATACACCCACCCGTCCTCCATTCCTTCCTTTGGTCTCTGTTGACCCAAAGAAGATGGGAGAAGGAGGGGGAACAATAGACTTTATAGCTTCCCAGTGCTTTAACGCTACACATATGTACTTTCCATGTTGATATTTTGGTCGTCAATATTTTTGTTATGATACTACGGTAGCACCCAATTAAAGATTCAAATGTATTGCTCTATACCAGGACATCATCAATTATATGACTTAAGACACCTTAAATGATACACAAAGCAGAAGGGCCAGTATGCACGCTTCAAAACCTGCAAAACCTGCAAAATATTTACAGATCTGTAGCTAAGTGGGTTAGGAACTATGACATTTTACAGCAGATTGTCTTCATGTTTTTTGTGTGGTTAGTAGCTAACAACTATTTCCCTTCTTTTACTACCCTGTTAAGTTTACTGATGTAAAAGATTCTAGCTACTTTGACTAACCCTCGCGTTTTAGCTTTGTAAGTCGTTAGGACCTGCATCCTCATCTCATCCATTTTACATTTACAATCAGCAGGCACATGAGATCGTCACCTCGGGTGGGTGGGGAAATCAGGAAATGGAAAGCCATAAACTTACCGGCCTTTCTAGACACAGTGGCCATGTCACTGCCCTCTGCAAGTACCGACCTAGACAGTATGGAGATGGCGCTTCTGCAATGGCTCCAACAGGCGGCTGACACTCACGCGCCTCTAGTGAACTTCTCTGGTTCACGTAATAGTGATGCCCACAAATGGTTTACTCCTGATCTAAAGCATTTAAAGCTTGAGGTCCGGCAAAAAGAAAGGAAATGGCAAACAAACTACCAACCTCAAGACAAAGAGGCCTACTGTTTTGCTAAAAAAAACTATCAAAAAACTATTTTAAAGCATAAAACAGACTATTTCTCAGCAAAAATTTTAAACTCTCAGAATAAATCTAAAGATGTTTTTAACATAGTTAACGATCTCTGCAACAATGAGAGAACAGCCCCTCCTGTAATCCCCACGCAAGAACTATGTGACTCTCTAAATCATTTTTTTAAACACAAGATTGTCACCATAAAACAGAGCCTACCCATACCCTTAAATCAGACTCCTATGGATGACAGTTACTTTAACCCTGTTACACTGGAATCCTTCCCTCCCATTGATACAAAGTCCTTCTCGGAACTCCTTTCCCGCGTCAAATCAGGTTCTCCTAATGATATCTGCCCACCACATATTTTTAAAGAAATAGGATTAGCTATTCCACAAGGCATTCTTCCTATACTAAATGAGTCACTCTTACAGGGTAAGGTACCCATCAGCTTCAAGAAAGCTCTGCTTATTCCCCTAGTAAAGAAACCAGGAGCGGACCCACTGGATTCAACCAACTACAGGCCTATTTCTCTCCTGCCCTATCTGTCTAAACTTTTAGAAGCGTATGTCTCTAGTTGCCTCTCAAACTTTATTGAGAGTACTGAGTATCTGGAACCAAACCAGGCAGGCTTCCGTCCATGCCACTCTACTGAAGCCGTGATACTAGCAGTACAAGACACTCTAAAGTCCAATGCAGATAAGGATATCCATCAGGCCCTTGTGCTCCTCGTTTTGTCGTCCGCGTTCGACACGGTTGACTATGACATTCTGATCAACCGTGTCGAGCAGGCGGGCCTCAGGGGCCCTGCTTTGAGTTGGATAACCTCCTTCATTGCAGGCTGCACACAATCAGTGCGATTAGGGACCTTCACAGCTTCTAGATCTCTCTCGACCTGTGAGGTCCCTCAGGGATCCTCACTTTCCCCGTTATTGTTTAATTTATGCCTCCGTCCATTACTACACTCCATAAAGAATTATAAAGTCACTATTTATAATTATGCAGACGACCTTCAGCTTGTCTTTCCCTTAAATACTCCAGACTCTGTGGCCGAGTTCCAAAAGACTATGACACACATACAGAGATGGATGAATGTCAACCATCTTAAGCTGAACCCGGGTAAGACGGAATTGATCTTGCGAACTAAGCTGGGTTCCATACTTTTGGCCTCCTGACCTGCCCCCCCCCCCCTGCTAAATCTATGTCGGTCAAGAGCCTGGGGGTTACGCTCAGCGCAGATCTTTCTCTCAAAGCACAGGTGGGAGCTGTTGTATCTGCCAGCTTCTTCCAGCTTAGAAAGATTGAAAAAATAGCACACTTGTTGTCACATTGTGCACTGATTCAGGTGACTATCGCACTTGTATGTATGTATAGGCATTTATATAGCGCACTACTTACCCGGAGGGTCCCAAGGCGCTTCGACCGCTGCAAAACCCTTCCTGGCTTCCCTGAGAGATGGTCCCTTAATGGGTATCTCCAGGGTGAGACCAGGCATCCCTGGCGGTCTGGTGGGGCCGTTAGTGAAGATGAGGCAAGCTAATGCCCAGAGTTGCCGAGTGTGATCGCTGATCAGAGTGGGCACCGAGGCGAGAGAATTATCAAGTCCACTGACCCTGGTCCAGAAACCTGCCGCACCGGGAATCGAACCCTGGTCCCGGGCCGTCCTCTGCTCTCGGGTCTGCCGCCTCTAACCAGTGAGCCACACTACTTCACTGCACTTGTTCTCTCCCGCTTAGACTTCTCAAATAGCCTTTACTTAAGACTCACAGTAGGTCTTTTGAGAAGACTACAACTGGTCCAGAACCAGGCGGCCAGACTCATCTGGAAACAACCAAAATGGCAATCTATTAGACCTGGCCTGGAAAAGCTACACTGGCTTCCGGTAGCTCAAAGAGTGGCCTTTAAAACCGGATGCATCACCTTCAAAGCTCTACAGAACAAAGGCCCCAATTTTATCAGGGAGCTAGTGTCAAAATATGTCCCCTCACTGAACCTCCGTTCCGCTCACAAGGCACTAGTAACTGTACCTCGGTTTAAAAGGAAACGAAAAGGCGGTAGCTGCTTTCACCACCTAGCGGCTTCCCTCTGGAACTCCCTACCATTATCAATCAGACAGAGCAAGGATCTCCTTATATTCAGACAGACCCTAAGACCTGGCTTTTCAAACAGGCCTACCATTAGAGTATTATGTTGTGTTTTTACTTCCCTCTTCGATAGCGTCAGGAAGCCCACGGGCGTACGAGCGCTTTAAAAATATATATTAACATAACATAACATCCTAGACTTGCTTTCAATCTGCCTTTTCGTGATTTTCATTTCATTTGCTTGTAATTGCTGTTAAATTTGCCAGCCACCATAAGAACCTTTCCACAGAAGGACTGGCAAGCTAACATTGCTCATCTCATTCCTTGCCAGTTCTTTCCTTTGAACAGTTTTTTCTATACTTAATATCTTTATGATTTCTAACAATTGTTAAGTGAATTCAATCACATACCACGAAAGGTTGCTACTATTGATAGTGTCCACAATTTAGGACCTTATCCGACCTTTCCCTGTCTTCTTGAGAGGCTCACTCCCTCCTTCAGAAGCACAGTCAGCAGTTTCACGGAGAAAGGGTCAGGGTGCCAACATGCCCACCTTCAGTCTCCAAGCCTCCTTACTAATAGCTCACAGGGTAGAACTCACTTACCAACGTATAACACCTTCATCAGCCGTATGGGATCCTACCGCATCTAAGTACACCACACCAGTACATCCGAAGGTCTATTTATGACATCCCTAACTTGGTCTACACCTTTGGGACCTACAGTGGCACTGGGTAAAGTTGTTTGATGGATATCCAGTCCAGTTTTACAGGCAAGGATAGTCTATATGTCTCCACTCCTGCATATGCCATGCCTTCTTCAACCATAAATGGCCGCCTACTTGAGCGTCTCTGAAACCCCAGCTGAGGAGCACCCGCCTACCATCATCCACGCACTAGGATGGGGATCACCGTGCTCACTGTCCTAGAAGTATGTAGACCAAATCCTATCCACCCCATGCTGAGTGCAGATCACCTACCCCTTCATTGGTCAGTATATGTCCTATTTCATGTACATCTCATCCAGGCGGCACCTACCTCCTGCCACAATGTTGCACAGTTGTGACAACCTCAGATGCACTTCATCAACTGAATCATGTGAGGACTGTGTCTTCGTGAATGTATTGATTGTGTTTTGTTGTGAATGTCTTGCAGTGCTTTTAGAGCGGACACCTGCCATCCTACAGCCAGTGGTCCTGAGCATTAAATCATATCCCAGAGCCCCTTACTCACCGCCCAGTGTCAGCTCGCTGCCAAGGCATTTGTGAGCGCCTTTCTAATTATGACTTCCACCATCACTAATCATTTCTGCACAATCATCTGCTGAAACTTTGTTTATCTTCTATGTCGAGTGGTTCTGGTTCAATATGTAAAATACAATAGTTCCAGGTTAATGATTTCTCTGCATATGATACTTAATTCTAGGTCACTTCAACAAATTAAAACACACGATATGCAAATGTTGCTGCGGACTCTTTCATTTTGACTTTGTAAAGCTCCCAAGGAAACCCCCTCTAACAGCGCAACAATGATTTCATTAACGAAAGCATCATTTGCTTCTCTCTGCTGGCATTGCTTAAGCAGCGGCATCAATCAGGCGTTACTCATTAACTTTAAGGGATCACACTGTGTGCTTTACCCCAGCAGGGGCTCCGGCTACTGGGCCAGATTTAATTACAACCCCTGTATTCTGATCTCCCCAGGCTTTGCGAAGGCGTTCCTGCTTTGGTGTGCTAGGCCAGAGGATAAATAAAGACGTGGAGGAGGGAAGTGGGTCTCTTTTTAGGTCTGCCCAGAAAAAAGTTCGCTCCTTCAGACAGTCTGTGGATAAGGTAATGAGGGAAAAAAAGGCTCAAGGTCACGTGACAGAAAGTCCTGCTAGGCAACATTCCACTTAGAAGGAAGTCCTCAGATGAAGCACTTTTCCCCGTGTGTATGTATGACTGCTTGCACTTAGCTTAATCAGCAAATATGGCATTTTTACAGCTCTTTTGTGTATGGCTGGCTGCACTAACTGCTTTATGCAAGTTACGGTCAGGCAAACATATATTTGATAAAGCCAGACATTTAGAATCTACCAGTGCATTTTTTTTATTTAATTGGGGAGGACGTTCAAAGCTTCCTAGTAACTGGCATAGGTTCTTTCCAACCGAACACAATGTGTAATACATTTGATTGCATAACCATAAATATTTTAATTAATTTAATTTTAACAATTATAGTCAATTACTAATAATCCAGAGGATTTTTAAAACCCTAATCCTTAATTGTTCTTACCTTGTAAAAAGTGTTCCTGATATTTTTGGGGCAGTTTTGGATTTGTAATGTACGGCTTATCACCCGAAGGGTACCAGGCGCTAGAGCAGATGTGTAGGTCATCTGCTGGGTGTTCGTTGAAGAGTAAGGCCCTCAGTTACTCATGGAATTCAAGCGAGGAGTATCTGATGTGTAGAGGGAGATGGTTTGAAGTTTTGCCTGCGAGATAGAGGGCTAGGCCTCCTGTTCTGCTATTTCTGGTGTGAGTGAGAAAGAGTAAGGCAGAGTGTAAGTGTCTGGTGGGATGGTGGAAGTGGAGGCTGCAGTTAAGGCAAGCTGGTCCTATGTGTGTAGTGCCTTGTATGTATGTGTGAGAAGTTTGAATTGGCAGCATTTGTGTATCGAAGGTCAGTGTCCTTCGTTGCAATGAGACATGACGTGGGTGTGCCATGTGAGTTCCCAGAGGAGTCTGGCTGCGGCATTCTGGACGGGTTGTAGTTGATGAAGGAGGTGGTTGGGGAGTCTGGCATAGAGTGCATTGCCGTAGTCTAGTCTACCAGTGACTAGAGCATGAGTGATGGTACGCCTGGTGTTCTCAGAGATTCAGTTGAAGATTTTTCTGAGGATGTGTAGAAAGTGGAAGCAGGAGGAGCTAACTGCGTTCACCTGTGAGACTTTGCTGAGTTTATTGTCTAAGATGATTCCCAGATTTCGTGCGTGGTTGGCTGGTGATGGTGTTGGACCAAGCTCTGATGGCCACCAGGTGGAGTCCAAGGGGTAGTGCTTGATCCAGAAGATCAGTTGTAGTGTAACTTGTTGCATGCCGATAAAGTAAAGGTGCAGTCAACTAATTGAAGGTAAGTATGTGTCATTAGAAACAAAGGGAACGAAATTGCATTTAAATAGCGCTTACTGCCCCTGGTAATGAAATGAAATTTGGGCGCCATTAGACATACCACATACAAACTAGGGGCTTCTTAATCATCTGACTTTTCCCTGATCAAAAGGAGTGATTAAAGGAAAGTTCCCAGACAGCTTATAAACTTGCTAATTTAACAATCTTGAAATCAAAAGAATTAGTAAACAGCTATCAAATTTGTCTATCAAATCATATCTCACATTGCTATCTTAATCCTCCAATTCACCCTTCTGCCAATATAAAATCACACTCATGTCACAAAGAACTCATGAAATGAAATCAAGGTCTGTTGGTGATTGACTGGTTCTAAAACACTTAGTAAACCTACGGCATATCTTGTTTTTAGACTATGCAAGTTTGACCTCATGTCTGAAGTCCTGCACCCTGCTGGCTCCCTTATATTGTAGACAGTCATGACTTCAGTATCTCTGTAGAGAAGATCTCCCAAGTTGCAATAGGGTACCTTTGTGCACTTATCTGCCATTATACTCCGGAAGGAATTACTCTGCCCGTCCTGCTTCTTTTTGACTGTTTCAAAATTTAGAGGCCCTGGCTGGGAAAGTGACGAGGTGTCAATTTGTGAAGTTTTCCTTAAAATAATTTTTGTTGGCCATCTGTCTCTCCTTTCGTTCTGGAAAATACTGTACACTTAGGTGTTTTGGTTAGCTACAAGGAGCGATTTTAATGTTTTAGTGCATCCTCATGAGGGATATATCACTCATAAGAACCTCAGTTGTGCACTTAAGCGTGTGTTTGTTTTTGACACAGATGCCGAGCCGAGAGTGAATGTGAAAGAGGTGGAGGAAATATGAAAAGTGGCCTTTGCGTTAGGGAATGCAGTATTTAAAATGTAGCACAAATCAGAAATCTGTTAGCCAAGAGTTTCACAGTCTGGGTGTCATCCTGAGGCACGCTCCGCCTATGACCTATGACTCCCTATTATTCCAGTGGCAAGCGCAGTGCATGTGCATCACCAAACTCTCACAACAACACCCACATTCAGCCACTTCAGTGAGTAGAGCTTCAATTAGGCACAGCTCAATAACCCAGAGCTTTCACTGCTCAGGAAGCCTTTGTAAGCAGAGTTTCAGTGGGATAAAAAAATCGGGGGGGGGGGGTTCTAGAACTGGAATGGTCAAAGATGCATTACATTACTTTGGAAGTGGCATGGGATATGTAAATAAGGGTGCGGCTTGAATCAAGTGAGTCTAAAATCCTAGTCCTCGCAAATTCATGAAGTGTTACTCAACAAACGATAACTGAAATTTACAAGCAACAAAATATTTAACAAAAGCAGTAAAACACTTTGCAAGGTGCATGTACATTTCTGCGAGGTAACTCAAGCCACTTCAATTCAATTCAATTATAACTTTATTCGGTTAATCAATGATAACCATAAAACGACACACAAAAAGTTCATTAGAGAGAAGTATCATACATAAAATGTACATTAAAGGAAAAAAACATTTTAAGCTAAAAAGTTTAAAATTCAGACATACAAATTGATTTTCGTGATCTAAAAACTTATATTTATTATAAGGAAATATCATTCAATATATATTTGCGAACTTCCCAAAACCCTCAAAGATATAAATTGTGTCTATTTTGGCGGGACTTCTCACAGCAACGAAAGCTGGCCGTTTTCCCATTGCTAGCCAACTATTTATGTATGGCTTTTGTTCCAAAGTTTCAACCGAAGAGATCCTCTGCGTTTCACCCATTAATTAGCATGATGAAATTGTGTCTGTAAGAAGGGAGGCCCTTGTTGAAGAAGCATTCAGATTTACTGCACTGAAGCCCCTCTCACTTTGCCCAGTCTCAGACGTCAGTAGACGGACAAACCAGTTCCCGGTGGTCTGGCCCACATCACTCTGTTTCAGACCTGTCTCACAAACCCTGTAACCTTCCTATGAGGTCGGGATGTTAACTCAGATGCACAGTGTTAGTTACAGCAGGCCATAGCGTGTTTTCTTGACCTCCACGGAAAGTCAGAGACTCTCAAGGCTGCTCGGGCGTGTAGTTTCATTGTTACATCTCTCTGGGGTCACACGGATTTACCTATCACTGCTTTGCGTTTGTTTTTCACACTCCGTTGTGTGTTTATGACACTCTCCTCCTCTTCGTGGCGCTACTAGGTGTAGTCAAGGCGCTCGAGGCTGCAGAGCTATATCTGTCATTCAACTTCTAATGAAGGTTCGCCGATCTCACTCTAATCTGTGTGATTTCATAATTGAGATGGGTGTAGGGTTCCAAGGTTAAGCTCTAAAGTAAAATGCAGCTCTCAGAATCCTCTGCCGCGCGCAGCAGTGGTCCATAATCCATTTATGGCTAAAAGCAAACACGTTTGTTTTAAGCAACGTATTCACAGCTGGATTGTGGTCGTGCAAACGAAGCAAGAATCCGCCAGTCCCTCCCCACAAACCCGCATTCTTAGACTTAGAAGCCGGGGAGTCTGCACACGCACAGTGTATGAAACCTCCAGCCCACAACCTATAAGCAGTGTAGTGCAACATCAGACGTGAAGCAGTGCTTGGCAGAGGGAACACCTGCTTACCCAGTGACGCCAGTGCACCACAATATGCCGTCGCTTCCCTCCTATATTGTAATATGCTTTCTTGTGGTTGTTTCTTCTTTGGAGTTTTATGGTACAGGGAGAGTGGTCAGGGTGATATGAGAAACACACTAACTGCAGTGTTTGATTAGTTTATTGTTTGTCCAGCCATGTGCTGCTCGCTACAGAGGAATAAGTGTCACTAGTACCTTCTCCAATCCTCATTTAATTTATCATGATCATGAGCATAAGTAAACTGGATACTAGGTGAGTGCCGTTCAATTTCCGGCGATTTGTTGCAGTTTTAAGATATTCTTAGAGTTTCTCGTTGCTCAAATGGGTGTCATTTCTGATACTTATGTGTTTCTCTCGTCTTCATTGCTTCATTTTGCTTGCGAGAAAGTGTCAATCATAGGGGGCGTGGCTTACGCATCGCGGAAGATGGCGGCGTGATTCCGCAGCTCCGGAGCTGACCTTCCCCGCGACGTTAATTACGGCGGCAGTTGGAGTCGCCCAGCCTTGATATTTACATCAAACGTCTCCGCAATGTGAGGTGAGCCTAGCGCCCTCACTATTTCGGTGATTTGAGGTCTTTTGGCGGACTTGCTCGTTTAGGTCGGGAATTCCAGTCCCGACCGCCATTTTGTGCATTCTGTGCGCAACGCGCATCTTTCTTCCTGTGGTATGTGCGCCCACCAACAATTTGCTTATGGACACACCGCTCAGTTACTTCAACCCCTGTTTATGTGGTGAGTTTTTCATACTGCGCACTATTGAAAGATGCTGCACTTCCTCCTCTTTCGAACCTGCATTTAAGTTTGCTTTTCCAGCCGCCTTTTTGTGAAGCTGTGTGCTCTTTATCTCAAGTAATGTCTTCTCAGAGACACCCTTGACTTTGACCTTTTTATTTCACCTCAAGTGCTGAACGGTGACCAGGCTTGTTTTCACTTCACCCTATCTGCTCCTAAATGTTTATGCTTTAACCTCACATTACTCTGGTCCATGCAGCGTTTCACATATTTTTCAACGCCTCCAGCTGTTACCGTCGACATGTCTTCACAGTCTATGTTCCACTATTAGGATTGACATTTTGTTGCTACTCTCTCTGAGATAAGGCAGGTTGGTCGTTGTTGGCTGCGCATTCATATCTTTTTTGCCTACCTTGGATTTCTTTTATGAAGTGGAGTACTTTCCTTTTTAAAATTAATTTTTCCTTGCACTTTTTTCATTGCTGGTCTGCGTTCTTGTATGGGGAAACTCCGCAACTTGAAGCTTGCTACGGTTACTAAGCTGCCTTCTGGGTCAGACTCTGACTCACCCCTTCAGTATATGGAAGGAGGCTAGTTATCAAAATGTGACATGACGCATGGAGCTATTCCTAAATCTCAGAATAGCGGGAAGGCACCTTTAGCTTCCGGCAAACGTCTCAAGAAAGATCCTCCTGCTTCTGGGAACGGCGCTTCTTCTTCATCCATGGATATCATCTTGGAGGAAATTCGTGCTCTTAAACCTTTCATGGAAGCTACCACTAAGAACATGCAAGCCATGCAAGACAAATGGTCTTCTTTGGAATCACATGTTCTTATACTGGAACAATCATCAGAGTCTCTCCACTCCTCCTGCGCTCGTATCCCCTCATTGGAGGCTGAGGTTCTTCTGCTTAAGAAACAGACAGAGGATTTGGAAAATAGAAATCGTAGAAACAACCTTCGCCTTTACGGACTTCCTGAATTAACGGAGGGGTCTAATCCTACTACTTTCTTTCAGACTTTCCTCTCAAAAATCTTGGATGCTCCAGCCCTGGCCTCCATCAACATCCAGAGAGCTCATCGCCTTGGTCCTAGAGTTTCTTCTAAACCTAGATGGGTCATTATGTTGTTCCTTCAACACACTGATCTCCTACAGGTTCTTTCAGCTGCAAAACTCAAAAAACAAATCACATGGCAAGGTCACCGCCTTTATCTTTCTCAGGATGTTTCTAAGGCTACAGCGGACAGACGAAAGAGATTTCTAGACTTGCATCCACAGCTCAGAGCTCTCAATGCAAGATATGGTCTCCTTCACCCATGTCTCTTCAAGGTCACCTGTAAAGACAAAACCACCACTTACGAAGACCCTGCTGTCCTTCAAGAATTTCTCCGTCAGCAGAGCTCTGATGTTATGGATGTTTCCAAACCACCATGATTGATTTTGTCGTCTCTTCTGATTTAATATTGTTACATGTACTTCACACCTCTTGTTATTGTTGCTAGTTTACTTTTCTATATTTATCTTTGTTGTCTTCTGATTTGCATTATATTTCCCATGTATTTCATGCATTTACTCCTTTTCTCCTCTTACATTCACAGAAATCAATCTCTCTCTCCCTTGTTCTCTCCCGATGTATACATGGTGTTTGTACACTGCCCTTTGGATTTGTGAATATCACGGTCCGGCGTCCGCTCTTGGTGATGTCGCTGTCATCTTTTCGATGCCTACACCCCCGTTTTCGTTTGTGTTTCTCGTACTCGTAAGTATGTCTTTCAATCGTCTGTTTTGGACTTGTACTGTCTTCTTGTTTTCTATTGTTCCTGTCTCTCTTCTCCTTTTCTTATTCCTTGCTTACTTTCAGTCATCCCTTTCTTTCTCTTTTCTCTTCTCTTCCATTCTCTATTCTTTTTCTGTTCTCTGGTTCATTTTTTTCCTTTTCTTTCTTTTCTGATTCCGTATTATCTCTATAGCAGTTTCTTCTCTTTTCTACTCTTGAACTCTTCTCATCTACTCTCTTCTTTCTTCTCTCTTTCTCTTCTCTCTCTTCTTTTTCTTTTTCTTCTTTGCATTTTTCTCATCTTTTCACAATGCTGTAACACTTTTACTTTCATTCCTCTATATTTTTCTTCTATATTCTATATCTATATTTTTCCCTTTTCTTCACATCTTTTATCTCTTCTAAGTTTTTTGCCTTTCCATGAACATGTTATTCTCTTTCCTACTAGATTTTCACTTTTCTCAACTCTATTAGTTTTTTTCTTTTGCATTAATAAGAATGTTGCTGTTAGTTGTCTTTCTCAAATATTTAATTCCGTGTCACAACATGGAATGTTAAGGGATTAAATAATCCCATTAAAAGACAAAGGGTTCTTTCACATTTGGCAAGACTTAAGACTGACATTGCCCTCCTTCAGGAGACTCATCTTGCTGAGGTATAGGCTCTAAAACTCAAGCGTTGTTGGGTAGGTCATGTAATTTGCTCTCCTACGGCAACTAGAAAAAATGGTGTTGTAATTTTGTTGCATAAAAAGTTAAACGTTTCTTCTATTGTTCATGAATGTGATGCTGATGGCCGTTGGGTTATTGTTACATTACTCATAGATAATATTCCTCTTACCCATTTCAATGTGTATGCCCTTACTGGGATTGACAGGTCCTTTTGGCCCTCTATCTCTACCGAGTTGTCTTCCCTATCTGGGGACTACATCCTTCTCGGCGGAGATTGTAATCAGGTTGTTGACCCCTTCCTTGACCGACAGTCCAAAATCAAATTTGTTCCTTCCAGAATGCATACTCAATTTCTAAATTCTTTTCAAAATAATGCTTTAGTAGATATTTGGAGACTGTGTAATCCAGATATTAGAGAATACCGTTTTTTTCCCCTCCTCATCAATCCCAATCCCGCATTGATCATATTTTTCTTAGTAAATTTCTGTCCCAGCATGCTATCCGCTCTGAAATTAGCTCCATCCTGCTCTCTGACCATGCTCCAGTTTGAGGAACTGAAAAATCTTCATTCTCAGGGGTCTTACTAATATCAATAAAAAACTTGGCACAGAAGCTGAAATATGAAAAGACATCTTTTTTAAACTTTCAATAAGTGAGGCAACGTCACCCAGCTGCCTTAGCAACTGAATGAGGCAGTCTGAGGAATACAGAGAACAGAGGCCTTTTATATGCTTTAGGGTTACAAAACTCAGCATAAAAGAAAGGGGGCAGTCCTAGCTTTTGCAAGCATGCAAAAAACCCAACATTCCTTCTTACACAAGCTGGAAAACCCCATAATAAAAGACCACAATCCATATCGTAAACAGGTCATAAAAGAAGGAAGAAACAGATGAGAAGTAGGATAAGGGGTGTGTATGTGCATACCAAACTTTACAACCTTCTGTGCTCTGATCCTTAATCTTGATCAGCTACTGGGCAAGGAACTGGTCTAACAAGGTCAGCTTCAGGCAACAGGGTCAGTTCACTCAGGTCATCCAGAAGTCAGCTAAAGTCATCGGCCTATGTGAGGGCAACCACAAAATGGCTGTCATGCTCAAAATGGAACCCAAGGATTCAGAACGAAATCTTCAAAAACACAGTGAATCCATCCGTGTAACATGATGAAAACACTCATACTTGCTGAGCTCACTGTTTACGGTTCGCTGTTACCAAAATCGTAACAGAACCACGACCTTTATGACCCAGGTTCAGAATTCACGGAACCTCAAGTTTTGGTGGATCTTGACTTACTACCTTTTTCTCCCCACTCTGGCAGGTGGCGTTTCAATAATGATTTGCTTCTAGAACCCACTTTTTGTACCGAATTTACCGCCTTTGCCAAGGAATTTTTTCTCTTAAATCACACCCCTGATTCCTCTTTTGTTATGGTTTGGGACTCATTTAAAGCAGCCTCTAGGGGTTTTATTATCAACTTTGTGGCTAAGCGGAAGAAACTCCGAGAGGCTAAGATGGAGAAAATCTTAGCTGATATTAAATCTTTAGAACTTGCATATTACGCTTCTAAATCTGAATTTTCCCTTAAATCACTTATTGATGCAAAAATCTCATTTAATAAATTCACAACCGATGCTGCTTCTAATACCTTGTTGTGAGACCTGGGGTTACCAGCGCTCAAGGGGGTAGCATGGCACGAGCAGCAAGGCAGCCAGGGGCTTGTGTGTAAAGCAGCTACCTAACGCACACATCCAATGTAAGACACAGTGGCGCAATAATGGAGACCACACCAGAAGTTGTATTTGAAAGAATCAAGATCTTTTATATAAGCTTTCAAATAGAGCATTGCATTATTAATTCGTCAGCATCACATTGAGACTTTTCATGAATTACGTTCCAGTTACATCTCCTATAAATAGGTGAACATTTCATTAGATTACTAACCAGATCATCTAGCCGTAAAACACTAACAGACCCCGCCTGTCGCATCAAACTCTCTGACAGGCAACGGGGTAACTGTATTAACCTGGAGGATCCTACAAGAAGCGACTATGGTTAATGCATTTAAATATCACACCCGCACCTCTCATGGACGCTTTTCCTTACAGGTAATACAACATATTGGCAAGTACTTATCAGTTCAACAAGGAACTCCAAAGAACACAACCTTTACTTATTTGTGACAAGCCTTTCTTCTTGTGAATTCCGGTCGGCTTGCGACCTAGATCAGTTCCTCAGAATACTATGGAAGCCCACCTCTGCAAGAAAACTCAGTACAGTGAAGTGAAGCTCCCCCTCATTTCCGGCTTGTACATAGGGTGCACTAGGAGCAAATCAGGCCTGTGGATACGGTGCACTTAGAGCATTCCAGGCTTGTAAATACGGTGTACAATAAACACTTCAGGCTTGTAAATACGGTGCGCGCTAAACACTTCAGGCTTATAAATACAGTGCGCGCTAAACACTTCAGGCTTGTAAATACGGTGTTCACTAAACACTTCAGGCTTGTAAATACGGTCTCTTGAGGCACAGTTGCTGGGGGGAAGGGGCCAACAGGGCCCAGTCTCGGAGCACCCCGGGGAGGGGCGACCTCGGGCCTCTCCCGGCCTACCGCCCTCCTCCCCAGGGGGTTACCTCACTTCTTCGGCCCTCCAGGGCCCTTGCGTCGGGTTCAGCGGAGGAGAGGGGGGTTCCAACCCTCTCGTGGCTGCCCTCGTCCCAGCGCGGTGCAGGCTCAGCTTCAGGGCACTGGCGCTGGGGACGAGGCAGGGGCCGGGCTTGCTTCGCCTCGAGGGCGTGCCAGCCAGAACCAATGGTAGCGCGGCCCTCTGGGGCGGGACGAAGGAGCTCCCCTGTCACGTGGGGTGCGCACTGACTTTGGCCTCCCGCGGCCCAGCTCACTTTAGGCGGCGGCCCTCTCCTGGCATACGGGGGCCGCCGAGGGGGGTAATCTTAGCGCTGGACACCGTGCTGATGCAGGTGGCCACTGGACAGGCTGGGGGCACTTCAGATGTGCCGCGAAGGCGATGCCGATGCCACGATGATGACGCGGTCCCTTCAGGCGCCTCGGGGGCTGGACACAGCGCTTTCCACCGAAGCAGGTGAGCGCGTGGGGGCAACTGCGGAGCCTCACAGGGCAGGATGCTTGTTGAGGTGAGAAGCGCCTCAGGATCACAGCGCTTGAACCACAGGGGCTCAGTTCGCTCAGGGCAGGCAGTCTTAAATACAGCGCTGGACAGGGGAAGCAGAATATAGCGATTTCCACACAGTTCAGTCAGGGGGAGGCAGGTAGGGCAAAGTGGGCCCAGCTGACAGCAGGGTATGCGCAGGGCAGCACAAGTCCAGTACCTGGTGTAGTGACCGTATTTTTGGCTCTATTTCTGAGTGATGGTGACTTTAAGCTTGCTACCATCCTCAAACTCTATTCATGCCTTGTGTTGGTCCTTTTCAGGCCTTTTTCCAGACCTAGAAGCATTAACTAGAGGATAGCTGCTTTATATGATGATAGATCCCTTATTCTTGACTCTAATCCATCTATTGCCTATTGGCTTTGACATAATTATGTGTCCTTTCATCATCCTACCCATAGTAGAGGGTGGATCCTGTAGTCCTGACTTTATATTACATATTGGTATGGTTTGTGTATGTACTCTGATAGAGCTAAGTGTTATTTCATCCTTTTCGGGCCTACAAGGCCCAGAACTAGAGAGACTCCATTTTGCTTTCTGTCCCTGCAGACTGAGATGCTTGCAGGGTAAAGGTGATGTTTTAGTTATGAGGTGTTGTTCACTTGGAGAGAACCGGCCTGGGCCGGCCCTTATCGGTAGGCTGTATTATTCTTTGTGTCGAAGACACCACAAAAGGCCGGCCGGCTGGGTGTGTGTCCTTGACGCGGAGTGGTACAGAGATCTGATGGGCGGCAGGCTGATGGCTGGAACTTTCCATGAGGAGAGAGCATTCCGTATTAGTGAAGTGCAGAGGCGGAGTCAGTTTGTCAGTTTGTCAGTGAGTCGATGCTTGGAACAGAGAGAAGTCAGACAGTTGAAGCTGGAGAGAGAAGTGAGTTAATGCTTGGAGGGAGAGAAGACAGATGATTGCTGGAGTTGTCAGAAGTAGTTGTGAGCAGATGGTGTTTTGAACAGAGAGAAGTGAGATGATGTTTGGAACTGAAGGAAGCAGTCAGAAGCAGTTACTTATCAGAAGGAGTTGTGATCAGCTGAAGTCTGAAGTGATGCCTTTTGGAAGAGACTGAAGTTATATTGTGGATTAGTCTGTGGGAGCAGCTGGAGTGAATTGGACATTGGAGCTGAGATAATCAGACAGAGTGAAGAAGCTAGTGGAGCGAACGGTTATCAGAGCGGCAGAAACTATTAGACTGAAGTTGGAAGGTGGAGAGAGTTCGTGTGGGAGAGGAATCCAGTGCAGAGTGATCAGCGCAGATGCGTGTCCAAGAGTGCAGGGGAGAATCTGAGATGAGCTAAGGCACAGACGAGAGAGGAACCCAGATGACAGCTAGAGCAAGACTTCATACTAATCAGGTGATATCTTTCCTGTAATATAGTTTGCTTTACATTTAAACATTACCCTTGTCCTTACTGTATTGCTAATCCTTTTTCTTTCAGCGTTGTGCAGTATAATCCATTCCCTCTTTAGCTATTTACAGTCCCTGTCAATTACATGTGGATGTGTTACAGTAATAAAGCTTTACAGAGACCCCGCAGATCTGTGTATGTGTCTATTCCCCTTTTACTTTTTAGGCTATGTGTTATAGTGCAGTATTATATTGTTATTATATTGCGGAGATACTCCTCCGGGAGTCGATTCTAGCGCTATATAAACCCACAATTAAATTAAATTAAATTAAATTATTGTTAATAAAGGAACCCCAGTTCTTAATGAACCAGTGTACCTCTTGTTTTTATACAGTAAAGGTAACCTTTTCTTCTAGTCAGGTACTATCACATGGACAGATGCTACCCCTGATCAGGTAAATGGTAACTGAATAATGAGGGAGAGAGGAGCCCTTGAAATAGAGAATAAGTTGTACACCGTGTAATTTGGCCATTCTTGTGTCATAAAATATATGAGACATTCCCAGTAGGTATTAGAGAGAAACTTCCCAACAGAGAGAGGAGAGCTGAAGGTATTCATAGGAAAGTGATCGCCGTTGAAAGGCGGCGTTAATGAGAGCACCAGGGGGGAAACTGGTGTGTAATGAGATCGCCTCTAGGGAAAGTGGCGTTAATGAGAGCACTGATGGTGGTCAGTGTATACCCACAAGATTGTGGCTTGTGTATGTATGAAATATAGAGAGCACCTGGGGGGACACTGGTGTTTATACCCACAGGATTGTGGCTTGTCTAATGAGAGCTTGGTTACAGTCAGTGTGTAATGGTAAGTAATCAGAACTGCCCCAGGGTAGATTAGTCTGGGCCCATGTGGTCGCGAGACTATAAGGTATGAGTGTGGTGTAGGGCATGGATGTCCTTAGTAATCAGTGAGTATTCCTAGTAATCCCTATAGATTTAGTGGTGTTTCTGACGATATGAGCTTGTATATTGCTAATTCCCCATCCTCAGGTAGGTACCCAGGTGCCTGGATAGATGGGTCCTGAGGAGGGAGGTGGTTGCGTTTCGGCTGGGTTGGTGGTGTCTTGGTGAGCTGATCCTATCTGGTCCGAAAATCCGGTCGTTACACCTGGTCGATCACCCCAGCAGTCTCTGGTCAAGGAGAAGTAGACTTCTTGGCGCTTGGATGGTTCTGCGTCCTTAGTTGCTGGTTACTTGAAGTTGTTGAGAGGGGGGGTTCTGAGTTGAAGGCTTGAAGAATTTCTCCTCAGTCACTGCAGATGGACCCTGGGGTTCCCTATCACTGGGCCAGATCAGGGGGGCTAGCTTGGGACACCTCACCCAGCTTAAGAGGCAGCACCTAAATCCTGTCACTCCAAGTAGCATAGGTTCCTCACTAGGCCCTCCCGCCTAAAACTCCTGTGTGGGTTCCCCAGGTCAGTGATGCCCCAACTGACTAGAAGGTTTCCCTCCTTTTCATTATATAGTGTCAGTTGGCAGTGGCAGTTGGTGCCTCCCCTATTCTGGAAGGTTCCAGGAGCTTCCCTCATTCTAGCTATGGGCAGGCTGGCAGGCTGGTTTAGCAACATTGTTTAAGGGTTCCAGCCAGCTCCTGGCTACTAGAAAGCGCCTATACAGACCACGCTGCAGTAGCAGGGGTCAGTGGCAGCCATGTTGGGGGAAGAGAGCACCTGCACCCTGGCATTGATTAGCAATGGGAGGGTGCCCAGAGTCCTAAAGCCAACAAAAAGTAGGTGTGAAAAATGAGGCAAGGGCAAAAAATACAGGGAAAGACCACCCTAGAGCTGACAGGTCTAACATGCGTCCCCCCCAGCTGAAAGTGGGGAGAGCTACCCAACCTCTAGGGAGTTCTCATCACTAAGGCGGAAAAACTGGGAGAGACCGTCAGCATTGGCGTGGTCAGCTCCGGGTCGATGTTCCACCCTAAAGTCCATCCCCTGTAGGGAAATGGACCACCTTAGCAACTTGGGGTTTTCGCCTCTCATCTGCATGAGCCAGCGAAGGGGTCGGTGGTCGGTTTGAACCAGGAAGTGAGAGCCAAAAAGTGATGGCCTCAACTTCTTCAAAGCCCAGACCACAGCGAAGGCTTCTCGCTCGATGGTACTCCATCGCTTTTCCCGAGGAAGGAGTCTTCGGGAGATGAAGGCCACAGGTTGGTCTTGGCCATCATAGTTGAGTTGCGACTGCACGGCGCCTACCCATGCTCTGAGGCATCTGTCTGCACGATGAATTCTTTCTGGAAGTCCGGGGTGGCCAACACCGGAGCGGTACACATCGCGCGCTTCAGTGTTTCAAATGCCTCCTGGCAAGCAGCCATCCAGATGACCTAGCGTGGCTGCTTTTTGGACCTTAACTCAGTCAAGGGGGCCACGATGGTGCCATAACCCTTGACGAACCTGCGGTAATAGCCAGTGAGGCCGAGAAAATCTCCGACCTCAGTCTGAGGTTTGGGGGACTCCCAAGCCATGATGGTCTCAATTTTGGCCTGGTGGGGTTGCACCATACCTCCGCCCACCACGTGTCCCAGGTACACGACAGAGCCCTGTCCAATCTGGCACTTGCTAGCCTTGATGGTCAAGCCAGCACGTTGCAAAGCCTGCAGCACCTCCTGGAGATGTTGCAGATGGTCCTCCAAGGTGCTACTGAAGACAGCTATGTCATCCAGGTACGCCGCTGAGAAGGACTCTAGGCCAGATAGCACCTGGTTCACCAACCGCTGGAAGGTGGCCGGAGCATTCTTGAGCCCGAAGGGCATCACTCGAAATTGGAAGTGACCCTCGGGGGTGGGGAATGCTGTCTTCTCCTTTGCTCCATCGGCCATGGCAATCTGCCAGTACCCTGATGTCAAGTCGATGGTGCTGAGGTACTTGGCTGCTCCCAGCCGGTCAATCAGCTCGTCTGCCCGTGGTATCGGGTGAGCATCTGTTTTGGTGACAGAGTTCAACCCCCGATAGTCCACACAGAACCGAAGTTCTGGTGTGGTGCCCGGTGGAGTCGCTTTTGGCACCAGCACAACCGGACTAGCCCACGGGCTGCTGGAGGGTTCGATCACACCCAAGTCCAGCATCTTGGTCACCTCACTCTGGATGCTGTTCTTCACCTCGTCGGACAGACGGTGAGACTTGTTTTTCACTGGCGGGCTGTCTCCTGTGTCCACATCATGGGTACACAGATGGGTGATTCCAGGTGTGAGGGAGAACAACGAGGCGTGCTGTGCCAAGACCTGGTGACAGTTCCTCTGTTGTTCTACGGTCTAGGATGGGGAGAGGACAACTCCCTCCACTGAATCATCCTTCTCCTGAGCCGCTAGAAGGTCAGGAAGAGGCTCACTTTCCTCCTCCTCGCTCCCATCCGTCACCATGAGGAGAGCAAGCTCTGATCGCTCATGGTGAGACTTCAGGCGGTTGACGTGGAGCACCCGATGGGGTTGACGGGCCGTCTTCAAGTCAACTAGGTAAGTGGTCTGGCCTCGACGTTCCACAATCTCGTACGGACCAGTCCACCGGTCCTGGAGGGCACTAAGCTCCCCAGGCTCCATGACCCACACCTTCTGACCAACGTCCAACTCTTCCGTCCGAGCGTTGCGCTCATACCACTCCTTCATGACAGCTTGGCTAGCCTCTAAGTTGTCTGAGGCTTCTTTCCACAGCTTGGCCATCTGGCTGCGGAATGCCAGCATATAGCTGACAACATCACGGGGAAGCTTCTGCGAAGTCTTCTCCCAACCCTCTTTCACCAGACTGAGGGGTCCCCTAACGGGATGGCCATAGAGCAATTCGAAGGGGCTGAACCCAACTCCCTTTTGTGGTACCTTGCGGTATGAAAACAGCAGGCAAGGGAGGAGGATGTCCCATTTCCGCCTCAGGTCTTCTGGCAGACTCCGGATCATCCCCTTCAAGGTCTTATTGAAGCGCTCTACGAGCCTGTTAGTTTGGGGGTGGTAAGGAGTGGAGAACCGATAGGTCACTCCGCACTCCTTCCACATGGCCTGCATGTAGGCCGACATGAAATTTGTGCCCCTGTCCGACACCACGACCTTGGGGAATCCCACTCGGGTAAATATCCCCATCAGGGCCCGCGCCTCCACAGGTGCAGTAACGGTCCTCAGAGGGATGGCCTCCGGGTACCGTGTGGCGTGGTCCACCAATACCAAAATGAACCGAAGTCCCGCAGAGGTCGGAGGGTCCAATGGCCCAACGATGTCAATACCGACCCGCTCAAAAGGGGTCCCGACCACTGGGAGCGGTTCCAACGGGGCCTTGACTCTGGTCCCCGTCTTGCCACTGGCCTGGCAAGTCTGGCAGGTCTTGCAATAGGTGTCAAAGGCAACTCTCATCCTAGGCCAATAAAAATGTGGGACTAGCCTTGCAAAGGACTTGTCCTGGCAGGTGTCCGGCTAAGGGTATTTCATGCGCCAGTCCAAAAAAAAGGCCCAGTAGCACTGGGGGACCACTAAGGCCCTCCATGATCCATGCACCGGAACCCTTGGCTCACTGTACAGGAGGCCATCCTCCCAATACACGTGATAGCTGCCGGTCTCCTTATTCAACGCCTGGGCTTCGGCCTGTCGCCGCATGCCTTCAAGCGTGGGGCCCTCCTTCTGCTCCCGACAAAATTCCTCCCGGGTAGGCCCTCCTTCCACATGCCACTCGGCAGGGGTCGGCAGGTCCTCCACGGGAACGACATCCACCTCCACGGACTCCGGGGTTACCTCCGCGGGCTCCCCATCCATCATACGGGGTGTGTCCTCCACAACATTCTCCTCTGGACCGACAGTTGGTTGGGCCCTTGTTTCAGGCTCCAACCCGGGCTGAGCTTCCTGCCGGGCAGCCATGGACCGCGTGACTATGCAAGTCCACCCTGGTAATCCCAGCATCTCAGTGTGGGCCTTAAACTCCACTTCCTTCCAGGCGGTATGTTCAAGGTTATTTCCGAGCAGACAGTCCACAGGCAAGGCAGGGCTAATTGAAACTCTCAACGGACCTGACACTCCTCCCCATTCAAAGGGAACATGAGCCACGGGATAGTAGCTCAGACTGCCGTCAGCCAACACGGCTGGATGAAACACATCAGGAACAACCTGCTCAGGGGACACCAGCCGCCTCAATACAGTGGTCATGCTTGGCTCCTGTGTCCCTCAGAGCATCCACCTCCTCCACATTGACCTTCACCCTCTGCTGATACTTAGCAGTATTCGATGGTAAGGGCGTCACTGGGACCATCTCTGTATCCCCAAGTGAAACTAGGGTCAGGCCTGTTCACTCCCCTTCCCTATCTACGGGCACCTCCAACCCAAGTGCTACACTAGCCACCCCGGGACTCTTGCCACCAGTGGGGGCTGGGGGTCATTTGCGACACTGGGTGTCTCCCTTGTAGTGTCTGACCTCTCCACATTCATAGCACCGGACCACTTTTGGCTGCTGACTCTTGTCAGGGTAAGTGGGTTTCCGGGAATTCCTCTGAGGTGGGGTACCTACTCCTTTCCCAAACTGTCTATTTTGTGGGCCTCGTGAGAACTCCGCTCTTTTATCACCACCCTCTTTCTTCTGAGGGGCGCCCTGTCCGCCTTTTGGGCCATCTCCCCCGGGGCCCTTGTTTGACACCCGGGTGCTAACCCAAATGTCCGCCTCCTTCACAAGCTCACGGGGATCAGTAAGCTTGCGGTCCACCAGATGTTGGCGTAGCTCTGGAAAACACTTATCCAAGAGGTGTTCTCTCAAGAAAAGGTTATACAGACCCTCAAAACCACGCACCTCGCTGCCACGCACCCAACCATCCAGATCCTTTCCGGCATACTCAAAGAAATCCACCCAATTCTGCGTGGACAGCTTATGGCTGCCACGAAACCTCTGGCGATACCTTTCAGGGTTGAGGCCAAAATGTTTGATAAACGCCTCCTTCATTGGGGTGTACCTAAACTGATCTGCCTTCTCCAAATACAGGAGGGTGTCCCTGACGTCAGGAGGTATATACCGGTACAACCCACCTCCCCAATGTTTCTCGGGCACCCATGGGCAGTCAAGGCAACTTTATACGCCTCCAACCACCTGGCGATGTCATCCCCCTTGGTGTAGCTTGCTATCACCTCTTTGGGTAACCAGAATCTGGGCTCCTGCTGAGCTCCTGGTACGCTGCCACCATTAGGACTTCCTGGCGCACCTATCTGTAGGGCTCTCAGCTCCATTTCCTTGAGCTGAAGCTCGGGCGCCAGCTTTCTTTCTTCCATTGCTAACCTTTCTCTCTCCAACGCAAACTCTCTATCTTCTCTCTCTCTTTCCCTCTCGTGCTCTAACTTGGCAAGCTCCCACTTCAACTGTCTCTCCTCCCTCCTGTCCTCATACTCCTGCGGTGACACACTGTCCTTAGATACACTACTCCCTGCCCCAGAACGTCTTCCTGGCAATACATTGTCTGACATGTCAATGTTGAGTAGGCCTGGGTCTTCCTGAGTGTCCACCTCCCCGTGTGTGACCTGTTCCCCATCCTCTTCCTCCTCTTCTGGGTGGGCCCTAACCCATGCCCTCAAGGCGGCACGGAGCTCTTCTTTAACAGCTCTCGTCCCCACAGGCACCCCCATCCCTTGACAAAACTCCCTTGACTGCAATACCGTGTACTTATCAAGGTCAGCCAGCTGGAACTCCATTCTGTCAGGTGAGGACCTAGATATCCTGGAAGAAAAAATTCTAGGATGCGGGCAACAATCCTGGTTCAACACACGTTGTTGCAGGCTAGACAGTGGTGAGCAATTGGGTTTGCTTGTAGCACGATAGGTGTCCAATTAATTGCAGCACACCGTGTCCCACGGGAGGGTGTTAAGTAGCTACAGATCCTGGATCCCACCGCTCTGCCACCAATGTGAGACCTGGGGTTACCAGCGCTCAAGGGGGTAGCATGGCACAAGGAGCAAGGCAGCCAGGGGCTTGTGTGTAAAGCAGCTACTTAACGCACACATCCAATGTAAGACACAGTGGCGCAATAATGGAGACCACACCAGAAGTTGTATTTGAAAGAATCAAGATCTTTTATATAAGCTTTCAAATAGAGCGTTGCATTATTAATTCGTCAGCATCACATTGAGACTTTTCATGAATTACGTTCCAGTTGCATCTCCTATAAATAGGTGAACATTTCATTAGATTACTAACCAGATCATCTAGCCGTAAAACACTAACTGACCCCGCCTGTCGCATCAAACTCTCTGACAGGCAACGGGGTAACTGTATTAACCTGGAGGATCCTACAAGAAGCGACTATAGTAATGCATTTAAATATCACATCAGCACCTCTCATGGACGCTTTTCCTTACAGGTAATACAACATATTGGCAAGTACTTATCAGTTCAACAAGGAACTCCAAAGAACACAACCTTTACTTATTTGTGACAAGCCTTTCTTCTTGTAAATTCGGGTCGGCTTGCGACCTAGATCAGTTCCTCAGAATACTATGGAAGCCCACCTCTGCAAGAAAACTCAGTACAGTGAAATGAAGCTCCCCCTCATTTCTGGCTTGTACATAGGGTGCACTAGGAGCAAATCAGGCCTGTGGATACGGTGCACTTAGAGCATTCCAGGCTTGTAAATACGGTGTACACTAAACACTTCAGGTTTGTAAATACGGTGCGCGCTAAACACTTCAGGATTGTAAATACGGTCTCTTGAGGCACAGTTGCAGGGGGGAAGGGGCCAACAGGGCCCAGTCTCGGAGCACCCCGGGGTAGGGGCGACCTCGGGCCTCTCCCGGCATACCGCCCTCCTCCCCAGGGGGTTACCTCACTTATTCAGCCCTCCAGGGCCCTTGCGTCGGGTTCAGCGGAGGAGAGGGGAGTTCCAACCCTCTCGTGGCTGCCCTCGTCTCAGCGTGGTGCAGGCTCAGCTTCAGGGCACCGGCGCTGGGGACGAGGCAGGGGCCGGGCTTGCTTCGCCTCGAGGGCGCGCCAGCCAGAACCAATGATAGCGCGCCCCTCGGGGCGGAACGAAGGAGCTCCCCTGTCACGTGGGGCATGCACTGACTTTGGCCTACCGCGGACCAGCTCACTTTAGGCGGCGGCCCTCTCCTGGCATACGGGGGCCGCCGAGGGGGGTAATCTCAGCGCTGGACACCGCGCTGATGCAGGTGGCCACTGGACAGGCCGGGGGCACTTCAGAGGTGCCGCGAAGGCGGCGCCGATGCTGCGATGATGACGCGGTCCCTTCAGGCGCCTCGGGGGCTGGACACAGCGCTTTCCACCGAAGCAGGTGAGCGCATGGGGCAACTGCGGCGCCTCACAGGGCAGGATGCTTGTTGAGGTGAGAAGCGCCTCAGGATCACAGCGCTTGAACCACCTGGGCTCAGTTAGCTCAGGGCAGGCAGTCTTAAATACAGCGCTGGACAGGGGAAGCAGAATATAGCACTTTCCACACAGTTTAACCAGGACAGCAGAACAGTTCAGTCAGGGGGAGGCAGGTAGGGCAAAGTGGGCCCAGCTGACAGCAGGGTATGCGCAGGGCAGCACCTGTCTAGTACCTGGTCGATCACCCCAGCAGTCTCTGGTTAAGGAGAAGTAGACTTCTTGGCGCTATGGGCAGGCTGGCAGGCTGGTTTAGCAACATTGTTTAAGAGTTCCAGCCAGCTCCTGGCTACTAGAGTGCACCTATACAGACCACGCTGTAGTAGCAGGGGTCAGTGGCAGCCATGTTGGGGGAAGAGAGCACCTGCACCCTGGCATTGATTAGCAATGGGAGGGTGCCCAGAGTCCTAAAGCCAACAAAAAGTAGGTGTGAAAAATGAGGCAAGGGCAAAAAATACAGGGAAAGACCACCCTAGGGCTGACAGGTCTAACATGCGTCCCCCCCAGCTGAAAGTGGGGAGAGCTACCCAACCTCTAGGGAGTTCTCATCACTAAGGCGGAAAAACTGGGAGAGACCGTCAGCATTGGCGTGGTCAGCTCCGGGTCGATGTTCTACCCTAAAGTCCATCCCCTGTAGGGAAATGGACCACCTTAGCAACTTGGGGTTTTCGCCTCTCATCTGCATGAGCCAGCGAAGGGGTCGGTGGTCGGTTTGAACCAGGAAGTGAGAGCCAAAAAGGTATGGCCTCAACTTCTTCAAAGCCCAGACCACAGCAAAGACTTCTCGCTCGATGGTACTCCTTCGCTGTTCGCGAGGAAGGAGTCTTCGGGAGATGAAGGCCACAGGTTGGTCTTGGCCATCATCATTGAGTTGCGACAGCACAGCGCCTACGCCATGCTCTGAGGCATCTGTCTGCACGATGAATTCTTTCTGGAAGTCCGGGGTGGCCAACACCGGAGCGGTGCACATCGCACTCTTCAGTGTTTCAAATGCCTTCTGGCAAGCAGCCGTCCAGATGACCTTGTGTGGCTGCTTTTTGGACCTTAACTCAGTCAAGGGGGCCACGATGGTGCCATAACCCTTGACGAACCTGCAGTAATAGCCAGTGAGGCAGAGAAAAGCTCGGACCTCAGTCTGAGTTCTGGGGGACTCCCAAGCCATGATGGTCTCAATTTTGGCCTGGAGGGGTTGCACCTTACCTCCGTCCACCACGTGTCCCAGGTACACGACAGAGCCCTGTCCATTCTGGCACTTGCTAGCCTTGATGGTCAAGCCAGCACATTGCAAAGCCTGCAGCACCTCCTGGAGATGTGGCAGATGGTTCTCCCAGGTGCTACTGAAGACAGCTATGTCATCCAGGTACGCCGCTGAGAAGGACTCTAGGCCAGATAGCACCTGGTTCACCAACCGCTGGAAGGTGGCCGGAGCATTCTTGAGCTCGAAGGGCATCACTCGAAATTGGAAGTGACCCTCGGGGGTGGAGAATGCTGTCTTCTCCTTTGCTCCATCGGCCATGGCAATCTGCCAGTACCCTGATGTCAAGTCGATGGTGCTGAGGTACTTGGCTGCTCCCAGCCGGTCAATCAGCTCGTCTGCCCATGGTATCGGGTGAGCATCTGTCTTGGTGACAGAGTTCAACCCCCGATAGTCCACACAGAACCGAAGTTCTGGTGTGGTGCCCGGTGGAGCCGCTTTTGGCACCAGCACAACCGGACTAGCCCACGGGCTGCTGGAGGGTTCGATCACACCCAAGTCCAGCATCTTGGTCACCTCACTCTGGATGCTGTTCTTCACCTTGTCGGACAGCCGGTAAGACTTGTTTTTCACTGACGGGCTGTCCCCTGTGTCCACATCATGGGTACACAGATGGGTGATTCCAGGTGTGAGGGAGAACAACGAGGCGTGCTGTGCCAAGACCTGGCGACAGTTCCTCTGTTGTTCTACGGTCAAGGATGGGGAGAAGACAACTCCCTCCACTGAACCATCCTTCTCCTGAGCCGCTAGAAGGTCAGGAAGAGGCTCACTTTCCTCCTCCTCGCTCCCATCCGTCACCATGAGGAGAGCAAGCTCTGATCGCTCATGGTGAGGTTTCAGGCGGTTGACGTGGAGCACCAGATGGGGTTGACGGGGGGTCTTCAAGTCAACTAGGTAAGTGGTCTGGCCTCGACGTTCCACAATCTCGTACAGACCAGTCCACCGGTCCTGGAGGGCACAAAGCTCCCCAGGCTCCATGACCCACACCTTCTGTCCAACGTCCAACTCTTCCGTCCGAGCGTTGCGGTCATACCACTCCTTCATGACAGCTTGGCTAGCCTCTAAGTTGTCTGAGGCTTCTTTCCACAGCTTGGCCATCTGGCTGCGGAATGCCAGCATATAGCTGACAACATCACGGGGAAGCTTCTGCGAAGTTTTCTCCCAACCCTCTTTGACCAGACTGAGGGGTCCCCTAACGGGATGGCCATAGAGCAATTCGAAGGGGCTGAACCCGACTTCCTTTTGTGGTACCTTGCGGTATGAAAACAGCAGGCAAGGGAGGAGGATGCCCCATTTCCGCTTCAGGTCTTCTGGCAGACTCCGGATCATCCCCTTCAAGGTCTTATTGAAGCGCTCTACGAGCCCGTTAGTCTGGGGGTGGTAAGGAGTGGAGAACCGATAGGTCTCTCCGCACTCCTTCCACATGGCCTGCTTGTAGGCCGACAAGAAATTTGTGCCCCTGTCCGACACCACGACCTTGGGGAATCCCACTTGGGTATATATCCTTATCAGGGCCCGCGCCACCACAGGTGCAGTAACAGTCCTCAGTGGGATGGCCTCCGGGTACCGTGTGGCATGGTCCACAAATACCAAAATGAACTGATGTCCCGCAGAGGTCGGAGGGTCCAATGGCCCAACGATGTCAATACCGACCCGCTCAAAAGGGGTCCCGACCACTGGGAGCAGTTCCAACGGGGCCTTGACTCTGGTCCCCGTCTTGCCACTGGCCTGGCAAGTCTGGCAGGTCTTGCAATAGGTGTCAGAGGCAACTCTCATCCTAGGCCAATAAAAATGTGGGACTAGCCTTGCAAAGGTCTTGTCCTGGCCCAGGTGTCCGGCTAAGGGTATTTCATGCACCAGTTCCAAAAAAAGGCCCGGTAGCACTGGGGGACCACTAAGGCCCTCGATGATCCATGCACCGGAACCCTTGGCTCACTGTACAGGAGGCCATCCTCCCAATACACGTGATAGCTGCCGGTCTCTTTATTCAACGCCTGGGCTTCGGCCTGTCGCCGCATGCCTTCAAGCGTGGGGCACTCCTTCTGTGCCCGACAAAATTCCTCCCGGGTAGGCCCTCCTTCCACATGCCACTCGGCAGGGGTCGGCAGGTCCTCCACGGGAACGACATCCACCTCCACGGACTCCGGGGTTAGCTCCGCGGGCTCCCCATCCATCACACGGGGTGTGTCCTCCACAACACTCTCCTCTGGACCGACAGTGGGGTGGGCCCTTGTTTCAGGCTGCAACCTGGGTTGAGCTTCCTGCCGGGCAGCCATGGACCGCGTGACTATGCAAGTCCACCCTGGTAATCCCAGCATCTCACTGTGGGCCTTAAACTACACTTCCTTCCAGGCGGTATGTTCGAGGTCATTTCCGAGCAGACAGTCCACAGGCAAGGCAGGGCTAATTGCAACTCTCAACGGACCTGACACACCTCCCCATTCAAAGGGAACTTGAGCCACAGGATAGTAGCTCAGACTGCAGTCAGCCAACACGGCTGGATGGTATACATCAGCAACAACCTGCTCAGGTGACACCAGCCGCCTCACTAAAGTGGTCATGCTGGCTCCTGTGTCCCTCAGAGCACCCACCTCCTCCCCATTGACCTTCACCCTCTGCTGATACTTAGCAGTATTCGATGGTAAGGGCGTCACTGGGACCATCTCTCTATCCCCAAGTGAAAAAAAGGGTCAGGCCTGTCCACTCCCCTTCCCTATCTAGGGGCAGCTCCAACCCAAGCGCTACACTAGCCACCCCGGGACTCTTGCCACCAGTGGGGGCTGGGGGTCGTTTGCGACACTGGGTGTCTTCCTTGTAGTGTCCGACCTCTCCACATTCATAGCACCGGACCACTTTTGGCAGCTGATTCTTGTCAGGGTAAGTGGGTTTCGGGGAATTCCTCTGAGGTGGGGTACCTACTCCTTTCCCAAACTGTCTAGTTTGTGGGCCTCGTGAGAACTCCGCTCTTTTATCACCACCCTCTTTCTTCTGAGGGGCGCCCTGTCCGCCTTTTGGGCCATCTTCCCGGGGGCCCTTGTTTGACACCCGGGTGCTAACCCAAATGCCCGCCTCCTTCGCAAGCTCACTGGGATCAGGAAGCTTGTGGTCCACCAGATGTTGGCGTAGCTCTGGAAAACACTTATCCAAGAGGTGCTCTCTCAAGAAAAGGTTATACAGACCCTCAAAATCACGCGCCTCGCTGCCACGCACCCAACCATCCAGAGCCTTACGGGCATACTCAAAGAAATCCACCCAATTCTGCGTGGACAGCTTATGGCTGCCACGAAACCTCTGGCGATACCTTTCAGGGTTGAGGCCAAAATGTTTGATAAGCGCCTCCTTCATGGGGGTGTACCTAAACTGATCTGCCTTTTCCAAATACAGGAGAGTGTCCCTGACGTCAGGAGGTATATACCGGTACAACCCACCCCCCTAATGTTTCTCGGGCACCCTATGGGCAGTCAAGGCCACTTCATACGCCTCCAACCACCTGGCGATGTCATCCCCCTTGGTGTAGCTTGCTATCACCTCTTTGGGTAACCAGAATCTGGGCTCCTGCTGAGCCCCTGGTACGCTGCCACCATTAGGACTTCCTGGTGCACCTATCTGTAGGGCTCTCAGCTCCATTTCCTTGAGCTGAAGCTCGTGCGCCAGCTTTCTTTCTTCCATTGCTAACCTTTCTCTCTCCAACGCAAACTCTCTATCTTCTCTCTCTCTTTCCCTCTCATGCTCTAACTTTGCAAGCTCCCACTTCAACTGTCTCTCCTCCCTCCTGTCCTCATACTCCTGCGGTGACACACTCTCCCTAGATACACTACTCCCTGCCCCAGAACGTCTTCCTGGCAATACATTGTCTGACATGTCAATGTTGAGTAGGCCTGTGTCTTCCTGAGTATCCACCTCCCCGTGTGTGACCTGTTCCCCATCCTCTTCCCCCTCTTCTGGGTGGGCCCTAACCCATGCCCTCAAGGCGGCACGGAGCTCTTCTTTAACAGCTCTCGTCCCCACAGGCACCCCATCCCCTGACAAAACTCCCTTAACTGCACTACTGTGTACTTATCAAGGTCAGCCAGCTGGAACTCCATTCTGTCAGGTGAGGACCTAGATATCCTGGAAGAAAAAATTCTAGGATGCGGGCAACAATCCTGGTTCAACACACTTTGTTGCAGGCTAGACAGTGGTGAGCAAATGGGTTTGCTTGCAGCACGATAGGTGTCCAATTAATTGCAGCACACTGTGTCCCACGGGGGGTGTTAAGTAGCTACAGATCCTGGATCCCACCGCTCTCCCACCAATGTGAGACCTGGGGTTACCAGCGCTCAAGGGGGTAGCATGGCACGAGCAGCAAGGCAGCCAGGGGCTTGTGTGTAAAGCAGCTACTTAACGCACACATCCAATGTAAGACACAGTGGCGCAATAATGGAGACCACACCAGAAGTTGTATTTGAAAGAATCAAGATCTTTTATATAAGCTTTCAAATAGAGCGTGGCATTATTAATTCGTCAGCATCACATTGAGACTTTTCATGAATTACGTTCCAGTTACATCTCCTATAAATAGGTGAACATTTCATTAGATTACTAACCAGATCATCTAGCCGTAAAACACTAACTGACCCCGCCTGTCGCATCAAACTCTCTGACAGGCAACGGGGTAACTGTATTAACCTGGAGGATCCTACAAGAAGCGACTATGGTAATGCATTTAAATATCACATCAGCACCTCTCATGGACGCTTTTCCTTACATGTAATACAACATATTGGCAAGTACTTATCAGTTCAACAAGGAACTCCAAAGAACACAACCTTTACTTATTTGTGACAAACCTTTCTTCTTGTGAATTCGGGTCGGCTTGCGACCTAGATCAGTTCCTCAGAATACTATGGAAGCCCACCTCCGCAAGAAAACTCAGTACAGTGAAGTGAAGCTCCCCCTCATTTCCGGCTTCTACATAGGGTGCACTAGGAGAAAATCAGGCCTGTGGATACGGTGCACTTAGAGCATTCCAGGCTTGTAAATACGGTGTACACTAAACACTTCAGGTTGTAAATACGGTGCGCGCTAAACACTTCAGGCTTGTAAATACGGTGCGCGCTAAACACTTCAGGCTTGTAAATACGGTGTTCACTAAACACTTCAGGCTTGTAAATACGGTCTCTTGAGGCACAGTTGCAGGGGGAAGGGGCCAACAGGGCCCAGTCTCGGAGCACCCTGGGGGAGGGGCGACCTGGGGCCTCTCCCGGCCTAACGCCCTCCTCCCCAGGGGGTTACTTCACTTCTTCGGCCCTCCAGGGCCCTTGCGTCGGGTTCAGCGGAGGAGAGGGGGGTTCCAACCCTCTCGTGGCTGCCCTCGTCCCAGCGCGGTGCAGGCTCAGCTTCAGGGCACCGGCGCTGGGGATGAGGCAGGGGCCGGGCTTGCTTCGCCTCGAGGGGGCGCCAGCCAGAACCAATGGTAGCCCGGCCCTCGGGGGCGGGGCGAAGGAGCTCCCCTGTCACGTGGGGTGCGCACTGACTTTGGCCTACCGCGGCCCTCTCCTGGCATACGGGGGCCGCCGAGGGGGGTAATCTCAGTGCTGGACACCGCACTGATGCAGGTGGCCACAGGACAGGCCGGGGGTACTTCAGAGGTGCCGCGAAGGCAGCGCCTATGCCGCGATGATGACGCGGTCCTTTCAGGCACCTCAGGGGCTGGACACAGCGCGTTCCACCGAAGCAGGTGAGTGCGTGGGGGCAACTGCGGTGCCTCACAGCGCAGGATGCTTGTTGAGGTGAGAAGCGCCTCAGGATCACAGCGCTTGAACCATGGGGGCTCAGTTAGCTTAGGGCAGGCAGTCTTAAATACAGCGCTGGACAGGGGAAGCAGAATATAGTGCTTTCCACACAGTTTAACCAGGACAGCAGAACAGTTCAGTCAGGGGGAGGCAGGTAGGGCAAAGTGGGCCCAGCTGACAGCAGGGTATGCGCAGGGCACCACAACTCCAGTACCTGGTCGATCACCCCAGTAGTCTCTGGTCAAGGAGAAGTAGACTTCTTGGCGCTTGGATGGTTCTGCGCCCTTAGTTGCTGGTTACTTGAAGTTGTTGAGAGGGGGGGGGCTCTGAGTTGAAGGCTTGACGAATTTCTCCTCAGTCACTGCAGATGGACCCTGGGGTTCCCTATCACTGGGCCAGATCAGGGGGGCTAGCTTGGGACACCTCACCCAGCTTAAGAGGCAGCACCTAAATCCTGTCACTCCCAGTAGCATAGGTTCCTCACTAGGCCCTCCCGCCTAAAACCCCTGTGTGGGTTCCCCAGGTCAGTGATGCCCCAACTGACTAGAAGGTTTCCCTCCTTTTCCTTATATAGTGTCAGTTGGCAGTTGGCAGTGGCAGTTGGTGCCTCCCCTATTCTGGAAGATTCCAGGAGCTTCCCTCATTCTAGCTATGGGCAAGCTGGCAGGCTGGTTTAGCAACATTGTTTAAGGGTTCCAGCCAGCTCCTGGCTACTAGAGTGTGCCTATACAGACCACGCTGCAGTAGCAGGGGTCAGTGGCAGCCATGTTGGGGGAAGAGAGCACCTGCACCCTGGCATTGATTAGCAATGGGAGGGTGCCCAGAGTCCTAAAGCCAACAAAAAGTAGGTGTGAAAAATGAAGCAAGGGCAAAAAAAAAGGGAAAGACCACCCTAGGGCTGACAGGTCTAACACTTGTTAAAATGCAACTCCAGATATTATGGAGGTAAGAATAAAATGGGGAAACTCCTGGCCAATTACTTAAAGATACGAAAGGAACGTACAAAGATTGAATCTATCAAGACTTCTTCTGGAGAATCTACATTTAAAGATAAGGACATCCTCTCCGAGTTTGCCAAATTTTACGATAATCTTTATACTCCTGAACAAATACCGACGCCTGCTGATCTCCTTTCTTATTTCCATTCTCTTCCTTCTCCTCCGATTTCCCATGTTGATCTTCACTCCCTGGAACGAGACATTTCACTATCTGAGGTCTCCAATGCTGTTTCCAAATTACGTCACAGTAAATCTCCTGGTCTTGACGGATTTACTATTGAATTCTATAATCACTTTGCCTCTCTTCTTTTTCCCAAACTCCTACTCTTGTTCTAAACTTTCCTTGGAGCGGGTTCCTCAGGCGGTTCTTTTCAACAGGCTTTAACCTCATGCGCGCTAGCGGAATTCCGCTCCTACGCTGAGATTTTTAAAAGCGCATGTTACGTGACGAGCTGGGCTCGTCATCAGCGTGCGAGGAGGCTACGCCATGACGAGCCCAGCTCGTCATCAGCGTGGAAGGGGTTAATTTGTTTGATTCCCAAGGAAGATAAAGATCATTCATTATGCAAGAATTACAGACCAATATCCTTGGTCAACACTGATTATAAGATCCTAGATCACCTCTTACCAGATCTCATTGGTCCTGAGCAGTCTGGTTTTGTCAAAGGGCGTCTCTCCTCTGATAATTCCCGTGTCTTCCTAAATATACTTAGCAAAGCTTCCTCCTTCACTCTTCCTTTCGCAGCTATCTCTTTAGATGCGGAAAAAGCCTTTGACAGGATTGGATGGGACTTTATGTTTCAGGCTTTATTTTGGATTGGCATTCTTTCCAAATTTATTTCTATTGTGTCTTTACTTTATTCCAATCCTCAGGCCTCTATCTTTGTCAATGGGATGTCCTCAGACTATTTCTCTTTACATAGGGGTGTTCGGCATGGTTGCTCCCTCTCCCCCTTACTTTTTGTGTTAGCCCTAGAACCTTTCCTTACTAAAATTCGTCTAGACAGCGGTATCTCTGGTTTTCAATTTGGTTCTCATCAGGTTAAGCTCTCAGTTTATGCTGATGATATTCTTTTTTATTGCTCCGATCCTATTACCTCAATTCCCGCTTTTCTTCAGCAAGTCTCTTTCTTTTCTTCAGTTTCTGTTTATCGCTTCTAAGTCTAAGAATGCGGGTTTGTGGGGAGGGACTGGCGGATTCTTGCTTTGTTTGCACGACAGGTTTCGGTGAGGAAGAGGAGGTCTGGTGCGTTGGAGTTGACGAGGTGCCACATCTCGGTGGAGTGCTTGCCAAGTGAGCGTGTGTTGAGGAGCAAGCATGCATGCGACTGAGTGCAGGGGAGTCTGCACACGCACAGTGTATGAAAGCTCCAGCCCACAACCTATAAGCAGTGCCGTGCAACATCAGACGTGAAGCAGTGCTTGGCAGAGGGAACACCTGCTTACCCAGTGACGTCAGTGCACCACAATATGCCTTCGCTTCCCTCCTATATTGTAATATGCATGCTCCTCAACACACGCTCACTTGGCAAGCACTCCATCGAGATGTGGGACCTCGTCAACTCTAACGCACCGGACTTCCTCTTCCTCACCGAAACCAGGCTCAACCCCACATTGGCGCCAAACATTACCGCTGCCATCCCTTCTGGATACAAAATCCTGCACCAGGACTGACCCAATAAACCAGGAGGAGGACTTGTCATCATCCACAAAGACACCATCAAGTTTACCTCTTACACTGACCCAGAAGGCACTTTTATGGAACACATCAGCTTTAAGCTTCAGACAAACAGTAAAACCACCAACAAAGTCACCCTCGACTAGACCTCACACCCACTTTAGCAACCTACTCACCAACCTCACCACACTCCTCGCCATAGGCACTAATGGGTTCATTCATACTCCTAGAAGATCTCAACTTTCATCTTAATGAGCACATGGACTTTAACTCAACGGACATGCTGGAAAGTCTACAGAACATTAGCTTCACCCAGCTTGTACAAGGCCCCACCCACATTGCTGGACCCAACCTGGACCCCATCTTCTCGGCAACAAGGTCAAAGTTGGCCACATCACTCCACTCACATGGACGGACCACTCCATCATCTACGTCCACATAACAGGGCCACCAACTAACTTTATGGAGTCTATCAAAACACCAAGAAGCTGCTGAAAGAAAGTTACAGAAACTGAATGGCTCAACACCTTCCAACTAAACTAACCAGACCTCACCAACAACCTCATCAACGACACAAACAACTTCAACAACTGGATCACTACCTGCACCAATACCCTGTTGCCCCTGAAAAACACTGACTCAAAAGGTCAAACAAACAAGCTAGCTGGTACAAAGCTGATCTCAGAGAATTCAAGACAGTTTGCAAACAACTTGAAAAGAAATGGAGGACCACCCTAGGAGCTACAGCAAGAAACACCTACAGGTCACACTTAGACACTATCACCATCAAGTGAAAGAGATCAAAAAAAGGCCCTAACCCTATGAAATAAATCTAATTCTAAGAACTGCAAAAATACTGTCACAATCATCAAGGAACTCGCCTACCCAACATCTGCAACCATCACCCCTCCACAACAGGTCTCCAGCAACCCTACAACTTCTTCCATGAGAAAAATCACCAAGATTTATAGCAACTTCAGACTATAGGCACCCACCATCGACCTTCCCAGCCTGCTAACCTCATAAGCCAAAGACTGTTCATTGACAGCCTCAAACCCTCTATCCATCGAGGACATTGCAGCAACAATGAAGACAGTCCACTCAGGGGCACTCACTGCTTTCATTATATCTACAACCTGGAAAGAGCGTAAATCAGTCATTCACTCACTTCCATCATCAAATTGATGCCCTAATCTAAAGAACGTAACTTGAAGAAGAGTGAGAAAATTAGTCCCAGCTTTTGGAGTATTAGCTAACATGAGTGGGTGTTGTAGGTGTGAACTGTGACCTGTTGCCTTGAGTAGGTGAAGCCAAATTGAATCTTGAATCTATACAATGACAATTGGAAAATAGTGAGCACACATTTTTCTTAGTTTGGGTTATAAGGTAGCACTTGTGTGTTTTATAAGTGTGAGCCATGATGTACATAATGGCATGGTCCAAACAATGTTCTTATTAAAAAAAAAGAAAAACATTTTTTAATACTGTGGGCATGAAGATAATTAAGGCTTTTTTGTTGAAGATTCTAACCAGGGTAGAGAGAACATAAACTGGTAAAATTGGCTGGTTTGATGAAGGTGGTTCTAACGCATAGTCTTTCCACCGAAACGCGTTGACCTAAGTCCTCCTAACATCCCACTGATTTAGGTGGACAAATATTGGACAATAAAGAAAACAACGAATAGGAATGTTCACATGTCCAGACATATGAGTGGTATGATTGTGTATGATTGTGAGTAAATGTGGAAGTTGTGTGTTTATGTTCTCCACCTGGCTATTGGTTCAATGTGTTGTGTATGAATAATATAGAAGGTTGTTTAGAATTGTGATGTTTTTTTGATTACAATGAATTTTTTATAAAAAAGAGTTGCTTTTAAAAAAGAAAAAAGATGGTATGAAAATAATCATGTTATAATTGTTTAAAAAAAGAAAAGAATGACTTTAATAAAAAAGAAATGAAAAAGTAGAAATGATGTATGCTCACTGATTGGTCATGCCCAGATAATTGAAAGTTAATGTTGTGAAAATAATAAGAGGTCGTGGGGGAGCTGTTTGTTCTTGATTGTTTACTCACTTCCATCATCAACACTGCCCTCAAGACAGACACCTTTCCAAATAGCTGAAAAATACCTCAAAGTCACCACCCTCCTCAAAAAACCCTCAACTGATTTGAAGTACTCAGCAATTATGACCTATCTCGCTGCTTCCGTTCTCAGCCAAAGTCATCGAGAAGACCATCACCAGACAACTCTCTGACCACCTAGAACACTACAAGCTCCTGGGTGACTCACATTCAGGATTCCGAAACAACCATCGCACTGAAACAACCCTCATCATGACCACAGTCAACAGACGCACCATCTTTGACTGTGGACAGACCACCGCCTCATCCGACTCGACTTCTCCACTGTTTTTGACACCATCTCCCACAATATACTCATCACCAGACTACACACCGTGGGAAGGCAGGGACCAGTGCTCAAATAGATAGTTTCCTTTCTCTCGGAAAGAACACGAGTCAGGCTCATTCCTTTCATCTGCAGAGTTCCACAAGGATCATCATTCAGCCCCACACTTATCAACATGTACATGACTCCTCTGTCTAACATCATCAGATCCCTCGGAATTTAACACATCTCCTACGCTGATGACACCCAGCTAATTCTTTCCCTCCCAGATGACACCTTCATAACCAAGACAAACTTATAATGATGCAGGACCAGCATGGCCAATTTAATGAAAGAAAACTGGTCTCAAGCTCAGCACGGACAAAACTGAAGTGCTGATCTTTGGGAATGAGAGCTCACCTTGGCACTCCACTTGGTGTACTGCCAAATTTGCATCAGCACCCATCCCCAACTGACCATGCTAGGAACATAGGACACCAACCTCATTATGAAGTCCCAGGTCAATGCTGTCACCTCCTCATGCTTCCACATCCTCCACATGTTACATAACATCTTCAAATGGCTCCTACTTGATCTGAAGCACACCATCACACAGACCCTAATCACAAGCAGATTGGACTATGGCAATGCATTCCGTGCCAGCATCCCAACCCATCTTCACAGACTTCAAACTATCCAAAACGCCTCCACCAGATTCACCCTTGATCTTGTGCTCCAAATCCACACCACTCCTCAGAGAGCTCCACTGGCTCCCCTTCAGAAGTAATGCCAGTTCAAACTTCTCCCACACATTCAAGTCAGAACACAGCACAGGACCTGCATACCTCCATCGCCAGCTTTACTTCCACCAACCCACCAGACAACTTCGTTCAGCATCACTCTCATTCAGGCACACCCATAGAAGCCGAACCGGAGGCCGATCATTCTCTTACCAAGTTGTCAAATCCTAGAACAACCTCCCCCAACACATCAGGGCCTCCTCCTTACTTCTTGAATTCCGCAAGAAACTGAGGACCTGTTTGAATTGACCTTCCTGCGGGACTACTGAGACTGCCTGTACTCAGGCCCAGCCTCACCATACGCCTGCACTCACCTACTCATTGCCTGGATACCCTCACGGTTGACAAGCAATGCTCTATTAATCCACCTTACATTACATTACAAGGAGATGGTTATTTGCAGTGAGACGTGGGCTAACTATTGCAACTGGTTCTGTTGGAATTTATGGGCCAGTCACAATGAGAGGCAAACAGTACATGATGCTATGTAGATGACTGCTACATATGTGAAACACTGCAATTTTGATCCTCTTAAGACCCGATTCCTGAAAGAATTTTCCCACCTTGAGTTGACACAGATCAGAAAAAAGGACCTACTGTCCACAAGCAATATTTGTGAAGAAAATGTGCGATGGCACAAAATATATCACAGCATATGCTCAAATTGCTTTTAACATCAGACATCCACTTGTTCAGTACATGGGGGCATGCCAGGTGGTGTGATAGGCGCAGATATCAACTCATCCCCTACTCACACGTGCACATGCTGACAGTTTTGCCTGGCCTACTTCCTTTTACTCAATCATGACAGTCCTGAATTAGTGCAGGACTGCTCGAAAGTGTAAGAAAGACAGGGAGATAGCAGAAAGGCCTTCTGGCTGCATTGCAGACCCTTTACTTCACTGCTCATGGAATGCATTAGCCACGGTAAACATGTAACTCAATACATTTCTATGTACTAGCCCTTTAAGTTCTGTACACGTGAATGTGTTCCCAAGATGCAGTGTATAGTACAGTAGCGGGTGCTCACCCGCTGTTTGAACATGCATGGGTCAAGAATCTGGACATGCAGCCATAAGAAACGCCACATCAGATTCACGAGTGACGTTTTGCCTCTCACAAAAATGTGGCGTCACTGTATCGTTGTAACCTAGCAAGTAGCAGCTGCGTCACCTACACTGAGAGGGACTGGGCACAACATTGTGTGGTGCAGTTTGTCATCATTATCTGTAACAGCACGCTCTGTAATGAAGTCTTGTAAAATATATTAAAGTACATTTATAATAGTTTTAAATCATGATGTCTTTAATTTTCTGCTGCAAAGAAGTTAGGGTTTACTTTCCTTTCTAGTACAAATTCATTTCTTTCTCAATTTAATGACATGCTGAAAGCATCCATGGGTCATTTAGCACCCCAGAAGAGAACACAAACAATGTTCTCGGTGACTCAGTAAAAACAAATGGTTTTCGGATTCACAACTTGCATTAAGCCGAAATTGAAGAAGGCAGCTTGAATAATGCTGGCAAAAGTTCCAAGGTCAAGGACAATCTCCAAGGGCCCTAATTTTAACGTCATGTTTGGCCGTAAAACATATTTTGTCCTCTGGAGAGCATGATAAAGGACACAATGTGGGCAGCGGGTCTGGCTGCTGGCTGCTCACCGTCTCCCCGAAAGAACAGGGCAGCTGGGGCGGCTGGTGACATTTGAAAGTGGTGGGGCGTAAACTAATTTGCATATTGCACCGCAGCGATCGAGCGCAGCGAGCGAGCCCTACCACCTTGCATCCATCCATACATCATTCATGCATCCACCCATCCATCCACCCACCCACCCTGCATCCATATATCATTCAATCATGCATCCACCCATCCATCCATCATGCATCCACCCATCATGCATGCATCCATGCATCCATCCATACATCATTCATGCATCCACCCATCCATCCACCCACCCATCCTGCATCAATACATCATTCATTCATGCACCCACCCATCCATCCACCCACCCATCCATCCATCATGCATCCACCCATCATGCATGCATCCATGCATCCATCCATACATCATTCATGCATCCATCCATCCATCCATCATGCATCCACCCATCATGCATGCATCCATCCATACATCATTCATGCATCCACCCATCCATCCACCCATCCTGCATCCATACATCATTCATTCATGCATCCTCCCATCCACCCACCCATCCATCCTGCATCCATCATTCATGCATCCATCCACCCATCATGCATGCATCCATCCATGCACCCATCCACCGAACAATCATTACTGCACCCACCCTGCATCCATCCATCATTCATGTATTTTTATGACCATATAAAAATAAATTATGGACTCTAACAAGCCTTTAGGATCGATGTTGAAGGATGTGCCAGTTTACATATTACATCACCCCTACCTTTTTATGCTGGAAACCTTCTACCGCCCATGTATTTGCCATCCTGTAAGCCCTAGGTATGTACTATACAAATTCACATACAAACATTCACCAACATGCATGCAATAATAAATGCATATACCATGCTATTCCGCCTCTACAGTTTGTTAACATTTTGAAAATTTAACGAAAAAGATTGAGACGGAAAGAGTGTCAGGAAGAAGCTGAGGCATAGTCAGAGAGAGAGTAGTAAGCAGGTTCAGAGCGGCGTGGAGCAGTAACGGGGCGGGGGGAGACAGGTGGCAGAGGGGAAGAGCGGCACGGAGCTTTAACAACAGAATAATAAAGACGAGTGAGAAAAAAGCTAAGAAATAAGGGAGATGTGTTGAACTGAGAGGGTAACAAATATGGGACGTGGTAGACAAATAGACGAGACACGACTGGAGTAATGCACTAAAAACACACACTCTTACCTTGCTGCCGGTACCGGTCCGCGCCACCTCTGGGCTCTGATCCCCGCACGTCACAGGCTCACAGCGCCCCTGGCCAATCCTGGTGCCAGGGGCACAGGTACCCTCTCGCCCGCAGCACGCCCATTAGGGCTTCTGATGCGCATGCTCAACGCCGCAAAAACACAAGTGCGCATGCGTGGGCACGGGTAAAAATTTCACCCTCCGTCCCCATGCATGCGTACTTGTGTTGCCGCCTCACCCCCCCCCCCCCTCACCCCCCCCCCCCGCCTGTACGATCTCAATGAATCAACATGACGCCCGCCCGGCGGTCTGACGTCATGTTGATTCATTGACATGATTGTCATGAGGGAGCTGTGGGCGGCGTCGGGCAGGGGGGGCTACGCCCCACGCCCCAATGGACGAACCGCGCCTGCAGCTGGGCTGGGTTACTCAAGGTCCCGGCTGGCTCCTCCAAGGGGGTTGTTGATGGTGTTCTATGTCCCTGCAGTCGGCGGCATTTGGCTGCAGGTATCTGCTGAAAATGGTCCAGAGGGCTGGGTGGGCTTCTAGATCGGACCAGGAGACGCTAAGCACTACTGCAGGTTCCCGAAGGGCCTGAGGGAACATATGGGTGAATGACTTGACAGATAGGGCTCTGGGGTCTGGATGCTGCTGCATGCCCCTGACAGCTGGTCTCAGGTTGTTGATGCTGTCAAAGGCTTCTGCAGCTTCGACAAAGGGGGCTGCTGGGGGTGGGGCCTAAATGTGCTTTTGCAGGCCCCGGTAGAGGGAGGGTGGTTGGAGCTGTGGCAGGGATGGTTCTGTGTGCTTCTCTGCAGGCCGGAGGAGTACATTTTGCTGCTGCTGCAGTCCTCGGACTGAGTTGCGTGAATGTTGCTGTAACATGAAGATATGGCCTTAATGGCCTTAATGGGGACTGCATGATGCGGTAGGCAGGCGCGCAACACCCATTGGGCTCGCCAGGCTTCAGACCCCCCTACCCCACTCCCGTCGGCTGAGACAGCTTGGCTGTCTGGTGACCGTCTAATTGCAGCCGCACCCGAGTACTTCATAGGTCTTTAAAATACCATTTACTTGTTAATGATGCTTTTGTTGTGTTTTCACCCCTTCTTAGAACCACTCTGCCTACGGCTGGAAGAATTAGCCCCCCGAAATATTTTTCGGCCTTCACCCCACCCCCGAAATTTGGCTTTAATTGCCCGCCTGCTGTGAGGGTGATTTGGGGGTTGGGTGCTGCTGGCTCCTGGAATAGGCCTCTGTGAAGTTGCTGCTACTTCCCCTGCTTGATTGAGGGTTGGACCAAGGTCCTGGGCCCTTATTGATGCGCAGACCGTAGGAACAATGCGACAGAAAGGCGAAGCCTTGATTGGCCAACAGCAGACAAGAGGAAGAGTTGGATGGAAGACAACAAATTCTGTCCTCTAGTTGGACCTCACACTTGATGGTAGAAGGGTGGAGTCTGGGAGCAGGGTCACTTTCGTGTCCATCTGCCTGCCCATGGCTGCCTGTTGGTCAACTAAAGCGCAGCTGCCTTTTGAGCACATTCTTTGATTTAATAAAATGACTTTTATCCTGTGTGTTTCAATGCAGCTGGTAAATACGTATCATTCTTTGGAGTTTTCTTCAACTCTTGGTACTGCTTAAAACAGATACTATGTACTTCATAATCTCACTATGTGAATTTTAAACACATACGTTTAGTAATCTGACCAACATATGCACAGGGACCAAGCTGGAATGGCATGGTGAGCAAAGAAACGATGGAATTAGGCCCATATCTCTGTAGTGGGGTGAATGTATGACATTGTTCTATATTCTGTCCATCAATTGTTCTTTTTGCATTTGTCACCCAGAGTAGGACGGGTATGCTCAGATGTGAGTCCCATGCTCTCCATGCCACTGGAGTCAAGTTATCCTGGCTGCTGAGGGCTGAAAGCTCGAAACCGGTCCTAGGATGCTCGTTTCCAGTCCAGGGAGGACCTGGCCTGGCAGTTCGGGCTGGACTGTTCCCATTGGGTGCAGGGTCAAGACTGATTTGCATATGGCTGGGTCCAAGATGGAATGGCATGGTGAGCAAAATAACGATGAATTAAAGCCCAGATCTCTGTACTGGGGTGAATGTATGACATTTTTCTGCATTCTGTCCATCAATTGTTCTTTTTGCTTTTGTCACTCCGAGTGGGACGAGGTATGCTCAGACGTGAGTCCCATGCTCTTCATGCCACTAGAGTCAAGCAATCCTGGCTAATGAGGGCTGAAAGCCTGAAACTGGTCCTATTGTATGCTTGTTTCCAGTCCAGGGAGAACCTGACCTGGCAGTTCGGGCTGGACTGTTCCCATTGGATGAAGGGTCAAGACTGATTTACATATGGCTAGGTCCAAGGTGAAAACTGGAACAATTGGCTTTGCCAATGTCTGCTATCTTTATCATGGACCGACATAATTGTTACAGAAATATTGGTCGCTCACTTAAGTATCGAACTTCTGTTCTCGGTTGCAATCTGTGTTTGGTTTAGGATTTTAAGGTTTATATTTGAATGATTGGTGGGCATATCTTTTGAATAGGATGCAAATGGATTCCTGCATTCACAGAGGATTTCTGCTTGGTCAGTTTTATAGTTTATGCTTTCAGCTCTGTTTGTTCATTTTCATTTTAATCAATGGCATTTCCTGAAATATCCGGTTCAATGCCTAGGAATGACATTTGAAATTTCACTCACTTTAGCCACATTCCTATGCTATGGGGCTTATTACAGTGGTGGTCGGAAAGCCTCTGAACTTTGGTCGGAGGCTTTCCAACCGCCATTGTCGGTTTCAATTCTGAACAGCTGAATATGAATCAGTCGGTCAGATTTGAAACCGGACGGTCATTCAGGCTGGCTTCTAAGGGTTTAGGGATCCCGTCTGCCAGTCGAAGGCTGGCTCTTAATCCCAAAGGGCGACTTTTCAGCTTTTGGCATTACAATGCAGGGTTTCCAGAAGGGTTTCCATGCCGGCCTTTCTGACATGGAAACCCTGTAGGAAAAAATATGTAGGGGCTGAGTGCCTCACTGTTAATCCCTGCACCACTTGGCTGACACCTTGAGGTGCATCACACGGGGTGCAGGGATTACCTCCACCTCCCATTTCCCCATGGGAGCATGTGCTATGGCCGGTTTATGGCCGGAACACATGCTCTCATATGAAAATGTCAGAATGCGACCGAATAGTGGGGCATATTACCAAGCAATAGCGATAATTATCGCTATGGCTTGGTTAGAGACTTAAATGTACCGCTAAGCTGCTGTGATTTTTATCGCAGATAAACCTTGGTATTACCAAGGTTTATCGCAAATGCTATAAAAATCGGCTGCAATGCATGAATATCGCTGAAAAGTCAGCGATATTCATGCATTACCGAGCTAATGCTCTTAGCCATGTTATCCACCTCCCATTGGATAACATGGCTAAGAACTGCTCAGGGCAGGTGTTAGCTTTTGGAGATATTCGCGCTTAGCGCGAATATCTCCAAAAGTTGGTAATAGGAGATAGCGATGTTAGCGACTGTTTCCAGTCGCTAACATCTTGGCATGCCCACTTTGCATGTCATTAGTGATAAATATCACTGACATGCAAAGTGGGGCCCAAGATGGTCGCTATCTCCTACTAGCTGTCGGTAACTGGTGTTAGCGACAGCTAGGTAATAGGGAGATAATTTTATCTCCGCTTTCTTGGCTATTAAAGCCCAAAAAGCGGCGATAAACCCCCTTGATAATATACACCAATGTTCGGAGGCATCCTAATGAGGCGGTCAGGACCGCCGACCAAAGGTTGGTCAGTCCCGTTACAAGACGACGTCCGCCCAAAATCGTAATCGATTCCTATGTAACAAAAAAAACGGTTTGAAAATATATCTGGATTTAGATTTATTTTGTTCAGATGCAGAAAACCTTCTGCGTGTTATTTACAGCTTTTTGAAAATCGCCTAGTTTTTAAGATTTCTTTACATCCTAAAACCTGGGTTGATGCAGTGCAAGATGGCTGTCCATTTTATGTATTTTTGTGGTACCTGGCCAGAGGGCATGAAGCACGGTGTAGGGCCAGAAGGCAAACAAGCCACACATAGGGAGGGATATGGAGTGATACTGATGGGAGAGTCTGGGGAGGACTTTCCATTTTGTCATAATGCAGTGTTCTTTGAAGAGGCGAGTATGACTTTAGAAGAATGTGCAGCCCTCTTTGTAAATAATTTACCTGCTGACCCCATCATGGCTGTTCAAGGCTGATTTGAATATATCTGCAACAAATCTATCACTGCTAATCTTTCAAAAATATGATTTATAGTAATCTCAGAAGGTTCTCCTGTGATAAGGACTGTATATCATGTTTATTGAAAAAGCAAGTGCAAGAGGCAAGGTTCATAACTACCGTTAATCAGAAACTACTTTACCAGATTCTGCTTTTTCCAATGAATTGACTGATTTACTGGTATAATTCTTCACCATGAATAATCCCGAAGGCACGTCCTTATAAAACATATAAGGTTGTTTTAAAAGCGTTTACCATTTACTATGGTGTCAAAGATGTATTGACTGCCCCTAATGCTGCTACATTGAATGAATTTGCCTAATTTAGAGTTTTCCATGGAAAGAGGAATGCTGTAAATAGGCAGTCCTTTCGCCTGCCAAACCCGCAGTTCCCTCGCTCTATTTGGAGTCAGATTCACAGATGGTGTCCCCTCTGGTGCGTCCGCAGACTGTAATCCCTGGGCACCAGCCCATCCACCACAGTACCATTGGGTCATGGTAGCAGATACCCTGCCCTATTGAAGGCTGGACAAATGCCACTCATTCCTCTGCCCGTGCATGTCATGCAATGCAGGAAAATTGTTAAATGGCTCCCTTTTTTATCAATGAATTTTTTATTATAGAAGGATGAGAATACACTTGAATTGGAATATATGTACCTGGGTATTACCTGAAATAACATATTGTTACAAAGTGATTCGAAGCTGAAGAAAGGGGAAGCAACACATTTACATAACCAATGAAAAAGAAAGAGAGAACAAAAACCCACAATTATCGGAAGCCCCCCCCCATCCCCTGAAGTGCAAATATAAAAGAATTGGTTACATTGAAACAGTTGCCCCCTGGTATTAAACAGCCCTAAGTGTTCCCTATTCCCTTCATGTTCAATGCAGCCGACACTAGTTCATAAGAGTACTGCATTGTACCTGACCAGTTGTCGAAAGTGGGCAGAAGCGTTTTTCTCCAATCACATGCCAGACAAATCCTAGCAATAATGATAGACGAGAGCTGGCATATTGCTCCAAGACGTCTTCAAGTCTATAGCGAGCATAATATCCAAAATATCAAATTCCACTTTAATCTCAAGTTTATGAGAAAGCCACTGGCAAATTTCAGTCCAATAAACTTGAATTCGAGGGCAACTTGCAAACATATGGCAATATTTGCCACCGGCTTCCAGCAGCTAGGGTAGCTAATACCCCCACCTGCATCCCCACCCACATTGCCAATTGCTCTGGTGAACAATATAGCAAGGCAATAGCCTTGTATTGCTGAAGCTTTAGCCTGACCGATATAAAATGAGTAGAAGATATAGCAAAAGCCGAGCAATCATGGGACCATGAACCACTTGCTTCAACAAATTGGACAATTTTCTAGCCATTATGTCCAAATCATGCTCCCATAGCTGATTAAAGCAGATGTATAATTTCCCAATACTAATCAGACCTACCTTTTTACAAATTAAGTACAAGATATTATGTTCCCTGGTGATACAGATAGCCTTCCGATTTAGAAAACTCCATATCTGGAAACAATTAAAAAAGTTGTTACCTGGGAGAGAAAAACCTTACTGTAAATCAGAAAAGCAATAGATTGTACCAGCAACAAACCCCCAAAAATTGACTAATCGTTTTGACACCCAATGCATGCGACTGTTGATAAATGGAATAGTGACAAATAGGCGGAAAAACTTCGTTTCTATATACTGATACCAAATGTGCTTTTTTCCTCAATCTTTCCAAATGGACTAGGCATCCTGTAGTGCCTTAAATCGACCCCCTTGAAATAGTTGGGATCAAATCTAGAGAAACAAGCCCAAGCTCTGGTCCATAAGCCGATTTCATAGATGTATAGGGTATTAAGATCATCGGCATCTGAGACCAAACAGTTAAGGTGTTCCCCGAAAGATGCCCAAAAATACTGTTGGAAGTCCTGTAGAGACTATCCACCCACTTCCTGTGATGCTTCCATCAATTTTAGGTAAGAACAACAGGATATAAACCCATTAACCTGGTTGAGATTTGGGTAAGTTACAGTTCATAAACAACAGTATCTCAACTGGTATTATTTGTAGGACCAGCAAAAAGGCAAAAACATGACATTTCAGGTAAAGAACATAGGGAGACTCGTGGTTTGATTAAAGTGCCAGAGGCATCATATATTGAATTTAGGCAAGAAAAAACAAAAATGGTATAAGAGGGTACAAAGTGATTGAACAGTTGTTACAGCACTGTAGGCAATAAATACAAGTATAACCTAAAGAATTATGTGCACACAAGTGCTTGTGATACAGGAGGTGGATTGTGCAGGTGACAAGTCAACAGCGGTGGAAGGCGCGAGTGAAAAAGTGACAGTAATTTATAAACAACTCCGGGTTCACGGGCGAGTATTTACATAAATTGATACAAGTTTAAATTATTTTACTGAACCATAGTGAAATGCGCCACAAATTGTGGTGCGATGTCGAGGACTTTTCGATCCAATTGTTAAGGACCATCATCAGGACAAATATAGAAACTTCGGCAGTACATTCATTTTGATAATATTATACCACTTGATGACATAAACACATAACCGATTCCAAAGTCTTAGCGAGTCTCTGGTTTTTGCAAGGAGAGCCTCATAATTAAGTTAAAGAACTTCTTGCATGTTAACTAAAATTTCAATCCTTAGATAGGTTGCTGAGGAGGTAACACAAGAATCATTAGTGATATTTGGATGATTCCGTAAAATTTGTGTCTGTTCATTTTCATCTTATATCCAGACACCTTATCAAATTGAAATGTCTCCTGATCAATTATGGAATGATGTTAACTAAGTATGCAGCCATATCATCCTTATAGTCATGCAATTTGACAATGACTCATGGGTGAGAATAAGGGACAAAAAAGGCTCCAAATCGATTTTAAAAAGTAGTGGTGAGAGAGGGCAAACCTACTGGGTGCCACATTGAATCGGGAGTGTGGACCAACAATAAAGCAAATTTTAACAGAGACTTTATTTTAGATTGTCTCAGTCAAGATATGAATCTCTTAAACCCCTGGCTGAACTACATTAGCAAGTCTTTTCTGACATTGGCCTTCCTGAACTGTTTACTGCTGTTATACTATTTGTACATCTGATAAGAGGCGGGTTAAGTCCTGTCACGTAGAGTTCACCTTCCCCCAAAGATTCAATTGAGAACACTCAATTTGTAATTATTTTCTCTCCTTATCAACAGGAGACATAGCCCTATATTTAACTCTGGAGCTTGCACGGTGGGAAAGGTCTCTTCTTTTTAGATTTAGGTCAGGAACAGGGTGGCATTTGATGTGCTTTTCTGAGGGGGTGAATGCATGGGACAGTAAGTTGCCTCCTTGTCCTTCTGATGGGATGGCAGAGCAATCTCTGCTGCATTTTATATTTTCTTTGCAAATTTTATCGTAAATATTTTCAAATTTACCTCAAGCACATTGTGAAATAATTGGTTTTTAAGAAGTGCAGAGAAGCTCTAACATACCTACAGATGTTATGTAGCTCCCATATCTGCTTTAGTGGTTGTTCCTTTCTTAAAATATCCATCCGCAGTAGGAAATCCATGGAGGGTTAATGAGTGTGTAGGCCTTTCAGTAATTTTGTAGATGCATTTTATTAATAGCATTTTGCACTAATCTATGTCTATCTTTGATTTTATATTGATGTCCTAACGTGATTTTTTTTAACCATGAAATGTTTTTATGTAGGTGATGCACTGTATTTTACATAATAAGCCAGATGTTTCTGGAGTGTATTAATGTCATTTTTGTCTATACATTTGTTAACATTTTTTCTTTTATATTGCACTGTGCTGTGATGTCTGTAGTATGTACTTTCAGAATCTTTATTTAAAGGTCGAATAAAGATTTAGAAACTGAACACTGATTCTGAAGTGCCTCAGATATTTCTCTGTTGATAGTCACTCTTGCATATGATTTCTGATAAAAAGTATGGACACAGTAGAAACAAATTGTGCCAAACCTGTTTCTTATCAGTACTGCCCAAAGATAAGGCCAAGAGTCCATATCAAACACCATGTTGGTTTCGAGGGGATCATACTGTTCGATCTATGGGATTATTTACAATGCCAAAGAAGGCAATTGCCATGTTAGAATGGACAGTACTATCCTGCCTGGGACAAATCAATGTTGCTGCATATCCACAATAAATTTTATGAACCCCCCACCACCCAGTCTGAGAGCTGGAACTTTGGAATAGATTTTTGCATCAGTATTAATCAAGATTTGCCGCTATGAGCCTCTGTCCATGGGGGGGGGGGGGGGGGGGCTTCCCGTTTTTAAGAAAGACTGCTGCCCCCTTGTGCTGAGAGAAAACTCCATACCCATTTGGACCAATTGAATTTTGTACAGAGCAGCACACTCCTCCTTTGGGAGTTGGTTTTCACTGAACAAGAACTCATGCCTAGTGGCACTTTAAGCATACTGCCTGCTCAGCAAAACTTAAGTGCTGTGTGTGCCCCTCGGTGGCAGTAGCTAAGTGCACAGCACAGAGATCTGTGCCAGGCAGGCGTGGGTCTCTAAGAAGAGTGCACAGTCCTCCAGGTCATGAAGTCAGCCCTCTTAGTAGATGGCAGACTATCCACCAGGGTCTAAATATGGCCCTACATTTTTTAAAGATCCTCTAACACCTCCAGCTCTTTCTGATATGTTATCCTTTCTAAATATTGCAAAATTTTAATCAAACAAAATTGTCATGCTGAAGAGCAACAATGTTCTTCTTATTGGAATCACTGAGCAAAATGATGGCTGAATTTTAGTCTGAGATAAACATGTATCTAAAACATTAAACAATATTACAAATCACTAGATTCAGAGGAAGTTCACCTCTCTCAGTTAGATGTCATGATAAATATTATTTTAATATTTCGAGCCAACAAAATATTGATTTGAAATTGGTTAACGTAGAGGCCAGTATAACTCTGAAGGACGTAAAAACTAAGTATTTATTCCCCTCAGAAAGCTGAAGCGTCTGGTCCAGATGGTTTCATCATTGATTTTATATTTATGCGGCAGAAAGCATTAGAACGTTTACATTCCTACTTAGCTGAAAAGAAGCCGTTATTATGGTTTCACCAAACAAAATGAAGACCTAGGAAAAATATAATAGTGGCTAATTTCTTTACTCAATAGTGACTGTTAAATTTATGACAAATTATTAACTACTAGATTAGAATCATTTATGTGTTGTTGTGTAAAAGTTTACTATTCTGGATCCACTAAAATGCAACTGGCTTGATAGAAAGCCTGAGTTTTTCCAATGTGATACTGATTTATTTATTTGATTATTTATTTATTTGTATTGCGTGTCTCCTGCCCTTGTAAGGGCATCATGGCACCAATGCTCCAAAAAAGAAATAATATGGGAGGAGTTTAACAGTGCTGGAATGGTCAGGTTTAAAGCAATGTTTTAAAGGTAGAGAAGTCTCTGAAACAGCACAAGTGAGGTAGAGGTTGATTCCAGCTTTTGGCGGCTAAGAAAAAGAGACGAGAAGGATCTCCCTCCTCAATCCCTTGGATGCTATATGTAGGTGACTGGGTTGGCTGAAGATCAGTTGAGCGCAACTGATGGCTTTGCTGTTAGAGGTTCAGCCAGGCAGGTTCAGTATTGTTCAGAACCTTGTGGGCAATACTAGCAGCATTGATTTTTAGTGAATTCTTTACTTCCACTTCGCTGGATGCAAAAAAGGCTTTTGCTAGGATTAATTGAGGCGCTTTAATAATTAAAACGTTTAGCTTACTTCAGATTGGGCTAAATTCTTTAAAATGATAAACAGTCTGCACATTAATCCCAAAAGTTGTGTTTTTTCCTATGGCCTGTTCACCTTATTTTCACCTCAAATGTGGCACTATGCATGGCTGTACCCCTGATGTTTAAATTATTAGGGTTTATTTATTTATTTTATTTAGTGAATTTGTAGAGCGCAGCTGTCACCTTACAGGTATCCTGGCGCTAAGGCTTCACAAAGTAGGAGCGGTGAGCATGACAGAGAGATAGCTCCAGCGGTTATACCTTCGGAAACAGCCAAGTTTTAATACGTTTCCTAAAAAGGAGAAGTTCCTCCGTTTGACGAATCTCCAAGGGCAGACTGTTCCAGAGTTTGGCGGCAGCAACTCCGAAAGATCTTCCCCCAACCATGACCTTCTTGAATCTGGGTACCTTCACCAAACATGCAGTTGCTGAGCGAAGTGCTCTGCTTGGGATGTACCATACAAATTTGGCTTGCAGCGAACTAGGCCCGAGTCCATGCAGGGCCTTAAAGACAAGGCAGAGAGATTTGAAAGATATTCTCTGCCTCAGCAGTAGCCAATGAAGCTCGGTCAACGCCGCTGTTGCGGAGGATCTTCTTGTCCAGCCAAGAGCCAGCTTAGCGGCAGCAGACTGAATTCTTTGAAGTCTGTCTAGCAGCTGACCCGGTGACTCAAGCAGGAGAGCATTACAGTAATCGAGTCTGCTCAATATGGTGCATCTGACTACCATGGCCTGTAAAGGAAGTAAGGGCAGGATCTTTCGAAGAGACCTGAGAAGGGCAAAACAGCTTGACACCACTTTCGTCACGTGAGCTTCCATACTCAACTTATTATTCAGCATGACGCCCAAATTACGAGCAGTAGAGACCGGTTGAGTTTTAGTCAGCGTTTCTGGAGGCCAAAAATTATCTGGGAGAGGGGGAGAAATCCGACTTCCAGCACAGAGCAGCACCTCGGTCTTGCTGGCGTTGAACTGTAATGAATTCTTGTGTAACCAGCTAGCAATGTCTCGCATACAGTCATGAAATGACTCCAGCGGGATCGATTCTACACCCTCCCATGACAAGATGATTTGAGTATCATCTGCGTAGTTAATAGCAGCAATCCAATGGGATTTTATCAGCTTAATCAAAGGTTTTAGGTAAACGTTAAATAATATCGGACTAACTGCCGAACCCCGAGGCACCCCCTGAGACACCGGGGAAAAAACAGATTTAAAAGGGGGGAGAGACACCGCCTGCTTCCTATCAGACAGGAAGGAGCGAAACCAACGCAAGGCATCACCCCCTACCCCTGCCTCACTCAATCTTTCCAGGAGGATATCATGGCTTACCGTATCAAATGCGGCAGGCAGGTCAAGCAGAATCAGAGCCACTGCTTGACCTCTGTCTACACGCATTCGAAGTTCCTCCAGGGCAGTGAGCAAGGCCGTTTCGGTCCCATGGGCTGGGCGAAATCCAAATTGTACTTCGTCCAAGAATTGATGTTGCTCCAGATGTTTAGAAAGGAGCGAGCTTACTCAGCGTTCAGCAACTTTTGCAGGGAACGGTAGCAGGGAAATCGGTCTATAGTTTTGTAAACATTCTGGGTTAAGGGACGGTTTCTTTAGCAGCGGGGATACAAGAGCCTGTTTCCAGGATACCGGAACAGTACCGCTGGTCAGTGATTGATTGCAGATCGTGCAGAGGATGGAAAATAGCTCGTCCCCGTACTCCTTCCAAATTTTGTGAGGAATAGGGTCCAGAGGTGAACCTGATGAGATACCCCGAGCCAGCCTGCCGAAATCCTCCTCCGTAATAAGGGGGAAGTCCAAAAAAAGAGCAGCAGCCTGCCAACCAGGGCTCCCATTTTTGTCCCTTGCACCCCCATCACCTAAACTAGAGACGAAGAAATGGTGAGATTGTTGATAATGGTGTCGATTTTTTCTTTAAAAAACAGAGCGAGATTATCGCAAAGCGTCTGTGTAGGAGGGGTAGAAGTTTTAGTGCATTCAGGATTAGTAAGATCGGTCAAGAGCTGGAAAATGCTTTTAGAGCTATTTGCCGCAGTACAGATCGTTGAGCAAAAGTAGTCGGCTTTAGATTTAAAGATCAAGGCTTTATACTCAGCGAGTTTAGCTTTCCAGCAAAGTCTGTTAACATTAGTATAGCCTTGCCTCCACTTTCTTTCAGCCTGTTTGCAGGCTAATCTTAGAGCCTTCAAAGAGTCGTTAAACCATGGAGCCGAGGCTTTGCCCTTAAACCTGCGTTTTCTTAGCGGGGCTAGAGAATCTACCCTCGTAGTAATTCTGAGGCACAGAGAATCATAGTTTTCATCAACTTGACAGTCTGAGGAAAAACAATCTTCAACCTTAAATACCGTATCAGTAGTTTTCATCCTCCCAAGAGCTCTCCAGTCCCTGCACATAAACTCAGTAGTAATATCTTGAGCCTGTGTATGAACCTTATTACTATTAACAAAAAACTTAAGAAGGAAATGATCGGTCCAGGCCATGGGCAGAGTATCACTCAAATATGCCAGTTGCGGGGTCGAAAAAATCAAATCAAGCCGGTGTCCAGCCCTGTGGGTGGCTCCTATAACCAGTTGATGAAGACCAATACTTTCACAGGAATGGAGAAGATTACACAATCCTGCGTCTAGGGAACCATTTGACCACAGGTTAAAGTCTCCAAGGACTAACAGATTTTTATGAGAGGCAGCCATATTAGCAATGATGGTAAGCAATGACTGCTGTTGCTGGACACTAAAAGCCCCGGGCGGTCTATAACAGATGATACCAGTAAACATAACCCCAGTGTGACTATGAATAGATAGACCAAATAGTTCAGCACCGATGACCGGGTCCAAATCAATAGTTTTTATATGCCAGGAAGCCCTGTAAATTATTCCCACCCCACCGCCTCTCCCTTTAGATCTGGGAAGGTGAAGGATTTTATAGTCCGGCGGGCAGGCCCAGCCCAGCTCAACCTCACCATCAAGGTGAGTCCAAGTCTCGGCAATAAATAGGGCGTCCAACTGGTGCGAGTCCACCAATAATTGAATTTCCTCTGCATGTTTAGGCAGAGATCTAACGTTAAGAAGCCCACATGATAAAAGACCCCTGGTCACAAAATCACTCAGAGGAAGAGCCGATTCAACGAAGGAAAGATGTCCTTCATGCGCAAACTCACCCAGGTTAAGTAGGATCTCTCAAGAGTATAGTGGGGGGACTGCGCCCGAGAGAGAGATACCAACGCAGGAATACGGAGCAGCATAACTGGCACTGGGCACGGCTCTGGCGCGGACGGGCGCAGACAGGCTTGCCTTTGGCACGCCGTCGGCACGTCCGTTGCGCGTTCGTCCCAGTGTCATTTTATATCGCCTGCTCCCCAACCACTAGACCGCGAATGAAGGCTACCATTAAGATGGCAGGTCCGCTCGCACGGACAAACCGAGCCAACTGAGTAGAGGTAGGAACAGGGTCGCTCTAATACCAACAGTTCAAAAACACAGTATACATAATAAAAAGTAGTAATTCACTTTTTAAAAATCCAAATTAGCAATAACGCCGTTGGTGCAGAGGCAGGCACCCGTGCTGGCAGATCCCTACCGCGCACACGTCACCACCTGGGGAGCCAATGGAATCAATTGCGCGTTCGTCCCAGTGTCATTTTATATCGCCTGCTCCCCAACCACTAGACCGCGAATGAAGGCTACCCTTAAGATGGCAGGTCCGCTCGCACGGACAAACCGAGCCAACTGAGTAGAGGTAGGAACAGGGTCGCTCTAATACCAACAGTTTAAAAACACAGTATACATAATAAAAAGTAGTAATTCACTTTTTAAAAATCCAAATTAGCAATAACGCCGTTGGTGCAGAGGCAGGCACCCGTGCTGGCAGATCCCTACCGCGCACACGTCACCACCTGGGGAGCCAATGGAATCAATTGCGCGTTCGTCCCAGTGTCATTTTATATCGCCTGCTCCCCAACCACTAGACCGCGAATGAAGGCTACCCTTAAGATGGCGGGTCCGCTCGCACGGACGAACCGAGCCAACTGAGTAGAGGTAGGAACAGGGTCGCTCTAATACCAACAGTTTAAAAACACAGTATACATAATAAAAAGTAGTAATTCACTTTTTAAAAATCCAAATTAGCAATAACGCCGTTGGTGCAGAGGCAGGCACTCGTGCTGGCAGATCCCTACCGCGCACACGTCACCACCTCGGGAGCCAATGGAATCAATTGCACGTTCGTCCCAGTGTCATTTTATATCACCTGCTCCCCAACCACTAGACCTCGAATGAAGGCTACCCTTAAGATGGCGGGTCCGCACGCACGGACGAACCGAGCCAACTGAGTAGAGGTAGGAACAGGGTCGCTCTAATACCAAAGGTTTAAAAACACAGTATACATAATAAAAAGTAGTAATTCACTTTTTAAAAATCCAAATTAGCAATAACGCCGTTGGTGCAGAGGCAGGCACTCGTGCTGGCAGATCCCTACCGCGCACACGTCACCACCTCGGGAGCCAAACACCTTTACTGTGTAGAGGTGGGCCTCAGCCAGGCCTACCAGTGCTAGGGGTTTGCCCTTCTCTGCACACAGTCCTCAGACCAGTAAATAGAAGTTGTCACAGAAACTGAAATGTCAAAAGAGATATTTATTAAACCTCATGAGGTGGAACTACAATCACTCAACACACTTCGGTAGAGTATGAAGTAGCACAAGGAGTAGAAGAACCATGGGTCTTTTATACCCACACAGGGGCTCAAAAGAAGGCGGAGAAGAAGGAGAGTTACATGCATAAATGGTCATACAGAAATGCACAGCCAACAAAGAAGGAGGAGCTAACAGTTGCTGACTTTAGTAGAAACAGCCTGACAGTAACAAACCTAAACAGGTGCATGGGCAGCTACAGACTTCTCTGCGCATGTGCAGAGTAGCAGAGGCTAAGTAATACCAGTTTTTTTAGCAAGGCACTAGGGCAAACAACAGAGAAGATGGAAAGAGCACATGGCGAGCACATGGCAGACATAATGGCTGCCGGAAACAAGATGGCTTCAGCTAAATGTTAACATCGATCTCTGCCAAATTTCCACAGAAGACCCCTTTTAGCAGTAGCTGAAGACATTCATACTCTAGAGGAGTCTAAATATATATCATGTACATCGATTTGCATCAATTTATCAATTTCTCTGTCTAATATGTGCCGGGCATTCATTTGTGCAACATTATGTTTAGCAGGTGTACAGACAGTAATACAGATGGCAGCATGTCAGCAGAATTGCAAACAGTATACACAGGACTGTCAACAGTTTCCAGCCCCAGGTAACAAGCAGTGTACAAAATCAGCTAGAAAAAGTCCATGTGGCAGTATTAGGGTGGATCTCAGCAGCAATTTTGTGGAGTTTGGAGATCGCATCAAAAACTGAAAGGACATGATCTGGAATGTATATACAGCACCTGCTTCCGATGATGCGACATGCACCACCTCGATCAGCCAAAACCACATCTAGAACCATTCGATTTTGGAGCGCCACAATCCTTGCAATTTGCAGTTCCTCTGTGATGTTTCCAAGTGCCATAGCTGTCTGGTTGGTTACAACGGTAGGCAGTGAAAATATCAAATTGTTAATAACGAAGTACAATAATATCGAAGTAGTAATATAAAAGGTAAGTAATATTGAATGTAAGTAATATCGAAGGCAAGTAACATCGATTTTGTTAATATCTATGTAAGTAATATCGATGTTAGTAATATCTATGTTAGTAATATCGATGTTACTAATATCTATGTTAGTAATATCGATGTTACTAATATCGATTTTTACATGATTTTTATGTATATTATTATGTATTTAATATGTATTATTTTTTTTTTAATGTAATTTAAGTACATTTTGTATTTTAGTACCGTAGCGGGTTGTAGGTTTATAGGGGAATAGGGTGGGAAGTAATTTAATTATACTAAATTAATTATTAATTTATTAGAAATTATAAATTAATTTGTAATTAATAGGTAATTCATTTTTATTATTTAGTAATTTATTTTAATTCTTTGATTAACTGATAATTATGTTCTGTAGCGGGTTATGGGTTTACAGGGGAATAGGGTGGGAAGTAATTTAATTATATTGAACCAATTAGTAATTTATTAGGAATTATAAATTAATTATTAATTAATAGGTAAGTAATTTTTATTAATTAGTAATTTATTTTAATTAATTGATTAATTGATAATTATGTTCTGTAGCAGGATATAGGTTTACAGGGAAATAGGGTGAGAAGTAATTCAATTATAGTAAATTAATTAGTAATTTATTAGGAATTATAAATTAATTATTAATTAATAGGTAATTAAGTTTTATTAATTAGTATTTTATTTTAATTAATTGATTAATTGATAATTATGTTCTGTAGCGGGATATGGGTTTATAGGGGAATAGTGTGGGAAGTAATTTAAAATGAATTAAGTAATAATTGTTTTATTAATTGTTTTTGGTAATTATATTATTGTTAATTAATAGGTAATTAATATTTATTAATTGGTAATTAGTTGTTATTAATTTATTAATTGATAATTATGTTAAGTGTATTATTTTATTATTGGTGTTTGTTGTGTGCTCATAGGGGAATAGTGTGTAATGTAATTGATATGTAATTAAGTAGTTATTAAATTTATATTTGTGTATTGGTAATTAATTTATTGGATATTAATTATTAATTGGTAATATTTTTTTTATTATTTATTGGTATTTGTAAATAGTTTAGATGTATTTAATAAATAATATTTTTAATATTTTAAAATATAAATGTATTTATAAATATGTTATTTTAATGTCTACGCTATCCAACACTTTCCCTACTGTTGCACTCTCTGGAGTTGGAATAGTAATTTTTACCCCTACGCTATCCAACACTTTCCCTACTGTTGCACTCTCTGGAGTTGGAATAGTAATTTTTACCCCTACGCTATCCAACACTTTCCCTACTGTTGCACTCTCTGGAGTTGGAATAGTAATTTTTACCCCTACGCTATCCAACGCTTTCCCTACTGTTGCACTCTCTGGAGTTGGAATAGTCATTTTTACCCTCCCGCTATCCAACGCTTTACCTACTGTTGCACTCTTTGGAGTGGGAACAGTAATTTTTACCCCTACGCTCTCCAAACGCTTTCCCTACTGTTGCACTCTCTGGAGTTGGAATAGTAATTTTTACTTCTACGCTATCCAACACTTTCTCTACTGTTGCGCTCTCTGGAGTTGGAATAGTAATTTTTACCCCTACGCTATCCAACATTTTTCCTACTGTTGCACTCTCTGGAGTGGGAATAGTAATTTTTACCCCTACGCTATCCAACGTTTTCCCTACTGTTGCACTCTCTCGAGTTGGAATATAGTAATTTTTACCCCTACGCTATCCAACGCTTTCCCTACTGTTGCACTCTCTGGCGTGGGAATAGTAATTTTTACTTCTTCGCTATCCAACACTTTCCCTACTGTTGCACTCTCTGGAGTTGGAATAGTAATTTTTACCCCTACGCTATCCAAGACTTTCCCTACTGTTGCACTCTCTGGAGTGGGAATAGTAATTATTATCCCTACACTATCCAACGCTTTCCCTACTGTTGCACTCTCTGGAGTGGGAATATTAATTTTTACCCCTATGCTATCCAACGTTTTCCCTACTGTTGCACTCTCTGGAGTGGGAATAGTAATTTTTACCCCTACGCTATCCAACATTTTCTTTACTGTTTTTTTTCGGGAGTTGGAATAGTATTTTATTTCCTCCGTTATTTAATATTTTTTGTTTTGTTTTACTTAATGTAGTATATAAATAATTTTAGAAATATTAAAAGTGAATTAATTTTGTTTTAATTTGTTTTGTATAATTATTACATTATTATTCATGGTATTATTTTATGTTTATAGTTGAATTTGTAATTTATAATATTTTTAATTATTTATAAGTAATTACAATAGTTATTACGACTTATTATTAAGTAAGTATATATATTATGTATTATATGTATTTGTTTAATATTTTTTTATTATGTATATTACTTAATAATTTTAAATAATATAACATGTTTAACTATATTTATTATATTTTTAAGTAATTTTTTAATTAATTTTACATATTGTTTTTCATTTGAAAAAAATGATATTTTTAAAAAAAGTTATTTTTGACATCTATATATTTTTTCGATATTTTTGTACTTACCTTGTTGTAGATAGGATGTCAATATTGTTGACATTGATATTTTTGTTGCGATATTTTTGTATCTCGATATTCTGACTTTCGATATTCTGTCATAGATCCGGTTACAGCTTCTACGACACAAGTCAAATGTCTGATTTTCCTACTGTTCAAGGCAGCACCAACAAAGAAGAACAGTCTCAAATTAAAATGAATGTATTGCTGTAGTGTGGTGTCAGTCTGGTCCACCTCATCATTACCTATAGTTCTTTTGTATCTGTTCTTAGAAATGTCAATAAACAATCGATAGTCCTTATGGTATGATTCAGGTGCCAAAAATACAAGAAGTAACAAAAAGGACACATAGCAGACTCCAGACCATCCAACACGTAGATGGTAGTATCACTTGTTCCAAAAGATGAAATAGGTATTATGGGAAGATGTAAAGCTGCTATTGTTTCTACCCTCAATGGTCAAAACCTGAGTACATTTGCTTCTTCCTACTGGAATTTTCCCAACACTGCTTACACACAAAACTGCTCGGGCTCTAGTGACAGCTGGAACAAATGGTCCATTACCCTTGGTAGTTCGTGTATTTGGGTAAACATAATGTGTAGAAGCATTTCCTAGTCGGTACTCCTCCATCTCCCACTTAGTCCCTTTAGCTTGCGGATCACCTTCTTCATCAGGATAACACGCTTTATTAAGATAATAGTTTAGTGTCCCTACAGCCATATCAGTAATATTTGGAGAATCAAATAGGAGTGCAAACCAGGCTTGACAAGAGCCATTATGGCAAAAGGAAAGAGGAATGAAAGGTGTTCCTCCCTTTTTCTGATGAGCTGGCATCATTCCACACCCCCAACAGTCTGTAATGTTCGTAGCATTGTGCGTGTGGTGCAGCATCTGGATGAAGGTGTTGTTCAGATAAGATTGTCTATGCTTCTGCTCAGGATAAGGGAGAGTAAAATAGTGGTGTTCAATGAGTGCTGGAGTAGTGGCAGTCAGAACTTGTCGAGCAGGAGCCACTTCCTCTACAACCCAAGTTATCACTGCCATAGCAACTACAGTGACAATAAACCCAGTAATGCTTATTATCTTCTTATCACAGATTCTTGCAACAGTTGATGTTTTCTCCTTAGGCATATTCATCTCGTTGTCAAAGTAACAAAAAATTGTTGGAGCTCTAAAGTCCTGGGCAGCCGTTGGTTTCTTCACTGAGGGTTAGGACGGGTGTCACTACCCCAAAAGACCCCCCCTCTTCAGCTCAGTCTCTCACTAACCCAGGACGGTTGCTCAACCAGTCTTTTTTGACAATTAAGTTTCTTTCTGGGGTCGCAGTTGGTATCGGGATACACCAGGAATCGTGTGGTCCGGTAAGACTTCCGCAGGTTCTTCAGGTGATATTACTTGGCCTTTCTCTGTATCCAGGATGTCTCTATGGTCGATCAGGGCAGCAGGTTCCACCAGGGTAGACAGCACTCTTTTGCAATGGGTGGAATGAATCCAGTACCTCCTGTTCGTCACTCGAACCGCAGTTCTCTTTGCGAGGAGTATTTGCTCTGGGCCACGTCACCTGGGCTCCAAGCTGCTCGACCTCTGGAAGGATCGGACCATTAAAAGGTCCCCAGTCCGGAGTCCATGGCTCTCACCTTCAGACCTGTCAGGAAGAGCTTCTCAAACCTGTTGCTGAATAGAAATCAAACTGTCAGTCAACTGTGATAGGTAGTCACTCATCAAAACACATGGTACATCATGTATGGGGTGTGGCTTAGGAATTCCCCAAATATTCATAGGCCTTCCAAATACCACCTCATATGGTGTAGGACCAGATCGTGAATGGGGCACTGATCTAATGGACAACAAGGCCAAAGGTAGTGCATCAGGCCATTTCAAGGATGCGGAAGCCTGAATTTTAGATATCTTCAGCTTGAGAGCAGCATTGTATCTCTCCACTAGCCCTGCTAATTGTGGATGGAAGGCAGCATGAAACTTCTGCTTAATCCTTAATCCTTTCAGGACATATTCAACAACATGCCCAATAAAATGGGGTCCGTTATTACTCAATAAAAGTTTGCAAACACCAAATCTGGGGAAGAATTCTTTCAGAAGCACCTTTGCTGTAGTAAGAGCTGTATTATCCTTCGTAGGGTACTCCTCTATCCACTTACTGAAGGCACATACCACTACTAGAATATACTTCAGATTATTGCAGCGTTCAAGATGAATGTTATCTATTTGCAAAACTTCAAAAGGTGCAGTTAGTATAGCAAACCCTCCTGTAGGAGTTCGTGTCCCTTTACCAGGATTGTACTGGAGATAAATCAAGCAAGACTGTACTGTCTTTTTAGCAGTGCCGGAAATTTCTGGATGCTCCCAAACTTGTGTGAGCAATTTCGTTGTCAAGGAGGCTCCAACATGTGCCGGCCCACGTGCCATATGAATCATAGGTTATAAATAGGCTGTGGGCAGTCTCCACTTGGTCATCTCTTTATTTCTCCAAGAGCCCTCATCATCCAACGTTCCCTCTTTAGACCATTGCTCACGTTCTTCAGCAGAAGCAGATCTCTGCACGTCTAGCACTTCCTGCCTAACATCATGCCAACGTTTAGCCTGTGACCTCACTACGTACATGGATGTAGGGCTTGGCTGCATTGCAGTTTCACGGGCTGTGTGATCTGCAACGGCATTGCCTTGTCCTTTTTTATCGGTCACTTTCTTTTGTGCACTACATTTAACAATTGCTATTTCCTTCAGGTATGTCAAGGCAGTGAGAAGATTATGCACCAATTCTCCATGCATTATTTGCATCCTGTGGGATGTAAGAAAGCCTCTTTCCTTCCAGAGTAACCCAAAATCATGAGTAACTCCGAAAGCATAGCGGCTATCTGTATTATTTATTTATTTATTTAATTTTGAAGCTTGTAAAGCGCTCGGCTACCCCCGACGGGGGTGTCCCGGCGCTGTAGACCGCAGACTTGGAAAGAAGAAGCACTTTAAGAGGTGGTGAACAACCAGGTTTTCAGTTTGCTCCGGAATAGTGATTCAGAGGAAATAAACCTAAGGTCTAATGGGAGGCTATTCCAGAGTTTCGCTGTCATTACACCAAACGCTCTGCCACCCATTCTGGAAAGGCGAAAGCAAGGGACAACCAGGAGACGCAAGTTGTTCGACCTCAAAGATCTGACCGATTGTGATAATAAGAGTCTCTTTCTCAAGTATCCCCGGCCCAACCCCTTAAGGGCCCGAAAAGCAAGAGTCAGAACCTTGAACTGAATGCGATGGGCAAGGGGAAGCCAATGTAGCTTCTTATGATAGGATGCGACAGAATGTCGATAAGGGATGTTGCCGATCAGTCTCGCCGCCGCATTTTGAACGATCTGCATGCGTTCAATTTGGTACATGGGGGCACCGACAAAGAGACTGTTGGCGTAATCCAAGTGTGAGGTGATCAGGGCATGGATGATAGTTTTACGGGCATCCAGCGGGAGGTATGGGAAGATATTCCTAATCATACGTAGTTTCCCGAAGCACGCTGCCGTGACCTTATTGATTTGAGCTTTACAAGATAGAGCGTTATCAAATTGAAAGCCCAGATTACGCGCAGTTTGGACTGGAGTGGGGGGAGGATTAAGCACAGTCGGCCACCACAAAATGGCAGGTAGCGAGGTTTTCTGATTAAAGAATAGGACCTCAGTCTTATCAGTATTCAGTCTGAGATGATTAGAGGTCATCCAGGTACATATATTGCTAAGACAGTGGCAAAAACTGGCAAAATTGGGGTCAGAGTGATCTCTAAATGAAAACACAAGCTGAGTATCATCAGCATAAGAGATCACTCTGATCCCCCAAGATTCCACCAGCTTCGCCAGAGGAGCAAGATACACGTTAAAAAATAAGGGGCTTAGAGCAGAGCCCTGAGGCACGCCGCAAAGAAGGGGTTTACTCTCTGATTCAAAAGGTCTAAGAAGGACCTTCTGGGTCCGACCTTTAAGAAAGGAGTTAATCCAGGTCAAAACCGTGCCACCCATTCCAGTCTGACCCAGCCGATCCAATAGTATCTCGTGAGACACCGTATCGAAAGCGGTGGATAGGTCGAGGAGGACCAACATGCCCTCCTCGCCTCTATCCACACACTCCCGAATCGTCTCTGAGACCTCTAAAAGAGCGGTCTCAGTACTAAAAACTGTGAGTCATGTAGCAATAAGTTGGTTTCTAAATACTCCGCCAGTTGTTTCTGAACAGCCTTTTCCAGGATTTTAGCCGGTTTAGGAAGAAGAGAGATGGGACGGTAATTACTAAATTGCACCGGATCCGTGTCCGCTTTCTTCAAAATGGGAACAAGAATTGCCTCCTTCCAGACAGTTGGAAAATGGCCTGTGCACAGCGATGTGTTCCAAATGGAAAGGAGCGGACTGATCAATAGAGGTGCCAGATTACCCATCACTTTAGCAGGGACCGGGTCTAAAGGGGAACCAGATTTGCACTGGGAGAACAGACTCAATGCAGACTCCATAGTAAGCTCTTTGAAGGATACCAAAGACACTTTCTCAGGGTCCTTGTTACTGGAAATCGGAGGGGCCAAAACAGAAGAGAAAGAAGACGCAATATTGCTAATTTTGTCTTGAAAGTAGTCCGATAGTCCATTACATAAGGCCTGACTAGAGGTACTCTGAGGCACCATAGCAGGGGGGTTCAGAAAATCCTTTACAATACTAAAGAGCATTTTGGAAGAGTTGTCTGCATTCTTAATTTGTAAAGCAAAGTAGTCTCTCATGGTTGATCGTTTTAGTTTTTGAAATTTTTTTAGAGCAGTCTTGTAAATAATTTTAGACTCAGCATCGTAGGTTTGCCGCCATTTACATTCTAACTTTTTACAGCGGCTCTTTTCCTCGCGCAGGGCCGGAGAGAACCAAGGAGCGGACGGTCGGGATCTGGCAGAGGTAATAGGTCGTAAAGGGGCAATAGCGTCAATGGCAAGCAGAAGGGAGGAATTAAATTTAGCTACTCTTTCATCAAGGTCATTAGCCAGAGGGTCTGGTTGGTAAGAGAATAGAGGATCCAAAGCAGCACAAGTCACTGTGTGCCATTTTCTCCCGTACTCCCTGCCAAGTGCGACAGGACTGGGTAGTAAGGGGAGGGTTAGGTCAAAAGGGAGAAAGTAATGGTCTGACCATGTAAGGGAAAGGGAGGAATGCACTGTGATACCAGGATGATTCAAAAATATTAAATCAAGAGATTATGCACCAATTCTCCATGCATTATTTGCATCCTGTGAGATGTAAGAAAGCATCTTTCCTTCCAGAGTAACCCAAAATCATGAGTAACTCCGAAAGCATAGCGGCTATCTGTATAAATGTTCACAGACAAGTCAGCGCTAAGTTCACACGCTTGTGTCAAAGCTATTAGCTCAGCTGCCTGAACTGACTTCTGTGAAATAGGAGCTGTCTCTACTACCGTCTGAAGTGTTGTTATTGCATATGCAGCTGATGTCTTGCCATCTGGTAATTTCAAAGAAGACACATCAACCCACAGTTCCCCATCAACAATTGAGAGGGGCGTATCTTGCAAATCGACATAACCCTTTGTCTGTTCCTCAGTAAGGAATATATAATCATGAGGCTCCTGTGACTAAGACTGAGTCGCTGGGTATGGCAACAATGTAGCTGGATTCAGGGTTGAACATCTTTTCAAAGTGATATGAGGCGCCAAAAGTGTCAATTTGTATCCTGGTAACCTAGCACTAGTTAAATGCTGTGTTTTAGTTTGGTTTACAGGGGCATCAGCTGCATCGGGTACTAACACCAACAGTCTGTGTGACAAGACTATCCCTTCACTCTGATGTATAGACACAGGTACAGCTGTGACAGGACTGAAACACCCAGGCAATGCACGAGCAAATGGATCGAGAACAGCTGAAAAATATCACAAGGACGTTGCTTGTCACCGTGTGTCTGTACTAAAACTGAGAGTGCACAGCCATCTCTCTCATGCACACAGAGTGTAAAAGTCTTAGTATAATCTGGAGTGCCTAACACTGGTGCAGAACAAAGAGCTTGACGCAGCTGATGGAAAGCATTCTGACATTCATTCGTCCATGTGAGGGGCATTGGAGTGTCTTTAGTGAGAAGAGCCAACAAGGGTTTAACAATGTGTGAGAAGCCTAAAATCCATTGCCTACAAAAAGAAGTAAGACCAATGAATGCACAGGTTCTATTTTTCCTCTTATTAGAAAGAGGTATGGTAAATAAGGCGCCCAAATTGACTGACCAATAAATTCCTACCTTTACTGGATGTGGCACAGGAAGCACTAGCGACTACGTATTTGTCTCTTGGAGTATGTTTCCTCTGATTAAGGACTGCGAGGTACCTATTCAGCCATATAGTGATAACAATCCTATCTCAGCCAAGATAGTGCTACCTTATAAGGAACAGAAGCCTAAGCCTGTATCCACCCTGGCACTATCCACAGACGCTGGGCGTAGGGTAGTTTGGCGCACAACAAACATGAATAGTATTCTGTCACAGGTAATCCCAATTAGTTTGGCACTGGTGTTTAGTTGCAATTTTTCCCCTTGCGAGCCTTCACGCATTTTACACGGGTTTGCAACCCTATTAGATAAAGTTAAACATCTATTTTCTAAACCTATTTCCCAGTCCTGTAATCAGGTTCACTCCTAGTTTGATAAGGCTTGTAGAGAGGCTTATAATACCTTCCGCAGGGCTCTAAAACAAAACCCTGGAGACCAGACTATGATCAGGGAAAGCAGGAAGATGTATAAGCTTGCCACAAAAGAAAGAAAACTAGCATTGAAAGAGGAGAAGTGGGACTTAGTGGTTGGTTCTTGTCTCTCAAAAGATCCTCAGGCCTTTTGGAAGGCTGTAAGGTCAGTTCTATCTCCCACCCTACCAGCCGACAAAGTAACTGTCCACATACCCCTTGAATCTTGGGTGACTCATTACGCTGGCCTTTACTCCGTTGACTTTGCTGTAAAGAAAGCCCCATCATTGGTGAATTTAACATCTTGTTTTTTATGAAGGGTAAGTCTGGAAAGCAATTGTCAACAGTAAACGAAAGAAGGCACCAGGCCCAGAAGGAATTCCTCTGGATTTGTTTAAGGAAGAACCAGCATTCTGGTCCCCGGTACTTACCGCTGTATTTAATTCAGCTTGCAGCTAGGGTGTTCCAAAATCCTGGCGTACATCTGTGATAGTGCCTGTTTTCAAAAAAGGGGATGTGCACGACCCCAGGTGTTATTGACCTATATCTCTTCTGGGATTCTCGGCCAAAGTAATTGGAAGAGCCGTGCTAGACCGCCTCCTGGACTGGATAAATGCTAAATGCTAAATGCTAACCATATCTTAGCTCCAACCCAGTACCGGCTTAGGAAGAGCCTAGGTACGCTCGAACAGTGCCTTAATCTGCACCTCATCCTGTCTAAATATAAATATGCGAAGGGCACCTCTACTCATCTAGCATTTATGGATTTGACCAGCACATTCGACTATGTCTCACGCTCTAAGCTGTGGGACATTTTAGTAAATGTGGGAGTCGATGTGGCCTGGTCTCCTTTCTGAGGCTTCTCCATCATGATCTTTCTGCCTCAGTGAGGTATGATAATGACGGCGAATGCTCAGAACAGCTTAGCATTAAGCGCAGGGTGCGCCAAGGATGTGTTCTCGCCCCAATCTTATTTCTCCTTTATACTAATGACTTGGAGAAAACTCTAGTTATGGTTGGAGCTGATGTGCCACAAGTTGAGAAAAAAGCTGTGCTAACACTTCTTTATGCGGATGACGCAGTGCTTATGGCAAGGACTGTGATCGGCCTAAAAAAAACAATTTCCAGCTATGGCAACTTTATGAAGGACTTGGGGTTGGAGCCAAACTATAAGAAAACTTTTGTCATGATTTGTGGCCCCAAAAATACCAAGCCCTATAGCCTGAATATAGAGGGTAAAAAATGCTGGAAATGGTTAGTTCCTTCCCGTACTTAGGCCTGGATTTTGATTAAGGCTGTACATGGCATACCTGCATAAATATTAGACTAATAAGATTTACACGCACAGTTGGCACTACTTATTCTATTGCTATGTCCATAGGTAAAAAGCCCATAGCCCCAATTTTAGAGATTTATAAGCGCAAATGTATTTCAATTTTAACATATGATATGGGGATCTGGGGTTGTAGGGATGGTTTTGCTATGCAGCTGGAGGAGAATAGATTTTGCCATAGAGTTTTAGGAGTGCCCCCTTCCTCGCCACATTTTCCCCTCCATTTGGAGCTAGGTCTCGAGTATGTCCAAGATACCATAAATGCAGCACCTCTAGCTACTTGGGGGCCGATTCCGATCCTGGAAAAAACCTGTACAAATCGTGGTATGGAACGTTTCCCCATACAACTCATACTTGTAAGGAGTCCCCTACAACCTAGGAAGTACGATCCGTACAAATAGACGCACTCCATACAAATTGTAAAAAAGACCATACAACTCGTATATACAAGCGATTCCGATTCGGATTGCTCTGTACACGACGTCCCCCTGTATTCCCGGCAGCAGTTTACAACCCGTCAAGTACGATTCATATTAATGGCACTCCGTATGGCTCTTTTTTTAAAGGAGCCAAAAAGTGCCGGGAAACCCTTGTACGCCCGGAAAACAGAACGAGTCAGACCCCCCATGTACGCGTCGTACACCCCATGAATACAGGGGTACGGTGCGTATGTACGGTGTGTTCAGATGACACGGAAAGTGGGGTACGGTGCATATATACGCGATGAAGGGGTACTGGTCGTGTACACACCGTACAAGCACCGTACCCCAAAATCGCGTATGTACGCACCGTACCCCGAAATCGCCTGTGTACGCGTGATGTTGGGGTACGCACCATACACATGCCTCGCATGTGGGGGGACCTCTGTATGCCTAATACCCCTATACGACGCACCATACCCCGGTATGAGTCGTACCCCAGAACGAGTCATACCAGGGTACGATGCATATAGGGGTTCGCTTTGTTGCCCGGTACGAGTCATTCCCCCTATACAGGCCATTTTCCATACAAATCGTATGCTGACAACCCGGTACGAATGGTACTTGACGGGTTGGACAGTCTTTTTACAAATTATATGGTCTTTTTTACAAGTCCGTGTCGTACAGCTTTTCCCGATCCGATGTGTAAGGATCGGGACGATCTGCATGTATTTTTCGCGTACGAATGGTACTACACGGGTTGGAAGGGACTTGTACAATTTGTATGGAAAAATATACGGATCCTATTTGTATGGAAAATAAAAATCCAGGATCAGAATCGGCCCCTTGGGGTTCTATCTGGACAAATGAAGAGGCTGATTTTAATCAGGCAAGTATTAGAGACTGTTTAAGCTGTACTCGTGGTCTTTGTATCCCCTGGCTCCAATACATTAAAAGTGGCCTTACGGAACTTGGTTACTTCTCTTTGTTTGAGTACCCAGATCTATTTGCAAAGGAGATCGACAGAGGGTGTTGGTGGTCTTTCGGAAACATAAAGAATTGTCCAGGGAACTGTCCAAAGTAGCCAAACCACTGTCAGGGATTATTGCCTTATACAAGTACCTCCCTATATTGCCCCGTATTTACTCTGTGTAATAATGTGCACAAAAGGAATCTGCTGACTAGATTCAGGATGGGGTCATTTTGGCGGTTGGTATGCTTTCCCCTGGGTCAGTATTCTTCGGAATCTATTACTATCTGCCCTTGTGATGAACATTCAACTTGAACCATTTTACATTTTGTCTTTTTTTGTCAGTTTTATCTTCCATTTACCAGGAAATTTTTAATACCACTTCTGCGCAGACATAAATTTTCCAAGTGCAAAGCGGCTTTGTATTTTCGGCAGCAACTCAATAACCATGATGCTTGCTTTGCTATTGGGAGCTTTTTGAAGTGTATTTTAGCAAAGAGAAGAAGCATGATGTTTTAATTCCGATGCACGTTACCATTTTCCTGCATGGATTGTATCTGTATTGCTGCTATGTAATGTCTACCCCTGCTGCTAATCTTTTTATAAGATTGATTTTATTATTCATGTACTATTGGTTATTTATTTGCTGCTATTTATGGCTGCTGTTGTCTTTTGCACTATTAGATAATATCTTCTGCTATTTATTAACCTACTCGCTTTGCATTGTCACTTTAGTTCAGAGAAAAAATTCCAGTATTTGCTTGCTGTTGTACTCTTTTTAAATGGAAAATGAGTTTTGTATTGTTGAGACGTGTATGATTTTATTGGATGTTTTTAATATGGTGTATCTTTTATGACCTTCTACGGAAGGACGAATAAAGAAGAAATTGATTGAATGCACGGACATTTTTCTGAGTACGGGGCACTGGTGTGTCTAAAATAGCTTGAATGCGATCTGGTGTAAGTGCACGTCCCTCCTTAGACAGAAGGTGACCTAAATTGGTAACCTTCTGTCTCTAATATTGCAACTTCTTCTGTGAAACCGTATGATGGTGTGATGCAAGGAAGGAAAGCAATGACAGCGTCCCGTCTTCACACTGTTCAGGCGTATCAGCTGCCAACAAGATGTCATCGACATACTGTATGAGAGCCACTCCAGTCGGCACAGGGAAAGAATAAATTTGTCTTTTCAATGCTTGGCTGTAAATACTAGGATTCTCAGTATACCCTTGGGGAACTCTACAGAATCTAAATGATCAGTTATTCAAAGTGAAGCCAAACAAATATCGGCTATCAGGATGAATAGGGATTGAGAAGAAAGCATTCTTCAAATCAGTCACGGTAAAGGTAGAAGCAGTTGGAGGAACCAAACTAAGAAGTGTTGTGATGTCAGAGACTACCGGGTATTGTGGCACTACAATCGTGTTAACCTCTCGTAAATCAATGATAAACTTGTAGATTTTAGTATCAGTATCTTTCTTCAAAATAGGAAGGATAGGACTATTGCAAATATTGTAAGGAACTTCTTCCACAACCCCCACTTTAATCAAATCATGAACAATGCATACAAGTGCCTCTTCACCTTCTTGAGAAATGTTGTATTGAGGCAATCGTGGCAATGAAGCTCCCTCCTTGACATGAATGTGCACTGTTGGAATAACCATTTGTCCCACATCAGTGTCCAAAGTGGCCCTCAAAGTACTAGGGAGTGAAGTCAATGCAATATCCTCCATAATGATAGGACTTCTCAACCACCGGATAGTTATCATTCAAAATAACACGCACACCTTCTGGGGAACAACATATCTTAGCCCTATAAAAGCCCAATGTCCAATCTCCGTGCAGTAAGTGCACTGATCGCAAAAACAACAAGTGATGGACCGAATGTGGATCAATGTCACACATTCCCCCAGTCAAAAGATCTGGGCCCAAATCCATCGTTTTTTTGCACTCCACACCACCCTGGGTTAGACAATGGCGATATGCAAATCAGCTCTGACCCTGTTGCCCCATGGGAACAGTCCAGTCCGAACTACAAAAGCCATGTCCTTCCCAGAACGGAATCAAGCATCCGAGGACCGGACCGGTTTCGAGGTAACACCTCTCATCAGCCCGGCTAGCTTGACTCCAAGTGGTGTGGAGTGCCTGGGACCCACGTCTGGGCATCCCCAGCGCACTTAGGGCGGCAATTGCAAAAACAACAAGTGATGGACCGAATGTGGATCAATGTCACACATTCCCCCAGTCCCCACATTCGGTCCATCACCTGTTGTTTTTGCATATACCAGGCATTGCACCACTGACCTGGTAAGGAGCACCGCCCTATGATGAAGCTTATGACCTTTCGGTGAGTGAAGGCAACTGTTCTCAAAAGCACATGCTTCTCAAGGTACCTGTACTCAGCTAGAAATCATTTCTCTGGGGCTGAATCACGCCAGAACGGGATACTGATATTTGACTTCACTTTCATAACAGTCTTGGTTATGTAATCTTGATTGAACTAAAATAATGTTTGTACCTAATTGTAAGAAATTGGGATAATAGTTGTGCAGGATGTGAGGCCTGCTCAAGTGATAGGTCCACAAATTCCCCTCACTGGTACCAAGCATCCAATTTTACTTTGACTCTCTCAAGGTAGCGAAGCAGAGCAGTCTAAACCCTACTTAGGCGTGGTGGTGTGGGCTAGTAACTATTTTTTGCTGGTACGCAGTAATAACACTGAATAAATGATTGTCGAGTTAGTGCTTTTTCTTTGAAAAAGGAAAAGCACATTTAATTACGCACACACTAATAAATACTATGCATTCATTGATAAATATATAAATAGGAGGCAAGATGGCGCCCGCACGGTTGGACGTGTCGGACGTGTGAGCTGATCTCTCTCGCTGACCCACAGGTCTATGGCCCGGAGTAGCTGTCAGCAGGTGTGAGATAGACCCTGAAAATGCTGGCGTTTCTGGTGCAGTGAAATAAACTTGGAACAGAAAGGAACGCGAGCAGTTTTTTGACCTTTTCAGCAGATTTCGGAGAATACTGCAGCGCGACGAGGAGGAGAACGCCGATGCTGAAAGTGGTTACAGCATTGGCGGGACTCCCCCGAGCCTGGTGGGTGGTAACTCACACAGGTGCTGCAGCTTGGCTTCGCTGTGAACGCTGTGAACGCCGCTTCATTGGAGATCATCTGGAGAGAGGAACCGCAAGAGTTTCTGGCGCTATGGCCCCGAAAGGCACACGCAAAAAACGAGACCTGGAGGCAAATACTACCGTGACTGCATGTGGAGGTGAGAAAGACTTGAGCGGGGCCGTTGCAAAAAAAACTGGGGCAGGGGCAGTCTCTGAGATTCCTGGTACAGTTAAACAAACAATTTCTACCCTGTTTTTGGCGGCAGAGGAAAAAAATGAAAGGAAGCGGCGCGCAGTCCACAATTAGTATCGCAATCAAAAAACTGCACAGGAGAACCCACCACATCGGTATTAAAAGAGGCAATGCTGAATGATAAGTCACTAGAGCAAGTATCAATAGGTGTGCCACAAAATGCTATCACACCACTTGGTACTTCATCTGTAAATGAAAGCATTGGTCCCATAGTCAGTGAGCCTAGCTCCGGATTATTGGAGAGTAACGCTATAGACCTCCTTGATGGCTCAATCACGTTAGCAAATGGCTTGGCTGCAAAGTTGGATACAGTTGTAGCTAATGAGGCAGAATCAGTGGATTTGTACTCGGTGTCAGAAAACTCATCTTCATCATGTGAAGGCTTGGTCACACAGTATTCTAAGCAAATGCGTATGGAGGAAGTTGAGAGTGAGGCTGATGATGATGAAGTTGGTGAATGCACAGAAGATAGCCCGATCACCGTGAGGGGTGAGGGGGATATGTCTATGACAGAGGGGGCCGTCGGAGGGTTTCAAGAAGGTCTGACGGATAATATTACTCTAGCCACGATATATCAGACAATTTTGAGCCATATGGACAAAACTGAGCAAGAAAGCCATAAAATTCAAAACTCTTGTCGAAAGCTTCAAAGTTCTATTCGGAGACTAGCAAAGTCACAGTCTGACTTCGGGGAAAGGTTTACTGAGGTTGAAACTAGAGTATCTAATATTGAGGACGAATTGGTAAAACAGAAAGCGGTCACTGAAACTTTAAGTGCTAATACAGAGGACTTACTATGGAAAATGGCTGATTTTGAAAATCGCGCTCGGCGCAACAATTTAAGACTTATGCAAATCCCTGAAGGTAAAGAAGGGCAGGATTCACGTAAGTTTATAGTGGAACTGTTCCAGAAGGCATTCCCCGGTCTGAATAAATGGGACTGGGAGCGAGAGATCGAGCGCGCCCATAAATACCCCTTCAATATTCAACTTCGATCTGGGCAAAATGCCACTAAACCCAGACCTTTTCTTGTGGCCTTCAACAGCTTTTGTTCCAGAGAAGATATATACATGCATACTCGACCAAACAGTAAAAGCATGGGTGAAGGGTTTACTTTTTTTGCAACACCAGACTACAGTAAATATACCATGGACACTCGCTGGCAGCTACGACAGCTGGTGAATCAATTTCAAACAAAGGGTGCACAAGCCTATATTATGAACCCGGCTAAACTTAAAGTTATTTACAAGGAGAATGTTCGGTTCTTAACTAATGTTGCAGCAGCAAAGGAATATTTGCAGTTTATAAAGGACTCTTAGACTTTCAGATTTGTTAAATTGAATTAGACTGGATCACCTATTTGTATGACAATTTGTTAAGTGAATGATACCATGGTCACTTTAACTTATAGTTTTTTTTTTTGTGTTTTTTTTTCTCTCACTTAGCTAATCATGATTTGTTATTCTGTCCGAGTAATGTCCGAGTAATGAGGGTTGATAAAAAAAACGAAAGCTAAGATGAGTATGTAGAATGATCCTGTGTTTAGACCTGTGGGAAACAACAGAGGGGGTAGGAAGCTCGCTACCATCAACAGGACTGTGAGTCCAACAGCCTCGGTAAAGGGGAGGGTGCGGGGTGGGGGGGATCTTGGAGGGGGGTAAGCGGGGGGGTAGGTGGTGGGCACATGGGTTAGAGGTGGAAAAAACCATGCTTGTATCAGGTGACAAAAACGAAAAGAAGATATATTTTTGGTATAGAGCTACTCATTCTAGGTTTGTAATTAAGTTAGGACATATTTTTTCTATCAGAACTAACATTGGTCGAAGGAGTTGGAAATCAACACCTTATGTCCCGAAATAATAAAATCTTCTCCTTCAATGTATCCGGCCTTAATAATATTAATAAAAGGAAGAGAATAGCCTCTGAAATTCGTTTTATTCAACCAGATATCCTTTGTCTACAAGAGACACATTTACCGTGGGATAAACGGATGCTTATAGCAGAGTTAGGATATACCTTAATTGCCGCTTCTCAACAAACCAACATGACTAGAGGGGTAATGATTCTCCCTAAACCACACTTCTGTACTTTAGTTCGTAGTTTGACGGGCAAGTGGGGTAGATGGGCAATATCGGAATTAAAGTCTGTGGGTGGCCAATTCACAATATGTTCAATTTATGGATCTAATATGCATGAGGGGGAAGTCTTAGAAGGGTTAAATATTGAACTTGCGAATTGGAGATCTCCTTTAATCTTGTGTGGGGATTTTAATATCAATTTAAACACGAGGGAGTTAGCTGCAGGTCTGGAGAATTATAATGGTCGTAAACCATGTGTTTTTAAAGCCTTATATAACTTGGTTACAGATCATGGCTTGATAGATATTTGGAGTAAAAATCACCCGACACTTCCAGGATACACTTATTACTCATCTCCACACAAGAAATTTGTTCGTTTGGATTATTTTTTAATTTCTACATCTATCCATTCTCGGACAAAGATACAGTTATTCCCTAGGGTATCATCAGACCACTCCCCAATCTTAATTGAATGTCCAATAGTAAAAGAGACAAATCGATCTCTGAGTTTCACGTATGATAGAAAGCTTTGTTTAGATGAACAGTACAGAGCTTATATGCTTAAGTGGATACCAGAATTTATCAATGATAACGTGAACTCATCCAGCACCGAGATAATATGGGATACATTTAAGGCCTGTTTTAGAGGGGAGACGTTGAGCTATGGGCTTTACCATCAAAATAAATTACGTTCTCACATGCGAGATCTTTATAACTGTTTAAGGATTGCGGAAGAAGATTTAATCAAGGAAATCGGTAAGAGGGATAACTTATTGAATGTTTCTGACACTGAGGGAAAAGTTGCACGGTGCCGGGCTAATATAATTGGGGTATGGAGTGAAGAGATAGCGCGGAAATATTTAGTAAATAGAAGACATACTCATGAATACGGGGAGTCTATCGGTCGATCTCTAGCATTGAGATTAAAAATTAAGGAGACCTCTCGTTTAATTCCCAAGCTACAAGATCAGAATGGTATGGTTCATGAGGAACCGGGGAAAATACTTGATATTTTTCAGCAGTTCTATGCGGAACTATATACTCACCAGCCGAATTTAGAAGCTGGCTCTGTATGGGAAGATGGTATTGTTAATAAATTAACAGATAGTGAGAAAGAATTTTTAGATAGTCCCTTTTCCATGGAAGAATTGGAGATGGCAGTAAAAAATATACCGAATGGAAAGGCGGCAAGCCCAGATTTTATTCCTGGTGAAGTATATAAGTGCTTTTTTGAACAATTGAAAAATATCATGCTGGAGACCTTTAGAATGGCACAAATTGGGAAAGCCCCGTATACTTGGAATGAGGCCTCAATTGTGGTGTTTATTAAAAAAGGGAAGCCTCCTGAATTACCCGGATCTTATCGTCCAATATCCTTGCTTAATTGTGACAGCAAGATATATTCCAAAATGATTGCGAACCGTTTATCTAAAGTAATTACACCGCTTGTCTCAATAAATCAACATGGGTTTATCCCAAATAGAGGCACGGTTACACATATCAATAAGGTTATAACCTTATTTGATATAGCAGAAGTGGAAAAAAGAGATCTGGCGCTTATATTGCTCGACGCCGAGAAGGCGTTCGATCGTGTGGAATGGCAATATTTATGGGATGTGATGTTAAAGATGGGATTTGGAAAGGATTTTCTGACTACAATTCGGGTTTTATATAAGTCACCAAGCGCAAGAATAGTGGCGATGGGTATGAGATCTGAAAAGATTTTAATAACTAGAGGGACACGACAAGGGCTCCCCTGCTCCCCATTGCTTTTTGCTTTATTTATAAACCCTTTTATTACTAATTTGTTAAACTCACCTCATATCAAACCATTCATGGTTAAAAATATTGCACACTCAGTATTTGCCTATGCCGACGATATTGCCATTACTACAGTTGATCCTGGGGGGGCAATAGCGGAGATCGAGCAATTAGCCAGTGATTTCGGAGCAATCTCTGGCTATAAGCTAAATTCAGTGAAGACCCAAGTGTTATGCACAGATAATATACAATTTAATGACCCAAGGGCAACCACTGAAGTAACATATTTAGGTATAAAAATCAAAACTCAAATGCAAGAGATAATTGATATTAACTCGCAAGAGATAAATCAACAAATAAAGCAATCACTTGAGAGGTGGGGGCGGCTGCAGCTATCTATAATCGGTAGGGGGAACATCATCAAAATGAACGTTTTAGCCAAGATACTGTACTTATTTCGTAGTGTCCCATTGGAATTTCCACTGAAACATATACAACAACTTCAGTCTTTATGCTCGAAATTTCTCTGGGCTCCGGGGAAAATCAGACGTGCAATGAAATGGCTGACGCTACCAGAGGAACGGGGAGGGCGAGGGATACCAGATTTTGTATTTTATTATTATGTATGCTTTCTGCAAAGAATGAGATTTATGGTGACGGGGAGCCAATTGAGGAAGAAGCGGAAGCCCCATCGATATTTTTTTTGTTATTAGGGGAGCATGCAAAGGTGTGTTTATTAAAGGAGCTGGAGGGGAACTATTACAAACATACACGCTTTAAGGTACTAGACTCGGCTTTTAAAGTATGGAGAAGGGTACAGAATCTTATAAAGCTTGGGAGAATCACATATTATACCCCCTTTAGCGCTGATAAATTGCTTCCCTCTGTGTTTTGGGATAGGACAGCAAAAGATTGGTCAAAGAAAGGTTTAGGTAAAATTGGGGACTTATATGAAACTGATGCGATATTCGCTACCTATGGAAATTTAGTTGCTAAATATAAGTTGCCCCAATCCTCCTTTTTTAAATATCTTCAATTCGTGATTTTTGTTTAAAGAAGGAAATCAAACCCACCCCTAATAATCTAGTGGAGGGAATTCGCCTTAGGAAAAGGATTGGTACGTTATAGCAGATCTTGATGGAGTATAGAATTGATGATATGCATAAAAATAATATGTATTGGCAGAATCAGTTAGGAGAATCAGAAATTGATATTCAAAATACTATATTGATGGCCAAAGAGGTATGCTTGTCAGCTAATTTAAAGGCTCAAGTATATAAGACATTGTTCAGGTTATACTATACTCCAAAACGGATGGCAACTTGGGGCACACAATATGATGGTAAATGCTTCCGCTGTGGTGGGGCGGACGCAGATATTCTGCATATATATTTTAACTGCCCTAAGTTAACATTTTTCTTGACTAGCGTAGAAACCTTTATTACTAATGTCCTACATAATCCGTTCAGGATCTCTCCCGCGCTTATGTTGTTAGGAGGGGGGCAAAATCTGGTAAATGATACTGTATTATGTAAGTATAAATATTTTATATTTTTGGCCATTACGGTAGCGCGTTTATGTATCGCAACTGAATGGCTTCAACCCGAGGAACCTACATTTCAATTTTGGAGAGCCAAGTTGTATAACATATATGAAATGGAGTGGAGTCTGTACTCATTGAAGGGGGTTTGAAAAAAACGACTAGGTATGTTAATTTGGGGTGTCATCAAAGATCATATGGAGGAGTGATGAGTTAATTATCATTTGTTGCTCCAATGTTAAGAAATTCTTGAATTCATATTTTCATTTTTTGTCTGTAATTGTATTTGATTTGATTGAATAACATAGACACTGCCACTTGGTACAACTGTGGAAATAAAATAAATTAAAAAAAAAAGATAAATATATAATTAAGGCGGATAGAAATACCTTTGCAATACTCTGAAGTCACAACTGACCACTAAAGGTTCTTGACTCCAAAATCATAGTGCGCCCCATCTACACCAAATAACATATCACAATATGGGCGAGGTATCACTTTAAACAATGGAGGCCTATTGGCTTTGTCAGGAGGTCCTTACAACAACATATCTGGCAAGCATATTGGCTTTGTCAAGGGTCCACCAGATTATAAAACAAGTAACCTACATGTTAAAATCAACATCATTTCACAAAAATTAATAACCAAATATAAATCCACTTATTTGTATCAATGAAGCATTTCACTATTGAACAAAAAACCCTATTGGCATTATGTGGTTCACAAAGAATTCATACTGAACATACCATGTGTCTGTGTCTTTTTTTAGACCTTCAGGTCACATAAAATGCAGCCATAGAACAATCCCTAAAAGTGGTGCACTGCCAGCTGACGAGCAAAAGCTCCAGCCTTGCGTGTGCTTTAAATAGTGATGAAAATCCCATTGTGGGGAGTCACAAATGTGTTGATGAAAGAAACATAGGGTCCATTTATGTAATTCATTGTGTGGGGGTTGCTGTGCCTCCAACAGTCACCACAACTTCATTTGGGGTGTCCCACCCCAACTGGGGCCACCTCAAGCAGGAAGCTTATATGCAGAAAATCATCAAGCCCCGCAGGGCATTATCCTGTGCTCTAGGAGCACTGAATATTTTAGTAGCGGGTGTCCAGCTGTGTTTGGTAGCATGCAACATATTACTTCTGGTGGCATTTTTCTTTTCGTTTTTTTCTCTTTAATAACAGGTATCCATGCCCATCAGATGCCAAGGTACTTCTGGTGTTGAGGGCAGCCCAGGAAGCCCAGCTGCCACAGCCAGCTCCCTGCCCAGCCAGCACTCTTTGTTGCCAGTGTGAGATCCGGCAGTTATGTTCTTCCTGCCCCTCTGTGCTGACAGGGTGTTCCTTCTTGCTGGCCTCTTTGCTCCCACTAGGCACGAGCACAGGGAGAGGGGGTCAGATCCCATCACTGTGGGGTCCAACAGCACCCCTCTTCCTCCTTTGCTTTGGTGGTCGGGATAGTGTCCTGGCCCCCTTTACAGCAAACATGGCCAGGGGATGGAGTCTGGGGAGGGCGTCCAACGCGCTCCCTGGAAAAATACATTTTTAAATCTTTTGCTTACCCCTGGACCCTGAACCACCCGGGGGTAATTTTGGAAAACAGCAGTGGAGCCCCTGCGTTCCATTTTTCAAAGGGGTCAAAGGTCACAGAATTGCAAAAAGCCGTATCGAGGCCAGCTGGGCCGCTTTGGATATTCTTGGGCTCATTTTCAATCCAATAACAACTACGTTCCCTTGTGCAAGAGTTTTTAAATGGGGGTGGAAGATTCTAGAAACCAGACACCCCTAGGTAATCCTAGGATGCCACATCACCCCTACATCCCTGTCAAAACCCTACTGCAAAGCATGGTTGGACCATTCCATATGGCACCGTACAAAAGTCACTGGTCACATCACCTCTGGGGGCCTCAGCTCCACCCCTTGCTGACATCACTACCAGGGTCTTTTCTACTGTTAGAATAGGGGATATAGTTGGCAGTGGTTTGCAGCCTGTCCAGGTAGGGAGCTTTACTCTGGTCAGGCTAACTAAGTTACATACTAAGAATAACCTGTGCTCACCCCTTTGGTAGCTTGACAAAAGCAGTCAGGCTTATCCTCAGAGGCAATGTGTAAAATATTTGAAAAACACACAAATAGTAACACAGTGAAAACACCACAAAAATTCCACACCAGTTTAAAAAAAATAGCTAATATTTATCTGAGCAAAACAAGATCAGAACGACAAAAATCCAACATACACAAGTAAAGATAAGAATTTTCAAAGATTATATCAACTATAAATTTTAGAAAACAATAGCTCCACCGGGGCTCTCTAGTTGCGCTTAATGTCTATGACTCCACAAAGTTAATCCGGCCTCGATGGAGTGAGGGCTGGCAACGGGAGTCAAAACGAGCAAAGATGATGCAAGGCGCAGAGGAGGTGAGGCGTCAGGGAGGCTAGTGCTGTGGTTCCTTACTGCTATGCAGGTCTTTAGCATGCTGGCACTCAAGGGCAGGGCATTGCATGAAGGAGATGAGGCATCACTGAAGCAACAGTGAGTCGCAGAAACCTGGGGATGGTGTGTGGTGCAGGGGAGGTGATGCAGTGGTTGCCAAGATGACCCTCAGTTCCCTACCTCTGTGCTTTGAGCCATTTGAGTAATCTAATCGCGCTCTGCTAACGAGCTTGAGCAGTACAGTCGACAAGCTCATTACAGGTACCTTTATACGTATGGCGAGTATTTTGCTGGGGCTGTATCTGGGGGCTGTGGTGCTCGGATCCACAAGATTCCCCTGACAAAGGGCTATTGTGTATGCCCGAAATGCATTAGGACTTTTGTTATTATTTGCAAGAAGTTTTGGAACACAATTTGAAGTCATTATGCAGATGTAACCTTTCTCCTTATGAGTTGAGAGAAGCACTCTTATTTACTCATTTTGTGTGTGGGGGGCGTTGGTTCCTCTGCTGGGGAGCAATATAATTAACTTGGCCCAGCAAGGTGACAAAAGGCCTGGGCTCTGATCCTGAGCTGAGCCAGAGAAATATGAAAATTAGAGCTGACCTTTAAGGTGAACATATTTTTGCTTCTGACTTGCATAATCAATCTTGGTGCATACCTTGCCGGACTTTGTAAGTCAAATGGAAGCATACCTGCACCCTAGGTACATTAGAAAGTGTCACCACAGACAAAACAGTAAACCATACTGACCTTACCTATGAGTGCCCATTAATATTATAAAGCTTTCTCCAGGCCAATATCTAACCCTAAAGAGTTCCCTCTGTGGTAGGTTACCTAGGCGCAGTTATCTGGCTGCACAAGATGATACTCTCATGGGCACAACCATGACATGTGTGCACATGTGTTCATGTGTAACCAGCCAAGTGCCACTTGCTCTTGCTGCATCACAGCAGCCTTATCAGTGGCCTTCTTAAATGACGCACACTGCCAGTAAACATGAACAGTTTTTTGTTCCATTGATTAATGTGGTGAGACACAGGTAGTGAGACTATCACACAGTAAAAAAACAAAACCAGGTGATCAAAAAACAAAAAATCTGGGCGTACTAAATGGTCAGAATTTATTTTGAAACAATAATATTTTGTAACTCTTATCAAAGCCATTTTTTAGTTTTTCCTCCTCTCAATTGTTAAACAGTACAGACTATATTGTCACAAGGGTTTTAAAGAATAAAAAGTGTCCTGGTTAAACAGAAAAAGTCTGGACGGTGAATTCAGATTAATGACTTCAAGATCTGCAACTTTCAGTCTACGTCAGACAATCGTCCTTTGTTAAAAACGTATAACATTATTAACATTTTGAGCTGGGTTACATTAGAGAATTTTGATTGAATATTTTTTTTTCCAATTAACATAGTATATGAATAATTGAACTTAGTCAATTGATTAAATATATTGATTAGTTTGTTACAAGAATTAATATTTTCTATATCTATTTAGATAGATGTAATTTTACTTGTTCTAATATTTAGTTTTATAAACAAGTAAATCACAGCAATTTTTTTAGAGCCTTAGAGTGAAAATATTTAACCAGGATTTTGAAATTATTGAGGGATAATAATATTGCTCCCTTTCATGATTGCAAGTGTCTTTTGATCTGCCTTATAATTGGCATTCACGATGTCTAAAATGAAAAAAGGATCTGTAAGTTTTAATACACAAAAGAAGCTGCTCCAAGTTATAATTACCAAAACTTAGTAGATACTAAGGTAAAGTACTGGCATTTCACAAAAAGAACTGTTTTGTTCAGGTAAAAATTTGGGGTTCAAAATTTCCAAGGTTGTCCATGCCCACAAATATGTGGTAGCAGAGGATGGTTGCACGTTAAGAGCTCCTCCTTTCTGCTATGGACATTTTCAGTTTTTACTGTCACTACTTTTAGTGGATTTTACACTGTGGATTTTCCTGGTGGAGTTCCTGACTTGTAATGTTGCTTGTAAGCAAAAAGAATGATTTTGATGATTGTGAGTTTTCTGGTGTGTTATCGAATTTTGTTTTGCATGATGGATTGTTATGCTGCATGTGAGGTTTTTGGGTTGGTGACGTTGAGCCTGAGTTCAACTGTTAGTGTATTTTGCAAGGCTCTGCATACACACATAGGGATTTTTCCTGAATTAATGATATTTTTTCCTGGGGTTTGTGTCCTAATTTAGGTTGGTGTGATTGGCTCCTTCATGCACAGGAGTAAATAAACTAGGCAGAGGTGGATTAGGCTAGATCAGAGTCTGCTTTAGTATTTGAGTTCGACAAGTGCCACAGAGGTACTAGTCTTGTTCCAATCATTTGCAAGATTTGTTTTATTGTACCAAGCTGATTTCCTCCTAATAATGTTGAGCATACAATATTTTATTTGGTTTATTTAAGTATGTGTTTATTGAGAAAGGCTGTGCAGTTGTTTTCCCATTCAAGTTTTTCTGTGATTGGTTAGTCAGCCAAGGAGACTCATTTTGTGCTGGAATTGTTAAGATGCCACCTCAGACTCGTTCTGTCATTGATTGGCTGCTGTCAACGCAACTCTGGGATTGTTTGACCTTTGACATATCTGAGCTGGGATTGGTCGTTTTGCTTGTTTTTGCAGCCTTTAGAATATTTTGAGTGAGAATAATGGGTGCTGTGTTAAAAAAGCTGAATGCTCCTAGTGTTCTTGCTATGGGGAGTCGAAAATACATTCAGAGGGGTTGCCTGCATATGAAATGATGATGAGTATTGGGTTTTATACCAGCACATCGACTCGCAATTGGCATAAATGCACCTCATCTGACAAGGATTTTCTATCTCCTTTAGAATGTACCTTTAACACTAGAAAGCTAGATTTCCTGAGACAGACAGACAGCTACCTAGACCTACACAGTTTGAGGCATTGAATAAATGGGATTGAATAGCCACAGAGAAGGAGAGAATGAAAATGAAGAAGCAGGTGAAACGTTCATTTAGACAGTGGTTAAAAGGCAATTGGGATCATCAGGAAAGATGCTGGAGAGAGGATATGATAGAGGGATTGAGAGATTTTCCTCCAATCATGAATGCAACTACAGATAAAAAAGAAGACAATGTGGAAGACTGAGAGGAGCTCAGCTGAGGACAAGATTTAGATGTGGAGGATACATTTTTAAATGATCTTTTGAATTCCAGACTTCCTCCATATATAAATGGGATTCCGAGACAGGTGAAGGGGTCCATAAAACCTGACATGGGTGTAGGTGGAGAGGGTGTGAGTGCACAGGCACAGAGATTGACTGAACTTGCAGTTACGGGTGATCTTTATGCTTTTATGACTAATTATTTTCCAAATTCTGAGAAGAACCTGAGAAAAGGTACAAGGAAGTTCATAGATTGACAACAAATTTGAAAATGCTTTCACCCGATTGAATGCACTCTATCAGATTGCCATTCCTAGCAATTTAACAATGGATGTAAGGTTGCTCGGCTGATTTAGGAACCAGCTAGAGTTGTGGCAAATAACTTCCATCTGAGGTACTTGCTGACAAGTACAGAGCAGTTATTGAGAATTTGAAAAAGAAGATGACAGAGAAAGAAATGTATTGTGGAAAAGATTTTTAGAGCTACATGAGAGCCAAAGGAGTCAGTACATATTTAATATGAGAGGATCATGCTGCGTTTTAAGAAACAGAGCAGAGAAAGATGGTGTTAGTGGTTTCATATCTGCTTTTGTTATGGGTTTGTGTCCTGAGCTTAGTTTGCATATTTAGCAGAATGTTATATGTTGGCAGACTAAAGGTATTGGTGGGATCTTGAAATGTCCCAAGTACAGTATTGACTGGTTTGATGCAAAGCAGAAAAGGATTACTGAGTAGCTGATGGTTGCATAGACTAAGGAATTTCAAAGAAATGGCATAATTCAGAAGACGAGTTCTGATGTGGGTTTTGCATCATTTGACAATTCTGGAATGAATGGAGTGCATCCAATACAAGGCATGAGAATGGGAAATTATATGGTGCAGATGCAAGGTAGTGGGAGAGGAGTCGTGAACAATGCTGGAATGAATGAAAACATTGATTTTCAAAAGAAGGGCACCGGATGTCATTTAAGTGGTAAAATTGGCCGCTGGAACCGGGAATGTAGACAGAATCCAGATCAAATCCAGAATGATTTTGTTCCCCTAATGAAGCAGAATGAAAATCTGATGCAGATACAATCAGCAGCCCCAGCCTAACCAGCTTTTGTGAAGAATATGCAAAACCAAGGGCAGTTCCACATGAATATGCCCAACGTTTTGGTGATGCAGTACAATGTGAGAAACAATATGCCTCCTAATCCAGGGTACCAGCAGAATCCATTGATTCTTATAATGCTTTTCCCCAATTTTCCCCAGAGACTAACTCCCAATGACAGTGTCTGAGATGGCAGAAGGATTGCTGGCTTGGTTCAGTCCTGGAGATAGACAACATATGGTCCTATATAGATGGTGAGGGGAATGGCCACTCTGTGTCTTTTTTGATAGACACAGGAGCTACCTGCACTACAGTTCATTCTGTGGAGGTTCCAAACCTACCCCTCTTGGGAAGAAAAGTCCACTTTGTAGGCTTTAGCAATAAATATATTGCTTACCAGGTCCTGGCAGATGTTCCTGTTAAAAATTGATCAATGGAGAATGATCATCAGGTCATATTGTGCGATTTGAGTCCTGTTAATTCATTGGGAAGAGACTTGCTTTGCTAATTTAGCTGTATGCTTTATCGTGCACTCGATGGTGTCGCAATTGAACCACAGAATGAAGACTCAGTGCTTAAAATTAAATCACATGATTCAAGAGTTCAGTTGTTCAAAGTTTTTGACAAAGGGTGACCTACCTCTGGACTTTAGACATGCTATCAAAGAAAAGGTATGGGATTTCACAGGAGCAGAATCACAGTCCTTTTGAATCTTGTAATAAATCTTTAAAATGTATTACACTGATCTAGAATTCAATTATTGAGTGGGCCCTTACTTAATTAATTGGATTTTGATATGTTGGAAGGTGCCTTACAGTGGGACATATTACCTCATGTAATTTAGGTTTAACACCATCTCCGATTCATCAAACCGTGGACCTTCTGTTGAGGTAAAACTTTGAGGGGTAACATCTTCCGGAACCCCACACTAACAGTGTTAATGTATGAATGGGTAAGACTTGGAACACGAAGACCCAGCTGACACAAATGCAGTTGCACCTACATCTACCTGGCCATGTGGTCTTCATAGGAGCATGTTACTCCCCGAATACATCCAAAAGTGGTATGTGAGGACTTGAGGGCTATATCCCAAGCTATCAATCACCAAGGAAATTACACCATAGCTGACAAAAGTTTTTAACTTGGTCATTTAGCCTATGTATGAGCTTTTCAGATGTTGCTATGCTTTAGAGCTCTGTGAGGCGTGTGTCTAGAGTGGGGACAGTTGTTGTCATCAACAAAGTACAAGGTTTACTTTAGCAGGTTTCCAGGGCAATTACCAGACATTTATGTCTGTTGTTAGGAAGTCCCATTATTTTGGGCATATCATGCAACAGGGCCCATTGAATTAAAGTAAAAGTTTCAAATTTGTACAAAAATTCGACAGAGGGGTACATTTCGCTCCTTCTACTGTCAGGGAATCGCTTCATGGAATTCCTCAACTCCACGCCTAATCCACATACAATATATTTCCGCGGAGCATCCCTTCTGTAAAAACAAAAATTCATATACCCTTTTTGGTGGATTTCATTTAAGATTTTGATAGTTACTTGAACATTTCTTGTCCTCTCGTCCCTGTGTTTTCACAACCATTTCAATTACCTGATATTGTGTGCCATTGTGTCTTGGATCCATGAAACTGTGTGTCCCCAAAGGTTTTCTTCTGCAAGTACAAATAACACTCAGTGACTCTTGTCTGCGTCCTCATAGATGTTAACCTCACATACAGAAAACCATGATAGCATTTCACGGTATCTATTAAGGGTTTCGAGCCACATGTTTCAAACAAATGTTCTTAAACTTTTAAGCTGAATGTGGCTGCTGATGGAATCCCTCCATCAGCAGCCCTGTCACCATTATGCAAAAGTGCCCTAAATGCAAATCGAAATAACTGCTCTTCTACTGTGTTTCCAAGAATTGCCAGATGCCATTTATGGTCAGCATTACAATCAAAATATTTGACTCCCTCAGGTTTTCTTTCCTCTGGTATGGGAAGAAAATGTCACTTGTTAACATGTCTCTTCCTGCCGCACCAGGATTCTAGTACATTACAGTGCTCCAGCACATTTCTACTTTTCCCACTAGAAAAACAGCTCTCTAACACAATTGCAGTTATTCCCACCACAAGTACAGTGTCCTACCACATTTGCTACAGTTCCCACATCACTACATTGTTCCAGCAGCACTGAAAAGTGCTGATGATGGGCAGGAAGCAGGCACAGGTGCGAGTTCCTTAATAGCCTTGTGCAAGAAAATATGTTTGCGTTTTAACTGTAGGTAAGTTCAGTATGTATCCTGAATAAAAGTGTTCAAGCAGGCAATCTGTAATGCTCTAAGCTGCAGATTTATATTTGTGTTTGAGACACACGTCTTTCATTTATTAAGCATCTATTATCTAGCGCTGATATAATCCTGGTTACATTAAAAGGGATGGATCTTAAATTAAGCGCTTACGCGGACGATATTACCATTTTCTCGAGTCAGACGGTAAATGCTCTGACTGCTATAACTTTGGAGGCACAGCGATTTGGCTCTTTTTCCGGCTATAAACCTAATTTGAACAAAACGCAGACACTATTGAACTTCCAACCTGAAAATCTCCCAACGGCCTTAGGTGTCGTAAGAATGCACTATATCTTGGAGTATCTCTTAGTAGTCAAGTTATTGATATTATTTCATTGAATTATGAACCTTTGTTGAGGAAAGTAGTTGAGAATATGGAAAGCTGGCACCGGCTCCTCCTCATTATATATGGGAGGGATCACTGACATAATATCGAATACAATAATATAGAATTACAAAAATATCGAGAAAAAATATAGAATACAAAAATATCGAATCCCTATCTACAAACAGGTAAGTACAAAAATATTGAATCAAAAAAATCGGTTTAAAAAATATAGTTAGTCAAAATATCGAATTTTTTTAAATGTCTTAAAAAGTAATTTAAAATAATGAAATAATAAATATAATTAACTAAAACATACTTAAAAATACTTAAATAACCTTAAAGTTATTAAATAATTAATTTAAGTTATTAAAAAATACAATTTTATTATTTAAAACATATATGTATTTATATATTACCATAATATTAATAAAAAATATACAATATTTTTACTGTAGAATAGCGGGAGGGTAAAATTTACTATTACCACTCCAGTGGGTGCAACAGTAGGGAAAGCCTTGGATAGTGTAGGGGTAAAAATGACTATTCCTACTCCAGTGAGTGCATCAGTAGGGAAAGCGTTGGATAGCGTAGGTATAAAAATGATTATTCCCACTCCAGTGAGTGCAACAGTAGGGAAAGCGTTGGATAGCCGGATGGTACAAATGACTATTCCAACTCCAGTGAGTGCAACAGTAGGGAAAGCGTTGGATAGCGGGAGGGTAAAAATGACTATTCCCACTCCAGAGAGTACAACAGTAGTGAAAGCGTTGGATAGCGTAGGGGTAAAAATGACTATTCCCACTTCAGAGAGTGCAACAGTAGGGAAAGCGTTGGATAGCGTAGGGGTAAAAATTACTATTCCCACTCCAGAGAGTGCAACAGTAGAGAAAGCGTTGGATAGCGTAGGGGTAAAAATTACTATTCCCACTCCAGAGAGTGCAACAGTAGGGAAAGCGTTGGATAGCGTAGGGGTAAAAATTACTATTCTCACTCCAGAGAGTGCAACAGTAGGGAAAGTGTTGGGTGCGTAGGGGTAAAAATTACTATTCCCACTCCAGAGAGTGCAACAGTAGGGAAAGCGTTGGATAGTTTAGGGGTAAAAATGACTATTCCCATTCCAGAGAGTGCAACAGTAGGGAAAGCGTTGGATAGCCTAGGGGTAAAAATAACTATTCCCACTCTAGTGAGTTTAACAGTAGGGAAAGTAAAGATTTAATATATTAATAAAAATAAATTAAATATCAACACCAATAAAAAAATAATTAAAATTAATTACTAATGTAATATTATGTAATAATTAATCAATTAAAAATACAAATAAATATTAGTTATTAAAATTAATTACCTAATAATACAAATTAATTAACAATGTACAATTAATTAACAATAGATTAAAAATCAATACCAATAAATAAATAAAAATAATTTACTTAATTACAATTAAATTACTTCCCGCCCTATTCCCCTATGAACCCAGAACCCGCTACGGAAAATAAATTAATAAAATTAACATAATTATCAATTAATCAATTAATAAAAATGAATTACCAATTAAAAATTAATTAGTTACCAATTAAAAATCAATCAACAATTAATTCAAAATGAATACCAATGAATAAATTACAATATTTAATTAATTGCAATAAAACTATTTCCCACCCTATTCCCCTATAAACCCACAACCTGCTATAGAACTAAAACGCAAAATTAAATTAAAAATAATTAGTAATTTATAAAAAATAATATTTAATTTAATATAATTAAATTACTTCCCACCCTATTCCCCTATACACCCACAACCTGCTACAGAATTAAATTACGCACAAATTAAATAACATGAAATTCATTACTTAAAATACATTTTTTTTAAATGTACACTTTTCACACATATACTAACATACAAAACACTTAAAAAAAATCGATATTATTAAAAATTCGATATATTTTAATACCTATATTATATACTTCGATATTTTGACTTTCTATATTTAAAAAAATCATTTAAATTACTTACCTTAAATTCGATATTTTTCACCACTATATTCTGCTCGTTCGATATTTTGTCCATTCTATATTTTGACTTTGATATTTTGGTAATTCTATATTTTGAATTCGATATTTTGTGTAGTTACCATATGGGATATGTAATGTTGTTAAAATGTCCTCCCGAAGTTTTTGTATTTTTTCTGCACTATCCCTGTGAGGGTGCCCCAGACCTTTTTTAAGGGCTTGGCTAGCACTGTCTGTAGTTTTTTTTGGGGATACCGGCACGCCAGGAGAGCCATACGATACATAAAACTATTATTTAAGCAGGGTGGTTTCAAACTTCCAGGTTTTAAATTATATTTTTGGGCTGCGTTTGCTGGGCGAATACAGAGTTTAGTCAAAGGACCCGAAATTGGTGCTAGCTGGCTTTCATACCAGTTGGCTTGTGTAAACGGCTCTGGATATTTACTATATAAAACATCTGACCCAAATTACTTCAAGCGGGTACGATTCAAGATAGTTAGGGACATAACTAATATATGGCGCGACATTTCTAAGACATATTAATTTCCTGACTTACATGTATATACTTTATTATGGGGGAATCCTTTATTGCCTGGAATATTCTATGACCACATTGGAAAAGATGGCAACTCAAGGGTGTGATACGGTTGGGTCATCTATACGACGGACAGGGTTTCCGATGTTTCCAGTCACTGAAAGAAGAACTCGGCCTGCTACAAACTTATTTTTATAAGTACTTGCAAATCAGGGATTATTTTATTTGAGGACGAGGTTTGCTAGAGTTATCTAGCCCCTCTGAGGATTTGTCTGCATTTTTTGGCATTACTAGAAGAGGTGTCATCGGCAAAACCTTCCAGAAACTCAAATGGGTGGTTAGTGACGATGGTATACAGATAGCGGCTAAAGTAAGTCGGATCTTTAACTGCAATGTAACTAAAGAGGAGATGAACGAATCTTTAGAAGCAATAGATTCAGCAGTAACATCAGTTAATTTGAAGCTTCAGCAAATTAGATTAATATTTATGCTTTATTGCACTCCGGACAGAATTTCTAAATGGGCTACTAACTTAAATAACACTAAATCATACTGTCCGAAATGCCAGGAATTTGTCGCAGACTTGCGTCATATGTTTTTTACATGTCCCAAAGCCGTAAGAATGTTGGTCTGGCATTACCCTCGCCCTTGCAGTCAGGGCCGGGTATGATAATCTGGTTACTGAGAAAGAGCTGGCGTTGGGAATATTCTCAGAGTTAGGCTGTTTTACTAAATCCTGTGCTCGCTTATGTATAGCTCGTTCTTGGATCCAGAGCAGGAGTCCAAGTATTAATGAATTTTGGGTCTTACTAAGAGAAATCTATGAAATGGAGATGGCATTAGCTAAAGTTAGAGGCCCCCGGTCTTGGCGAACATTTAAAAGGATATGGTCTTGCTTTCAATGGGACTGATAGTTTAAAGTCTTTTTTTTCCCGGTAACTTTACTCTTCAATGCTATATAACTGCTTTCATTTATTACAACAGTGTCAAACGTATTTGTATTGGACAATTACAAAAAAATTCGTTATGTCTTGTTTTTTCTGCTTATGCCCCTGTGTGTTCTCTGTTCTGCCTATGATTACTATTGGTATATTGTTTATGAATTCTTTTGCTCATGTAACGTAGTTTTGTTTGTGGCTATAAAATAAAAACATTGTTTTTTAAAAAGAGACACAGTCTTTCAGTTTTTTTACTATATGCCTCATGTTACTTGTCCTCTAGGACATCTTCTGGTGTAGGTGTTAGTGGTGCACACTTCTAGGTTGCGCATTCAGCACCTCATCTGGTGGGCACCGGATTGCAGGCAGTGGCCCCGTCTCTCGGATCTCGTCCCAGGGGAGGTACAACATGGCATGCATTGGCAGCAGTCACACGCCTCTTGCAGTTGAGGGCCTCTACTATGGCAGGGTTGTCGGTCTTGCAGGACTTGCAACACAGTGGCGATTCCTAATGTATATTTTGTATGTGGAAGAAATGCCTATGTAAAACTGCCTGACAATTGGTATGGTTCGTGTTACTTGGCAATTGTCTTCCCCAAAATATATCATGCAAAGGATTTAGCGATCATAGAAGGAAAGGCTTCGACAAGAACGAAAAGGGAAGTAGGAGATGCTGAAGTAGTTGGAGACATATTTGGAGCAATGTTTCCTATGTTAGGTTTAATACTTAACGATGTTAAGATCAGGAGACTAGCTACAGTTGTAGATAGATTATCTGCAAGTACTGCAAGGTCATTGATGCTAGTAGAAGGAGAGATGCAGTCGATTAGAGCAATGGTTCTTCAGAACCGTCTTGCTTTAGATGTACTGCTAGCAAAAGAGGGCGGAGTCTGCAAGGCTTTGAAGGTCCAAGAATGTTGTACTTACATTCCAGATAATTCAAAACCACTTGAGAAAGTCATACGGAACATTACAGAGATACATAAAGAAATCGAAGATTTAACAAAAGTAAATGTTTGGGAGAAAGTAGGTCATGGAGTAGGAAAAGTTGGAAATTGGTTTGCCAATCTTGGTAAAAGCGTTGTGTGGTACATATTAAAACCTGTATTAATAGTATTGATTTGCATAATTACATTGTTAGGGTTAGTGAAATTGTACAAATGGTATAGGTCGAACCGGTTACAAAGATCCATGAGAGAGCAAGAAAGGAGATTAGCTGCTTTACAAGATCAACAGTATAAAAGTTTAAGAGCTCTTGAAACGATAAAAAGAGGGAATCTTGTAACTAGTTCTGTGTAAGGTGTTATTCAAATTGCAGTTAGTGATGACTCCTAGAGGTCATCAAAGGGGGGAACTGAGAGAGCGCAATTTGAATAAAAAGTATATATGTACCATATTCACAAGCATATAACGCAAACGTAGAATCTATAACGTGAAGTTAACACTTGTAGTAAAAGTAGCCGATGTAACCAATGTAGTAGGAAATGTATCTGTATCTATTCTATAAAGTGTATTAGAATTAGAAAGGCCCGTATACATAGTGGGCTAATATAGAAATGTATAGAAATGCTTAAGAACAGTAGAACGTGCAAAACTGAATATACGTGTGTAATTATTAAACGGAAAGAAGACGAAACGTAAAGCGAAGAAATGTGCAAAGTATGTATAGCACTATGTAAGCACGAGAATATAATGTTGTATTCTATGTAGAATGCATTTGCGTATAATCATTGCTTTGCTAAATTCGATTATATATAAATGTGTGTTAAAGGTTATACTGTGTAGAAGGGTTTTTGTAGGAATGTTAGAAAGGTTTGGTCATGTGTGATTTTAACCTAACTGACCAAGAGTTCGCAGGAGTGTAGTCTGCTGCATATAATTTAGTGGTCTCACAGGAATCGTGGATAGCCTTGATCAGAATGTGCGAGACAAGAGTCAAAGGTCTTGCTAGATTTAAGGTGACAATGCTGGACGAAGTTTATGGCCTAAGTGAGATAAGAGACGCTTGGAATTTGAGTCTTGTTTAGAAATGACCGTTCACAGGACCAAATGAGGTTAAGAATACAGTCGTAAAGAATAAAGGTCTGTTGAGGTGATAGACTTTGCTCTGAAAGTGTCAATTGGAATGTCAATGAAGTCACCAGCAAGAAGACGAAGATGGTGCCTACGAAGCAAGGTCAACTTAACGGACGACGCGAAGAGATGAAGCTATGGAAAGAACCAGAAATGACATCATATGTATGTGTACGTGGTGGGCGTCAGAGGGGCGTTTCACCCATACTGTGATTGTGTATTTAGGGACAGCACCCTGGGGAGAAGAGCAAGCGAAGAGGAGCGAAGAGCTCAGAGCGCAGAACAGAAGATCAGAGCGCAGAGCGCAAGAGAGCATTAGGCCGAGGACCCTTAGAGAGCGGATGGGTAGGCAGAGAGGGTACTGCTTCTCGATATAAGTTACCATTAGAGGCTAAGAGAGTTTGAACTTCTTTGGAAGTCAAACTGCTGACACCTTTTTTAGGTAAGGAACTTGCGAAGTAGGGATGTCACCTAGTACAGAGTAGGGACAGAATTAACTTGTTTATTCTCTTTTTGTAGATGACGCAATGGAACCACTTTGTGTCTATGCTTTTTAATCTGCTGATACTGGAATTGATATTAATTGTATTCTTTTGTAGACTGAGGTTCTTTAGGGAATTTATGTTCCTTTTAGTTCCTGTATACGTGTTGAATCTTATCCTGAGAGGATTGTATATGCACTTAATTCTGATTTTATATTAAACTTTTAAACTTTATCAGTCGTAAGTGGTTCTTCAGAGTTGCGTCAGTCTATGGGGTTGATTTAACCTATGTGGGGTTGTCTTTTACTCAATGACAGAAAATAATCGATCCAAAATAGATGAATGAGATAGGTATCTAAGTGATCAGAAAAGGTATCAAAATCTCATTCCCCGCAGTTGGTAGCAGAGAAAGATGGTTTTCTTCTTGAGGAAGACAACCTAGGTCAGGTCTAGATTACCCCAAGGTCCCTAGTCATTGACGACCAGAAGAAGAATCCCTGCCGAAGAAGGTGCTGACGGTGCGTCAAGAGAAAAGCAGCAGAATCGGTCGAGAGTGAGTATAAGGGTCATGCGTTGCCAGATTGCGGTGTTTTATGTTGTACCTGTGTCGTGATGTCAAGCGGAGTTGAACGCCTGTAGTGTGATTGAGGGAAGGTTGTGAGCGCGCGCAACCGGATAAAATCTTAAGTTCAAGGAGAGCTTAAGTGGTTCGGGTGTATCGAACACCCAGAGTAATTGTCTACCATTGAAAGGGGGTCATGAGGTACCATTGATCGCCCGAAGGACCGATGATATGGGGAGTGACAGAGTGAGTGTATGAGTAACGGACGCTGGTCGGACGTTTACTGTGTGTAAGTAACCTATCAGTTAAGGCGTTCGTCTGACCGTGAGAGGAAAGACGTCTCGTCAGTTGAGGTGACAATTACAGTTAGACTGTGGCCGTACAGTCAAGAAAAGTGATCGCTTGGACGGAAGTAGTCATTTTTCGGCGTATGAATGAAAACGCATGCAAGATCGTGAGACGAGTTGAGAAAGGAAGGGAACTGCTGCAGAGGGGACGAGTGACGTCAGCGTAGAGCCGCGCTGAGATTGGTCGGTCAGCGTAGAACCGCGCTGGGATAGGCTGGTCAGCGAGAGCCGCGTAGGGATTGGTTGTTTGTCATCGGGACGTAAACAAGGAAGAGAAATAAGGAAAATCGTAGATCTCGAAAATGAAGTGTTTTAAACGTTTAAGGGCAATCTTTAGGAGAGATAGAGGAAACTTGTATGCAGGAGAAGAAGCTCCACCAGAAGGCACACCAGCTTACCATATGGCAGTGAATGTAGGCTTACACTCGATACTATGGATCTCTGAGTGGAATAAGCTAACAGAAGGGAATAAGGAATTGACGTTTCCGAGATACGGGACGTTTAAGCTAGAAGTATTGAACCAACTGAAAGCAGTAAAGCTTGCAACGAGACCTCTACCGAGGCCAACACAGTTCGAAGCCCTTAGTGCATGGTTTAGAACGGCACACGAAAAGAGCTCGAATAGACGCCAAGAAAGAGTGAGACGATCGGTAAAAGCAGTGCAGGATGCTAAATGGGATGAAGAAGCTAAAAAGTGGAGGGTGCAGAAGATAGAAGCAGACAAATTGTACCCAATGCTTGAGGTTACGGGAGAATAGAAACCTCTAGAAGAAGATGAGGATAGCGAGCCGGACGAGGATCTGATAGAGAGGCTATTATTAGATAGACCACCTCCGTACAACAGAGAAGCCGAAAGTCCCGAACTACAGCAAGGGGACGGAGCTAGATGGGGGGAATATAAACCGCTCCCAGTATCAGAGTGGGATCCCAAGAAAGGTGAGGAAGTACCTCAATCTAGTCCCGTACAGAGGGTAGTAGGAAGATTCGTGGTCCAGAAGGTGCCAGAAACGCAGCATGCAAGGTCGTATCAATTGCCAGATGCTCTACAAGTACCTGTTACCATAGGTCCTATAGTGTCAATCTACAACCCAGAGGGAGTCCAGCAGGAGGAACAGGCACGATGGGACAGGGAAAGAGCAGAGATGGAGAGTAGGAATAATATGATCAATTCCCAAAGGCAGTTGCTAGGACCAAGGAGTCGGAGTACCCCATTGGATTCAGCAACGGGTCCCTGGATAGAACAGAGGGAGAGAAGCCAGATGGATCTGAGGGGACCGAAACCGAAAACCTTTAGGGAATTAAGTGAGTATTTGAGGGAATGGGATGCTGCCGAAGAGACTCAGAATAAAAGATTAGAAACAGAAGCAGAATGGAGAGATCAGGATAACAGGATCCTCTCTCACTGCGGAGCTGGCGAAAGCAGCCCGGAGTGGGAGGGAGGGAGTCAAGGAAGCAAGGGAGATACTTGCCGTACCACCGGTGGCAATAGACAATTGTGTGAAGACAAGAGTGTAGGGTGTGGGGGAGTGCCTCGCCTCATTCTTAGTGAGGGAGAACGAAAGACGCAGGAGTACCGAAATAGCTTCAGGTGCACTCACCATGCTCCGGGAGAAAATGCGCGACATTGGATTCACGAGAATATAGAGAGTCGCGAAAGGTCTCGCCATACATCCAGTGATCACGGACGGGATCGCGGGAACATGGAGGACCGTGAAGGACCTTATCGCTTATTGAGTGACACCAGACAGCAAGGGAGTTGCAGTGATGTAGAACAGAACGGAGGATCCTATCTTGCATCTAGAGAGATCAAGCCGAAAAGACAGAATGCAGTAATGGGGAATAGATCATTGTTCCACCATACCCCAAGGGAGGATGGGAAAGCTTGGGATCTAGAGTGGTGGGAACAAAGAGAAACAAGAAGGACGCCTCATAACTCACCTGCACCGAGACGTAGGGCTCATAGTGGGGGTGAGAGGGATGTAAGCGAACCACCTAGGACAGAGGTACTGAAAGCTGAGATAAAGGCAAAACGGCTCGATGTAATGAGTTTAAAATCAGACTTGGATGAAATCATAGACGGCACATTGCCAATGGAAAGGATGGAGCTGTATGATCATGACGAAATACTGTTTATGTCTAAGGATGTTACCCGGAAAGCGAGGTCAGCTCATGAAAAATTATCTGAATTGGCAGACAGGTATATGATAGACATGTCACGAACTAAAGCTTTACAGGGCAACCATAGGCTAAATTGCACGGATCAAGATCTGGATGATCGTAGGACGATTGGGCTGAAAGTACACATAAAGGAACTGATCCTGAGTATTAGAGTATGGAGGGATTTGGATAAATGGGAGGAAAGATGGTCTAAGAGGGGATCCGTCAGGAGGAGTGCACTTGCGAGGTCCCAAGATGGAGAGCTAATGCGAATGGAAGCTTTCCCTTTGCGAGAAATCGCGAACGGAAACTACGTGCATGTACCCTGGAGTAGGGGAGATTTAGCGGCATTTACCAATTCCTTTCCAAAACTCAGAGAGAACCCCGTTGAGTGGTACAAGCAGGTAGAGAGGTTCGTGAAGATCTCTAAGGTACTGTGGATCGATTTGAACACTCTGTTTGATATCGTAGTACCCGGAGATTTGTGGACGGCATGCAAACTTAGTATTGAATGGCCCGCTTGTGAACCCCCGAGGGATGCTCAGACAAATGGTCCATCAGAGAGAGTAATGGGAAAGTACGCGAGAGTAATTGCATGGTTAAAAGAGAAAGTACCAGTGCAAGACATAGACTGGGTTAAGATAGATCGAACAACTCAGGAGCCTAAAGTTCTATGAGAGATTGCTGAAAGCATTCAAACAGTACAGTGGGTTGGATGTAATGGACCCCAAAGACATAGGACAGTTTGTGTCGAAGTTTGTCCTAGGATTGAGGCCAGACATAAGCCTGATGATTCAACAGCATTTGATTTGTTGGCAGAACAAACCTTTAGATGAGATTCTGAGGTATGCGAGGTACTGTAGCGATGAAATAGATTCAAAAGCAAAGAAACTTAAGGAAAAGCTGATGTTGGTACAGATGCAATCAGCTGGAAAGGGTGGACAGCGGCAACAGGGAACAGGAACACCAGTAAAGAAACAGAATAATCAGAGCAGAGATGAGGAAGAAAGACCGAGACCGAGGGTAGATATCGCAACACTGAAAAAGACAACGAGGTGCCATCAGTGTAACGAGGTGGGACATTGGAGACGCGAGTGTCCCTATAATGTCGAGACGGGGGAATTAGAACAGGAGGAGGATGAGGTTCAAACCAGCATGGTAAAGGGAACAGCAGTCCCGAAGGGAAAGTTTATCAAAGGGGGGACTCAGACTCCTCGAGCCCCGTTCCCTCAACCGCCTCGCATTACAAATGGAGGGAAAACCTATAGACAACTGCCACTGTTCGTAGGAGGAGAAGAATGCTACTACGTTGATCCTCTTACGGGGCAACGAGTGAATAGAGAAGAAGACTGTACTCTAGGAGCAGCCCTGGAGGTAGACCAGAGAGGACCATACGTAGAAGCTGAGGTGGCTGGATGTCCTACGACCTTTTTGGTAGATACGGGGGCAACACGATCCACTTTGAGATCGGCGGTAGTCCCAGGTTTGCCAATGTCGGGAGAAACGATTCAGGTGGTAGGAGTCGCAAACAGGAGAATGACGAATCCTCTGACTGAACCAGTGTCAGTAAAGATAGGAAATTACAGTGATGAACATCAGTTTGTGATTTGTGATTCTAGCCCTGTGTGTCTGCTAGGAAGAGATCTGTCGTGTAAACTAAATTGCACAATATATTGCACACCTGAAGGAGTAGAAGTGCAGACTAACGATGATGATGCTGATTTTAAGGTTGTAAACTCGCAGGAATGTGTGGAACTATATCCTACCCTAACGGTGGAGGAGCTTCCACAGGACTTGAAGGAGACAGTGTCAGCTGAGGTGTGGGATTTTACTGGAGAAGAAATAGGACTGATCAAAGGGGTAGAACCGGTAAAGATCATGGTAAAACCCAATGCTGAGTATCCAAGAACACCACAATATAAGTTGACACCGGAGACAATTGCAGGAATAAAGCCTGTGATCGAATCCATGATTAAACAGGGAATACTGAAGGAGATCGTGGGAAGTCCATGTAACTCCCCGATTATGGGTTTGCAGAAGCCTAGTGGGAAATACAGAATAGTGCAGGATCTTCGAAAGATTAATAATATCGTTGTTTCATGTTGTCCAGTGGTACCGAATCCATCAGTAATATTGTTTCAGATACCGTTCCAAGCTGAATGGTTCACAGTGATAGATTTATGCCATGCTTTCTTTTCGATTCCTTTAGATGAGGAGAGCCAGTATCTTTTCGCTTTTAAGCTGGAAAATCGCGTTTTAACATGGTGTCGTATTCCCCAGGGGTATACAGAAAGCCCATCGATTTTTAACCAGCTGCTGAAGAAAAATCTTGAAAGTCTAGTACTGCCCAAGAACTCGGTTCTAGTCCAGTACATAGACGACCTCCTAGTAGCGTCAGAAACTGAGGAAGCTTGCAAGGTAGACACCATCACCTTGTTAAATCACTTGGCCGAGAACGGACACAAGGTGTCTCCAAGTAAATTGCAGTATTGTCTGACTGAAGTGCAATACTTGGGCCACAGGATTGAAAAGGGAAAACGGAAGGTGTCTCCAGACCGAATAGAGGCGATCATGAAAATGAACGCGCCTAAAACACAAAGAGAAGTCAGGATGTTTCTAGGCATGGTCGGTTATTGTCGGCAGTGGATAGCCAACTTTTCACTGAAGGCAAAACCGTTACTACAACTGACGCACAAAGGAGTAAGTGATCCGGTACCATGGGACAAAGATTGTTTGATGGCATTTTTGCAGCTGAGGGAGGACTTGTGTCGTGCCCCGGCTTTGGGAATGCCTGATTACGAAAAGCCATTCTTGCTTTACTGCTGCGAAAGAGAAGGTTGCGCTTTAGCAGTTTTGGCCCAGATACACGGCAATGCGCGTAGGCCAGTTGCTTACTTTTCGGCTACATTAGACCCAGTAGCCGCAGCGTTGCCCGGATGTCTCAAATCCGTAGCTGCAACGGGTGTCAGCATTGAAAGATGTGAAAGTGTGGTAATGGGACATCAGTTAGTGGTGTACGTACCGCATTCTGTGGAATTGTTAATGACCAGGACTAAGACTCAGCATTTGACGAATAGTAGGCTCACACGCTACGAGCAAGTCATATTGGCTGCTGAGAATTTGACCCTAAAGAGATGCTCTGTCTTGAATCCTGCTACTTTGATGCCACTTCCAAATGATATTGATGAGGAAATCTGTACAGATCATGACTGCCTTGATGTGACTGAACTATGCACCAAACCGAGACCAGATATCGTAGATGAACCATTGACTGACCCCGATGAAATATTCTTTGTTGATGGTTCATGCGTAAGAGACGATATCGGTCAGCTGAGAGCAGCTTATGCAGTTTGTACAATTACTAGAGTTGTGGAAGCCGCCTGCCTGGAAGGAGTACATTCCGCTCAGGTAGCTGAAATTATTGCTTTGACCCGTGCCTGTTTGGCAGGTAACAAAATTCGAGTCACCATATACACCGATAGCCAGTATGGTTTCGGGGTAGTTCACGACTATGGGCAGTTATGGTCTCAAAGAGGTTACATGACCTCCTCGGGTTCTCCTATTAGGAATGGAGAATTCGTGAGATTATTGTTAGAGGCATTACAAGGTCCGACAGCCATAGCGGTTGTCAAATGTGCCGCGCACACGAAGAATGTAGACTTTGTGTCGCAAGGCAACAGATATGCCGACGAAGTTGCACGTTATTGTGCAGAACAAGGTTATTCTCACACCAATGTAGAAGTGGGGGGAATACAGGAAAGAACTGAATTGACTATGTTGTTAGACACTGTAGATACGTGGGACGAATTAAAGTGTGTTCAGGAAAATGCTCCAGATGATGAGAAAAAGGGCTGGGAAACAGCTGGATGTACTAAAAGTGAAATGAATTTTTGGATTTCTGCAGATGGGAGAGCAGTTTTACCAAACGAACTTGTTAGTCCAATGGCAAGGAAATTGCATGGATCAGCACACATAGGTAGAGATGCTATGGTGAGAGTATTCAGACAAACGTGGTTTAATCCGAAGTTTAGAGTAGCGGCAGAAGCAGTATGTCAGCGTTGTGCGATCTGTCAGCAACTAAACGTAGGAAAGAGAACACCAGTCACGTTGAGTCACATAGGGAGGTCTGGGGGGCCTTTTAATAGAATGCAGCTGGATTTTATTGAAATGCCCAAGTGCAATCGACTCAGATATGTCTTAGTGATTGTCTGTATATTTTCTAGATGGGTTGAAGCTTACCCGACACGTAGGTGCGATACACTTACAGTAGCAAAATTGTTGCTTAGAGAGTTGATACCGAGGTTCGGGGTGCCATCCTCTTTGGAATCGGACAGAGGAACTCATTTCAACAGCGAAATAGTGAAGATGCTATGTTCAGCCTTGAGTATTGACCAGAAGCTCCATTGCAGTTATCGACCAGAAGCTTCGGGGATCGTAGAGCAAATCAACAGCACAATTAAATCCAGACTCGCCAAAGTTTGTTCATCGACATCTCTGAGTTGGCCAGATGCACTTCCATTGGTTCTTATGAGCATACGTAGCACACCAGATAGAAAAACAGGTCTCTCTCCACACGAGGTGCTAATGGGGAGAGCTATGAGATTGCCATCGGTTCCGACTGCAGCGTTGTTGAACATCACAGACGATTTGATCTTGGACTACTGCAAGGGACTATCTGATGCCATTCATTCTGTGTCCCTCCAGTTCCAGGCTGCAGAGGTTCCATCAGCACAAGACTTGTGCCATGACTTGTGTCCAGGGGACTGGGTCCTGGTGAAGAAGCATGTCAGGAAGAACTGTCTAGACGTGCGCTGGCGAGGACCGTTCCAAGTCATACTAGTTACGAACACTGCAGTAAAGTGTGGAGGCTTGCCCAACTGGATACACGCCTCACACACCCGAAGAGTTCCAACACCTCTGGAAGAAACAGCTCCTCTCTCGGATGAGAATCCAGCAGAAAGCGGAGAAGCCACAGAGGGGGAAAGCCAAGCTGTAGAGGTGATCGAAGAGACTGAGCCTGTGTCGGAGCAGGCTGACGACGGTCAGGACACCAGTGAGACCGAAGTCGTCTCAGAAGAGGAGAGTACCTGGGAGTTCGAATCAGATACCGAACAAGCTGTGAGTGATCAAGAAACAAGTCCAAGGACAAGGAGCAGGAGGACAAGGAGTGACGAAGCTAGTTGGCCGGAGAGAAGGAGAAGGCCAAGCTTAAAAGCAAATCAAGAGAGAACCCTTGTCCCGATCTCCGAAGATTCAGGGCCAGAAGAAGAAGCCACGGATTCAGGCTCTGAGAGTCCAAGAAGATCAAGAAGGGTACGTGTGCCCTGCAGAAGGTACGCCACCCCAGAGTGGACTTATCTAGCAGATGTCTTGGGGACAGAAATCTGGGAGAGTGAAAGAAGTGAAAGTGATCAATCTCGATCCATTTGTGGCAGTGGAGATATGGATGTTGACGCCTGGAATCGAGACTGAGGGGTTACTGACTTTCACACTTCCCATACCCCCTTACCTGAGTCGGATCAAAGATCTAGTACTAAATCGATTAGAGTTTCCGACTTTTGGTCATCAAATACCAGAACAAGAAGAAAAAGTCATTCGTTTAGAATTATTGGAACTTGTTATTAGAGCTGCAGGTACGGGAATTATTGTAGATGCCTAAAGACTTTTGTGTTTAAGCTATAAAAGAAGAAGATAACCTAGCGCCGAGTGGAAAGAAGAATAAAATTAGGGATTACATTTAGAGGACGGAGAAGGGTTAGGGTTGTCTATTGTTGAATAAAAAGACATTGTTGTGAAAAGAGACTTTTGTTTATAAAGAGCACTTTACAGACTGAGAAAGCAAATAAAGCAAGACAAAGACTCGAAAAGAAACTTTTCTTCGAAAAAGAAAGAGCTACGCTGTTTTGATAACATGGAGAATGGCAACCCAAACCGAAAAGCCAAATGCATAGTAGGTACACTAATAGCGGTAGTAATTTTTCTTATTATTACAGTAGTTACCACATCATACATGGTAGGACATGCAAGTGAAACAGAGACAACAAATGTAAAGCCTGTAACGACTTTGAAACCTGCTCTTGTTGAGAAGAAGGAGGAGAGCAATGTAATTCGTGAAAAGGCGTTACTGGCAGATGAAGCTCGTAGGTTACACGTAGACGAGTCACAGGGAAATTTTAGGTCAAATGCATATGCCAAGCTATTGTATGAGTATATCGATGCCATGGAGGCCAAAGAATGTTATGTATGTATGCAATTGCCGGCTTCCGTAGATGAAGGCATCAGATATCATCATCTCCCACTAACATATGGGATAACATGTAGTTTATTGCTCAGTATATTTTATGGTAGAGAAGGGTTCGAGTACTACTTTTCAAATTATGATTCGGTACTGCCTGAAGTCCCGAATTATAAACAAATGAATAAGTGGGACTATTACAAAAAGGAAGATAGATTGACAAAGTTCTTTCTTCCTTGGGATACATTAGATACTTCATATGCACGCAGAAATAATCTGACTTGCAAAGTGTCAGAGGTAGAGAAAAAGTTCATAGGACAAGTAGATGACCGATACAGAAGGCAGAAGATTCTAAAAATGTCAGGACAGTGGAAAACAGATTGGACCGAAGAAGAAAAAGCACACAAGAAGAAGGGTAGCAATGGTCCAATAGCTTTGGATAGAACGCAGAAAGGAAAGTTATGCTTAACTCGAAGCAAGACGTATTATGAGAGTGTATTTGTAGGTGAAGTAAATTGCGAACATGCTTTTAGGTTAGAGTACTATACGAAAGATTTTATGAAAGGGATGCAAGCGATTCCTAATGTATATTTTGTATGTGGAAGAAATGCCTATGTAAAACTGCCTGACAATTGGTATGGTTCGTGTTACTTGGCAATTGTCTTCCCCAAAATATATCATGCAAAGGATTTAGCGATCATAGAAGGAAAGGCTTCGACAAGAACGAAAAGGGAAGTAGGAGATGCTAAAGTAGTTGGAGACATATTTGGAGCAATGTTTCCTATGTTAGGTTTAATACTTAACGATGTTAAGATCAGGAGACTAGCTACAGTTGTAGATAGATTATCTGCAAGTACTGCAAGGTCATTGATGCTAGTAGAAGGAGAGATGCAGTCGATTAGAGCAATGGTTCTTCAGAACCGTCTTGCTTTAGATGTACTGCTAGCAAAAGAGGGCGGAGTCTGCAAGGCTTTGAAGGTCCAAGAATGTTGTACTTACATTCCAGATAATTCAAAACCACTTGAGAAAGTCATACGGAACATTACAGAGATACATAAAGAAATCGCAGATTTAACAAAAGTAAATGTTTGGGAGAAAGTAGGTCATGGAGTAGGAAAAGTTGGAAATTGGTTTGCCAATCTTGGTAAAAGCGTTGTGTGGTACATATTAAAACCTGTATTAATAGTATTGATTTGCATAATTACATTGTTAGGGTTAGTGAAATTGTACAAATGGTATAGGTCGAACCGGTTACAAAGATCCATGAGAGAGCAAGAAAGGAGATTAGCTGCTTTACAAGATCAACAGTATAAAAGTTTAAGAGCTCTTGAAACGATAAAAAGAGGGAATCTTGTAACTAGTTCTGTGTAAGGTGTTATTCAAATTGCAGTTAGTGATGACTCCTAGAGGTCATCAAAGGGGGGAACTGAGAGAGCGCAATTTGAATAAAAAGTATGTATGTACCATATTCACAAGCATATAACGCAAACGTAGAATCTATAACGTGAAGTTAACACTTGTAGTAAAAGTAGCCGATGTAACCAATGTAGTAGGAAATGTATCTGTATCTATTCTATAAAGTGTATTAGAATTAGAAAGGCCCGTATACATAGTGGGCTAATATAGAAATGTATAGAAATGCTTAAGAACAGTAGAACGTGCAAAACTGAATATACGTGTGTAATTATTAAACGGAAAGAAGACGAAACGTAAAGCGAAGAAATGTGCAAAGTATGTATAGCACTATGTAAGCACGAGAATATAATGTTGTATTCTATGTAGAATGCATTTGCGTATAATCATTGCTTTGCTAAATTCGATTATATATAAATGTGTGTTAAAGGTTATACTGTGTAGAAGGGTTTTTGTAGGAATGTTAGAAAGGTTTGGTCATGTGTGATTTTAACCTAACTGACCAAGAGTTCGCAGGAGTGTAGTCCGCTGCATATAATTTAGTGGTCTCACAGGAATCGTGGATAGCCTTGATCTGAATGTGCGAGACAAGAGTCAAAGGTCTTGCTAGATTTAAGGTGACAATGCTGGACGAAGTTTATGGCCTAAGTGAGATAAGAGACGCTTGGAATTTGAGTCTTGTTTAGAAATGACCGTTCACAGGACCAAATGAGGTTAAGAATACAGTCGTAAAGAATAAAGGTCTGTTGAGGTGATAGACTTTGCTCTGAAAGTGTCAATTGGAATGTCAATGAAGTCACCAGCAAGAAGACGAAGATGGTGCCTACGAAGCAAGGTCAACTTAACGGACGACGCGAAGAGATGAAGCTATGGAAAGAACCAGAAATGACATCATATGTATGTGTACGTGGTGGGCGTCAGAGGGGCGTTTCACCCATACTGTGATTGTGTATTTAGGGACAGCACCCTGGGGAGAAGAGCAAGCGAAGAGGAGCGAAGAGCTCAGAGCGCAGAACAGAAGATCAGAGCGCAGAGCGCAAGAGAGCAGTAGGCCGAGGACCCTTAGAGAGCGGATGGGTAGGCAGAGAGGGTACTGCTTCTCGATATAAGTTACCATTAGAGGCTAAGAGAGTTTGAACTTCTTTGGAAGTCAAACTGCTGACACCTTTTTTAGGTAAGGAACTTGCGAAGTAGGGATGTCACCTAGTACAGAGTAGGGACAGAATTAACTTGTTTATTCTCTTTTTGTAGATGACGCAACGGAACCACTTTGTGTCTATGCTTTTTAATCTGCTGATACTGGAATTGATATTAATTGTATTCTTTTGTAGACTGAGGTTCTTTAGGGAATTTATGTTCCTTTTAGTTCCTGTATACTTGTTGAATCTTATCCTGAGAGGATTGTATATGCACTTAATTCTGATTTTATATTAAACTTTTAAACTTTATCAGTCGTAAGTGGTTCTTCAGAGTTGCGTCAGTCTATGGGGTTGATTTAACCTATGTGGGGTTGTCTTTTACTCAATGACAGAAAATAATCGATCCAAAATAGATGAATGAGATAGGTATCTAAGTGATCAGAAAAGGTATCAAAATCTCATTCCCCGCACTATATAACTGCTTTCATTTATTACAACAGTGTCAAACGTATTTGTATTGGACAATTACAAAAAAATTCGTTATGTCTTGTTTTTTCTGCTTATGCCCCTGTGTGTTCTCTGTTCTGCCTATGATTACTATTGGTATATTGTTTATGAATTCTTTTGCTCATGTAACGTAGTTTTGTTTGTGGCTATAAAATAAAAACATTGTTTTTTAAAAAGAGACACAGTCTTTCAGTTTTTTTACTATATGCCTCATGTTACTTGTCCTCTAGGACATCTTCTGGTGTAGGTGTTAGTGGTGCACACTTCTAGGTTGCGCATTCAGCACCTCATCTGGTGGGCACCGGATTGCAGGCAGTGGCCCCGTCTCTCGGATCTCGTCCCAGGGGAGGTACAACATGGCATGCATTGTCAGCAGTCACACGCCTCTTGCAGTTGAGGGCCTCTACTATGGCAGGGTTGTCGGTCTTGCAGGACTTGCAACACAGTGGCAGAACAGGTTCAGCTGGTCATGTTGCAGTAAAGCTGAAGGACACACAACCGCTCTGGGATTTTACCGATTCTTCATGCAGTTCACCACATGAACCATGCAGAAAGACCAGGTAACCCCTCAATTTAGGTTGGCACATATCACACTCCTGATCACAAGTATGTTCTTCTGGGTGCTCCACACTCCAGGAATATGGCTGGGCATTTTGTGAAAGTTGAAGAAATTGATGTACATAGACAGCATTCATTCCCCTCCTTCTCCCACTCCTCTCCCTGTGAGCACCATGAATACTGTAAACTATTGACCGTATCACCCTGCCAGTAAGAGCCCATACCCCTATGCATATGTACAGCCATTCTAGGCACCATGGCCTTTTACCCATTGGAATCCCCGGTTTCCCTCCTGCGCGTATCTTAAACCCCCTCTCTCATGCATAGACCATGAAACCCTCTCCCTCTGCGCGACCCTGCTGTGAAAGGCAACTCTCCTGCTTGACCCGCACAAACCCCCCCCCCATTCCCTCTTGAAGAGGCATCCTTCGCCTTGGCTGACGTAGCCCTCCCCAGCTGCACCCGACTGCCCCCGCTCTCTCATGTACGGGTCATCAGATCTCTCTCTCTCTCTGTGTGACTCTGTCCCTGTGTCCACCCTGGCTACCCCTCCCTTCTCCTCACATGGGCAAGTCATAAACCTTCTTCTTCTGCAAGGCCCTGTCCTTGAGAGTCACGGCCGCGCCTGACCAACACCTCCTTTCCTTCCATGAATACCCCTCTGTTGACGAGCCTTCCCTCCGCGCTCGATTGTCCACGCGGCATGAATACCACTCCTTTGATGACCCCTTCCCCCGAGTCCGGCTGACCACACATGTCCGAGGCCATCGCCTGAGCCAGGAGATACCATTTACTGCCCTTATTGTATGAAGTCACTCCCCTTCAAAGGATCCACTATTGATCCTAGCCACCCCACCCCCGGGGCTATGATCAGGCGTGCACATCCTACGGAACACTCAGCTGCGTGATTGCCCTCCCCTCTTATCAGCAGGTCAAGGGTCCCCATTGTGAACATATGTGGGGTAGGATTGACACGAGGATTATAGGGATGTCTTTCTTTTGCGTCATACTGTCCTGATTGTACTATCAAGTGTTTTGTAAGGTATAAAAGCAAGAGTCTCAGCTCACTTGTTAGAGCACCTCCCGAAAGACACTGTGTTTCGTGTCCGAAATGACTGGCTCTCCTCATGAGAATTAAACTCTGTTCTTGATTCCTGCTTCCAGCGCCCGTCTCTTTATTTGGTAATTATTCAACATGGGAACTAAGAGGCGGTTTGCGCCAGCGGCCTGGGCATCGATAGAATTATGGGCTCATGTTCCACAATTGGCGTCCCAACGCGGGGTCCATCAGTGACATAAGGTTCGGTAAGAGAGATCCAGACGAAGAAGTGAACATCTAAATGATCGGGGTATGCCTGCCTTGAGAGGGCCCTCGCCCGGCTGCCGATCGAAAGAACTTCGCCAATTCTGAACGGACCTCTCTTGAGTGACCTATTGTCCTGACTGGAATCCCACAGGAATGCTACATGGAGTAAGAGAACGATCGGGCGCTGGAGGAGGGAGATGAAGAACTGTCCGTATGGTCCGGTCCGGGTAAGATTAAGTAGGGTGTTTTTACGCCTGATTGGTAGGGTGGTTCTATCCACCTGATTGATTGATTGTTTGTATTGAAATCGGTATTTGTATACTGATATTGTTGGTATTGGTTCATTTAGCTTTGAATGCTACTTGACATATTGGTTCTCTTTTGAGAACGAGACATTCTCTGTTTGCAAACAGCGGCGAATAGGAACGTCGTCCCTCTTTGCAGATAGAGAAGGGTAGGTAATGCAGACTTTTGTCCCCGTTGTAATCCGTCATGCCTACTTTTCTCCCCACTGGATTGTTTGAAATCGATTAATAATCGATTGTTGCTCTTTGAGATCTTCCCTGTCTACAAACTGAGACGAGTAGAAATATTCTGTCTTCCTTTCTGGATAGCGAAGGGCAGGTAATGCAGACGTTTGTCCCCGTTGTAATCCGTCATGCCTGTTTTTCTCCCCACTGATTGGTTGGTTGCCTGGACATTGTTGTTCCAGGAATTGTTTCGTTTGAGGTATTTTCTGCTTGCAAACAACGTGGAGTAGAAATATTCTATCTAGTCTTTGCAAGTAGTAAAGGGTAGGTTATGCCCCTTTGTGAATTCGTCAGTCCTACCCACTCCCCACTGTTTGGTTATTTGGGGGGTAGCTCGCATGGTCCGCCCAGGAGACTACCCTTATGGAGGACATATGCTCCCCGCTCATGGGCCATTTAGTGGAAGTAGACCATCTGGTCCGTCCAGGAGGCTACCCTAGTAAGTGGAAGTACATCGCTCGGTCTGTCCAGGATGATACCCTAATGAAGGAATATATGTTCCCCTTTTTGATCTATAATCTAGTTCCACCCCGGACCATTTTATTGGAGGGAACTCGTCTGGTCCGTCCAGAAGTACCCCCTAGTGAAAAGGACACATAAAAATATGAAGTGATCACCATTCCCTACTAACAGAAAGCTTTAGCTCGAAACACGCTAAGGAAGAGAAAGAAAAATAAAAAGAAATCAGGCTAAGTCAGTAACCCCCTGATGAGCTTTTGACTTCACTAAAAATAAGAAACATTAGAAATAGTTCGTAATAAGAAATATAAAATGGCGAAAAGTTTGGCAGCAAAAATAGCCACGAGGTAGCTAGGCTCTACTGCCTATTCCTGCTCCCAACATGTCTGCCTCATTGCCCGCCACGCCCAAAATAACGGTCACATGAAATAGAAACAATTCAATAGGTACCTACCCCCATTCCGGAAGCTCCCGAAATGCAACAGGTCCGCGGTTACACCCATCCGGAAGGCGAGGCCTCGAGGCACGAGGGGCCCGCCTGGCCACGGTCAGTAGGAGATGATGTTGGGCAGGCGGTCCAAAGGATGACAAGGACCTCTCCATCTCTTCTCTTCTGCCGCCCTGCAGGCCGCGGGGAGAGAGGGGGCTGTCTTGCCTCGGCCACCGACCACCCCTCTCTCTCACCCGATCCGGCTTTCGTTGATGGGCGAAGCCAAGGCAAGGATGGCGGCATTTCTTTGTGCTATAATGGCCGCAACTACACCCAACGCCTGACAGTTGCAAGTAGTCCCGTCACATGCCATCGCCTGCATAGTTACAGGTAGTCCCGCCACATGTCGACGCCTGGACAGTTCCAGGTAGTCCTGCCACATGTCAAGAGAAAAGGGGGGGCTGTCTTGCCTCAGCCGCCGACCACCCCCCCCCATCTTCAATGGCTGGCACGGCCAATATCGAAGCGACGGAGCCGAGGAACGGCGCGGGGTCGCTGGAAGGGGGAGGCGGCGCGAACGAGCCTCCCCCACCTCCCTCCAGGTGGAGGCTTCCAGCGACACCCCAATGCTCTTACTTAAAGAGGGTCAACATCAAAAAGCGGTCTTCTGCCCAGGACGGGCACACGCTCCATGCCTTCTCTCCTCAACCTTGAAGATTCTATAAGAGCCGGGGGGCACCCTGATCCCTCCGCATGGGCGCCCCCGACCCCTTCACTGGGAACCACGACATCGGTGCAACTCCTGCCGGCGCCAGCCTCGGATTGGAAATGGCTAAAATGCAGCCACGGCACAGACTTGTTCAGTTCCGGAGGAACACCAGAATGACCCGGTAGGGAAATTGTTGCCGCCCTCCCCACTCTTTGACTAATGGTCCATATTTGTTAGACTGTTAACCACATAGCACAAAACTTTTTGAACTGCCAACGGAAGGTTCTGGGCCAACCATGCGAGACTAGAGACATTCTGACTGTGCTGGAACTCGCCTGACCCCACCCAAAATGGCGCCGACACAAAATGAGACGTTTTAAATAAACTTTGTTGCACCCTGATTGCGCAGCTTTTTGTCCCGAGATATATATGCAGTTTTTGGATAATGAAAGTAGATATGAAGGATGTTGAGTATGTGCTTGGACAATGAACTGACTTAGGGTGGGTACTGATTATGATTTGGAAAATGAATTGGTGTAATTTAGGTAATGAATGAACATTGGATAATGAATTTATGAATTTATTAAAGATGAATTACTGACATGCATCATGCTTGCTCTGTAGGGAAGTTTTAATACGATTTTGTTGCACTGCTGCACTTTATGCAATGAACTGCCACCAATTTCGTTTATTAAAAGTATTTTGAAAAAGAAAGCATGGTTGTAGCAGTTGCATTAATGAGTTTTGGATGCCTTACCACTGTGAGCGAAGAATAAGTATGATGAAGGATGTAGATCAAAAGGGATCAGATATTTAGCAGCTACATTATGTGTCACAGGCAGCCGGAAAAGTGTTTTAGACACCCTTAAAACGACACCACGGAAATGCCACCTGACCGTCACCCTAGCACCCGATAAAGAGGGTTACGACCAAGTAACTCATGTAGATACGCAGATCGTCAATGATTATCTATCTGACATTACTGGTCCCTCTGGGCTTAAACGCCGAGATGGTAACGAAATGCAGTACGTGGAGATAGGTCGAGTAAGTGGTAGGTAAAAACGTTTTCGGACTACTGCATGCTGATGTACTTTGAATGCTGCCCCCCCCACCCCCTCTTTTCCCTCCCTTCTGCAGGTCACGTCAGAACGGCGGCTGAAGTGTGGAAGAGCGATGGTCGGACCACCGACGAAAAGGGAAAGAGGGAATAAGTGTGTAGTCCTCATAACGATAAGTTTTAAAAAAGACGTGGACTTAAACATGACTGTTCCTCCTTAGGACATAGCGACTGAGAGGATGGACTGACATAGAAATTGGACAGGTACTGAATGACGAAAAAATGACTAGAAATGACGCATTAAATAATGTAACTGGACATTTGACTAGGTAGGGAAAGGACAAAGGAAAATATACGGGTAAGGGTTGCCACGGCACCACCCGTCTAGGAAGTTAGAAATGTTGCTGATGTTCAAAATGCACTGCCCCCTTTCTCACACTCTTATAGATATAGCCAAGCTGCCCGACTGTTCTCCCGATCAATACTTGCCGTTGCCTCAGCCTGGAGAACTTCCCACCAAAGGAAGGAACTGAAAATGGTTTAAGATCCAACCATGGGTAACTAGCACGACCAGGTTAATTTCTGATCGACCAACCGAGGTGTGAGTATTGGTAATTGGGAACGCTCGCAGACGTGACAAGCGAGAAGAAAAAGGAGGGAAGGGTAGAAAGAGCTAAGCACGTAGATAAATAGGATAGTAAAGATACGTAGGATATATAAAACAGATCTTGTAGGCTAACAATTGTTTCCTGTCTTGTCGTGAATGTCTTATATATGTGTAATACATGTGCCGTCTTCCCTGTCTGAGCTTGTGTGTGTGTAATGTACGGATTTATGTCTTCCCTCTGTCTGTATCTGCGTGTTACCTGACCTTTGCTGTTCTGTGTTGTGAGCGCACTAAATGATCTATTTTCGTACACGTCTCTCTCTCTCTCTCTCACCACCCCTTATCTCTCTCTCTCTCTCTCTCTCCCCCTCTCTCTACATGTCATACGTGTACCGAATGGCTCGTTTAGATTGCGGACGATTCTCACTCTCTATGAGAGTCTCCCTATTTTCTCTCCCTCTTTTTGGTAAAATTGTGCCCCACCGGCACCAGTCTGATTTGATACATATTGAATGCGAAGGTGTTCAGCGAAATTGACCGAAACTAAAATGATTGTATCTCGCCATATTACTGCCTCTCCTTTCTGCAAAATGAATGAACTTGAATTGGCTGAACAAGAAAGGACAGGTAAGACGACTAAAGTCCCCCAAATCTGGCCATTTATAGGGGAACTGTATGTCCATGGCACCTTATGTCTGTTCTTCAGAGACGAACGCCAACGTCTAGATTGACCCCCAATGCCCAGATTGCCCCACCCCCCCCCCTTTTGCACCCAAGCGCGAGCACCCGAAGCATCCCCGCCCCATTTTTGATAGACCCCAGTTGCTGTCCCGAATATAAACATGATGACCATGAGTAACTGTTGACCATCGAGCAAATATTGTTCTGCCTGACTCTCGATGATGGCACCCCCGCCCTGTTTGAAAAGGTTAGCCAGTCCTGAAGTGAAATGCTCCGTAATGTTGAATATGATGTAATGCACAGTTGATGGGAATCTCATTTTATCCTCACTTGAGTTATAAATAGGACGATGAATAAACATGCCATGAACTCAGTAGGAATGCTGACACATGCACTGCTTGGTAATGGACCTCTGACTGTGACCAATGAGCGTATCTCCCAAATGCGTAGAATTGAGGGAGGAATTCACATGCGTAGATATCTTCTTCTGCCATTTCTCTAAAACCTTGTCTTGTACCTATTCAAAGATTCACGATCACCGAAGGAGATGGGTCAGATGTGACGTACAGCCCGACTGCGGATCTTGGGACACGTGTGACCTCGACCAAAGGTGAAGCCGCAGAGCAACAGGATACGGGACGAGACCGCAATTTCAACGTGGAAAATGAAAAATGATGGGCCGCCTTGAAGCCCTCCGTCTGCTAACCCACGTGTGCCTGGAGTCTCCGTCCCCCTTCTTTGGGCTCGATTGATGGGCCTGCCTGCTTGTTATCCTTTGCTCCCTTGGTCCCTTTTGTGTGTCCCAGGAACTCTGACCCAACTCCGCTCGCTCTCTCTCCTATCGACTATTTGAACCATGCTCACCCTCTTTTCCACGTGACTTTTTGCCAAAGGGAAGAACTGCCTTCATATGGGAATAGGGTGTTGCCACAGAAATATAGGTGCCGAGCATAAGGCGCCGCCAAACGGACTGTTTAGGGAACAGGACTGTGGTCTAACAGCAGAGGACTGACCGCACCCTGCAACGCGTAAGGATAGAACCGAGCTGGACCTATAGCTCCACCGCCGGTGCTCAACAGCGCCAACAAAAGTACACGGACTAGAGCCTACCAGTGATGGCTCAATGATAAAAAGACACTGTGACGAAGAAATATCGTGTATTGAACTGAATTCCGCTCTCAACTACCTGGTCAAAACTGTTCATTGGTCACATTTTTAAGTTAGAAGGATTTATGCTATGTAGTGCGTTTTATTGTCAGGAACACAACGAAAATGCAATTTCCTATGTGCTGCATTCTGCCCATCACCTCGACTGTCTATGATTGTACGCCAAATGTTAGTATCGACAAAATGCTAATTCATCAACGATGCCTGTCTACCTGTAAACCCATCAATTGCAAAAATGACTGCTGTTATGTAAAAAGGGGCGACTGTGAAAGTTGAAGAAATTGATGTACATAGACAGCATTCATTCCCCTCCTTCTCCCACTCCTCTCCCTGTGAGCACCATGAATACTGTAAACTATTGACCGTATCACCCTGCCAGTAAGAGCCCATACCCCTATGCATATGTACAGCCATTCTAGGCACCATGGCCTTTTACCCATTGGAATCCCCGGTTTCCCTCCTGCGCGTATCTTAAACCCCCTCTCTCATGCATAGACCATGAAACCCTCTCCCTCTGCGCGACCTTGCTGTGAAAGGCAACTCTCCTGCTTGACCCGCACAAAACCCCCCCCCATTCCCTCTTGAAGAGGCATCCTTCGCCTTGGCTGACGTAGCCCTCCCCAGCTGCACCCGACTGCCCCCGCTCTCTCATGTACGGGTCATCAGATCTCTCTCTCTCTCTGTGTGACTCTGTCCCTGTGTCCACCCTGGCTACCCCTCCCTTCTCCTCACATGGGCAAGTCATAAACCTTCTTCTTCTGCAAGGCCCTGTCCTTGAGAGTCACGGCCGCGCCTGACCAACACCTCCTTTCCTTCCATGAATACCCCTCTGTTGACGAGCCTTCCCTCCGCGCTCGATTGTCCACGCGGCATGAATACCACTCCTTTGATGACCCCTTCCCCCGAGTCCGGCTGACCACACATGTCCGAGGCCATCGCCTGAGCCAGGAGATACCATTTACTGCCCTTATTGTATGAAGTCACTCCCCTTCAAAGGATCCACTATTGATCCTAGCCACCCCACCCCCGGGGCTATGATCAGGCGTACACATCCTACGGAACACTCAGCTGCGTGATTGCCCTCCCCTCTTATCAGCAGGTCAAGGGTCCCCATTGTGAACACATGTGGGGTAGGATTGACACGAGGATTATAGGGATGTCTTTCTTTTGCGTCATACTGTCCTGATTGTACTATCAAGTTTTTTTTGTAAGGTATAAAAGCAAGAGTCTCAGCTCACTTGTTAGAGCACCTCCCGAAAGACACTGTGTTTCGTGTCCGAAATGACTGGCTCTCCTCATGAGAATTAAACTCTGTTCTTGATTCCTGCTTCCAGCGCCCGTCTCTTTATTTGGTAATTATTCAACATGGGAACTAAGAGGCGGTTTGCGCCAGCGGCCTGGGCATCGATAGAATTATGGGCTCATGTTCCACAATTGGCGTCCCAACGCGGGGTCCATCAGTGACATAAGGTTCGGTAAGAGAGATCCAGACGAAGAAGTGAACATCTAAATGATCGGGGTATGCCTGCCTTGAGAGGGCCCTCGCCCGGCTGCCGATCGAAAGAACTTCGCCAATTCTGAACGGACCTCTCTTGAGTGACCTATTGTCTTGACTGGAATCCCACAGGAATGCTACATGGAGTAAGAGAACGATCGGGCGCTGGAGGAGGGAGATGAAGAACTGTCCGTATGGTCCGGTCCGGGTAAGATTAAGTAGGGTGTTTTTACGCCTGATTGGTAGGGTGGTTCTATCCACCTGATTGATTGATTGTTTGTATTGAAATCGGTATTTGTATACTTCTCCTGCAGGGCCAGGCATACTCCATCCCTCTCTGAACATTCAGATAGGCTTTTAGGTGGTAGACAGACCTTCAGCACTCAGTAAGTCGTGCAGACTTCAGGTGATATATTCTCAGTTGGAGACTGGCTGTCAGACATACATCAGCCCGGTATAACATCAGTCATTTAAGTGCTACGTTGAGCACTCTCTAGGTCAAGAAGAACTTGGACCCTGAACAACGTTGGATGATATGGGCACCGCCTTTATGTTGATTCTTTCAAAACCAGCATGCTATCACCACTGCTTGACGACAACCCAAGACATGGACAACAGTGCCATGTCAAGACAGTGGGTACATTTGGTGTGCTCTTCCATGCCCCAGTACAGGTTCAGGACCAGAGTCATCGTTGACAGGCCGAGGCTTCAGCATATATGCTAGATATGCGATGCATGCTAGGCCAATGAAAAATCAGGGTACCAGTTTCAAGGGCAGCTGGGCCACTCAACGCAGGGGAAATGCTGTTTAACGATGATGGGGACATCCTGTACCAAGGCTTCCTTCAAATGAGGATCCATTGGTAATATGTGGTTATGATCTTGGCACACTATGCAGGATCAATGATTCCCCTCTCTCTAATACATGCTTTATATGACATCTCATCTACATAGAGTTGGATAGACCCTGCCCAGACTTTTTTCCTTAGCTCTTGACTAGGTGTGTTTCATGTTGCTTATATCCACTATTTGACCTGACTTCATTCTGTGATAATCTAGGCATGGTGAACTCATGCACAGCCCGGTAACTGTTAAGCATAATTAAAATAAAAGCTAAAAACATGCATGTTTGTGGAGTTATTGACGAGAGGTCGTAACAGTGTAGCAGATGAGAGGCTCTCGGCTGGCTCTACTGTTCACATTGTGATATTGAATACAACAGTAAGTTGTGATAAATATAATGCTATTTTGATTTTTTTGTGATTGTCACAGTATACTGCCATTGAATAGTGTGAGTGCATGGCATCAGGTGATTGTGACAATGATGAGTAACATTGTGTGAGACTAAAATCTCACTAAACGTCTTAAAAATACAATTCTACAGGGTAGAGGGTAGAGGGTTTAATTTAGAATCAGTATGGATTCTTGTTTACAATTCTTTAAAAAAAAGCGAGGACCTTATTAGTATCTAAAGAGCCTGCCCTCACGCCTTTTTTCTTCCATAACCCTGACCTTCCTGCTTCTTTACCTCCCTTTTACAGGTTGTTTTCAACCATAATTTCTCTTTTTTCCCTTTTTTCTTATTTGTCGCTTCCTTGTTATTTTTCCCTTTACTGCCTTTTCCCTCTCTTCCTATTGGTCAAAGTCTGAAGATTAAAAATAAGCCCTGGTCCCAAAAGCAACTGTGGTCGTAGCCCCCTGACTCTTCTGCGTCAAACCAGGATACAGCTAAAGGCGAATAGCTTGCTAAGTATGGCCGCCGCCTGGGCCTGCCGTTGACAGGGCTGTTGTCGAGTGAGAGTGAGTGGGATCATTTGTTAAGTGCGTGAAGGCGGTGTCCCGCCTTTTCAAATCCTTCGGGTCATTAGTCTTGAAACAGGCGCGCTGGAGCTGTCATCACCACAGCAGAAGGATGCGTCTTTGAAAAACGCTGTGCACATGATATGGCTGCCTTTCGGGTAAGACGCAGCTGCAGGAAGGGGTTCGGGAAGGAAAAATGTGTGCTCTTAACTTTTCCCCAAAGAATATCACAAGTTAACGTTGTAGGTGGTGCAGGCTCGGCCTGGTGGTGCATTTCTGGGTCCAGTGAGCTATTGGCATGGGCTATAAAGGCAGTTACCAATTATATACATAGTCACTATGTTTGCAAGAGAGGAGAGGTATCCCATCTGTTGTTGTTATTTCTTTAGCAGCAACAACATAAACATATACATATAAATACACAGGAGGACAAATTTGAAGAACTGCCATCAGTAGAACATTACTCAACCGTACCTAGAAACCTAGTTCCAATCTGTATATCTATCTATCTATCTATCTATCTATCTATCTATCTATCTATCTATCTATCTATCTATCTATCTATCTATCTATCTATCTATCTATCTATCTATCTATCTATCTATCTATCTATCTATCTATCTATCTATCTATCTATCTATCTATCTATCTATCTATCTATCTATCTATCTATCTATCTATCTATCTACCTACCTACCTACCTGCCTGCCTGCCTGCCTGCCTGCCTGCCTGCCTGCCTGCCTGTCTGTCTGTCTGTCTGTCTGTCTGTCTGTCTGAGGCATGTGAATTTTAAATGGAACTAACGGCACCCAATGGAAATATTAGTGAAACTTTAAGGTCAAGGCATCCATTCCTTGGACTACTTTATCCAGGGGGCTTTGCGCCCACATGGGTTGGAGCTTGTAATTAATGAAATATTAAGTTCAACTGAAGTTTGTTGTTTTTCCATTCTTGCAGAGCCAGTGATCAAGGAGCATTCCGGCTCCGAAACGTGTTTGCCAAACGAAGGAGGAGGTTAGAGGGCATACCGCAATTGTTGCTGCCGGTGGTGTGTGTGTAGTTAATCCCGCCCTGTGCGACATCCCCAGTGGGGCAACATGTTGTGTTTGATGTATAGCGCTAGTCCACCTGCGGAGATGCCCCGCCGCCAAAGTGGTGGATCTATGGTGCCCGGATTTACGAGCGCCGCCTTGGAAGGATGGGGGCCTCACTACCGGGCTTTCATTGGGCAGCATTGCGGCATTTCCCTACTTTCACCTACCCACTGGAGTTGAGACATTCTTTTTAATTTTCCCCACTGAGGTATGTGAATTTTTAATGGAACTAACGGCACCCACTGGGGATACTACTGAAATTTTAAGGTCAAGGCATCCATTCTATGGACTACTTTATTCAGGAGCCATTGCACCCACATGGGCGGGACCTTGTAATTAATTAAATATTAAGTTCAACTGAAGTCCGTTGTTTTTCCATTCTTGCAGAGACAGTGATCAAGGAGCATTCCAGCTCCGAAACGCGTTTGGCAAACGAAGGAGGAGGCAAGAAGGCTTACCGCAATTGCTGCTGCCGGTGGTGTGTGTGCAGTTAACCCCGCCCTGTGCGACATCTCCAGTGGGGCAACGTGTTGTGTTTGATGTATAGCGGCCAGTCCAGCTGCGGAGATGTCCCGCCACCCGAGTGGTGGATCTACGGTGCCCGGGGTCACGAGCGCCGCCTTGGAAGGATGGGGTCCTCGCTACCGGGCTTTCATTGGGCAGCATTGCGGCGTTTCCCTACTTTCTCCTACCCACTGGGGTTGAGACATTCTTTTTAATTTTCCCCACTGAGGCAAGTGAATTTTAAATGGAACTAACGGCACCCACTGGGGATACTATTGCAACTTTAAGGTCAAGGCATCCATTCTATGGACTACTTTATCCAGGAGGCATTGCGCCCACATGGGCAGGACCTTGTAATTAATGAAATATTAAGTTCAACTGAAGTCCGTTGTTTTTCCATTCTCGCAGAGCCAGTGATCAAGGAGCATTCCAGCTCCGAAATGCGTTTGGCAAACGAAGGAGGAGGCAAGAGGGCATACCGCAATTGCTGCTGCCGGTGGTGTGTGTGCAGTTAACCCCGCCCTGTGTGACATCCCCAGTGGGGCAACCTGTTGTGTTTGATATATATATATATATATATATATATATATATATATATATATGTATATGTATATGTATATATATATATATATATATATATATATATATATATATATATATATATATATATATATATATATATATATATATGCCACTGCACTCGTCCAGCATGCACCAGCACTCCCCAATGTCCCGGGGCACCGCCAATCCAAAAAAACGAAAGCTGACCCAGTCTTAAGCTGAAGACATTTTTTTTTAAAATTCCGTTCCGTTGCATCGCCACCAGCATAACGTTTCGGCCTGCTCAGAGGCCTTGGTCACATGACGCTAAGGGTGGGACAGGTTATTTTTAAAGTGCTAGTGCATGGTTACAAAGACACATCATTGGTTGAACACAAGTGTATGGTAATAGACACAGAAGACGTGTGAGTAAACACATTAAAAAGCCAATGAATGTACAATATCAAAATTGTTAAAAAGAATTTACATATGTGCAAAGGGCAAAAATAGATTTTAAATGCATAAAATCCATCCAACGTGCAAAGATAACCCCGCATGTCAGAAGGGGTTAATTACGATGAATGTCGTCACAAGCGGAATGCAGTAAACTATAGGAGTCAAAACAGTGTTCAATTCCCTAACATAATTTATATATTATCAGCATCCCACATAGGCACATCCCCGCCATATGGCGTTTTTAGACACAATATAACCCCAGTGGGTTAATAAAACATGTCATGTCCGATTGCTGTGTCAACCAAGCCAACTGTAGCACTGCTTGAATGCTTATATTAACAGTTATAGTAACCATAGTGTCAACCATAGTGTGTCAACCAGGAGAAAGTAAAACAAAGGGTGTCGTGAACAGTGATGACAAAAATAAATTGATAACATTAAAACCCCTCCCTTGATGGATGATGGGAGTTTGTACAAGTAGTCATAATAACTCTTATGTCATTACAGGAAAGCTACGGCAGCATTATATCCTCTTCGCCGCTAATGACAAGGGTAACTCGTCATGCACTTTTCATTGATTTCAATGGAAATTCAATAAAGAGTAAAATATTGCCTTAGCAGCCAAGTGGTTAAACATTTCAAAAAGAATAGGGATATCAGGATCGGCACTCACTGATGTGCAAAAAAAGCATCTAAGTAATAACACTGATGTGCAAAAGTAGTGGCTATGCTGTACCGTTTGGAAAGGATTGCACAGCAAAGCTTACTGGGATGTATAGATGTGTGTGGAAATCCACACTGGTATTTAAGCCTGATGGTGTCTTGGTGTCAAGGTCAAGGATGTATTTGGTTTCAAGAGCCCTTAAGATTGCTACATGGTTACAAACTCTGCGAAGAGGCGGGACCGAGTCAATCGCGAAATATTTCAGCAGATGACTCTGTTTATCGTGATGTTCCTTAAAATGACGTGCCACCGGGTAGGTGGGGTCCTCAGTGTTGATGGCCCTAATGTGCTGGAGTATCCTCTTGTGCACCTGCAACTTGGTACTACCCACATATCGCAGGGCACAGGAACACTCTAGCACATACACTGTGAACTCCGTTTTGCACGTTAGTTGCCTGGTGATAGGCCGGAGAACATCAGAGAAAGGGGTTAGGTACTCAGTCATATTAATGCCCTGCCTGCAAGCCTTGCAGGCTGAGCATTTTTTAAAACCTTTGATGGCTTTGTACCAAGGCGTTAATGTCACAACCTCGGGACTGGACTTAACTAATGCTTCACTAAGGGAATAGGCTCTTCTACAGGAGATATCCGGTCTAGCTGGCATGAGATGACCAATCACTGGATCAGAGCTGATGAGATTCCAGTTTTTGGAAATGATTTTCCTTAATGCCTGAAATTGTCGGTTGAAAGTCAATACTAATCTCACCGGTTGATCAGCATTATCTGCTTCTTTATTTATTGATCTCCTGGGTTGTAGGGCTACCTCCCTGGGCATGGCATTCACCTTTCAAATTGTCGAGTCAATTGAGCTCTGAGAATAACCCCTGGCTAAAAAGCGGGCTCTGCTGTCACTTTGGGCCTGACTGCATTGTTCCTCTGTGCTACAAATTCGTCTGATATGCAGCATCTCCCCGTAGGGGATGCTGCAAATCATGTGTGCCGGGTGGTGACTCTTGGTGTGGAGCACAGTGTTTCCGGATGTCGCTTTGCGGAACAATGTAGTGTGTAACTTGTTGTCAGTGAACAGGACCCTGACATCCAAGAAATCAATACTTGTTTGGCTCATACTGTGGGTGAACTCTAGGTTGTATGCGTTGTTGTTTAGTTGTGCAATCAACTCGATTGCCTCCTGTTTGGTGCCCCGCCATATTAAAAATATATCGTCAATGTAACGATACCATCGGGCTACCTGTTTAGCCATGATCAGACGGTGCGTACCCATGAGGACCTGCCTCTCCCAGTAGCCCATATGCAAACAGGCATAACTGGGAGAGAAACAGGCCCCCATGGCCACACCCCTGATTTTTCGAAAGAATTGGCTGTTGAATTGAAATTAATTATTATTCAGACAGAAGGAAATCATAGCAATTAGCATTTTGTTGTGTTCAACATATTGCACAGACCTGTTCCCCAAGAAAAATTGTATAGCCCTTAGTCCGTCAAGGTGCTTGATACTGGTGTATAGTGACGACACGTCAAGAGTGATTAACCAGTAATCTGACTCCCACTTCAGAGTCGCTAGTTTTCTCACAAAGTCACTTGAATCTTGCACATATGATGGTAATGCAGTGACAAAATCTTGGAGAAAAAAGTAGATATATTTCGTGACATTTTCCAAGAGACCATCTCTGGCAGAAATAATGTGCCTCCCCGGCGGTTTGTTGACATCCTTGTGTACTTTTGGGATCAGATACAACACCGGCATCACAGGAAAATCCTTCTTCAAGAACTTAAATTCATCTAAGCTCAGGAGGCCGGTGCTTTTCCACCCTACCTACAGACTACCAAAGTTCCTTTGTGCCAGTTTGATCTCCGAAAGGTCACAACGCTTATAGCAGGAGGCACCGTTCAGTTGTGCATAAGCTTCCTCCAGGTAGAATGTTCGCAGCCAAAGCACAACATTGCCACCTTTATCGGCCTGGCGAACAAGGATTGAATTGTCAGCCAGGATTTTTTTAACCAAGTTGTAGTATTTGGTATAGTGCACCCCTCCATGATGCTTTGTTTAAAGAGTTGAGACATGCAATTTTTTGATGCCGGCAATGGCAAGGTCATGGAAAATGTCCAAATTATCATGGAGTGTTAACGGAGAAAAGGTAGACTTAGGCTTGAACTTAGTTAAACCTGGAGCATTATACACCACAGCTGTATCTTGCGACCCAGAAAGCGCCCCTTCTTCGCGTAATGTGGTCAAATCCTGGAGCAACCCCGCTTCATTAGCAGTAAGGCCCAAGGTGGGAGGGCCTCGAGAACAGAGCGAGATTTGGTGGTATATTGATGTGACAAAAATTGTTTTTTGAGCTTGAGCTTCCTGATGTATTTGAAAAGCTCAATTCTAGTTTTTGCATAACTGAAATTGTTTGCTGGACAATATGTTAGACCCAATGAGAGAATCTCAATGTCCGACTTGCTGAGCACAGTGGGAGTTAAGTTGATAACCGCTGGGCCCTCCACTGTGTACTGTTCCACCATGTCAGAGCCCCATTACTTTCCTCTGTTCCAACGTTTTTTTGGGTAGACCGGCTTTGCGGCGCTGCTGCCGCTTGCGGTTCCACTCTTGTTTGGTTGTTGGTTTGCCAGCCTTGGGCGCAGTGTGGCCCGCCTGTCTTGTCTTAGACAGTTTACCTCCTCGCCCAGAGAAAATTTTGTAAACCCCAACCTCGGGTTCTCTCGCATTGCTGTCAGTGTCCGAGCCACTTCTTGGAGCATATATATATATATTCACTGAAAAAAACCATAGGTTTCACACCAGTTATAGTTAGGAATTAGCATTTAAAAAACCTATTAAATTCACTGAAAAAACCATAGGTTTCACACCAGTTATAGTTAGCTGGAAATTTTACTGATATAAAACCATTGAAATTCCCACGTTATAGTTAGTCGGACTCACTATAACTTGCGCGTGCAATGCACTGCTGATGACATCACATATTACATCACTCATGACATGGTCAGTGACATCACTCATGACATCACTGATGACACCATCCTTGTGACACAGTCACAGACCTCCTCTCAGTGTAAAGTAACCCTTGAGACACATATTCAAAAATAGAAACTGAAATTTTTAAAAAATGGACATACCTATATCAGTTACAACAAGCAATTCTGTACTTCCACTATCTATATACACATCCACTCATTCACCAACAGTTCTATATAGTCACTCATACATATACTCACTCATCATATGAAGAGATACACCTATACATCCTGTTACACACCGACATTCATCCAAAAGTTACTCACACACATATTCACACGTGCAAATAAACTATTGAACAACCATTTATTTGAATATAGAGTTATACACACACTTCCACCTTACTTCTACTGAAAATTACACATATTTATTCTCTTAAACAATCACTTATAGAAACACATACTTATTTAAACAGGAAATCTTACAATCTCTTACTCTCACATATACTCACTTATATACATCAATATTCATATATACTAGATTAAAACATATGTAGTTACTGATAAAGACACTAGTGAGACAGTCATTCACTCACTAACAAACACATATAGACACTCATCCACCCATACAGTCCTGTACATATGCTGTCTTCAAAACACATACAAACAAAGAGTCAGTCACTCATGCATCTATGTGCTAAGTAATACCTCCACCAAACCATATAGACACTCATACTGATACTACTAAAAATATCAAATAACCCATATACATACGCATGTAGCTACTTATCAACACATGTAGCCACTTATACACAAAGTGAAACACTAATATATGTATTTAAATATTTAAACATAACTCACTAATATTTATTTTTCAGAAAGACACATATTCACTGGATGGTGTCATCAGTGATGTCATGAGTGATGTCACTGACCATGTCATGAGTGATGTAATATGTGATGTCATCAGCAGTGCATTGCACGCGCAAGTTATAGTGAGTCCGACTAACTATAACGTGGGAATTTCAATGGTTTTATATCAGTAAAAATTCCAGCTAACTATAACTGGTGTGAAACCTATGGTTTTTTCAGTGAATTTAATAGGTTTTTTAAATGCTAATTCCTAACTATAACTGGTGTGAAACCTATGGTTTTTTTCAGTGAATTTCAAAGGTTTTTTTAATGCTAATTCCTAACTATAAGTTTCACTTTATAAATAAGACTGTTAGCACTCTAGTTGTTCTTTTTAACACTCTGGTACATTCTGTCATTGGGCTACAGTTGGGCTACATCTAGTTGAATTTTGGGCTACATTTACAATTTTTGATCTCTGGTGGCCATCTTTGGGCTACATTGGGCTACTTTGGGCTACATTTGGGCTACATTTTGGCTCTAACATATATTAAGCCCAATGTAGCACAATACATATTTTTATAAAGTTAATTTTTTTACAAACCACTTCAGAATAGGGCTACCTGTCTCTACAATTATCCCATTTTTTATTTTTTTATTTTTGGGGGGAGCGCTCCCAGAGCGCGCCCCGGAGTGCGCCCCGAAAAGCGTATTTCTGAAAAGCGCCCCCGGGCGCGCTCCGGGGAGCGTCCCGTGAGCGCCAATATCGCAAACGAAAACATGATCGTGACGTATCGCGTAGCCGCGACCGCGTGATACGCACGGCGTAAGTGCACCCGGAAGTACTCGAGCGAATACGATCGCACAACGTAAACTTCCGACGCTGCGCGCCCCCGGGCGCGCCCCGGGCGCGTAGCGTAAGCGCGTCGGGTCATGTGAGCAGAAAATAACACTTTTCATTGGTTCATAACAGTTTTAGTTTCATAATGATGAAGCCCCTGGTCTTGTGACCTGAAAATAACACTTCTCATTGGTTCAGGACAGTTTTTTTTTCTAAATGATGAAAGACCCCACCTTTTTTCCTTATTCTGACTTTGTCCTTTGACTGAGGAAGACCTGTTTGTTGCTCTCTCTACTTTTTTGCTCCAAATAATGGCTTCAGTAGTAGCATCAGCTGGTGCATCTGCCCCACCACCACCACCACCACCACCAAGAGGACCAGCTCCAAATTATATTGGTGGTCAAGAACAGGAGGAGGAGGAAGAGGAAGAGGAGGAGGGGAGAAGAAGATGGCTGCCAGAAGAAAATACACCTTACACCCAAACCACACATTGTTTGGCAGTTTTTTTCAATTCCAGAGGGGAAAAAAAAGGTGAATGCTCCCAAGGTGACTTGCCTCATCTGCAATGATGAACTTTCACGGGGCAACCCAAACAAGAAATATTCTTTTGGTAACTATACCATGATTCGGCACATGACAAGAAAGCATCCAAACAACTACTCTCGCGCAGAGTTCCGGGAACTGGCCAGTAACCTCCCCCAGTCATCAAGGACCCCCTCCCAAAGAAACCAACCCACTTCCTCGCAACCAGAAACATCTGAGGTGATGCCTTGCATTCAGCCGAGATTTGCTGATTTTAAAATTACTTGCACTGCTTGTGGCAAGCTTATCTCCTATGGGGAACAAAGTATTAAGCTCATCGTCCTTGCAGGTGATAATCACAAGTGCCCCAAAAAGAAATAATTTTTTGGGTTTTTTGTTTTTTTGCTCCAGTTGAGCCAGTTTCAATTCCCTTTTTTTGTTTCTCCCCCTAAAAAATACAAAAAAAAATATAAAACTGTTTTGAAAAGCCAAAAAAAAGTTCAAAAAGTTCCAAAAACACAAAAAAAATATAAAACAACAAAAAGAAGAAAAAAAAAAGTTCTTTTAAGAACTACCTCCAATTTCTAAATGAAAACTTCATTTTTTTAAAACTCTGTCATCTTTTTCCCTCATTTTACGCTCCCCGGTGCGCTACCTGGTGCGCGCACCGGGCGCTTCCCCCGCGCAAAACGAAAAAAAAAAAAAAAATTTTGAGGCCCCGCGGGGCCCTTTAATGGCCCCCATATCAAACCTAGGGGGTCAGGGGGGGTCTACCCTGCCCCCTTATGGTCAATTCCACCCTTTGTTTTTGCCACCTCTTATGACTAGATTTTACCGATAGACAAGATGGCGGCCGCTCCGGACTGTTTAGAATGTTTACAGACAACTGAGAGCCAATCAGCTTTCTGCGCGCAAGTCGCGTGTCGCGCCTGGCACCCCACCATGGCATAAAAGCATTAAAAAAAGAGTGCAGCAAAATCGTGATATTTGCAAATGCGCCGCAATTTTTTTCTAGAAAAAAAGGAAGCTTTAGTGTTTGCTTTTAAATAACTCCTAGGTGGGTCAAGCCCCGGGGGAATTTATTAAATATTGGAGGGGTGCTCAGGCCCCCCTAGGGCTTATCAAAGCCCCAGGGACCGCCACCTCTCCGGGGCAGTAACATTATTATAGGCGGGGGCTTCATGGTTCCCTGGGCACAAATGTGGTAACAAAATAATGTGGGGGTGGCCCTATGGCCTCTCCACAACCCCAGGGATTGCCACCTCGCTGTTGCAGTGATTAAATTATGTGCAGGGAAGCCTTATGGCTCCCCCGCTGCCCTGGGAAGCCTCACGTCCCCAGGGCACTGTTCTATGCATATACGTGCACTCCTACCCCACATATGTGGGAACCACCAACTCCCCTGGGCTAGAAGAAATAATAATGCATGGGGGACTCCAGCTCCCCCATGCAGCCCCAGGGACAGACACCTCCCCGGGTCACAAATAGATTAATGAAGGGGGTCCTTTGGGACCCCTGCCCTGGGACCACCACCTCCCAGGGGATTAATTCAGAAAAGAGGGGGGCCGCTCGTCACCCTTCCAGGAGCCCTAGATGGCCCTGGGAACCGCCACTCCCCAGGGCTGGCACCAGCAATGTCCCGGATATGTCGACCCTCAAGACATTGTATTTTTCAATGGCATGGTGGGAGCACTGCTCCCACCAAGCCATATCAAACCAGCTCTGATTTCAGCAAGCAAGAGCAAAAATGCTCCGCTTTCTGAAAGCAGCGCATGTCTGTTTCCCTGCCCTCTGTGAAGCGAGCAGGGAAAAAGACATTGCTTAGGGATCCAGGATCCCAAAGGAATGCCGGGTCTCACAGGAGGCTTGGAGCCAGCAGGGACAGCAGGGGCCTACAGGCTCCCCCGCGGTCCCCAACATTGACAGTGCGTGCCCTGGGTTGGGACCAGGGCACCCAGCTTAGAGGGCAGGCCCTGGGGGATGAGTTCCCGGGGGCCAAAATCAGCCTGGGGATGGGGGCTGTGTAGCCCCCTCCATTAAAAAAAATGAAAAAAGGGGCAGGCCCCGGGGGATGGGGTCTCCAGGCCAAAACGGTCCTGGGAAGGGGGGGCCACATGCCCCTCCTTCCTAAAGAAAGAAAGGGAAAAAAGAAGAAAAAATGCATATAACTCGTCGATGTCATGCCAACTTTCTCCACTACTCTGCAAACGCACCTCCTGTCAAGCTACGGTGTGGAGATGAAGTCCCATTGGCTGCTGTGGGTCCTTAGAGGCCAACAAGACCTCCTGTTACCTCCAGTAAGCCCCAAACAGCGGGATTGCTCAGAAGTCATCAGAGGCCATGCCCCTTTTCTCCACCACTCTGCAAACGTGGCTCCTGGTGCACTGCTGGTTGGGGGATGAAGTCCACTTTATTACTGGAGGACCTTGGGGCCCAAGAAGCCCTTCTGATACCACCTGCAAATCCTACACAGTGGAATTCCTGGGAGCTGGTTGGAGGCCCTGCCCCCTTTCTCCACCACTCTGCCAATGCGAATACTAGTTAAAAAACCATATAATTTCACTGAAAAAAACAAAGGTTCCAGGGAAATTATTGTTAGGAATTAGCATTTAAAAAACCTTAGAAATTCACAGGAAACAACAAAGGTTACAGGGACGTGATAGTTAGGCTGATATTTCACTCCTATAAAACCAGTGAAATGTACTAGTTATAGTTAGCTGAGCTAATTATAACTTGCGTGCCCGCAATGCAGTGCTTATGACCTCACATATTACCTCACTCATGACATGGTCAGTGACATCACTGATGACATCTCACATGACATCACTGATGACATCATCCTCTGAATCTCTGACACACCCACTCACATACCCATATATAATTTCATACACCCACTCCAACTTCCACACTATCATTCTCAAAACCATTGACACACCCAAACCAGTCCTTTACATCCAGTCACTGATTCATAGGTCTACACACAAATCCACTCATTCACCCAAACAGCCACTCATATACCAACTCCCTCACTACCAAAGAAACAGATACATCCACTCATACACCCATAGAGTCACTCACACACTGTCACTCACTAATGGAGCTACTCACACACCTACTCACTCACCTATACCGGTATTTGTAAATACCGGTATTTTGTAAAGTGCAAACAATTACACTTAATGGTGTCAAGGCGCTGGGGACCGCTGGGCAGATTAAACGAGCTATTTCCAAGAGTCACATGGTGCAGGGCCAGGGATCAAACAATGAGCCCCGGTGTTCCGGAGTTAGCTGCACTGGCCGCTGCCCACACCTCTTTCACTATAGAGTCAATCTCACAACCATTTACTCACCTATATAGTTATACACACACACATTCACATATTCATACAGATCATAACATATATTCACTTACCTATACAGACACTGACACAAGCAACCACTCACCCATACAGCCACTATCACAATGCCTTACTCACACATACAGTCACTCATATACTCCAACACTCACCTATATTGCCTTTCACATATCCAGTTACCCACCCATATACCACTGACACATCCATTCGCTCACTGACACAGCCATACACACACTCAGTCACCTATATAGCCCTTCACTTATGCACTCACTAAACCATACAGCCAAAGACTCACCCACTCATTCATCCATGCAGGCAGTCACACACCCTCTCTCCTATCCACACTGACACTAATACTCCCATACAGGTACTCAGACAATCAATCAATCACCCATACAGCCACTCACCAACCCATACAGCCCCTTAGACTCCATTTGACAGACTGATAGACATTCTTAAAACCTAGTCACTCACCCATATATTCACTGAGACACCTAATCACTTACTTATACAGTCAGTCGTGCACCCACTGAATCATCCTTAAAGGCACTCATACATTCACTGATTCATTAATCCACATTGGTATATATATTTAACACTCATAAACATTTTAAAAACACTCACAGTCTCTGGATTATGTCATCAGTGATGTTGTTTGAGATGTCATCAATGATGTCACTGACCATGTTATGAGTGATGCAATATGTGAGGTCATAAGCAGTGCATTGCGGGGGTGTACGTTATAATTAGCTCAGCTAACTATAAATGGTGAATTTCACGGGTTTTATACGAGTGAAATGTCAGCCTAACTATAACGTCCGTGTAACCTTTGTTTTTTTCAGTGAATATATATATATATCAGCAGTTATAGCATGGTCAGTGATGTCACTGAAAACATCAATGATAACATGTCAAGTGACATCACTGATTATGTCATCCAGTGAGTGTAAGTGTTCTGTAAACGTTTCTGAGTTTTCAAGATATATACTAAGCTACTGCATAACTTAAATGCTATTCTTTTTGTACTACTAATGAGTGATACTATTTATAACATCTAAGAGACTGTGAAACTGTCTGAATCTGTGTGTGAGTGGTTATATGAGTGGCTGTATGGGTGAGTGAGTGGCTGTATAGGTGAATAAGTACCTGTGTCAATGGTTGTATTGTTGAGTGAGTGTGTGTTAGTTGCTGCATGGATGGGTAAGTGGCTGTATGAATGGGTGTGTGGCTGTGTGAGTGGTTGTATGGTTGCATCAGTGGGGATATTTGAACCTCAATCTCTTGGTACAATCATCAAACAGTATCCCCCACTGGTCGTATGGACTTTTGGTTGTCAACTTAAAATATTGGTGAGGGAGCTAGCATTAGCAATGCATTTCAAGTACAGTGAACCCAAATGATTCAGAATGACGACGAAGAGGGTGATATTTGAACAGTGAAGGTTTATTATTTGGTTTATTTTTCAAATTATTAGTCAATCATCAATCAGCAAATTTGGAAGTTGTTCAGAAAGTATATTAATACAGACATAATATGCAGGTGCTCAAGTATTCTGCATTTAAGTATTTTGAAGTACAGGATACTAACAAACAATATTTAAAGAATGGAAAATATCCAAATGATGTGAAAGAAACCCACTCTTTCTAAGTATAGAATAAGTAAAGTCAGGTATTTCTAAAGAGGAAGGAAGGAAGGTGTCACCATCATGTGAATCTCACTAGAAAGTTCAGAGAAAACAAAAGAGTGTCTAGCATAAAATTTTCGCACTAGGGGAAAACCCACCCAGAAAGATCTGCTCTCTTTTAAGTCAGGGTAAAAGTCTGTCTGAAATTAACCTTGGAACACTAATTAAAAGCACAACAAATGTTCCAGAACATCCATATTTTGCTCCTATAGTCTAAGACCAATCCTGTGACAGCATTTGCTGTGAACCAGTAAACTCCCTAAATTTCCAGTCTCACACAATTAGGTACACATCTACTCATCCTTGAGAGTTGCACCTTCCTAGGAACCAGGATATAGGAGGCTCCTTTCTCCATCATCTTTTAATGTTTGCTGCCAGCTTTCTCCGCACTGGCTTCACTATTGAGTCTAATTCATAACAATAAACCCTTCTCTAGTTAACAGAGAACCTGATAACACACCTGCAGAGGAAAAGAAAAAACGGCACCCTGGCAAACTTTAATATATGAGAATCGCAGTTAATGTCCAAAGTCAGGCTAAGTTAACGAAAAAATCAAAGACTTAAGCACATTACAGTATTATTAATTCTTAGCAATCAAACAATAATTATAAAAATGTAAATACATTCAGTAATCTCGATATGTAGATTCTCATTCAGCTTAGTGTCACTTCTCAATGAACTAATTAGCCATGACCTAATTTAAGTCTTGTTAAAATAGAATGCAAATTAATATATTTTATACACACATTGAATATATGAATCACACATAAATGCATATAAATGATGTATAGATGGTGGAGATAAAAACTAATGCTGCTCCACTCTGGCTAGTCTTTTTGTGATCAGATTTTTTTTTAAGAACCACTCTACGTACTTACAAGGTCAATTCTTAAAAATCCATATTCTAGTGGGTCATAATCCAACTTATCCCAAGAATATTAAGGTTGCAAACTGTGACTCACAACAATTGGGTTCCATTACAAGGAAGGGTGCCTGCTGGCATCAGCAACCTCAATGACTATGATTTCATTTGTTTTTAAATGCAGTCCATATTTCCTTAAGGTAAACCAAGCTGCATTTAAAAAGAAAAAGTGTTTTTTTTCTAGTTTTTTTAGCGTTCGCCATTGTTCCGTGGGCCACTGCTTACTCCCAAGCAAACCTTTATTTAGCATTCTCAAAGGAGAAGCAGTGCACAAGGGAACACTCCTTTTTTAGGTCTTGGCTAAGCGCGCGGAAGCGCGTTCTCGCCGAGAACCTATTGTTGCCGTGTCTGCTTTCCAGGAGACAATCCTGGCCGCGCGCATCGCCTTGGAGGCGATTTCAAACTGGCACATACACGCACGCACACAGAGACACTACCCCCCACACACAGAGACACACACAGGACATTCCCCCCCCCGCCGTCGCACACAGAGACACACACAGGAGCGCACATACACGCACACATACAGAGACACCCCCGCGACGCACACACACACGCGCGTGCACACACACACACACACAAGCGCCCCCCAAGGCCCACTTACCGCCAATCCGGTGTTCTGTCGCCTCCGCAGGTCTCTCCCTCAGGCATGGGAGCCCTGCGTCACCACTGCTCCTTGGACCAGGAACTCCGTGGGCGCGGGCTTCGCGCACAAGACGGAAGTCCTGCCCCCACGCTAGGTTTCGTTTTCGAGTGCGCGCACACATATTGCAGTCATTGGCCATTTTAAGAAGGGCTCGGTCTCCTGTTCAGCAGCTCTGTCGCTCTGCTTTCATATCTTATCACGGTAAAGTAAAGTAAAGTTCAGCACAGATTATATGTATATGTCAGGGGACCTCCACACTGATTGTCGGATCGCAACACACAGGAATTTAAGTTAAATATTATGCCTCTGCCTTCGTAAGCATTTTATTTGGAAAGCAAATCCTGAAATACTGAATGCAGAAAGTGACATTTTTTTCAGAATCCAAGTGTAGGATGTCCCTCTGAGATTAGAGACATGATTTCCAATGACAGGAGTTCCTGAATTAATCTTAAAGGTGGCATCGCTTTGATTAACATTGTTTTAAAGGATGGCTTTAATGCATGTTTGGTTCGTTTTCAAAACTTTTGAATGGTGTGCCCGTGCCTGAGGTGCATCATCAGAGCTGTGTGAATAATAACAGCTGGGAGCCCGTGCCTGAGGTGCATCATCAGAGCTGTGTGAATAATAGCAGCTGTGAACCCGTGCCGGAGGTGCATCATCAGAGCTGTGTGAATATTAACTCCGTCAGCCCCGTGAGTGAGGTGCATCATCAGAGCAGTGTGAATAATAACAGCTATAAACACGTGCCTGAGGTGCATCATCAGAGCTGTGTGAATAATAACTGCGTCAGCCCCGTGCGTGAGGTGCATCATCTGAGCTGTGTGAATAATAACAGCTGTGAGCCCGTGCATGAGGTGCATCATCAGAGCTGTGTGAATAATAACTGCGTCAGCCCCGTGCGTGAGGTGCATCATCAGAGCTGTGTGAATAATAACAGCTGTGAGCCCGTGCCTGAGGTGCATCATCAGAGCTGTGTGAATAATAACAGCTGTGAGCCCGTGCCTGAGTTGCATCATGAGAGCTGTGTAAATAAAAACTGCGTCAGCCCCGTGCGTGAGGTGCATCATCAGAGCTGTGTGAATAACAACTGTGAGCCTGTGCGTGAGGTGCATCATCAGAGCTGTGTGAATAACAACTGTGTCAGCCCCGTGCGTGAGGTGCATCATCCACATTGCTCAGGTCATCCAAATTCCTGCACTCTGTACCATACTGCTTTCAAGAACAGCATACTCTTGCCCACACTCTGACTGCTCACCAATTCAAAGTTTGCTAAAAAAGTTATGCAACGCATTGTCATACACAATGCCAATGACTCAAACTTTAATGCTGCAAGACCTATTGCATTGTAAATGCTTGTTGTGATTGGGTCACCACTCCAATGTAGTGGGTTGGTAACTTTTCAATGGTTGACAACCAATATTTAATCCTAAAACATTGATATATAGAGCTAGGAATTTGAAGGGGGCACCTACAAGACACCCATTTCAGGTAGCGAAACCTTATGCATTTCTAAACCTATAGCAAGAGTCAGTAAAAAGTTTCAGATTCCTAAAATGTGTTTAATACATTGCTAAAATCAGTTTTTTGATCACAAACTCCAAATTGGAGAGTTTGTGACCGAAAAACTGCTTTGTACTTCTTGCGCTGTGTATCCTTATATTCAGAACTCTTATACTGAACTGTCCCTGGGGAACCAACGCCACACCATTGCAATCTTTTTTTAGTCTCTTCTCTCTTTGTTGCTCTAATCCTGCTTCTCCTTCCTCTCTCATGTCTTGTAATCTTATTTCCATCTCTAACCTTTTGTGGACTTTATTTTCCGCAGGCAGCTCCTCATATCCGGTTCCTTTATCAGGATTTTGTAGGTAGGGCTTTATCGTTGGTGGCGCCAGATGCAATAATCTTTTTTTAGCGCCCCTCCCCCCTCGACCTCCTCCTCAGAGTCCCTCATTACCACGTGGCAAAGGTGCCCCCCATCTCTCCATCACACCTCTCTCGCATACATTTAATTTGTTTTAAAGAGCTGGTTAAAGCTGGCTTTTCTAATCCACTCAGCTATCCAATACAAATACAAATCTTTTCTTTGCAGAAGGCAAATTTATGGCAAGTCAGAACTGCCTCTACACAAAACTCAGATCTCTCTTTCTAGCAGGAACATTAATCATAAGAGTTATCTGGACAAGGAACACTGCATCAGCTGCTTTTAAATTGTAAATTAATCTTGAACAGAGCGCCCCCACCTGAGGTCAGCACCCCCCCTTCCAGGCCAGTACACCATGCGCCGACACCCGTTGCACAGTCCTAAAGCAGGCCCAGGTTGTAGGAGCAGCACCTTTCTCACAGGTGAGTTTACCGCAGTCCTTGCACAGGTACATATGTGACTCATGAATTATTACATTTAAAGATAATTCAGCATAAAAGAATTTTAAAAGTAAGAAATAAAGAGGTGTGGGCATAGAAAAAGATAGCAAAACTTGGAGTAGTAAAAATAGTCTTATTCTGTAGCTTTATATAGGGTGTTGAACATATCTACAGCTGCATATATATGAACCACAAGTAATACAATATGGATTTGCTTTATCTTAACACACATTGGTAGTTTCTGAATGGTTATTATTATTATTTATTATTATGAAGTTTTATATAGCGCTAGCCAGACCCAGGGGTATCGGAGCGCTTCACAACCGTTCAAATGCATAGACCAAACAAACATTCACAGTAAGTACAGTGCAGATATCAGCACAAGTGTCAAGAGTCTCGAGACAATATTGGGTATACACTTTGCGTATTGGAGGGAAAGTCACCAGTGTCAATACGTACTCGTAGTGCCTTATCAGTATGACCGTAATCTGGGTATCCCACCCCCATCGGTGGCTATTGTCAATAGCTCTTCTGCGTCTCATGCCCCTTTGCTAGGGACCGATCAAGGAAAAGATTTTTGAGTTGCTCTTTGAATTTTGCGAAGGAGGGGATAGTTCTTATATGAGGGGGGGATAGTGTTCCAGAGTTTGGGCGCGTTTTCCGGGAAGGATCGGGCTGCGGTTTTTTGTTTGCGTGCTTTCGTTGGGATGAGTAGTAGCACGTTTGAGCTCTGGAAGGACCTGGTTTGTCTGGCTTTTTTGAGTTTAGAGGCAAAGTATTCTGGTTTGCCTGTGTGAAGGGCTTTGTGGGTGAGGCAGGCTGTTCTGAAACTGGCACGCATTTCAACTGGGAGCCATTTTAGTTCTCTGAGTGGGGTGTGAGATATGGTCAAATTTCTTCACTCCTGTGACCATTCTAGCTGCTGCGTTTAGTGTTGTTTTAAGGGAGGCCAAGGAGGAAGCGAAGAGCATCCGCTTATCAGACTGCTCCTTTCTGAATTGAACTTAAAAATAAAGCTTCAGCAGCCGCGCAAAGGTACAGCTGTGGTGATTACCTGTGGCAACAATGTGTCCGTGGACGCATCTCAGGTCTCTGTGAGCCGTCCGAAATCCAAGTCTAACAAGCATTTGCAATGCAATAGGTCTCGCATTTACGATACTTTGAGCTACTGGCATTGTAAATGACCAACCTTTTATCTATGTGCTGGTTTTCCGAACAGATAAATAAAAGGCATTGTCATTTACAAATTCAATAGCTTAAAAATTTGCAAATGCGAGAACTATTGCATTGCAAATGCTTGTTTACTCAGAGCAATCTATACTTTGGCTTTAGTGGCATAATCTGGACTTTTTCCATAGACTATGCAGCAATATCCACTGAGACCACTTTGATGGCACATGATTGCAGAATAACCCCTAATCTGTAGCACACACCACTTTCATGTTCCTGTCTCTTAACAGCGTCCTCGGTTTTCACATACACTGAAAGCTGGTGATGTTCTAGTTTCTCACAGGTCTCTGGTGACAGTGCTGCTTTGAGAGAAATGTTTCTTTTGATCTGGCAGTAATTGCCGGACTTCTTACAGAGTTATTCACTGCCCCTCGCAGCCAAGAAAAGGAACTGCTGCAAACTTCGAGCATGCCAAGTTTCTGCTGATATGGTCGGGTGCGCACACACAGACGCGCACCTGTGTTTTGGGATATATTTTGCTAAATGAAGCACACCAACCCTTTTGCTATGTGACCATTCAAGATATCCTTCCTCTTCGAAGTAAACCATATAATTGAAACATTATCTCCCACATACTCTACGGCCCAAAGATGGCCGCTGCCTGCAGTAACATTTGCTTCCATTAAGATTATGGAAATTCGCTTAGTATTTGGATGACTCTCCCACAAATCTCGTGTTGAGAGGCTCACGGGAGACATTCGTTCTTTCATATGAGAAAGGGCATGCCTGTTTGAAAACCTTGAGGATTTTCCAGTTATTTCAAGCTGACTGCTTCATGACATCTGAAAGTCACATCTTTCCTTTCCGTTACGTTTGGGTATATTTATTTTATTTTAGTTTTGGGTTTGGATGTTTCCTTTCTGCACACTTTCAATCAATGTTACTAACAGATTGGTACACCTTAGACTGCCTTGAGTGACTTATTTGTTATTTTATTGTACAGATATCTAAGGGAGGCCCCTTTGCAAAGGATTTTGGTGTGAAGGAAACATTCTGCAGGTATATTTTGAATTAGAATACATTTTAACGCAGGAGTTAAAGTAAAATAACATAAAAACACGCACATGCACCAGTCCGCATTAAAACATTACTATAGGATTGGACTCTCATAATGGAGGGTCGTTCTAGTAAAGCAAAGTAGACACAAAGCACTGTTGCAAAACAAGGCTTTGGCTGGGGGGGCACTGATGAAAAATCAGGCTTTGGGTGGGGGTGCACTGATGCAAGACCAGGCGTGGGGTGGGGGCCACTGATGCAAAACCAGGCGTGATGGAGGGGAGGCACTAATGCAAAAGAAAGCGTGGGGTGGGGGGCACTCATGCAAAACCAGGCGTGGGGGGTACGTTGATGCAAAAAATAAAACTGGGGTACAAAAATGCATATTAAGGCGCTGCCTCATGCAGTCGTTTGTTACTGTGTTTTGAAAAAAGCCTGTTCATATGCTGGAGGCACAAACTTATGAAACTCTATGCACCAAGAATAGCAGTCTGCAGCAAAAGGATGTTGTAAATAACATGCCCTCTTTACCTTGCTAAAGGAGAAACCACAACGCGGACCAGGGTTTGACATTATACAGAAGAGCTCTGTGACCCCGACACTTGGAAAGTAGCACGAGACAGTAGTTGCGTAGTTAGTCTTTCATTTGTGAAAGCAGCACCAGGCTTGGAAGGTGGATGAAATTGTAACAAGGCGCAGTTCGGAGGGGCTTTGTGGCGTTTTAAATTGTGTGCGCCTGGTGCTCAATGCATGAAAGCAACTCTGCAAAGCGGACATATGGCTCACTCCAGAAGGACTGAGTCAGAATTAGAATACAACTGCCTGGCTTCGGCAAGAGGCACCGGCTGCTGCTTTGCATCTCTCTAGCAAACACTGCTCTGCCATCTCATTCTCGTTTAAAAGAACTACAGCAATTCACCACGAACAGCACTACACACATTCGTCTGAATTCATCACTACACACACACCTACCTTTGAAGGGTTCTCTGAAGGTTTCGGATAATTTGGACTCAAAGCGATGAAAACAAGCATTTGCAAAGCCGAATGAAGAAAAAAAAGTGCTTCCTGACTTAATGAAGGAGACAGTGTAACGCTGCAAGTAAAAGATCCAGTCCTCATAGGCAGTCACAAAAGGAGACATGGCGGAAACAAGGCGGGACTAAGAAGCCTCATTATCAATTGGAAGCCAGCGTTTACCATGGGCTATGACGCCAGCCAATGAAAAGTATAGGCGGAGCTTCCACAGCACTTCCACATCTGTCCCTACTACAATATGCCTCGCAGAGCGAGCAGCGCATGTGCTGCAATGCTAGGCTCGACCTAAAAATAGACATGGGCTAGGTCAGCGTGCATGCGGCTGTGCTTACGCTGAAAGCACAGTCATTAGCTGCTGTCGGACTCACCGTATGGTGATGTGAGTCACATCAGGGTATGACTAGAGGGAGCTGGTGCAATTGCAGCGGTTCCAAAGGTTATTAGAAACATCGGTATGAGTGAGAAGGCTGTGACATTCTTAAGATCATCTAATGAAACAACTATTGTTAGATAAAGTAACATTCTATGCAAATATTGCATTAATACAATTAGATTATTACACAGGCATTCTTTACGTTATGTATGTGCACAATAGCATTACATACAAGATCATTTAAATGAGTATGCAGGCATTTTTTGTTTTGTATGTGGAAAATAATTGCAAATGACAGTAAGAAAATGTTTCCATTCTATTTGAAGAGTTGTCAGAAACATATCTTGATATATGCATAATTCAGCAACATGAATATTTGTATTATATACAAGATCAATTAAAAGAGTACGCGGGTATTTTTTACATTCTGTATGAAGAAAATAATTACAATTGATGGTAAGATAATTATTTCCTTCTATGTGATGAGTTGATAGACACATCTTTATATATGCATAATTCAACAACATGGTTATTTGGATCATGGTACCATATTGTGAAGTCTAAAACTTACAAAAGCAAGGGAAACACATGTGCTGCTGTGTGTCTCCTGTAGTCTTATGATGATGATTATATGAAGGTGGTGGCCACAGTGATAAGACATAATGAAGACGTGTTCAGCCATGTTTTAAAGAGACATCTGTCTTGTGATCTCTTCGTATTCATTCAACCCATGATGAACAGTATCCAAAGTGTGCATCCTTTTGCATTCATGCAAATTAAGGAAGCCCATTAGACTAACACCTCTGGAACCCAGCGTGACTTTTTCTAGAACTAGCCATTTATGACTCTCCAATGGGTGGTTTGATCTATTGGAATGTTCCACTAAGGATGCCCTTTGAACCTTGCATCTCACATGGCTACAATGCAGTATATGCGCTTTGACTTTCTGGCAAATCTGACCAATATACAGTAATCCACATGGGCATAGAATCGTGAGGTCACATGCTTTGCAATTTCCACATCTAAAGTGTCCATTGATTTGGGGTAGATTCCACATTGAACTCACCGAGGGTTGTTGGGGGCCACGTAGGAAGGAACTGACTACATGATCTCTAATGCTTTTCCCTTCCTTGAAAGAGTGCATAGGTGGCTCCCTCATATCAATTTCATCTGATATAAATCTCCAATAGTTGTTGATGATCTGTCTTACAGTCATTACTGCAAGTGCAATATGTTGTAACACAGATCATTCTATCTTGTGTGTCTCCCAATCGTGGGTTTGGTTCTAACAGTGTATCTCTGGGGTTAAACCAGGCACTTTTATAGGCCTTCTTGAGTAGGGTCTTTGGTACCCTCTCTCGGCTAGTCTGTTCTGTAAATCTTCAGAGTCTCTGAAGTAGTCTGCTTTATGTGAACAGTTTCTACGAAGTCTAAGAAATTGCCCATAAGGTAAGTTGTCCCTCAAGTTTCTGGAATGCTGACTTGTCTTGCGTAGGAGGGTATTCCTTTCACTACTTTTTCTAAATAGGGTGGTATAGAGTTGACCTTCCTCTGCCTTGATTGAAACATCTAGGAAATCAATACTGGTGGGATGTATTGTATCATAAATTTAATATCCGGTGACCTTTCATTGGGCCATCTGTGGAACGCTTTCAGGTTGATCTTCTGCCCTGTCAAATTAGGAGAACATCATCGATGTAATGTCTCCAAAGGGCTATATTGTTCTGATATGGGTTGTCTTCATTAAAGATAAAGCTGGGTGGGGTCTATTGTTTAAAACCGTCCTTATGACTTCCAAGGCAGGTCCATTTTAGGGCAACAACAGTTATATTTTTCTCTGTTTCCCATTAGGGTATCTTAAAGATGTTTCAGGACACCACTGTGATGGCAATGCCTCTCAATCTTTATTGCATGTAATCTTCTTTTGTACATTTTACATGTTTTACACAAACCAGTGTTTACTTCCGTTGTTTGGGAAGGACGAAATTCGACAGTATACAGTAGCATTAAGATGTCTGCAACCGCTGCTTGATGCAGACTGCTGCTATCATTTGAGATCCTTTCTGAAGTTAGCTGTGCAACCCAGAAGCACTAAGCTCTCTTTTTGGTAATATTTATATTTTAAAATTTGAGACTGAGTGACACAAAATTATGGACACTTTAAATTGTATCTGCTAGTGTTTTAATCATACGAGTTAATGGGATTAATTTTATTGCTTAGTTGTACAAAATCTTTTGTATGAAGTATGTGCTGATCATTTTATTTATCGTAATGTTCTTTTATGAGTGTTTTTAGCACTTGAATAAAGTTATTTTTGATTTGAGTTGATGTTTGATAAGCTAGACAATAAATGATATATTTCTTGACTTCTAGCCCGTTTCAATGCATGCTCTTTATCAAAACCATTCCACTTCATGAGTGATGAGCAGTTCTCCCTACTACCAGTGACCACGGGCTCAAACGTTAAATAAAAGATAAACACGGTGTTGTGTTTGTGGTTACTGAGGAGATATAAGCTTATGGCTCATTCAAGGCTTCTATACCAGAAATCCACACAAACCCAGCCCTGGACCATGACCCAACACAAAATGGCGGGTGTCCCCTGCAGAATGTCAAGAGCCCCCACCCCCCTAGGCCTCCCATATCTCACAGATATTCGTGGGCGTTGGACTGAATGGAGCCCCCTTCGCCCGAAGGGTTGCAGGCTCCTAAAAATTTGGGGACCCCCATGTGACCTGGGGTTGCAGAGGCCCTCGTTATGTCCCTGCTATGACCTTGTCGTAGGGCACTGTTCGGACTAAAGGAAAGGGTTATGTATATGTGGGGGTGACTATAAAAGCAGACATGATGACTTGGCCACTGTGGGGGGTTAGTTTAAGTCACACACAGAGAAGTGCTGGACCCAGCAGAGCTCTGCTGTGTTTATAAGTGATCTGATCTGATTGTGCTTCCAGCTGTGTGGTTCTTTTCCACGTCCCTGCAGCACGACATACAGACTGACTGTTGGGGAGGAGATGAACCCTCACAGACACTCCAATTCAGTATAGACAGTTGGTGGTCTGCTAACGTTCCTGTGTGACACCTATCCAGCACTTTCTGTAACCAGTGACCTGAGTGCATTAAAGTGAAGTACAAGAGCTCAGCGGACTTGCACACTTTCATAGCAAACGCGGTGCAACTCAATGAGTGGAGTTGCTGCCCTCACTTCCTTCCTCACAGCTTTACCATAAATGACAGTCTTTAGGCGTAAGCAAAATATCATGGGCCACATATATCAAAAATCCATTTTGCATTCGTTAAATAGCTAATTTTAAGTAATCGCTACTTAAGTAATGCAAAATGGTATGTAAGAAACTAATGATTACCTAATAGTGATTCCTAAGGATTTGCATTCACAATTAGGTAATCGCTATTAGGTAATGCTACTCCATTCGTTCTTACGGGCCTAAAGGCCCATAGTTGAGAATGGTTTTGCATTAGCTAAGTTGCGATTACCTAATTGGTAATCGCAAAAGTAGGTATTGTAAAACCAAGGGTGCCTGGGGAACTAAGCCCCCCCATGAAGCACCCCCCCAAAAAATGTATACATGTAAAGCGCACACATGCCCTAGGTGTATGTGTCAGCTGCCTACTTGGCACTTTGAAAAATGCATTTTTGTGCATTTTCCCAAAATTGCACATGGTTACCATCAACTTGTAGTTGATGGTAATAGCATTTCCTAAATGCACAGTTTGCATTTAGAAAATGCTTGGTACATGTGTTTACAGAAGTGCGACTTGCGCTTCCCTATTTGCATTTGCAATTTAGGTAATTTCAAAAAATTGTGATTACCTAAAATTGTGACTACAGGGCCTTTCATACATCTTGAAAAGCTATTGTGCATTTACAAACGGCGAAATTACGAGCGTGCACTGTTTGAGAATGTTAAATAGTTTATATACATTAACATTCTTTGAAAGGGCCTGATTTCAAGTTTGGCTGACAGGTTGCTAAGTCACAAATGTGAAGGATATCGGAAATTCACCACGTTTGATAGAATATCCTGTCCGCCAAACTGTAAATCAGGTCCTTAGTATCTGCATTAGCACGCAAGCCTCAGAGATACTAGGGAAATATAAACATTATAAAAAGTAGAGGGACCTCCGAAGTATATCAGTCCTCCTGTTTTCTTTTTTTTTCAGTCCGAATGAGGAAGCATCCCTTTATGTTTTTTACTTAGACCTCTCACGCTACTATGTTGAATGCTTCATCCTCGAGTTGACATCCGGGCGGCGAGTACCTCCAGACGAGCAGAGACGTTTTAAGGCAATGGCAAATTGGGCTTTGGCCCAGGGCCCCAGCATTTTCAGGGGTCCCTTGATAGAGCCAGATCTGTTCTGCAGAGTCTTGCCCTAATTACCTTAAATAATTCTTGAACAGATTGTCATAAATACCGTTTTTCTCTAATTAATTTAGTTTTAACGTGGGTGATGTATGAGAGACTACTGCAGACATTTTGCAAAGAAATTTTGTGTTTCATGCAACATCCATAAAAAAGGTTTCTTTTAGATCAAAACAAGACCTTACATATGAGAAATGGGAGGGGGTCGCAGAGATTATTTGCAGTGACATTAGTGAGTTGCTGCTGTGTTAGAATATTGAAAACACAAGTCGCTATCCCTGAATATTTGATGTAGACACAAATAGAATTTGGACTAGTGTGTCTGTGCACTGTCACTGACCTTGCCAAAAAGGACATGAAATAGCTGAAATTGGATCATAAATTCAAAGCTGTTCCTAGCAGGGGCCCCCAAAATACTTTTGGCCCAGGGCCCCCCAAATCCTTAAGATGCCCCTGCAGACATGCTCACCCCATATCCTTTCACAGACGGGAAGGGGAGCGCTTTGATCCATATTTTGCGGTAGTTCGCCTTCATCCCAAATTCGCTATCACCACGCCTGGGGTCCAAACTCCCTTTTCTTATTTTTACTTTGGGAATTCAATGATGCGAGGACAGGGGATAAAGGCCTCAGGAACCCCCAGAGCCAGTGGCTTGCAGGCCGCCCTGCAGCAAGAGCGACATAGAACCAATGCAACTTCTGCAGCGCAGGACTTAACAAGAGGAGGCTGCGGACTACAGGAGAGAGCAGCAGTAGAAGGCTGGGCCAACGTAACTTCTACAGCAGATTCCACATGCGGGCCACACCTGGGAGAAGCCTGGGCTAAGGGTAGACAATTGCAAATGCAAGAATACATTTGACATTTAGTATAGTAAGCATATGAGGCATATAATATAAATTATTAGCTGAATTAACACACATGGGATCAAGGTGTGTATTTTTATTACACAGAGTGCCGCCATTTCAGACCAGTAGATACCTTACTCTTTCTGATATAACATCTGCAACATGTTTACTTCGTCCACCACTCCTTTTCAACCACATAAAATGGAATGTTGGAACACTGAGCCACCAACAGCGATATTGACTGTGTCTCTGTGTCAGCATTTTGCAGTAATCGCCGCAAGAAGGAAGCAGGACTCCAAATAATTAAAGATGAAAGTTGAAGTTTATTCCCTGAAGAAGATCTCATCCACAGCCTTGCCTGGTCCGGTACAAACTGTCTATATTCATACAAATACATTCCATACCCCATGAAGAGTTATGAGGGTTCTGATGACCACATTCCATTACAAACAATTGTGGAGGTCAGTGAAGAAGAACCAGATACCACACATTTCTCATCTAGTGGCAGCGAGAGAGAGAGAGACAGAGAGAGACAGAGACAGAGAGACAGAGAGACAGAGAGAATATGCTACTCACTAAAGTTATATAAAGTATGTTTCTTGGAAAGCATCTCTAGTTTCCAAGTTTGACAGAAACACCCAATAGTGCCGAACATAAAAACAGTGCCCGATGAATTGCTCACTTTTTCCAGCTGCATATTCACTAATCATGAGAAATGGGAAGCTGACTTACTAAGTAAGTGTGTGGGGCATCATAAGTAGCAATAAAGGAGAAAATGTTGTGGTTAATACACTTGCTAGAAAGATCTGTGTACATTATAATCAAAGGTTCAACTCACCATAAAATTGCATTGAGGATAATTGTGCCTGCTGGAAAGCAGAGCATGCAACATGCAAGTCAAAGATTTCTTTTGTATGCAGATAGTTCAGAAGTCTACTGTTTTTGTTGCGTAGATACTTGTGTTACCTGCAGGTCAAAGGTTAACATCCTTGTAATATAGCTCAGTGAGTTATGACCCTGCCGCAAGGACCTGCATGTAAAAAACAAGGGTTATGTTTAGAACCTCACTGTTTTTTCCTTAACCACTTGGCTGCTAGGCGTTTTCCCGTCCTGCGCTGAGTTTTATTGTTTTCCTTTGTTTCATGACGAGCTGGCCTTGTCATCCGCGCACGGCAGGTAAGCGCCATGACGAGGCCAGCTCGTCATTAGCCTCGAAGGGGTTAATCTTTTCTAATTTTAAGGTTTGAAGTAATCAGCTCTCAACGAAGAGTCAGGAACATCAAGAACATTTGAGGAGCCCCATGTACACAGCAGAGGCTGCAGCAACATAACTGACAAAGAACCACAGTATGTCATAGACCCCACATTACACAAGAGACATGACACATAAGGTAAAAGCAGAAAACAGACTAAGACACATTATAAAAAGGTTGCCGAAAAGGGTTACTTTGGTATTAATAAAGGCTTATTAGTAAGTGCTATATAAATGGTTATTAGTGTGATAACTAATGCACAGACATTCGAACAATGCATACCGATTTCTTGCATACAATCTTGACACGGTCAAAAACCTATCCCCACCCTTGTTCTGCCTTTAGCACTGCCCTTGTGCCCACCCTAAACTCCATCCCCAGCCCACCTCTCATTTTGGTGAGTACCTTCACTTATTTGTTTCCAATTCTTTCACTGTCTGCTTGTAAATCATCTAATCCTCCTGCAATGCCTGTACAAATCCTGCTTGAGTTCACAATCATATGTAGCAACAGATTGGCTCCTTTAGAGCAGGACAAGGAAGAGGTGGGAGGAGGCACAGATATTAATGCCAGGGGAGACGATCTAAACCAAGAGAACCAGACTGACACGACCAAACCAACAGCAGCGGATTCAACTGAGTTGTGCCTAAATCAGGAAGTCACTGAATTAAAAGTGATGATGGCTTCCCTATCGGGCGTGGTCAATGAGTTAGTGAGTCTAGTAAGGACCATGAATCTACCCCATGTGCTACCTAAGTGGGATAATTTGTAAGATTGAGAGCCACTCAATGCTCATATATACCATGCAGGGAGCGGGGCAAGGCAACACATTCAAGGTCTCACACATGCCATGTACGTCCGGAACTGGCAACAAAAATGAAGGTTACCTTGCAGCGAATGAGGACACTAGGTCCATAGCATTCAATGAAGAACAATAGAGATACTGACCCCATCTATCTAAAAGTACCCTACAGAGGAAACTAGGGGAGGGGAAAATAATAAGCATGCCCACAATCCAGATATTCATGCTTAACATACCCAAAAAATCCACAAAGAGGAAAGAGGATGCAAACCCCAAGATTAACAAATGTATTCACTGGATACACTCAGTTTGAAAGTGTCACTTGGTGAAACTCTCCTACATCTGGTCTTGACTCTACCCTCAGCTGACCACAAATGGAAGTTCATTTGATAGCATCGAACTTTGGTAACTTTGGTTAAAAGCTGAGATCAAATGACCTACCTGAACCAACACATCATTTTGGGAATCAGGGAGAACAAAATTCAATTGATACTATCCTAAAGAGCCTTCAGAGTCCTACAAGTAGACAAGTAGAAGCATAGGCTGAAATGCAGACTATATTATCATGGAATCTTGCAGGAATAAAATTTAGAACAGTAGTATCAGAACGAGGAACATACAAAGATCAGTATGACATTTGTATTTTTCAAGAGACATGGAATATCTCACTGATATTCAGATCTGGGAATACTAGCTTTTGCATTCCGGCACAGGTTAAAAGTGCAGGTTGGGCAGGGTATGCCCTGACGTGGGTCCCTTGCTCTCTTTGCCACTGGATTTAAGCTAACCTGGCTGATGAGGGGTGTTACCCTGAAACTGGTCCCCAGATGTTTGTTTGCGATCTAGGGAAGTCCTGGCTTGGCAGTAGGGCTGGAATGTTCCCATGAGGAACAGGGTCAAGACTGATTTTCATATGACTGGGTCTGAACTCTCAACTGGGGTGGCAAAATAAGCTAAAGAACGATGATGGATTCAACTGAAATCGGTGACTGGGGGTGAGTGTCTGAAAAGTTTCAGTGCTCCGCCCATCATCTCTTTGTGTTTATAAGTGTAGGCCGACCTTACGTGCCTTGCACTATGGATAAAAACCTCAATAGACTGTGAAATAAATAAATCTTATATTCCCTCCTTGGATATCCTGGAAGTATTTATAACTCCCCAGAGAGGTCACAGATTTAGTATCTATAACATATATAATCGGCCCATCCACAGGAGAGAGGAATCGAACACACTAAAACTATTTGAGCACTTTAAAGACATATTTTAGGGCCAAGGTCTTATGATAGTCACAGGTGACTTCAATGTCATTTTTGAACCTTTAGATAATAATGAAAGATCTATCACAGAGGAGGAAGACAAGTACTGGTCTATATCACATCTCATCCTTCCCCAATTAAAAAGTTGTCCACCTCTGCCCCTCAAGTAATTGCACTAACATTGGGCTGTGGACTAAGGGCTTGCAATACCCGAAGTCGTTCAGGTATTGGTGGCTGAGAAACCTTTAAAGAAATAGTTGCTCAAGTAGAATTATTAACATACTGGCAATATTGTGCTTACACAGCGAGGTCATCGACATGGAGGTGACAGAAAGATGGGACCGTGGCCATAATTCTCTGCACCTTCATTGAAGGACATGTCCAGGGTGGGCCAGAACCTAGACTAGGTACTTGACTCAAATAACAAACGATCTCTCCAATCGGGTCAAGTGGAGCGACAGCCAGAAGTCCTAGACAAAATTCATAGAGCGCTGATTGCGGCCACTAAACAAACCATTGCTTTAACCAATAATAGCAAGAGCACTCATAATCTGGTTAGTATGCATACAACTGTATTCACCTTATTGAGTGAGATATCCATAAAAGTGCACGGTCTACTTTAAAAAAACAAAGCAGGCAGCACATAATACAATAAGGAATGCAATACAGCTCAATCCAATTTAGTCTAAGCAATGAAAAGAAAATGTCTGATAACTGTTAGAGAAACCAGAAAAATATATAAAATGTCATTAACAGTGGCTCAGAGAGAGTGGGATGATCAAGGTTGGCCGTATCTACACACAGCAGCAAAGAAGAGTGATAGCCAAATATTTTGGCACATAGTAGCTAATGGGAGTCGAACCGCACACATTGATAATTACATCCAACAGAAAGCCTGGTTTAACTATTTTGCTGCACTATATAAACACACTTGATAGACCAATAATAACAAGGTGTACTGGGCATGGGAATGGTGCATCAGGCTGAGACTCAGCTTGTGATAGAACCCCAAGATGCATTAGGAGTAAGGCTCTCTGTTTTATGTTTTTACTGATTTTTACAGATAAATACAGACAGAAAACCATTTATTTTCTTGTCTGTATTTATATATATATATTTTTAATGTTTTTTATATGGTGTATATACAAAAAAGAAAACACATGCAGTTGTTATAGACACAATAGTACAGTACATTTTGTGCGGATCTCTCTTTGCAGGCTAGATTTTTATAGAGAGGTGAGTGTAAGATAGGAAAGTATAGGAAAGTTAGGAATAAGCGAGGGAAGAGGATTCTACCGACAGACAGGTAAATATACCATCCTGACTTGACAAGCGAAGCCCTTAGTGTCCGGCATGACAGTTGCGTCTTATTCCCCACCTAGCAAGGTAGGAACGGCATTGTGCGGCACAACAAAAGTGCTCAGGTTGGTTTCTTATGGAGGCTCGTATGGGACCATGGCCTTATCCAAGACTTCCCACAACCCCCTGGATGACCCTTTCCAGGGAGAGTATTGGATCGCCAGACGGTCTGCTCCTCTGAGGTGGGTGACCCAGTTGAGCCAGCCTTTGATGCAGTTTTGGTTGTGTCCTTCCAGTTCATTAGCACCAGTTTGACCGCAGATGTCAGGAGTAGGTCCATTAGTTCCCTCTCTCCGTCGGAGGAGAGGTCGGTTCGAATAAATGCCTTGGTGAGCGAGGCAAAGTCTCTTATAAGTTTTCCATTAAACACACTGTCAATGAAATCAAATACCCTTCCCCAGAACCCCTTGAGTGTTCGGCAGTGGAAGATGGGATGCTCTAGGTCCTCCTTCCCTGTGGTGCAGTTCCAGCTGAGGGGATTATCCCAGAGACCTATTCCACTCGTGTTCGTTTAAAAACGGAAATTGGGTGCTCTTTGAGTGATTCTAAATACACTTTGCTATGACTGCCAGGCCAATAACTGTGTGGATTGATAGGTACGGGAGTTAAAAAAGAAAGAAGTTTTAGAAAACAGGCTTAAACAACAGTAGATATGCACAAAGCTGATACTGAAATGTGCATATTTTCATATGAGTGCATTGATTTATCTTCTGTGGGTGTTCATATCACTGACACCTGGCAGGCATTCAAGCATGACTGCATATTTATTTGTTAAATACATGTGGAAATACACCAGGTTCAGCATTATTGTTTTCAGAAAACCCATAATAAATATGGATAAATACAGATAAAGTTGACAAAAAATAAATATGGATAAATACAGACATACATTTCAAATACAAAAAATACCATAAAACCGGGAGCCCTAATTATGAGCAATAAAAAAAATAACTCCAGGTAAAGCTCAAAGTCCAGATGGAATACCAGGAAATGTGCATATAAGAGACCCTAATGGATGGACAACTTATGTAAACTTACTAAGAAGTGCTATCCAGTGGGGGCGCAACTATACCAAGTACTTGACCTGGTAGGGAAAAAGTTCCAATACACAGGAAAGGGGCCCAAGGATCACATCCAACTTTAGACTGATTAGCCTGATTGACAACTTACAAAATGTTTTCGGTCAAATACGATGCAGCGCGCAACAAAATTCATTTTATTTATTTAAAAGTTTACTTACCTCCGTTCATCCATATTCCGGTGTTTATTACCCCCTACCCCGCCTCACCGCATAACAGAACTCCCTCCACGGGCCGTTACTGAACATCACATGTGCTGTCTAAGGTGAGACCTAGAAAGGGGAGCTAAGAAAAGGCAAAAGAGAATGATTAGCGCTTATGTTAATTCTCTTTCTCTATAACCGTTTTCCAGATGCAGTTTGGGAGCCATTAGAAAATCTTCCTTGATATCTCCAGGGTCTGGAAGCATGAAGTGGAGATGGCACTGGTTTGGGCGGTCATATTGAGTTCGCTGTCGATGATGATCCTCAGGTTATTGGTGAAGTGCCCTTTGCCAGCATCTTCAGGGTCTGAAAGCATGAGGTAGTGACAGCACTGACTGGGGGATCATGCTGGGTTTGCTGTCAATCCTAAGGTTCTCGGTGTGAATGGTTAGGGTGGGTTTCGGTGCCAGTTCTGTTGGTCACCAGTTGAAGTCCCATGGTGAAATGCTCTTCATGAAGATCACAATTTTGATCCTATTGGAGTTCCACTTCAGGCAGTTGATCTTCATCCAGTGGGCAATTTCAGTCATGCAGGCATTAAATTTGATCTGGGTACTTGTTTTTTTGTACATGAGAGAGAGAATGAGTTGTGTGTCATCAGTGTAAGAGAAGATCTCATGAGAGTGGATGGTGCTGGCTAGAGGAATCATGTATGCGTTGAAGAAGATCAGGCTCAAGGAGATGAGTTCAAAATGACCCTATATGATCTAGGCGGTTGTTTGAATCTTCCATGCTGGAGATGTAGCTGTTATTGATCGCGACAACCATGCGTGAATAGTACGTACCTGACACCAACTAAAGAAACATAGACGTCTTTGGGAGTCAGACCTCAACTGCAACTCACAAGATGGAGTTGGAGTGAAGTGGGCATTCTTAAACCTGAAGGGCCTAAAACGAACCTTACCATTATATTCCCGAACTTCCCTTTATGGCACTCAGAACACCAGTCAACTGCTGTCTCAACTAAAATACCACCTATATCGGTCTACCTACCCACAAAATAAAATACATGCAAACAGTCCAAAAGCAGAAGGATGACTAATATTCTGAACAATAAACTCCAGAATATAGAAACATAAGTAAGAAGGCTCAATGGCTTATTATAAAAGCAAGAATACTCTTCAAATGCTATGCTTCCCTTACAAATATACAGTGTGGGGGATGGAGTGCTCTATAATGATGGATAAAGAGACGTTCTAGTAGGAATAATATATAATTTCTTTCATGTCAGGCATTTATGCACAGCATCACCTACATAGTTTCATTCAGGGCTTTATCTTCTTCCAGCTGTAACTACCTCAGAACTTCCCCAGCACCCACACACTCCAACATTGTATACATCATCACATTCCGCAACACTGACAATTTTACATAAATTCAGTACGTATTAACACAGTCATGATATTATGCAATGCCAAGATGAAACTTTCCCAAATTCATCCCAAGCAATATTAAACTCTATCAAACCACCCCACTCTCATTTGCCATAAATAACCTCCTTATCTCTTCCAAGACCAGATATAATATGAAAAACAATGTATGCTTTACAGCAAACATCTCTGGCTTTGAAATAACCTTTCAATATAAATTTGCCATGCCATCACTCCGATGCTTGTCAGAATCAAACTGAAAACCTTACTCATTTAACAATAAGATATGTATTCTGTCAAAGACTGCTACTTAATGATAATAAAAGAATATATCCACCTAGAAAAGCTTCCTCTTGAAAAGACCCTTGAAGCTAACAAATGCATGACTGTTCAATGTTGAAGCCTCCGATTTGCACTATCACATTGCTTGCCTACATGATTAGCACGCTACACCATGTATGATGTGTGGTTGGAAGGATGTTGTTTTTACTTTGATTCTATACAGGAAGTGTTCCATGTAGTGCGTGATGACCACTGAGGTGCAGTCATCGCGTAGCAGTATGCTGGAAGATGAAGTGTAACAGACAGACACACTGTGTTTACAATAAGGATCAACATGTCCTACATCCTTGATAACTTTGTCCAGTTGCCAGTTGCAACTAGGTGGGATCAACATAACCAGTAACCTACGTAGAAACTACGGAACGCTTAACCTTTAAGAGAGTGCTCTTGCAACTGTTCACTCTTGGGTGGAAAGCGGTGCTATAAATGGGCAGGTATTAGCAGGTACTGAGTACATTTGCGATGTTCAATGTGCAGGCATTTTTCAAGATTCCATAATGCATAAGCTAGCTCCCTTTGACAAACTCCACAGCACTATTACCTGGCCTCCTTCCCAGCCTACCGAGTGAGTTTCCCCGCCATTTTTAGATATGCGATTAGCTGAGACCTTTTGATTTTATTTATTATATGTAGAATACACTTAGTTAAAGGGAATTTCAACCACCTCTCTTTATCTATTGATTTGCTATGTCATTCACATTTTACTTACCCCTATTACAGCATACAGCATGGGGCAATGTGTCTGCCTACTTCAGCCACTGGTTAACTTGATTTGGAGTGACTGCATTTAGCCCTTTCACAAGGAACACATCTACACAAAGTAGATCCCTTCAGTGCCAGAGTTTTTGTTTTTACACTATAATTACTTAAGTGTAGCCTTTCTTTGTAGAGCCTGATGTGATGGAAGGACGCTTTCTACCAGATGTAAGCACAGGGCACATTTCAGCATTATCAGTTCCTGTCTCCTTCCAACGCTTTTGTAAATTCCTTTTGAAGTGGTCTTTGTTTATGTATTGTCACGTTTTCACACTATACCGGCAGCTTACTTGACCTCTGAATATAAGCTCATGAGGGTGGTCTATCTTTGCACCACTGCCTGTCATTCATTCATTCATTCATTCATTCATTCATTCTTTCTCTTTCTTTTCTTTCATTCTTTCTCTTTCTTATCATTCTTTCTTTCTTTCTTTCTTTCTTTCTTTCTGCCTCAAAGGTAACAGGCTGGCAGGCTTTTGCAAATCTGTGTTAGCCAAGACCTTTTGATTTTACTAAAATTATGCGGCAAGATAGTTCTTTATAGTAATTTATAGACTTCATCCATAGTCTGTGGTTGTGTCATTCACATTTTTCTTCCACCCACTCCACCATGCATCAAAGGGCGATATGTCAGTTTACTTCATTCATTGGCTGAACACACTATGAGCTACAGCTTGCTGCTCTTTTGCAAAGGATCATATCCACACACAAAGCTTTAGCGCCAGGGAGTACTATGGCAATATTTGCTTTTTTGAGAACAAACCAACATGTTTGTTTTCAACCAATATTTTTATTAGATTGATGTAGGTCTTGCAGCTTCCTAAACAATAAAGGTATGCAAACCCCTCAACTAAATAAACCAAGAATTGCCAAAATGCTGACAGCTAACAGCAGACATATTGACTTCGCCAATGCTTGTTTCAGAAGGTATTGAGTACCTACACTTCCTTAATTTGAAAAGAAAAGTATTAGCACTTCTTAGCCCTGGTAAAATGTTTATGAGCGAGTACTTGCACCTCTCAGTAGCAGACAGGTAATCTGGGACTAGAATCACAACAGCAAAGGTGCACCACAACATATAGTATACAATGTTTAAGATTCAATGAATCGCGGAAGATGATATTCCTCAATTTGTAATCCTTTATTTCAATAGCATAAGTGAAGCACTATACAGCCAAATCTGGGACTGTGAGTACCTGCACTTCTTCATTTCCATGTAAAGCACTTGTGAAGAGTCATTCTAACTGCAATCCCTTTTACTGCTCATCTCTCTTTCACAAAAGTGAATAGAAGTAATTTTATTGTGCAATGTATTCAATACAAAAGTAATAAACAGAGAATACTTTCCCATGGATTTCTTCTGCAATGCCAACTTAAAATTTGCAATATTTACTGAGTTGGCCATATGAATAAATAGATACTACATGTAACCAACTGAACGGGTACTGATGGACGTCGTTTCACCGAATTGCCAGGGTTAAGCGGAAGTGACATCATCAGGGCACAAGTCCTAAAAAAAGAAGTGGGGGACGCTGACGCCACGACAGGAAGTGACGTCACTAAAGGTGGCTTGCACCATAAGACTCATTGCCTCCCCTCGCTCACCCCTTAGATGCGATTGCATTAGAGAAGCCTGCGCGTGAGCAGCGTTCCTAAATGGGCTCCGATCTCGCCCCAGAGAAGCCAGAGACTGAATGTGTGGCTCCATTTGCTCGAGTTACCGAGCTCCCGGTAAAATAAGTGGGGGGACGCCGTCCACCGGCATGGTACCCTGACTCGAGACCTGGACTTCACACTCTCAATCGATTCGCTTCTTTCACTTTCCCACCTGTCCACCTCCCTACTTCACTTAGTTGTCTTTCTAACCTGTCTCTTTATCATACCTCTCACACTCGTCTTCTCTTCCCTAGAGCTGTATCTCTCATTATCTCCATTATCTCTCTCAACTGTCTCCCCCACTCTCTGCCTCTCCTTCTCTCTGAACAGACTCTTTCTCAGTAGACCCTCACCTCTCTCACCTGTGCCTCAACTCCCTCTCTCTCTCTCTGTGACATCTTTATTACTTCTCTTACCTGTCATCTCTGAGCGGTATCTTAAGTCTATCCAACCTCTATTTACCTTTCAGTTGTCTATAAGCAGCTGTCTCATTATTATTTTCCTCACACCCATGTCTCCCCCTCTCTCTTTCGCATCTACCTCTTTATTTTCTTTGTCTATCTATAGCACATCTCTCAAACTGTCACTGCTCTTTGCCTCTCTGATTCTCGGCTGTCTCTTTGTCTCCTGTTTATCCCCTATCGTTCTCATATGTCATGTCACCTCTGATGTCTGTTTACTCCCCCTCTCTCTCTCTCTCTCTCTCTCGCCCCGGCGCTGTCTTGTGTCTTTCCTGCTCCCTCTCACATTCTCAGAGACAGCAAGAGGCACACATCTTTCTACTGAAACTTGAAACAACTCCACTTGAATAAATAAAATAACTTTTTTCGAAAATGTATCACTTTCCCATGAGTGCAGTGGTCGCAAGCAATGCGCTAGGGGTAGCGATTTCATGACTAGTAATATTTGTAAAACAATTGCCTGTGTGGAGAGGGTTAACACTGCCAAACTATCTGCACCATAACCAGTTGAGCTGAACTCGTCCTCGTCCACTGGCTTCCAAACTCGGACCGTCGAGCATGCGATCTGCAGGACAGGAGTCTCCAGGGACAGCCCCCCATTCCCCCCCCCCCCCCTCCCCTCCCACACCCTCCGCCAACAAGATTCAAGACAGAGTTCGATCCCTGATTAATCTCTGTGCATTCTTTCTTCCCCGAAAACGGAATCAGCAGCTTATGTTGTTTAATTCACTTTACTTTTCACACCTCAGACAAATTCTCCAGGTACTCGAGGGCCTCTATAAAGTGCAGCGTATGTGCGAAGTGGTCATAATTGAAGAAAGCGTGTCAGTCTGATTGTCTAATTAAAATATAAATAAAAATGGCTTTTCTTTGAATTAACACTCCTCTGCAATTAAATTGATCAGCACAGCGTCTTCCAAGAGCTCTTCAGATACTGCAGATACATCACATACTTTTCATATGATCAGATTTAATTAAATTTCCAAATTGAAATGCTCTACGGGGAAGACAAACCTTTTATGTTTTTTTTTATTTTAGTAAATGCCATATGCTTTGCTAAGAGAAAACCAGTGAATTGCTTTGCATATCTGAATGAAGAAATAAAACCAAGTCTGCACAAAAGTTTTTGTCATGTCCTAATCAATCATACCAGGACACAGGAAGGGTTATTCAAACACCACCTTTATTAGGCACTTCTTGTCTCGTCCAGGTCCCTACACTATCTGCCCTTTTCCTGCCTACGCTCCTCCTCTTCCCCTGGTCCCCTCTAGCTCCGCCCACCCAACTACTAGACTGCTGACTACATAACATCTCCCCCTTTCTTGACAAAATAACAACGGTAAATTGGCTCAAATTTCTTCAATAAGTCTTTCGTTGGATATCTCGGCGGGGCAGTGCGGACACGGTTCGACTTTCAGTTATCGTGTCCACGGGAGAGTCTCTTGTCTGGTTCTTGCTCTCCTGATTAGGCTGGTCATGCCCTTCAGAGGCGGACACTCCAGTCATTCTTGTCATGGCTTCTCTCATGTCTGGAGGGCATTTCTTAAAGTGCGATACGTTTCTCGTAATCCGCCGTTGGTCGGACTCAGCTGTTATCATGGTGCCCTTCTGCTGGGTGACCAGCAATGGTTCAGCTCGAAAGCGACAGTCAGTCTTTCTTTGTTGTTCTTGCTTGACAATGACGCAATCTCCCTCACACAGGGATGGTGATTTCGCTCTCATTTTGGTGTCCGCATATGTTTTCATCTTGTCCTTGTTGCGGCTGTCCGTCTCCATTACCTCTTGATGACTTTGGAGGGGCGACAAAGGTCGCAGTGCTCCCTCCCAGGTTGAAATGCGATTCTTCATAGGACGCCCGAGCATCAGGGTTGCAGGGCACTTCCCACTGGTCGCATGAGGGGTTGTTCTGTACGCTCTGAGGACTTCATTCAAAGCAGTTTGCAGATCCCGTTTTTCAGCAGTGGCTTGTTGAAACGTCTTTTTGAGTGTGGCCATAAATCTTTCAATTGTGCCATTTGCCTGTGGCCATAGAGGTGTAACTTTCCTATGTTTGAAGTCCAAATGTTTTGCAAATGCACTGAACTCGTGTCCGTTGAAAGGAGGTCCATTGTATGTTTTCAACTCATTGGGAACACCCCATGCTGCAAACACTTCATCCAACACTTTGAGAGTGCTGGAGGCACTTGTGGATGGTACGAACTGCGCAATGGGGAAACGTGAGTACTCATCAATGATTGCTAGAACATATTTACCAGATTGTAACGGTCCGTAGAAATCCATAGCGAGCTCTTGCCACACTCCACGGGGTAGGGTGGTCGTTTGCAATGGGGCAGGAGGATCTCCCCAGTTGACCAGCTGGCATTGATGGCAGTCTTCCAGAGTCAATTCTACCATCTGATCGAGAAGAGGAAACCACACCCTTTCCCGGAGGGCTCGTTTTGTTGACACCACTCCTCTGTGGCCTTCATGGGCAAGGTGGATGACACCTTGTCGCAAAAGTCTGGGGACAACAATCCGCTGACCTCGCAGTATCAGCCCATCCATGGTGACAGACAGTTGGTCACAGACGTGTCGGAATGCTTGCATCTCCTGCTTGACAGTCGGATCACTGGCATCGTCCTCACTCTCGTGTCTCCACCGGTTAGTCTGAATCCGGCGTAGCACCTTCTGCAGGACGACATCTTGCACGGTGGCATCCCGGATGGCTTCCATGGGAATGGCAGGTGGCAGCGCTTGATCAGCCACAAAGTGAATGTTCTCCTCTGCAATGGAGGGCTTGGTTTCAGATGATGCAAGCGGGTGTCGAGACATGTAGTCTGCCGGGTTCTCGGACTTCCCGGGTTTGTGAACAATCGTGAAAGTATTTTCTTGGAGTCTCAGACCCCATCTCTCAATCCTTGGTGGCATCTTGGATCTCGGGTTGCCATAAATGGTGACCAGTGCCTGGTGATCGGTGATCAGGGTAAAGTGCTTGCCATAATTAAAGACATGAAAATGTTCACACGCCCATACCACAACAAGACTCTCCTTTTCAGGTTGCGAATATGCTTTTTTGGGGTCAGAGAGACTGCGACTTGCATAGGCAACGATGCGTCTTTGATCAGAGTCATTGTCATATTGCGCCAGAATTGCCCCCAATACCACAGGGCTGGCATCCACTGTAATTTCTGTTTTCTGGCGAGGACTAAAATATGAGAGGTTGTCGGCAGACTCCACCGCCAGCTTGATCTCCCTGAACGCCTGTTCACACTGAGAGGACCAGACGAACGGTTGACCCTGTTTTGTGAGAGCTCTAAGTGGGTGGCTGATGATGGCGTAGTCTTTGATGTAGCGAGCACAATAGCTGGCCATGCCCAGAAATGACCTCAATTCGCTAACATCTTGTGGGCTCTTGGTTTCGTTCAGAGTAATTACCTTCTCAGGATCAGGTTTGATCCCGGCATCCGAGAAGATGTGACCGAAAAATTTCAAAGTGGACTGGTGGAACTCACACTTGTCTTTGTTCAATGTTAAATTAGCTGCCAGCAGGGCATGGCAAACATGGCCAAGGGCCTTGTCATGCTCACGAACGTCCGATCCGTACACAAGGATATCGTCACTGTAATTCAAAGTGTTAGGGATGTGATGGATAACTTGCTGAATGGCCTCCTGAAAGATTTCTGCAGCAGAGGAGACACCAAAGCTCAACCGCTTGTACCTGAAAAGTCCAAGGTGGGTTGCGAATGTCGTGATGTAGCGAGATTTGACATCCAACTCCAACTGGTGGTAACCTTTGTTTAAATCCAGCTCCGAGAACACCCTAGCTCCATTTAGTGCAGAAATCATGTCGCTGAGATGTGGTCCAGGGCGACGCTCCCTTTCTATAGCTGTGTTGGGCAGTCGCATGTCAACACACAGTCTCACTTTGCCAGGGGTGCCCTTCTTCGGTACAATGACTACCGGCGACACCCATGGGGTCGGGCCTTCAGTCCTTTCAATGATGTCTGCCGATAGGAGTTCTTGAAGCTCATCCTCCACAGCTTGTTGGAGATGAAATGGTACGCGTCGATGGTGTTGCGCCACCGGTCTGACCTGTTCATTAATGTGAAGACGGATTTGGCAACCTTTCATTTTTCCTAACCCTTGAAAGAGTCTGGGAAACTTGCTAATGATATCTGGGTCATCACTGACCTTAAAGAGAATCTCGACAAGCCGGAGGCGCTCCGCAGTCTGCAGACTGAGTAGGCAGTCTGCTTCCAGACCTTCGATGACATGTATAAACGCTGGTATGGTCACAGATTTATGCCTGAGTGTCGTCGGAAATTTTCCCAAGCACGGGAGTGGTTTCCTGGCCATCCAGGTGAAAACTCGGACGTGTGCAGGAGTCAATGGTGGCTGAGGCTTCATCTGCTCATATTCCGTGACTGGAATATAGTTTAGCGACGCTCCGCTATCTAGCACACACTTGGTATCATGGTTCCCCACACTTATGTCCAAACGTGGATATTTCTTGAGCTGGTCGGGGTCTGCGATCATGTTCACATATTCCACTGTGTATTCAGACTCTCTGGATGATGATCTCGAGTCTCGGGATGGTGACCTCCGCTCCCATCGGGATCTTTGTGACTCTCTGCTGGAGTGTGACGAACCTGACGACACCGTCAATCTGTCCTGGACTGCTCTTATGTGATGATTTCTGGTATCAGAGCGAGATGATCTTGTCATTCCGCTCCTTCTCTCCTTGTGGTAGTATCCACACATCACTTCAAAATGGTTCAACCGCCCACATTTTCTGCATCTCTGGCCCAAGGCGGGGCAGGCATCGACATGTGGATAGTCATATCCGCACCTGTAGCATCTTTTAGTCCTTTCTGGCCTCCTTTCCCTTCTACCAGGGTCTCGCCTCCTGTGGTCCGTGTGTCGTTGACGGGATGACGGCCTAGGTCTCCATTGTTTTTCCTTTGAGTTTCGACAACTGCTGCCACTGGCTTGGACTCGACAGGCTTGCTCACGGCTAATAGTGTGTCCAGACTCAATGGTAGTAGCATGTTCCTCCGCCTGGTCGTAGACACGAGTCATTTCTTCAATGTTGTCTAGTTCATGAGGTTTCCTCAGCAGCCGTCTCCGGAGGGTTTCTGAGTGGCAACCATCTATGATTTGAGATTTTATGGCAGCATCTGTCGAGAAGGTGTTGAATTCACAATATCTCGATAACCGCCGCAGCCTGGTGATGAAAGTACCCATGGCTTCATCTTTTCCTTAACGCGCTTTATGGAACGCATGTCTTCCAAAGTCCAAATTCCTTTTGTGGAGGAATTTTTTGTTCAAGGCTTCACGCACCGTATCATATGTACCCACATCTGCAGGAGGAAAGTCCTTGATTATTTTATTTATCTCTCGGCCCGCTAGATTGTGGAGGGCAATCAACTTTTCTTCATCAACGGTTACTTTGGACCCTTTAATGTAGTTTTCAAAATCCTCAAGCCACTCTTGCCATCTGGGGCCCATGCTCCCTCCTGTAGTTAGTGTTAAGGGATCCGGGGCCCGGAGATGCGACACCCCAGTGACAATCGGTTTGACTTCATTTCTTTGTGGTGAGGTATTTGGGGTCACCATTGTGATAGCTCGTCCACTTCGTCTTTTGTAGACTCTGCTTGACTTCTTGTTGCCTTTTTGTAAGTGTTCAGATTAATGGCTTTTGCGTCTTATCTGTCTTGACCTGCGTTCATCTATTCTGTTACATTTACTCGTGCTTGTTTGGTGTTTTCAGTGACTTTTACTTGTTCAATATCAGTGTCTCACATTAGCTTGTGCTTGTTTGTGACTTTCAGCAGTCTCTATGCGCTACTACTTGTTAGTCCAGTGATGTGCCTGACTCTAATATGGCCGCTCCCGATTTTCACAGGGATGTCCCATTGGCTTGCCTGACTCCAATATGGCCGCCCAACTATCACAAGGCTTAACTGCCTTCAGCTTGCCTCCACATGTAACTCTCCACATGGACTCACCCGGGCCTTCACTCGGGTCCTGCACCTTTCTTCTGGTGTTTTCTTCTCTCTCTACCACCAGTGAGGCTCGAGGCTTCAGTCCGACTCGATCTCCGGGCACAGATGCGATGTCTCACGCATCGGGGGTGAGATTTCCGACGGGGCGGCACAGTTTCTTTTGGCGGGACAGCCCTCCCTTTCCCAGTGCTCCGTCAGTCCCCGCATTTATTCGCGCAGCATGACAGGGTCGGGGTTGGGCTCCCGATTCCTCGCTTGATTTCCTTTGGCCTCACTTCCGCCCTTACTCGGTTGGGCACTGGCAGTCTTTTGGCGCGAACAGCGCCCGATTTGAACATTCTTCTCTGGTACTCGGGCAGCAATTCACTCAGCTGCGCCAGAGGAGCTCCACGCGATCTACCAATCGCGGAGCGCAAATCTCGATCGCTGGTCTTTCCGACGGCGATCTTGGCGGACTCGCGTGTCGCGACAGCAATTTACTCAGCGCGGCGCCCAGGGACCGGACAGTGCTTGCTTCTGGGGTCTTGGGATAGCGGACTGCTACATCCCACCCTCGTCGCCAGTTGTCATGTCCTAATCAATCATACCAGGACACAGGAAGGGTTATTCAAACACCACCTTTATTAGGCACTTCTTGTCTCGTCCAGGTCCCTACACTATTTGCCCTTTTCCTGCCTACGCTCCTCCTCTTGCCCTGGTCCCCTCTAGCTCCGCCCACCCAACTACTAGACTGCTGACTACATAACAGTTTTGAACAAAAAAAAGCAAATCTGATTGAGGCTCGACATGCCAGGTTATGTTTCCATCCGTCAGGGGGACCCAGAGTTTCCTATTTACCTACTATGGTAAAATGTTCTCCGCTTGTCCATGGAACTGCTCCAAACATGGCATGAAACTAAAGTTTACTTTAAGAAGTGCCAGTATTTAGTTGTGCTGAAATCCGTTCAATTGCTTTTGAAAAATGAGTGCTTCAAAAATATGTTGGGTGGGATGGAAAGAGCTAAGTTATAAGGGCATCTAGACAGTTGTGGCTTATTTATGACAGCCCTGTGTCACTTTTGAACCACATAAAGTGGTACATGCATCCAATTTATGAAGTCATGCAAATACCACCCTGCATGGCTTTGAGTGGCCTCATAAATCTTGAGTAAGGTAACTCACTGCACATCACTGGATCGCCTTAATTGCGCTCAGAAGTCGTTTCATGGGCGTTGACATTGGTTTTCCAAAAAGCTGTCCCAGATTTGCTAAATCATGTAAACCTGGGTAAGTGCCAAATCTGTTTGCCTTCCGGGGTGAGGTGTAACAAGGAGAAATGTGTTTATTTCTCCTTGTTTTTTCCTCTTTCTATTTGTGCTACATTTTGCAGCAGGCATAGAAAGAGGATAACAACTGTTAGGATTTGTTTTGTGCAGGAAGGTGTCACCTGCACAGAAACAATCCTGCGTGCAATGGAGGCACACTTGCGCCATGGTGCAAGGTGGCCTACATTGCGGCTGGGCTGCTGAAACGGTGCTAGCACAGGGAGAAAGGACAGGAATGCACAGTTTTGCATAAATCCACCACATTCCTGCCCTTTCACTTTTGGGATAGGGCGGTGCGACGTCAACATCCCATAAATTAGGGCCTTGGTTCATAAACTGTTCTTGAACTTGAATTCAAGAATAGTTCACAGCCCCAGCTTTGAAAAATGAAGGACTCCACTGGACAGGAGACCTTTTTATTGTGCTGTCCTAGGCGGATCTGCAAAACAGAATTTAGGCTTGCGAACATGAAGGCTCTGATTGGCTGCCCGTGAGAGAAAAGTTTCTCTTGCTGCTGCATGACCGGCTTCAGGGTACAATCTTGGGAAACTCTCTAACCCATGTTGGCTCTCCTATCATAGTCCGTCAGCAATGCACAGAGTTCGAGGACTATATTTGTGACTTTGGTGTGTCATGGGTCAGTAGACTCAATTTTAAATTAACAAACTATATACACATTTGGTTGCTGTTTAAGATATAAAAAATACATTATGTCTTCATTAAATATGTGGTTTAGGTGTGGGTAGGGGTCAGATTTTATTTTAGGGCATTCGTTGTTTGTAAACTCAGTGGCAGCCCCTCCAATAAGGCAAAAGAGCTTCGCCCCACTGCTTTTAAGATAAAATAGAATAAAATAATCATAACTCAGAGTTATTAGCATTTTATTTTTTTCTTGTTGTGACAGCTTTGCGGACGGGGCTGCTCGACTGACGGAGTAGGGGATCAATGGTTTGCACTCCCTAGATGCAGATGAATGTTTGGCTGTCAGTCTAGGGCCAGCCAAACAGTCATGCGCACTTTGCATGTTCTCCACTCAGGCTCCCTTACACCTTGGTAGGAGAACTTGCCCAGCCCCCCAGTTCCAGTCTGAGCGCCGAACCAAGGCACTCAGACCAATCACAACACTGCATTGCAGCATTGTGAATGGCTCAGGGGAGCTTGAGGGCTTCCTGGGTGCTCTGTTCCTGTCCTGGGAGAGATGACAGTGGATAGAGTGGCGCGACACAGCAGGAAGGTACGTTTCTTTTTTTACCCCCTCTCCCCCAACCCTGCTACTACCGATCTGTGCCAGCCACCAATGGGTATACTGAAACAACCATACAGGCTTAGCAATAAGGACAGGACTTCCTCTAAAATATGTAGACTTGGAAAAAAAGACCTCTGATTTTTTGACAGGTTTAAAAGCATTCTGGTGTTTGCATTGGCTGAAACTTCCTCCAGATCAAAAAAGGGCCTCTTCTGTATCAACATTAGTCGCATCCTCCAATTTCACAAGAGCAGGACAGTCATGCAGTTCACAAAGACAGTTAGCATATTTAAAAACTGAATAATGACTGATGAAGCTTATAAAGACCTCCCTGGAACAATATCAGGGTCTCCAGAAGAAGCTGTGGTCTATAATTTGGACTGACAAGAGTGTGCAAAAAGACAAGCACAGACACACTAAATTTCAGTAAAAACCACACTAAAGTAAAAAAAAAAAAGAAAAAAAAAAGAAGTAAACATCTGAAAGCAAAAAAAGGTTCTCGTGACAACCCCGGACAAACCTCAACAAAAATTCATTTGTAGGCCCTGCAAGGTCACCAGCCCTGTGAGTAACACAGTCGGGAGTTAGCTAATAGGCTCAGTGGCAAAAGCTCTGCTCAGCCAGTTGACCAAAAGCCGCAAGCAAAGCCAATAGCTACGGTGGGGGATGGGCATAGGACCTGGCCATTGAGTTTGTTGTCTGTGTTATGGTTTGCATGGCTGTTGTACAAATTCTGGTTTGCGGAGCTAACCATTGTACTTTTCAATTTAATTCATAACCATAACTGCACTTTGACTGTGTTTTTTAAAACTAATTTCAGAAAATTTTACAAATAATTTACGGTATAATAAGTGATCCAAATCATAGTTTCACTTCAACTGTAATTCCTCAGTGTCTTTCTAGGTTTCTTACTACATACTCCTTCCAAATTTCAAATGACGCAAGCACCAACCACCACTGCATGCGGCCTTTGGCAGGGTGCAGTGGAGATTTACAGTAAGACTTGGCTTTCTGGTGAGTCCTACGCCCAGTCCCCACCGTTGGCCAACCGCCACTGTAGCAGGTGTATGGCCATCTGCAGCAGCGTGGGCAGCAGGATCTGACTTTTCGCTAGGAGCTGCTGCACATTGCCATCAGCTGTGTATAGGAGTGATTGGCCGCAGTCATCCACCCCCACTGCGCATGGCCATTGGCTGTGTGCAGCAGGGATTGGGAGCAGGCATCCACCCCCCCACTGCACATGGCCATTGGCTGTGTGCAGCAGGGATTGGTCGCAGGCATCCACCCCCACCCTGTGCATGGCCATTGGCTGTTTGCAGTAGGGATTGGCTGCAGGCATCCACCCCCCCACTGCGCATGGCCATTGGCTGTGTGCAGTAGGGAGTGGCCGCAGGCATCCACGCCCCTCCCCCCCCCCACTGCGCATGGCCATTGGCTGTGTGTAGCAGGGATTGTCAGCAGGGCAGGGCATCTGCACCCACTCCTCTACTGTAAGGCCTATGACCAGGACCTTTGCGCTGCTCCTACAGTAGGATTATCAAAGCTCAACTGTAGAGCACCAAATTCGTTTTAATTTAATTTTCCCATATATTCGAGGACTGCTGTCAGAGTAGTACTAAATCATAGTCTCCTCGAATATCTGAGGATATTTCTAGGCAGCTCCTCTGAGTTACAAGCACCTCTTGGTGGCATACATAGACGAGCATACAAAGTCTGTTTGCTATCTCTATCCTTTAAATACAATGGAACAGGAATTGTTGTGATTTATGTGTCTTGATATCATTTTCTACAAGCACCAGCTCCTTTTGTCTTTTGGTCACGTTGATAGTGTTTTTTTGCTAAGCTGCACCCCTTTGCCTTTTGCTTACATTCCGAATTTTCACTCTTGTGTTGTTATTTTTGACAATCAGGCACGATATATTTTGAGCATCTAATTGAAAGTAGTGATTTTCATGTTTTATTGGAGCATATTGCAATAGTGGGGGGGAGCATTTTCTCTCTTCCCCAACATACCTTAGGGCAATGGGACTAGGGCAAAAAAGATAAAGGGGCAGCTGCCATGCTCCTTCATGGGTCACAGAGGATCGGGGAGGTACTTAATTCTCCTGCTGTGTGTTCACAAGAACGACAGGGCACAGTGTCAGCTGATAGCTGCCCCACTCTTCTTTGGTTCATGCCATTGTGTGGGTCACAGTGACAGAGGCGGCTCCTTCATGCAGGCGGAGGAGCGTCACTCCACTGCTTTCTCGCAGTGCGAGAAACAGAAACATAAAATGGTATTTATAATACCATTTTATGTTTCTGCTTCTTGCACTCGAGAAAGAAGAAGGGTTTGGTTGGGGGCAGGCAGATATGCTGGAGGGCATGCGTATTCTCCCTTTTCTCCATGCAGGGTGCATGCAGCCTACATAACATGGCCTCCCCATTGGCGCCTGGATAGACACTGTCCCCACCAATCCAAACGCTGCCATTGCAGCATTGTGATTGGCTTAGGGGAGGGGAAGGAGACTGCCTGCTTCCTGTTCCTGCAAGGCAGGAAAGCAGGAGCAGATCCAGCAGTGAACACGCTGGACCAGGGGAAAGGTAAGTTTTATATATATTGTTTCACTATTTAACCGCCCCCTACCCGCGCGACCCCCCTTTTCCTCGCGATGCCCCCCGCATGACCCTACGTCCAACCCATGAACCATGCCGGCCGCGACTATTGGAATGGATCATCCCAGCTGATCTTGCACTCTGATTCCCCTTTCAAAGAGGGTGCACGGGGCAGGTATCTACCCTGCTCATTGATGGCCTACAGTGTGCAGGGTCAGTCACATTCAATGGAAAGGGCGTAAGCGCTTCTGCTGACCTTCTCCTATGGATGGGGTTGTGCTGATGTATTCTGATATATTTGCTGTATGGAGAGTTTTTGAAACAGATTAAAAATTGCTTGTTGGAGTGCCTGTAGTACTTTAAGTTATTGATAGCCTATTAGACTATTGTCCGCCCCTGAATCTTGGACTTATAAATCGTGTAAATTCATTTCATTCTCTAAAGGTCGCACTGTAATTCTCTTTGGTCAGAGGCCATGACTTGTTCTGTTAGTATGTTGTGGTGAGCAACTTAGAAACGTTGTTTTCTGTGCTTTTATTGGGAACCCTTCGTCAGACGATCTAGAACCCAAAACTGTGCCTCCGAGGTCAGAGTTATCATGTTTGGGATTTTGGGGCCTTTGGCCTTGGTTGCTGTTTGCAGTCCAGAGGATTCATGCACCGACAAACAGAACTCAACACGCCTAATACGAGCTTTTAGGATGGGCGGGGTTCTCCTCCCGACCCATTTCTGGCACGTGTTAGTAACCAATTTCTAGTGCTCTGAGATTGTGTAGAGATAGTGCTACAGAAAGGGCTGCAAGACATTGGGTCTTTAGAGTACAAGTATAGGAACAGGGAGTTCACTGAGCGACTGACTGATGCTAGTGCTGTGGAAGACTGCCACAGAGGTTCAAGAACTGTGGAAATAGGCCTTCATATATACTCTTAACAATGAATTCCATCATTCTTGCATGGGAGATGCTGAGCAACTCATATTGTACTTTCGTAAAGTAAATATATTGGAATTGTACTCATCCGCAAGCTACAGAACATCCAAAACGCCGCCGCAAGACTGGTCCTCAACCTGCCAAGACACTGCCACATCTCCCAGCACCTGCGCACACTCCACTTGCTCCACATCGAAGCTAGAGTCACCTTCAAGATTTTAACCCACGCTCACAAGGTCCTCCACGACACCGGACCACCATACCTGAACAGACAACTCAAATTCCACGCACCCCAAAGCAGCCCAGCTCTCCTACGCCGTGGTCCCCCGCACCAGCAAGACCAGATTGGGAGGTTGCTCCTTCTCCTTCCGCTCAGCCAGAGCCTGGAACGACCGTCCACTCCACCTCAGACAAATAACATCGCTCCCCATCTTAACAAGAAACTTCTAAACCTGGCACTTCGACAGACCCCCACCTTGATGGATTGGAACCTGCGACCTCCCCCACCCCCAGCGCCTTGAGACCCTTACGGGTGAGTAGTCGCGCTTAGCAAACACCTGATTGATTGATGATTGATTAATGGAATTCCAAAATAACCTATTATTTCTACTCTTGCAGCTCTTTTGTGGAATATGTGTATATTTGTACAACCAACCTGACTATTCACAAATCAGAATTAAAAATCGGTGAGGTCACCTGGAAGGAAATCGACCTCTTTGCTAGTGTTTTTTCCGGCACGTTTTATCTGCACTGGCATCAGTCTATTGGTCAGGCGCACCACTTGTTCTCTGTAAAAAAAGATAGAGATTTGTATGTCCGAATTGCTCAGGTGTCACTCAGATAAGGCAGCTGTATGTGTGTATGTCCTCTGCACTGCACCACTGATTACCTACCTGAGTTCTGAGTACCTACATGTGAAGTAGGAGTGAAGGCCCAGGGCATATTTATTCTTCCTACATCAATGACATAGCATGATTTGAGATTGCCTGTTTTCCTAGCAGCAAAACATATCTCCTGCTACATAAAATGTAATATGACTTTATAGATTGGTAACATTTAATTGAAAATGCTCTGAAGGCAGCACAGTATGCAAAAACTATTTACCCTGGGTAGAATAGAGCAGTGATGAAGTTAAGTTCCTGTTATACAACAGTTATGGGGTATATTCTGCTGAAGGGTATTTCAGTAGGCACTCACATTTTCTCTGAAAATTCACCATTCACATATCATGATCTGCCTGCTGTCCAGCTGGCACTCTAAGCACAAGTGGAAGAAGCCAGTTAGGGCTTATGGATCGGGGGTACATTTGGCTGAATAGACTCTGTAGCTACCGTGTGAACAAAATATTGTGTCAAGAATATCATTATGTTAAGTTTCTATGGGTATGGAAGGTTTTTCTATACTTAACTCCACACATGTATACCTTGACAATATTTATACATCTTCTAGGTATGTATATGTCGAGCCAGGAATAGTAAAACTATACTTACCTATTTGCACTCGATGTTTTTATATTTTTGACACGCTGTTCTGTAAGTGATCTCCAAGCATTGGCGCAGCAAAGCCCCTTAGGGGCTGAATGGGGTCATGGGGTAGAGACTGACAGCAGAAAAAGCCCCTGCACGGCTGAGACAGGGAATCACTCTTTTGGATATATCGGGCATGGAAGTCTGGAACAGTTTATATAATGATGATATCCATTAGTAGAGAGCAGCGAATCACACCCATGTTCTATATAGCACAAACCATGTACAATGGAAAGAAAGGGCATCACTTTGATAAAAAAAATTGGGATCAGAATATTTGAAAATTGTATTAAAATTTGCTTGACCTCACAATGAAGAAGGTCTGCATGACATGCTCTAGGGATAGATTCTCTCTAGAAATGAAGAAATGGGACGACTTTCTTGCCTATAAGATTGACCAATTCAGCCTACCTGCCAGAGACCACAGGAGAAAGAGGTCACCTGTTTTTTCTGAGCTACTGTTCTAGCATTTTGCTCCTTAGCTGGCTAGTCTTGCTTACTATCCCAACAGGCTAATAAGGACATTGCAGCAAAGCCAATGAGCCTCTGTGGGATTTCTCATCTGAGGGAAGGGGTGCAGAGGGTCTGGAGACAGATGAAGCTGTTGCCTACTTAGAACAATTGATTGGCAGATTTAGAGCTGAAGATTTCTTGTGGACTTGATGGCAGAAAATCTTAATGAGCATTTTTCACTAGAATTCTCCCCCACTACCACCTTTTCTGGCATCCTAGCCTATCGCCCACCTGGCGCGCTTAACAATTTCATTACTAAAATAACAGACCTTGCTGCAAGTCTCGTGTTGTCCTCGCCCAATTTCACTCTGTTGGGGGATCTTAACTTACATCTAGATGATCCTCACGACACTACAGCTAATAATCTTCGCTCCAACTTACAAGCCTTGGATCTACATCAAAAGGGCTTTCACGCAACCCATAATAGGGGTCATCTTCTTGACCACATCTATAGCAATATAGACGCCCTTGTGGTGGATCCCCCTACACCACTACCCTGGACCGACCACTTTTTGATACCTTTCACGTGGCGAACAAACCACCCTCCCTCGACTCTCCATCCTGCTAGACATCAAGGTAGGAAGTGGTCCTCAATCCCCCTCCCTGCATGGGAAGACACCCTTGCTAGAGACCCACCTAGGAAGGTAACGAATCCCAACACAGCCACCAACAATTTCGATGGCTGGATCTCTAGCACACTCCATCTGGTCCTCCCCATACAATCTAGTAACTCCATAAAAAGACCCAAAGCAGCCCCATGGTACACACCTGCCCTTAAGACCATGAAATTAGCTTGCCGGAAAATCGAGAGAGCCTGGAGACAGGACTACTCCCAACTCAGGAAAACTGAATATAGAGCTGCCATTAAGCTCTACAAACAGGAGATAAAGGTGGCACAAGCTTCTTTTTACGGTGGCAAAAATTAACGCAGCCGCTAATGCCCCAAGGGAAATTTTTAAAATTGTCAAATCCCTTATTTCATTCCCTGCTGAGTGTCCCTCTGCCGAGGGCGCCCAAAATCGTTGTAACGATTTGGCCGTTTTCTTTTCCCAAAAAATCTAGGCCATATACTCCTCTTTCAGGGACGCTAACAATGATACGGAACCCCTCGTATCTACAACTTCCGATTCCTCTGTCCTTTGTACGCTTGATACAATCCCACTTTTGGACATTCCTGGCTTGGATAAACTCATCCCCAAAATTACCTCTGGTTCCCCCAACGATCCAGCACCCCCTCAGACCCTCACTAAGGTCACGGACATTATTCGCCCGGTCATATTGGACGTTCTCAACACATCCATCACCTCTAAATCCGTACCACCTTCATGGAAGTGCGCGATGGTGAGGGCTCTGTTGAAGAAGCCCAACCTCGACCAGAACAACTTGGCGAACTACCGTCCTATCTCCTTACTCCCCTGGCTGAGCAAACTGCTAGAGAGGCACGTAAATAACACCTTGATGAACTATTTGGAGTCTAATAGTCTTCTGCAGGCCTCTCAGACAGGGTTCCGTCCTCTGCATGGGACTGAAACCGCTCTCTTAGCGGTGACGGAAGAGGCAAGAGCTGTGTTGGACCGGGTTGGAAAAGTCGCCATCATCCTTTTAGATCTCAGCGCCGCGTTCGACACGGTGAACCATGTCACGCTATTACAATGACTGGCGGACATGGGCGTGTCGGGCGCGGCCCTGGAATGGCTGACATCCTTCCTGGCTGACCGTTTCTTCCAGGTCTTTGAGGGCGAGGCGGTGTCTCCTAAACACCCACTCAGGTGTGGGGTCCCTCAGGGCTCCTCCCTGAGCCCTACCCTGTTTAATGCCTACATGGAACCCCTAGACAGGATAGTCCATCCCTTCGGTGTGCGTATCGTCACCTACGCAGACGATACCCAACTGGTGGTCTCTCTAGACCACTCTGAGGGATCGTCCCACACCTTAGGCCCCTGTCTGGAGGCTGTTGCCAGATGGATGCAATCTTCCTGACTAAAACTTAACGGGGAGAAGACAGACGTCATCCTATTGGGCAATCCTTCTCCCTCTGTTCTTGCATCCATCTGGCCACCATGTTTGGGCCTGCCCCCCGTCCCCAAGTCCCAAATAAAAAGCCTTGGGATCTGGTTCGATAAAGCTTTGGACTTTTCAGTCCAAGCCACAAAGACCGCCGCCACCTGCTTTGGGCTTATGAGGATGTTGCGGAAGGTGCTCCCTCTGCTCCCATTCCAGGCAAGGAGGAACCTGGTCCAGGCCCTCATACTCTCCCGCCTGGATTACGGGAATGCCCTCTACATGGGAGCTCCGACCTTTGCCACCCAGAAGCTCCAAGTCACGCAAAATAGTGCGGCCCGCCTACTCTATAACCTCCCTCGCTGGCAGTCAGCGAGGAATGCCCTAAGGGAGCTTCACTGGCTCCCTATAGTGGCAAGAGTACAATTTAAGGCTATGTGTATCCTACACAAAGCCTTTCACCGCACAGGTCCCGCCATTCTGCATCCCTTGGCTACTCCCTACGTCCCGTCCCGTTCCCTCCGCTCCTGCACCCTCCGGCTGGCCACTTCCGCCAGAGTCAGGAAAGCTCGATGAGGAGGCCGCTCTTTCTCCCATACTGCGGCCAAACTCTGGAACACCCTCCCTCTATCCCTTCGAGGCAACAGTAACCACCTGTCCTTCAGGAAAGCCTTAAAAACACACTTGTATGCCAAATTCTGCTGACCTGCCCTGAGCCTGCGTTAAGCAAATTCAGTCACAAGCGCTACGAGGCCTCCGGGTAGTTTAGCGCTATACAAGTGCAAAGAAAAAAAAAATAATAATAATGAGCGACCTTGTGCAAACAGCACTACACATTGAAATTGAGGGGAATGCACATGTTTCAATCATGGCAGTTATGGAAAAGGGGAGCTTAGCAAAAGAGTATTTAGGACTGGACTGGTTCACAAAGAGCTTGTGATGAGCAGAGACATGATACGAAGCTACACTCTCTTAATCGCTGTGCCAAGCAACATAGGTCCATGGCTTTTCTTGTGGTCAGTATCGTTTGAACCCATTTGTGTACTCTTATGCATTTGTCTTGTTTTTCTGGGACGGGGGGGCTAAGTATTTACCAAATGAAAAATGGCAAGGAGGAAAGAATATATGTATAAATCTACTAACTCATAGGGAACTCCATATTACCCCCGGTCAGGTCTGTAATGAGGGGCATGAAGGCCACCATAATTATTTTGACAAGCAAGTTTTTAAGCTCTCTCTGTTACTACCTGTTAATCCCTTGCCTGACCCCAATATGGCTGCCACAGTGTTCCCTACCACGTCGTGCTACTCCTCTGAGAAAAAAAACGGACTTAGAACAGACCTCGAACACATCCCCCATCCGTCCTATCCTACAGGATACCAAATCTGTGAACCTACCTCTGACCGTGGAGACTTAGCTTCTTGTCCGATGCCCGGTGGAGCTAGTTGATAGCTTTAGAGGAGATGGGCTGTGGACTACCCCTTCGACCGTATCCTACCCAGCAGGACATTGGCCAGACCTTACTTTGTCACTCTGTCGTACTCTCCCTCCTACCCCTTTACTCCACCTACTTTCTCCTTAATGCTCCAACTATCCCTCCTCTTTGCTCTCTAATTGTTTTCTCATTGAGACCTAGCAGCTTGACTGAAGCCCGGTGGAGCTACCTGATAGCTATAGAGGAGATTGGCTGTGGACTTCCCCCTCGGCCGTCACCTACCCAGCTGGACTTTGGGCAGACTCTCCTTCTGCTCTCCATCCAACCTATCTCCATCCTTTCTCCCTCCTACACCTTTACCCCACCCCCTTAACTTTCTAAGCTCCTTAGATTTAGTTTTCTGAAGCTCTTGAAATTTTGTCTTGTAACTGATGTAATTCTGCAATTTTTTGATCCTTATGTAAAGCGCTCTGATACCTCCGGGTCTAGCCAGCGCAATATAAAACTCAAATAAATAATGTAAAAAAAAATAATAATAATATATGCTTCATGAGATGAAAGCTCTGTTATATATTTTAGCTGTATTTCTTCATGCCAGTTGCCAAATACGCTAGCCCATTCTTTGTTTATCTATATAAAATATAAGGCATGTATTATTTAGAAACAACCCAACCAGGTTTCTAGAGTTCTTGTTGTTCCAATTTATATTACAGAACTGTATTTCACTAACCTAAGGTCAACTGGTTAAGTCTGACCCTTCGCCGAGCTCCCTTCTTGCACGGTGGTTTTCTTTAGAGAATCATTGAATCAGATCTAAACAATTGAAAAAAACGGGAATGACCGGTCTTTATAATATAATACATTTAAACACAAGGTCGTAACTGCAGGGCATGGCTAGTATTTTACTTTTATATTAGCTCGTATATGTGACCTGTTCCGCCATGTTATATGAGCTGTTTTACTTCAAATCATTTTTTATATACAAAAACCCTTTTGCCGTTATCTTAGCGACGGAAGCTGCCCATCGCCTGCCAAGTGGCCGTTAGCTTTCTAAAACTCTTAAGTTCCTGACCTGGCCCATGCCCCCGTTCTTTGCTACTCGGTTACCGCATGCAGGTAGTCGGCGTGCCTTCGATTGTTTTGTTGGAATTCGTGAGGCTGTAAAACGCTGCACTGATAAAATCAGCTGCTAAAAAAGTAGCCACTCACTTTTTGTTCCGGTATTGACATAAGCATAAGAAGCATGTGACACGCGTCTTCACGTTAAAATGGGCGGATGTATTTCGCATCCCTTTCTTTAAACAATTAAAGCTTTATTAGGCACCCATTGTCAATGCTCCTACAGATAACTCTACTTACACTATAGTAAAGACCTCATATAGATATTAACGAAGACAAAGATATCTTTTTTTATATATAAACAGAGCATCAAGTGTATCATTATCGATAAGCGTCCAATATTTATTTCAGTGACGCAAACTATTTAACCTCACCGCAATGGGAAACCCACAATATAAATCCCACAGATCGGTGGTTAAGAATGACCCCTAAGGTATTATCAATGTTAAGCATTACTTGGAAATAAGGATGCTCCTGGTTTTAAAAAACTGAACTAGTAATCCCTTTCTCATATCATGTGAGAGGCGATATTATGAAATAATGGACATCCAGTCCTCTCTGGAGTTAAGTCCATTCTGAACAGTGTTTACTTTGCAAATATATCACTGTTCCCTCAATTTTCTTTTCTTATCTAAATCGCCTCCTCTCATGTTACCTGAAATTTTTTCCAACATAAACCACTGAAGATCATTACAACTGTGATTAAGTTTGGAAAAAGGTTCAGTCAAGGGTGCATTCTCTTTGTTCGTTCTGAGTGCTGATTTGTGCTCTAACACCCTAATTCAGAGTATGCGACTAGTTTCTCCAACATACCCTAAACCACAAGGGGATGTATGACATTACAACGCATGCTTTTACCACGCATGCTTTTACATCGCAAGTTTTACAACGCATGCCTTTACAACGCATAGTGTTGAGGGGTGCTGGATAGTGAATAGTTTAATTTACTATTCCAACTCCAGTCCCCGTGGATAGTAGGGAAGGTGTTGGATAGTAAATTAAATCTATTCCCTATCCTAGAGCGCCCCCCAGCGCAATGCGTTGTAATGGTTTGCGTTGTAAAAGTTGCGATGTAAAAGCACTGCGTGGCAAAAGTTGCGTTGTAAAGGATGTTTCCCCCACAGGGGCATGTTAGGAGATTGATCAAATTTTTACTGCGGCAATTATTCAGACTGTTACAAATGATTTCCTGACCATTAAAATTGAGCTTCTTTGCCACCATACAGTGTTCACAGATGGAACACATTCCCCATTGGTAATTACCCACAGCTTTCATACCCTGTAGTGTGGTTTGAGATTCCTTTCTACAATCCCTGTAGGTGTTCACCAGAGAATTCCTAATATTCTTATTTTTTCTAAATGCAAAAAGGGGGTTATCTCATTTTACTTCCTGACCGTCATTTAGGATTTTCCAATTTTTGTTCACAATATTCTTAATTTTGTTACTGCATTCAGAAAAGTGAATGACAAACACTATTTTCTTTTTTTTACTTCAGGATTTATTGTTTTACAACATGTAGTCCCAATCGTAATATTTAGCTCGTTTAATCGATTGGTTAATCAGTTTCCTGGGGTAGCCTCGATCTTTCATTATTATTTTTTGCATATCTGAGTGTCTATTAAAATCCGACATAGAAGAACAATTTCTACGCAAATGTAGAAATTGTCCAAAGGGAATATTATCCCTTTGGGCCTTCGGATGGAAGCTCTTGTAATGTAAAACAGTGTTTTTATCGGTCGGCTTGGTGTAAAGCTCCACCGATAAGCTCCCATTGTTATCTTTAATACAGATATCCCAAAAATTAATTTTCTCTTTGCTGTATTGTGCTGTGAATCTCAAATTCTCGTCCCCCAGATTAAGCCACATAATGAACTCCTCTAGTTCCTCCTCGCTGCCTTCCCAAATAAAAACTATGTCATCAATGAAGTGGCACCACTGGCTCACGTTCTCAAAGAAGGCCGCTGCCTCATTGAAGACATGTTTAGCTTCAAATTCCCCAACATAAAGGCAGGCCAGACTTGGAGCAGATGTGGCTCCCATACTGGTCCCACTTACCTGTTGGAATAAGTCATCTTCAAGAAGGAACAAATTATTTTTTGGGTACTAAGAGGATTAAAGTGTTGGTATCACAAACTGTAGAGGCTTTTTCTGGCTTTTCCTTTCTTATAAAAAGTGTTTGGAATTTGTGTTATGAAGTTCTTTTTGATGATAATGCTGTTTTATCTCAACAAAGTCTGTAATAGTATTAATGTACTAATGCGTCTGCAGTACTTATTGATTTGTTTTTTATATATATTTGTATTGTAGATGTTTCAATTACCGAGAGTACAATCCCATGTAGTCTTGATAAAGAAGGTCCAACTATTACTAAACCTTCGAAACGCGTCGACGCCTGTCCACCACAAACCCACCGCTCTCAATTCACCCCCAATGCTGATGAATTTTGAAACATTGGGGTGTTTGTGTACAGTCTTTGGTAGTGGATGTGGTATATAATGACAAAAACTTAATGTCTCTATTATCTCTTGTGTTGTGTTTTTATTATTCAAATCATTTTTATTGAAATATATAAAACAAGCAAACAAATAAAGAACAAATGGCAGGGAAAATAATTACAATAATACATCAAATCTTATTATTTGATGTAATATTGTAATTATTTTCTCATGTTGTGTTTTTAATGAATATTTTGTGAAATTGTTTTATTAGTGCTTGATACTCTTCTCTTAGATGAACTGTTTTTAACTTTGTAACATAATTTTAATAAAGTCAGCATATCAGTGCATCAACTGTAAGTTTCTGTGCCAACCCGTAGACCACTGGTATCCCACAGTGATACTCTTGATTGAATGTGGAAGAGTAGGTGGACAAATGGTAGTTTTGTCTGTGAAGGAAGACTGTGTAATCATTATTTAGCACTCCCAGAGGACGCTTAACCCAGAATTTCATTTAAAAGCGTCCCAGGCATGCCTCACTACAAATGTAAAAAACAAAAATGCCTCAATCGGGTTATTGTTCATGGCGCTAGCTTAACCAATAAAGTACAAACAAAGGGCCAAGTGAGCTCAGCACTGGCTCTTACCTCGATTCGTTTCTTTACCTGGCTTAACGCCACACTCTACACTGTCTGCCGGCAGCTGCAGCTGCAGCCGCAGCGCCAGCGCGTTTAGTTTTCTTAGTGTGGTTGGGGATGCCACGTGATCGGGGAAGAAAGCTAAACAATAAAGAGGGACTAATCAATCGCGTAGTTATCATAGTGTGGTTGGGGATCCCACATGATCAGGGCAGAAAGCTAAACAATAAAGAGGGTTATGAGGACTACCAGACAATACATGTGCCACCCATACCCCACACAGAGATCGGCTCACATTCTAATATTTATAAGATGTTGCTAGCTCTTTAGATATTCCCACTGATTATAGTCACTCGAGCGGATTAAGATCCAATTCGAAATTTATACCTCAAGGTGCACAATTTGCTGCAATAGATCTTTACACTCAAAAAACTTTGGAAGAATTTCATTAATTAGAAGATATGGAAATCAGTAAACATGTAATGAGATGTGACAATTTGACTAAAAATGAACGTGTGGCAAGACATAGTCTGAGATCAGTTCAGAGTATTGTGATACCAAATGCCGACACGGGTGGAAACATTGTCGTGATGAATAGGATTGATTACTGCCAAGAGATCAATAGGCAGTTACAGGATAATTCATGTTATGTGAAATTGAGTACGAATCCAATTACTCAAGCATCTAAGCAGATTAATGAAAGACTATTTGTTTGGAAGGAAGAGGGTTTATTAGATGAGGCAGAGTACAAATACTTATATGTGGATACCCCACCTATCCATTCATATATATTCTACCAAAGGTACATAAATTAAGAACCAATCCACCGAGGAGACCGATTGTTTCGGGGATTGGAGGAATGGCAGAGCATTTGTCAGAATTTGTGGATTTACATCTGAAACCTTTAGTGTTGAATTTGCCATCCTATATAAAGGATACAATGGATGTCCTCAATAAGTTGCAGGATGTTAATTGGGAGGATGGTCTCATTCTTGCCACCCTGGATGTGGTGGGACCATACACCTATATCAAGAATGAGAAAGGGATACAGGCTCTACATCACTTTCTGGGAACACGCAGTGCTAGTTTAAGAGATCATTCCACTATGTTGGAAGAAATGTGCATGTTGATCTTGACCAATATTTTTTTTCTTTTTGGTCACAATTGGTATAATCAAACAAGGGGTACAGCGATGGGCTCCAGGTTTGCTCCCTCTTACGCCAACCTTTTTATGGGTTGGTTCGAGAGGGAGCACGCCTGGGGTCGTGGTGCCAACAAATGGACGGATCACATTTTATTTTGGCTCCGGTTCATAGATGATATTTTGATAATTTGGAGAGGTACACAGTTAGAATTAGCTGAATACCTGGGACATTTTAATGAGAATGATTTTAATGGGGAACTGACTTTGGATTTTAATGCAGAATTAGATCAGTTACAGAATAGACTGCACCAGAGGGGTTAAAGTAAGTACTCTTTGCGTGAAGCTAGGGGACGCATTATGAATGTAAAGAGAGAGTCCACCCTGGTAAAGAAACAAAAGATGATATTGAAAGATCGATTAGCCTTTGTTACAACATACTGTATTCAGAAGGATAGAATCTTTAAGGCATTGCACAAGAATTGGAATATGTTGAAAGGAGTACCAGGCTTGATGCATTTGATAGGAGATAAACCCGAGGTAATCTATAGGAGGAGTCCTACGATCAAGCAAATGATTTCTAAAACTTATTTGGAACCTGTGGTCGCCAATAACTACAATTGGCTTCCACAACCACCTAATGGTTTTTATGTATGCGGCTCATGTAATGTATGCAACCTGGGACTGAACAAGACAAAACGTTTTGTTACAATACTCAACAGACATATGCAATTAAGGAATTTAATAATTGCAATAGCACAGGGGTCTTTTATGCAATTATTTGCGACGGTAATAAAGTGTACATTGGAAGTACTAAATGTTTATTGAAGCTCAGAATACAGGAACACAGTAGAAGCATTAGAAATAAAGATGATAAGTCACCACTTTACAGACACATTAGAGACAACCATGAGACGCAGAATAAAATCAGATTTCATGGTATACAGAAGATAATTCCAAACAAACGAGGTGGAGATTGGAAATTGAACATTAGACAAAAGGAGGCCAGATGGATCAGCAAATGTAGGACGGTACATGCGGGGCTGAACTGTGATAATGAGTTGCATTATTTTTTGTAATTAAACTAAATTCAGTCAGGTGTGTTTTGAAGAGATGACTATTCAATAGTACGGTTGTTCCAGAAATTAGTTGTTAACGTTGGATCAGGATGAGTACTTTTTTCTTGACTTTTGAACTTATGAGTACCAACTTGCAGACATAGTGTTTTAAAACACCTGGGGTGATGATTGAAAGAATAGTGAGGGTAACTGTTCATGGACTTAGCGTCTGACAATATCTGTGGTGACGCTGGAAGGAAGAGAAGAGAGAATAAAGATAAAAGCAAATAAGAGGGATATTAACTGGTCATGTTAGCATATACCGGGGTGGTGGAAATTGAATCCTTTAGCTTTGCATATGATAATGATTAGCTTCATTATTCCCAATGTCCGTTACTTTCTAGAACAAGACAAACAGTGAAATGGAAAGGAATAATTTGTATAAAGGGCTGATGTTAATACTGGGTGTAACTTGATACCTTAAAGATTATGGGTTACCACAACAAGAGAACGGAGAGCGTGCATGGTAAATGGGGTTTTACTCTTCGGAGTGTTTGCCAATTATGGGAGTGGGTACTTGAAAAAATTCTAATTTTATTTTTAAATTGAAGAACGAGATTTGAGAAGTAAATATATGGAGTAAATGGGACGGTTTTAATATCACCATCAGAAACAGGAGTTCATTGTACGTCAGAACGAATCAGGAAAGGGATATTTGAAACTTTACATATGCCTTTAAATATAGAAACGTATGAGGCAATCTGATTGGTCAAAAACAGCGTTTCCTGTCTATGAGATGGATTGTGAAACATGTGGCCATGACAGGAAATGGGATAGTGGACCAGAAAGGGAATTGCATAGGCTAAAGTGATGCCGTATGCTGATTGGTCAAAAACAGCATTTCCTGTCTATGAGATGGATTGTGAAACATGTGGTCACAACAGGAAATGGGATAGCGGACCAGAAAGGGAACTGCATAGGCTAAAGGCATGCTGTATGCTGATTGGTCAGAAACAGCATTTCCTGTCTATGAGATGGATTGTGAAATATGTGGCCACGACAGGAAATGGGATAGCGGACCTTAGAGGGAACTGCATAGGCTAAAGGGATGCCGTATGCTGATTTGCTGAGATTGGCAACTGTTATGGGATTGGTTAGCAACGTGGGAGTTTAATAAATTCTCTGTGAATATAATCTGATTGGTGGAATGGAAGAGAGGACCAGAGAGGGAACTAAGATGGTAGAAAAGGCGGGTAAATTTAAGAGATAGTTGAAGCAGGGTACCGACACTCATCTGATTTATCAGGATCGGGCGAGTCGCGGGACCAGAAGGAAGCGGTGTTAAAAACTATTGATTGAAATAAGGTGAGAAACTAGGAAGGGTATATTCTCTTCAATGGACTTTAGATAGGGTATTGAGCACTTTACTGGGCAGATCAGTGACATATGGTTTCTTTCTTACTACAGTTTATTATTCTAATGAGAAAGACTGGTCCCTAGTGAAGCAAGATCGTTTTGGGGAACTGAACTTAACAAAATCAATGGTGAGCCTTATGTATATACATGGTAGAAACAGGACTGTATGAATTTGTGAGAGATAAAATAGAGGGTACTGTTAGTAACAACACACGAAGGACATTGGGAACAGCTTGATTTATTGATTTATTGTTGTATTGACTGGGGAAAGGAGTGATAATTAGAACCATACCTGTTAGTACAGAGATGATCAAGAGCACATAATCTACAAAGAAAATGTTTTGGTTATATTTACAGATTTTTATGTTGTGATATTGACGTACATTGGAAGTTTTTTTTAATTACACTAACACCATTGGAAAGGGACAAAGCTACTCTATGGTGAGCATTTTATTAAGAACATAGGTGATATGGACATGTGAATTATGAGTTATTTTATCTTTAAAACTCAACTACGCCTGTCTGATTTCTACAGGTGGAAGTGTTTAAATCTCTCGCACATTTGATGACTTATGTATTCATGCTTTATGGATTGCACAATAATGAAGGTATAGTTGCATCATATTGGAATTAGTATCAGAGAAAAATTTAGGCAATTTAGGGATAGAGTGGACACTTACAAAATTAATGAATTAAGGTGGATCCGAAATATTTTTTCTGTTATTACCTGTTAGCTTATTACAAAATCTAAAATGGAATATAGGCAGGATGCTCATGGAAATGTTTGGAATTAATTTACAATGTACTGTAGTGTAGTTCCTATTTTCCCTATAGGCCCTGCGCATTGGAATAACATAAACAGCAGTTTAGAAGTAGAAGTGCGGTCTTCCAGGTCTCTACTGACTATGCTAAACTTAATTTGGTTTGTTACCAAATAGCTCCGAGGTCACTGGAAACTTTCTTGACTGAATAGGAAGTGATCAGCTTCCCTGGCACAGACAAGAAGGAATTCAGTTTTCCAACAACCGCATAAACATGACAACTTTGCTCCTTAGAAATAAGAGTCAATCTCTAGAGTTGTGTGAAACAATAGACAGTTAGTTTACTCAGTCAGTTGTGCAGATTACTTTCACCAAGATGCAGAGAATAGAGAGACGGGCGTTTTCAATAAAAGGTATTATTTATTGAACAGTCTTTCTTCTCATGCAAGAGAAATGAATTGCCACAATTGCAAGACTTGATATTATAAAAAGTGCGTACAGTAAGATGAGGATTGCGAAATAATACTGTAAAAGCATTGATATGGTTTCTTAGCCATACAATGGTTAAAATGAATAAGATTTATACATTCATATATACATTTAGCTAACGTACTCAACTGGTGCTTCTAACTACGCCTACCCCAGTGTACCTGACCTAAGCCTAATACTTGGGAGGGAGTAAGTAAGTAGCAGTTTAAGTTAAGTTGGTTTTGCCAAGGTTTGCTTCAAGAATTCTCTCTAAGGGTTTAGTCAACACCATACCTCTGGAATAGAATGTTGGAGGTCTTGTATCTCCTCTCAGGACTCGATATCCCAGTCACTCGCAAGAGTAGGCTGGAAACGCCGGAGCTGGATTTTCTCGGCAAGAGAAAAGACAGTGTCTCTCTCAGTGCGTCAAGGAGGAGGAGGGCTGCTTGCATCTGCTGGGCTCTGCAAGGGACAGCTGTTCTGCTCCTGTATTCACCACACCATTGTTATCGTCGTCGCGCTTGCTTAAGGCAACGTTGGTAATATTTATACCTGAAAGGTGCCTTGTTTGACGTACGTTTTTGGACATAAGACGTCAATAAAGATGTCACTAGGAAGTGATCGTCCTTTCAGTGCTCATTAGAGTTCTATTACTAATCAAAACATAGCAAGCGGGGCTTTCCCAGGTTGCTGAGTTTTATCTTGTTGAAGAACTCGGAGTGTAATCTAGGAATCTAAGATAGTGGCTTCTGCTGTGTCATCTACTTGAATGAGCTGCAGAGGCGAGTTTCAGAAATATGGCTGAAATATGGCTCTGATCGTTTATGCCATTATAGGGGTATGAATGGATTATAGCCGTATAGGGGCATAAGGTCACAGTATTGATCGGGCTCCTATATTAGAACGCGACACCCACTCCACGAATTTATGTCCATCAAATTACTAAAAACTAAAGCAATAAGATGCATGTGTAACATTACCCACCCCAAAATACATATTTGCATTTGAAAGGGCGTATTTGAAATACATGGAAATATAGGTACTGTACGTCTTTAAGCATAGAAATCATTCAAAATTATAGCATATGTAATCAGTGAACGATTTTGCAAAAAAATTACACATGAAATATCTCTTAATACAGAAAAGAAGGGCGAGATAATTTCATCACATATAAATGCATTTGCTGTAACATGTGCTAGAGGGTGATGTAAAGTTATTATGTCTCTAGATCTACCTAAAAATAGAAGTTCTGTTCTTTATGAATAGTTCTACTTTAAGCAAAGGTTTTCATGCCAGAAAAAAGGTAAATATTTTGAAAAAATGTTCAAACCAAAAAAAAAACTTTTCATGGTGAACGGGGGGATAGAATTCCAACGCTTTTCAATAGTTTTTGTTGATCAAAACTGAAGGCCGAATTCAGAGTTCATGGGAACGCTGTGTGTCGGAATGCTTTTCAAAAATGATTGTTTCTGTTCAGGGGAGAACATCATATCAGACAGGCTCTCAAAGAATTGGTCTACAAAATCAGGTGACAGTTTGACCAAGTTCGATAATGCTGTAACTTGGCAGGTGTGAGAATGATTGCTATCATCGGTGTCTGGATCAGCAATGCTCACAGAAGGTCGTACCTGGGTGATGTTGCTTTTATTTCTCGCTCCACTGTCACCACCTAGTCGTAGCACAGGAGTCTCAACGAATGCCGTCATCAAGATTGGTAGCCACTGGGGACAACACAATGCGTGAGCCGTTACAGGACTTAGCAAAGTATCGATATCCATTGGTACTGCTGATGGAAGAGCAAGACAGGTGTCCAACACGCATTCTTCTCCGCATAGCATACATCGAAGCACAGGTAAGATGCAGGTCTGCCATATAGGTCTGATTTAAAACAAACCAGGTCATGTTCAGATCTCTCAGCCTGGCCAATCCAAGGACTCTAGTTATTCAGTCCCGGTAGCGTATTGCTAGGATTGTTTCTTCCATCCTTGCCGGAGTCATGTCTGTGTTTTGGCTTGCCATATCGGAGCAGGAGGGTCAAAAATAAAATGCCTGCTACAAGTCCCAAAATCAGGGGTATGCCGCCAAAGACTGAATGGACAAAATTAGGAATAATTCCTAGGATTGCTTTGAATGGTGTTAACAGTCCCGAAAAAATGGTCTTAAATACGCCTGGGGTGCCTATGGCATTTGACATATTTAGAATTTGGCTAAGCATTTCTGTGAAATGCACGGGGCAATTTGTTGATATAAGTTCATGAGTCTCCGATGCTGTCCTTGCAACTTGGAGATCATACGTCTCTTTTGATGACGTGATGGGCACTGTTGTCTGCAAAAGCACAGACTTCATTCTGCTTAAAGTATCAATTCGTATAGAAGAGACATTCAAACGAGGCCATATGGGAGTCTCGGAGTCTCCAGGGCCGTTTGGAAACAATGCTTGCATACAGCATTTGACCATGGAAGTTACTTGTACGAGATATGCTTTCCCTGGCAAAAGGCCACAACAGCTGTGATCAGTTATTAGAATGTAACTCCCGTTCGAGAGTTGCTTAAAGAAAGGCTCTATCTGCGTTGCAGGTGTGACATGTTGGTGGCATGAAAGGTTGTTTGAATTTCCTTCACAGGCCCCGTGTAAATTAATACCTTGGCACAAAGTATACCGCTTAGTGAATGTTTGCAGTTTTCACCACTAAGAAATACATTTTTGTTGCTGTCACTATAGCATGTGTGTGTGTATGGTAATTTCCATGCTGACTTAATGTACCCTTTACCCAAACGTTCATACTGGCCAGTCGGTATGCATTCAAGGAAATTTTTAAATCGGAAAGTTGTTATCAGAATTGTGATAATCCCGTGTATTATCCATTCAATGACAGGACTTTCTGACATTGTCAATGGTAATCTCCCAAGTTTTTCGATGCTCAGGATTGTATAGTCTGCTCCTTTATGTGCCTAGCTGATTTGTTTATCAGTAAGGTTAAAGATGGAAAACAATGACGTTGTGTTGATTAAACGCCATGGCATATCGCCTGAACGAAGATTTTGCAGCGTCCAGCCTAACTGTACAATAGAACGCAATTGTGACTGGCCATGCTGTAACATTAGCAAGTCTTTATCTATTATATCGATGGCAGATGATACAATACTGTCCAGTGAATATATTCTGGAGGACAGAGTCATTAACCCATTGTCCATAACAGAAAGTGATTTTTCCAAATTAATACAATCAATTTCTCGTATTTTTTCAGCTGTTTCAATTTGTGTTACTTTCCAAGCCTCGTTGTAAGCCGCATATATACTGATTGCTATGAAACGCTTTTGACGCTGTTTGCGTGGTCCCAGAATGAAATCGCGTAAATCAGCACCATCTTTAAGTAAAGATAAGTGTTGCTTAATTTCTGCCAGTGTGGATGATTCTAGCCATTCAAGGCACAGCTTCCCTACACTGTATGTTGTTACTATCCCTGGATGTTGTCTCTGGGAGTATCTAGGGTCTGGTCTGGTCATTGTTAACCCCTGTGTTTTGTTCAGGAATCTATCTTGACAGTTATTCGTGTCAGTACTCAGTAGGCCAGATTAACCACTTTTTCCAATCAGGATGTGTTCTGTTTAGATGTAAAATTTTTGATACGTCTATTTCAATATCTGTAGTTGCATTATCAGGTATTGGCTTTGGAATAGACGTTTTGTTAAGGTCTTTAATCTTAGCTAGGCCAAGACAGGTTGTTTGGTGAATTGTGTCATTTAAGAACATTATTTGTTCTGGGATCATGCAGGTTCGAAATAATGCTTCTAGGCCTTGTACCTGCCAATCTTTTGTACCCCAGATGGTTTTTGTTTCAATATTATTTTTCCAAAAATCAAAACCAAATGTCATCATTTTTTCATAAAATGCTTCTGAATATATCAATTTAGTATTTGTCCGCATAGTTTTCGACCCTGTTTTATCCAACAGTTTATAATAAAACGTTTCTGCATCACTTGTGTTAAACCCTGAGAAGTACTGGAATTTCTCATAGAATGTTTTCGAACTACTTTTAGGTGGAGTAGCACAATGTTCCCATTGGTTATATTTAAAAACATTTCTAGGTTGTGCAGATTTATGTAAATAATGGTCACCGTAATGTGAGAAGCAATACATTTGTTCATAATTAGACGAACCTTGTAAATAATCATGTTCTGTAAATCTCGCTGACAACACTAAATCAGACATCATATTATTAATACTTTCAAAATCCCAATCATCAGAAAATTTACTTGGTTTTAAAAAAATCACTTGAGGAAACCTTGAACTGGTGAGGATATTTCAGGATTTCGACCGGACCATATATTTCATAGTCAGTTTTGTCCCATACTACCCCCCCGGGTATTGGAATGGCTGTGACATTTACTGTTGATAGTTCTCTTTTCTTTACGCGGGATGATCTGTGTGGTTTGAGGACTAAGTGATGTTCTGACTTGCTGTGTCCATTGAACTGTATTTTCCCTCAATGAATTTTCCCAAACAAAGTACCATGATGAGCTAAAGCAGGAGGAAAAATACACCTAGTCCAAACCAGAACTCTAACCATGGAGCAATAAGGTAAATTTCCTTGAGTTGATGAGAGAGTTCTGTTGCTTTTTCTTTAAAAGTCTTTGTTTCTGGCGTCACTTCAGGGTCGCTTTGAGCTTCAGAAAAGGTATCAAAGTTGATGAAGTAGCCAAGGGCAGTTCTGTCAATTGTTGGAATTGTTTTCTCAATTTGTCTTTCGGTAGCACATTCTGATGCCACATCATTGTAGACTGGTGTTTCTTGACGAACTGTTTCGATCTGTGTTTCAAGTGGCACGAGTTCCATGGCATTATTGCATAGTCCCTCTCTGTGCACTGCAGGTTTATCAAATGTTATTAATCTTTCAGTTGGAACCTCTTGGATTGTTGCAAATTTGGGTATTCTGTTGTTTCTCGGGAGTCCACTGGGCCTACTGTTGATTATAGGCCACATGATTGTGGTTTTACCAGGTCGATTGATACAACTCTGTTCTCCTTTTTACCAGCAAGGGGCGGTAGTACTACTGATCTTGTTCCGTTGATTGCCAAGACAGGTACTGCTTTTCTGTAAGAAGGCCCAAATTCCTTCTTCACCGCCATTTTTTCTCTGACTAGATCCCCAATCTTTGGAATCCAGACAGGCCTTGCTGGGGCTGGTGGTGCCTCTTCAGTGGTAGTTGGCTGTTGCTTTAACTTTATGTTGCTTAAGGATTTTCTTGTTTCATTCAAGTCCTGTAAAACAGCCAAACGATCTTTGATGTCAAAGTCTTAATTCTTATCTTCTACCACTGATACCTGACTATCTAAGTCCTGAATGTGCATTCTAGTTCCAAACAATAGTTCGTATGGGCTGAAACCATTTAGAGAATTTCTTGGCAAATTGTATAGACTGAGTTGGACACTTATTAAATGTTTGATCCACCCATCACCTGAACCTAATACCTTCGCTGTTATAGATTGCTTTATGTCCCGTTTTTTTCTTTCCACTACACTGTTCCCTTCGGGGTGTGATGGACAAGAGTATCGCAACCCAACGCCCATACTGGCCATGGCCTCCTTATAAGCTCGAGAGCTGAAAGCAGGACCCTGGTCAGAATGGAACATGGCAATTGCGTATGTGCCGATAAAGACTCGCAGATCTTTTATAACAGTTTTGGCGTCAGCCGAGCGCTGGGGCCACATTTTTAAAGTGAATTTTAGTCTTAAATGATATACAATGGGACGCATTTCTCTTGTTTGATTATGCATATAGATCGCCTTATGCTTTCTATTAGGGTTCCTGACAGAACGCTGGCCGGTTCTCCACTGCGATCTCTGTTGCAGTCTTCACAATTTTTTTGCAAAATACTGAATATCTACGCTCATACCCGGCCACCAGTACTCTGATTGTAATTCTTTCAGAGAGTCCCTGATTGTTTGGTGTCTCAGACCCAACCCCATATGTGCTTCCTGTAATAGGAAGCCTCTCCTGTTCATGTTTGGAATTACCCTATCCCCCACTCCAGGGATTCGAGCAAAAGGAACGGAGTTTGCATCAATTACCTATGCATAATTGAGTGGATAGTTCACGGGTAGTGCTGCACAGCTGCCCTTTGAGGACGTTTTTACTGCCAGCATGGTTTCCCCGTCTATGTATTTTTCTGAACGCTTTTTTGTGGCTACGGAAGCCGGTTTAGTTGCTTCCGCTGTGGCTGTATTAGCCAATGAATTCACTGCAACGCGAACGCCATCACGTTGATGACTCAGAGTGTGAATTACTTGAGTCTTTTGTAGTTCTTTCTGTAAAAGAACTACCTGTTTCCAAAGCATTTTATGCTTGATTGTGGCACCTGTGTCATCTTTGTAATCATTTTGAACCCAGCTCTGCAACTTGTTGTTGTAAGAGTTGACGCAAAAATGCGAATCGCACACGATTAGTGTCGGGAATTCACGTTCAGCATTTTCAAGCGCCATCTTTAAAGATCTTATTTCAGCTCGCTGAGCCGAACAGTTTCTCACTGATTTAGTTTTTGTTATTTTCGGTCTGAATTTACCGCACAGCCAGCGACCTTTAACAATCGCACAGGCTGCATCGTAGGATTTATTTTCTACGTTGTATTGCTGTACAAATCTGTCTGTGTAGATTATACAGGAGTATTGTTGGAGAGGCAGAATTTCGATTGGTAGAGGATATTCTTGTTCATATTTTAAATTATTCAGTTTTTCGAATTGCGGAGCAAAATAGTATTTCACGTCGTCCGCAGCAAGAGAATTTTCCCACTGTATCCATTTCGGATCCAGTGACACTGTAGGCAGGTTTACTGGGCTGAATAGCGCCTCGAAGGCGGATTCCGCTGTGAGGATATTGATCCTTTTACCGTGTGTTAGTTCTCGTTCATTAGCTATTGCAGTTAGTACTGCTTTCACAGTATTTTCTGTGAGACTGAATGTTTTTTCTGCTTGTGTGTACAAGTGAGATTTGTAAGCTATTGGTACCTTTTCTCCCTCATTAGAGGTCAGGTACGTGAATCCGCATCTTCCTGGGATGACTCGGATTACAAGGTTGCGTGTATTGTCACATGTGTCTAATTTTGTTTTTGCTAACATGTCTGTTTGCAGTGATCTCAAAATTTCTGTGTGTTTTTGAGTCCAGTTGATTGGTTTAAAATCAGGTTTAATTAGTTCGTAGAGAGGTTTAACCCTCGCCGCATAATTTAGAAAGTAAGTTCTTCCGAAATTCAGGAAGCCTAGAATTGATTGTAAGTTCTCCAGCGTTTTTGGTGCTTGGAGTACAGCGCACTTCTCTAAGAAGTTGTCCGCTAGGCTTTTTCCTTCCCTTGATAATTCGTATCCTAAAAATAATACTGTCAGATGGGCAATTCGAGACTTTTTAAGGTTGAATTTGTAACTCTCTGCTGCGAACCCAAGTATTATGGTGTTCACTCTTTTCAAGTGAGTCTCCAAGTCGTCGTCTGTGAGATAGATATCATCTACATAAGATAATGCCTCATCATCATACATTTTTTATAACTCTGTTACTCTGGCTGAGAATAGTCCTGGGCTGTTCTTGAATCCCAGTGGGAGCCTACAGAAATTTTTCTGAGACCCCATTACTGAGAAAGCGGTCAAGTATCTGCTTTCTGGTGCAATATTTTGACAAAAGAAACCATTTGATATGTCTAATGTCGTTTTATATTTTTTCCGTACTATGTTATTCATTAGTGCAGCACTCTGCGAATTTTGTACTGCAAATGTTTTGCAACATGAGTTTAGGTGTCTGTAGTCCAAGACTAGACGATATGAATCGTCCGGTTTGGAGACAGGAAACAAAGGATTGTTCATTTGAGAGATGCATGTTTCAATCACCCCTTGGTATTCAAGTTGATCAAAAATCTCCCTGACTTGTTTTTTAGCTTCTTGCTTAATTGGATACTGCCTTTGTGCAGTTGGTTGACTTTTTAACTGGATTTTGTGAGGAGGAGAGTCCTCATCCCATCCTACATGATTTTTATATAGTGCTGGTGCCTGGGCCACTGCCCATTTCCTCCCATATATATATTTAGTGTGAATCGGAATGTGATTTGAGAAGGCAGGCATAATCATTTCTTCGCCACAAGGGCACTCCCTGACAAACTCTGGGGCCAATCTTTTTCGGCTACCAGGATGTCATAGCCTTTTGAGAGTTTATCCCAAAACAGACCCCTTATTTTCCTGGTCTCATCTCCCTCTATACGCAGTGTTATTTCGTATATTTTATGAGGTTCTCTAACTCTGGTATCAGCAGTTTCTACTTGAATGTATTCATTTGTGTCCACTGTCTCCAGATGACTCTACAGGATCTTGCGAGCTATGCTGATTTCTGCTGCACTGTCTAGCATTGTCTGTGCCCACTCCCCATTTTTCAACTGTGTCCTCAGTATTCTCGGCATGTTCGATTACTCTAATACTGGCTACCTTCTTTCTTCGAAATTGTGATTTTTTACTTTGAGCAGGTTCCTTGTCTTTGGACTTGGTGTGCTCTCCTGGGTCTGACCGTCCTCTTCTTTCCGATTTCTGCGAAAAAGATCGAGAGGGACGTGTATCAATACTTTGATATCTATCAGGCTTCTTCAAATTATCCCTATTTCTAAGGTTATATCTTTTCTCAGAGGGCTCCCTCTGGCGAGACTGGTGTTCTCAAGTCGGAGTTCTTTCCCTCCGTCGAGGAGACCTTCCTCTGGACTGGAAAACTTTTTCCTTGGGAGTGGATTGTTTATTTCCATCCCAGTTCTTTTTAGGAGTGTTTGAATTATTTTTAATAAATATTTTTTCAGGATTTTCGAGTAGTTGGGGTTTCACTGGTTTCCCACCCAAGCTGTCTACACCTAATTCTTCATAACATTTTTCTATAATTCTGGCAAGCTCAATTGGTTGATCTGTTATATCTGTTTCCTTCAATTTCTGGTGGATCGCCACAGATGCTGCTTCTCCTTTTATATTGGCTAGTAATATAGCCGAGACCTGCTTGAAGTCTTTCAGTAATTTCATACCAAGAGTTAAAGCAGGTTCTGGACCGTATTCTTTCTGAATCTGTTTTAGCACATCTGGTATTACCGCCATGGACGGAACACCATGTGTTTTTGTGTAAATTGAAGCAAAGACTGTACCCCAAGTGTCACAGTCCTCCACGTGTGGTGCGACCCCCATTGGAAGGCAGATGGTCAGGATTCTGTGTTTCTCAATAGGGGTAGTATTTGGAAATACTGCCTCTATTTGAGTAATTTTCTGCGCTAACCAGAAAGGAATTTGTTCCCGTTTTATGGGTGTTTTACCAAGACATGATTGTATGTTCTGTGGTGTAATTTTATTGGTGTTCCCCTGATGAGGGGTCAGCTGTGGAACATTAACAGCTGTTTGGACTGTTGCAGTCCGCATTACATATTGGACTAATTGTCTATGTATTTTAATTAATGATTTTAGCTGTGCTAACAGCTCTTCTTTTGACATTTGTGCAATGTCCGGATGTGGTGTGTAGCTGGCTAGAACCGGCCACGTTGCTCCTGGTCTACCTAGTGGACCGAGCCTGGTAATATGATCATTATGTTTTAGGGCGCCTTTAAACCAGAGCAGGTGCTCTTGCTATTTAAATGGGATTTCAATCTCCTCGAAAGGAGCGCACTCATCCGGTGGTTTCCCTATCTTGTAATAGTGGAACTCGTTTGTTGCAGCGTTTGCTGCTGGAAATTTTATCCATGAATAGAATACCTCTGTCTGCCGATATTCGTGTGCCTCTATCACGAAGACGACTGTGCCACCTTGTGTGGTCAGTCCATTTTCTATAAGTTTTAACGTTATAGTTTTTCTTATGTTGACCGGGATGATTATCGCACCCGGTTCATTAATTTCATCGGGACCCTGCTGAGTCGCATTTACTGCGGCTCCAGTGGTTCCGTTCTCTACGTCTGACATTGTATGAAATGCAGGTTTTTTGCAGAGCAGGTCTCCAAGGAGACAAAGATTACGTGCACAATATTTTGGAACACTGTATCCTTCAACGTTGAATAAACCAGAGCTTTACATAGGAATCTCTTCCTACTAAGTTCGGGCGGATTTTAACCTTTCACCCACTCCAGACGTCTATTGGAGTATTTACGGGAGAAAGGGCGTGGTATCTCCCACCTGATTTGTCCCCCGGCGGCTCTGCGTGTAATGGAGCTGCTCGCGGTGACATCACTTAGAATGTAACCGCAACCAGCGTTCCAAGGCGAGCGCCGGGGAGAAGGTGTGTGAGAGCTGCGGAAGCAGAGGCTGTGGCTGAGGTCGCAGAGATATCTAATCTTAAATAAATACCTTTGGTTAAACACTCGTGGCGTCCTTCGTATATCCTTGGCCGTCACTACACTGGCGACGGGGGAAAACTCACCAGCGACCTCAACACGCCAGAAGAAGGTAAAAGTGAACAGCTGACGGGAGAAACAAGAAGAATCCCCTTGCGGTATAAGCTGACAGCGCCGGAAAGGAGTCATCTGTTCGGGGAATAAACACGGAGTTGGAGCGGAAGAGCAACTGCTGGTAACAACAGTCAATAAAATGAAGAGAAAGTAAGGTACCCTTGTCAGCGAACGCTTGCGCGGAGTAAGAAAAGAAGCATTTAAAGTGTTTGGCTGGCTGAAGCGCGAGCGTCTCACAAACTGTGTAATGACGTGAAGGCACATCGGGCAGCAAAGAGTGAAGGGATGTGGCGCAAATAGGCAGCTGGCTAGGAACCCACTGTTGGTTTCCAGTGCATAGCCGATTGTGGAGTCAGCGCCTGTTGTTGTGGACACTTGCGGGAAGCATTCCCCATTTCAGTGACTTTGCCGTTCAAGACTGAAACCGGGGAATGAAAAGAAAGGCTCTGCTATTTAAAAATAACGCAGCGAGGCGCGTGTGATTTAGGCACCTCTTCTGTCTTCTCGGAGGGCGCTTAATATATAACATTGCCTGCGAAGTGAAGTCGGAGCGATTGGAGCGGGACGCATGCACTGCCTCATAGTAACATGAGCATTGCCAGTATTTGGAGGCATTAACCGGAACTCGTCCTAAACTGTGTGCTGGTTTTAACGCATTGAGGGGCACGTGAAGTAGGAGGCTTTCTATCACCGCGGTTCAAAAGGAATTGTGCTGGCAGTAAGAAAGAAAAAAGGAACTTTGTAATGACACTTTAAAGGGCGGAGGCCACGCGCCATTGGAGTCAGCAGCTCCAGGGAGTGTGGGCTGTGCAGGAAATCCCAGGAGTTTTCTTAAGTATCTCCTCTGCAGGCTAAAGGTGGACTGCGCCATCCATGTATCATTGAACTTACCCGTAGCATTTAAATCTTGAAGCACATGCAACAGGGGCACACTCCAATTGTTCCTACTGGAGGGTTGTTTGAAAACTCATGCTAGAGGTAGAAGTTTATACAGATGTAGTTTAGGCATATTTGCTACATTTGTGCAGGAAAAAGTACTCTCCTCTACGTTTATACCTGTCTGGCAGAACTGGCACATTTTCACCTGAGTTGTTGATCTGCTAAATCGCTTTGTGACGTACAACCATGCAAAGTGTGACTCCTCCACCCTTTTTCTCAACCAACCCAGGGGATCCCACTATCCAATGGAAAAAATGGAAAAAAGTGTTTTTGAATTACGCTACTGTATGTGGGCCTAACCTTGGTTTAGAAAGGAAGGTAGCATTGTTAGCTTATTACCTAGGCGCGGAAGGAGAGGAGGTTTTAGATCACCTCCCAGACTTAGGGGCGCAGGAAGCAAGGGGTCTGAATGAGTTTGAAGTAAGTCTAAAGAAATTAGATTTGCACTACCTTCCCACGACAAGCACAATCATGGAGAGGTACCACTTTGGGAAAAGAGCACAGAAGGAAGGAGAATCCATTGAAGATTTTGTTTCTGAGTTGAGGAAATTAGCAGCCACTTGCAAGTTCGGTGGGGCGAGTGAGGAAAGAATTAGGGACCAATTTGTGTTGGCTTGCAGGATGGAGCGTGTGCGTGAAGAGTTATGGCTTAAGGATGACCCACCGTTAAGGGAGGTTCTTATCATAGCCAAACAGGTGGAACACATGTTACAGTCTGTCAAAGAGATAAAGCAAGACTCTGGTGAGAAGAGAAGCGATGACAAGACCAATGTCAGTGAAGTGGTGACCGAATGTGAGGCAGTGTCCGTGATCAAGGGCCAGAAGGTAGCGGGTAGAGAACAGAAGGAGAGTAAATCGGGGGGATCGTTCAAGGGCACCTGCTATAGGTGTGGCAAGCAGGGACACCTAGCCAACGACAAAGAGTGCCCCACCCTCAGATTTACATGTAACAAGAGCGGTAAAAAAGGTCACTTCAAGCAATACTGTAAGAGTGGGCAAGGGGTTAGTAGACAGAGTAGAGATAGGACGCATGTAGTGTGCGACGAATTTGTGGTGCAGGTCAAAGAATTGCAGGTCCAAAGCCCCAACGACACCATGTGCGAAGAAATAGTGGTGCAGGTTGATGAAGGTCAGGTCAACAGCCCTAAAGACACCATAAAGGTAGGGGGAATTGGTCTGGAAGCATTGTTCGATTCCTGTTCTAGGATAACTATTATCTATGCAAAAGAGTTCTCTCAAGTGTCCAAGGGGAAGATAGTCTTAAGAAAAATGGATTTGAGGCCTGGGGGGTATGCTGGTCGCCCCATTTCTATGAAAGGCTTTTTCTTAGGGAAAATTGAATACAGTAACAGGACAACTGTGTCCAAAGTGTATGTGTCCACAGTGGGGGACAACATCTTGGGGTGGCAAGCACAGAAGGAGTTAGGAGTCTATCTTAATCCCAACAGTAATCCCCAGATCTTGATACAGGAAATACAAGAAAACAAGACAGACATTGTGACAGAGTTCAAAGGAGTGTTCAGAGAGGAACTAGGATGCCTAAAAAACTACTGTCACAAGATAAAATTGAGAGAGAACGCTAAGCCAGTGGTGGCTAAAGTCAGAAACTCCCTATTGCCATCCAAGAAGAGGTGAAATCTGAATTAGAGAAATTGTGCAAGGCTGGAGTCATCGAACCGGTGGAAGCGACGGAATGGTTGGCACCCATCGTGGCCGCAAAGAAGAAGGATGGGTCGGTCCGGCTCTGCATCGACCTAAGGGCGTTGAACAAGGAGGTCATGGTCGACCGATACCCTCTACCGAACATGACCTGAATGATGAGCATGCTAGAGGGAGCAAAGGTATTCTCTACTCTCGATCTCACCTCGGCCTATTTCCAGATTAAACTACACAAAGAGTCACAGGAGCTCACAGCATTTGTGACACCGATGGGCGCATACAAGTTCAAAAGGATGCCTTTCGGGCTTGTCTCGGTGGCCGCCGTTTTCCAGAGATTCATGGGCAACATCTTGAAAGGCATCCCAGGCGTCATGTGTTACCAGGATGACGTGCTTATATTCGCTAAGAACCAAAAAGAGCATGATGAGAGACTGAGATGCGTGCTAGGAAGGTTCCAGTCACAAGGACTTACAGTGAAAAAAAGATAAGTGCATGTTTGGCTGTGCAGAGCTAGATTTGGGGCACAGGGTGACGACAGAAGGAATATGTCCCAAGGCCGAACTACAAAACACCATCGTAAATTTGGCACCTCCCGCGAGCAAGGACGAAATCAAGTCGTTCATGGGGATGTTGGAGTTCTACGGGAAATTCATAAAGAACCTGGCAGGAAGGACCTACGCCATCAGGCTGCTGTTGAAGAAAGAGACTGAATTCAACTGGAGTCTGGAGTGCCAGAGGGAGTTCGAAGACGTAAGGAGGGCACTTGCAGAGGCCCCCAGCTTGAAGTCATACATACCCAACCAGGCGACGGTAGTTACCACCGATGAAAGTGCCAAGGGGTTGGGAGCAGTCCTCACCCAAGTAGGCAAAGACGGAGAAGAAACCATAGCGTTTGCCTCAAGGTCACTCCAGAAGTCCGAGAACAACTACTCGGTAATAGAAAAAGAGGCCCTAGCAGTATCCTGGGCGGTGGGGAAGTTCAGAGACTTCCTGTGGGGAACTCAGTTCACTCTTCGCACTGACCACAAGCCGTTAGTGGAAGTTTTCAGCAAGAAAGGTCTGGATGCCATTTCCAGCAGGATAAGGCGGTGGGTGGTCAGCCTCCAAGAATACACTTTCGGCGTCGAGTACGTCCCGGGAACGCGAAATCTAGCAGCAGACTGCCTGTCGAGACTCGTCAGTGAAAATGAGGCGAGGGAGAAGCAAAAGAAGATGGATGAAGAGGAGGACGAACTTCAGATGGAGAATGTCTGCACCATCCAGAGAGCGTTAGGTGAGGAAACATGGAGAAAGGCTTTGGAAGAAGACGAGATTCTGGAGGAGGTGTGCAAAAGAATAAAAGACAGGTGGAAGAACGAAGATAAACGGGAAGAAAACCTGCAGCCATACTGGGCTGTCAAAGATGAGTTATCCATAGTGGACGAATGCCTGTTCAGGGGGACGAGGCTTGTACCACCTACATCGGTGAGAGACAACTTGGTCGAGATAGCTCACGAAGGGCATCTGGGCATCACCATGACTAAACAAAGACTCAGGGAGAGCTACTGGTGGCCGAACATGGACCTTGCCACTGAAAGGAGAATTAGGGACTGCATTCCGTGCAGCAACAGTGACAAAGTCCTGAAGCAACTGACAACCTCAATGGTATGCAGGCCGCCACCGTCAGGACCCTGGGAAGAGTTGGCGCTAGACATCGTGGGCCCATTGTCTGGAGAACTGCGAACGCCTTACATCCTGGTGCTCATGGATTTGTATTCTAGGTGGCCGGAGATGAAGTTTGTGAATGAAGTCACGACCAGGACAGTCATTGGGTTCCTGGAAGAGGTGTTCATCAGGGAAGGGCTACCCAGCAACATTCTCACGGATAATGGAGTGCAACTATGTTCGAAAGAAATGGAAGACTTCCTTGTGGAGAGAGGCATCAAACACAAGCGGTGTGCCTTGTACCACCCCAAAACCAATGGCATGGTTGAGCGATTTAACAAAACCCTCAAGGAGAGCATCCAGCTAGCCAAAGTAAGTGGTATAAACTGGAGAGAAGAGGCATGGAGGCGGCTAGAAGCATACAGGTTCACGCCGCACCAGACGACGGGGGTCACCCCGTTCGAGCTGCTCCGTGCAAGGATACCCAACACCAAGTTATCCCCAGGGTGGATGGAGTGGCACAAGGGATGGTCAGACCGCTCCAAAGGAGCGGAAAGCTTGAAGAAACAAGAGGAAGCCATGAGAAAAAGGAAAGAAAGATATGACCAGCTCAAGGCCACACGGGAGGCCGAATTCAAAGTAGGGGATAGCATCAAGATCAGAACCCCCACTGGAAGAGCAAATTGGTCAGGGTACAGTAGTCCTACCAAAATCACGAAACTATTCAAGAATGCCGTCAAGACTCAAGAGGGAAAGATCTGGAACCTAGGGAGAGTAGTGAGATTCCACCCACCAGGGCATGACTCCAGGAGTGAAAGGGAGGGTGAGGGTGATGCTAGGCAGAACCAAGGTCCCAACACCAAGAAGCTGTTGTCATTCCCCCACCCAGGTGGTAGGTCTAGCAGGAGAGTGACCAGACCCCCCAGGCATTTCGATCAATATATCATGAGGTAGCCCCTGCTATTCTGCAATCCATGAGCCATTCTTTCTAGCAGAATAGTGACCAGACCCTCCAGAGATTTCCACCAGTATGTATTATGTCCTCTTTACTTTTCTGTTGTTCTTGCATTGGTCTATGTTTTCTTTCCGCAGGGGAGGGGGATGTGTGGTATCTCCCACCTGATTTGTCCCCCGGCGGCTCTGCGTGTAATGGAGCTGCTCGCGGTGACATCACTTAGAATGTCACCGCGACCAGTGTTCCAAGGCGAGCGCTGGGGAGAAGGTGTGTGAGAGCTGCGGAAGCAGAGGCTGTGGCTGAGGTCGCAGAGATATCTAATCTTAAATAAATACCTTTGGTTAAACACTCGTGGCGTCCTTCGTATATCCTTGGCCGTCACTACGCTGGCGACGGGGGAAAACTCACCAGCGACCTCAACACGCCAGAAGAAGGTAAAAGTGAACAGCTGACGGGAGAAACAAGAAGAATCCCCTTGCGGTATAAGCTGACAGCGCCGGAAAGGAGTAGAATACCTCTGTCTGCCGATATTCGTGTGCCTCTATCACGAAGACGACTGTGCCACCTTGTGTGGTCAGTCCATTTTTTATAAGTTTTAACGTTATAGTTTTTCTTATGTTGACCGGGATGATTATCGCACCCGGTTCATTAATTTCATCGGGACCCTGCTGAGTCGCATTTACTGCGGCTCCAGTAGTTCCGTTCTCTACGTCTGACATTGTATGAAATGCAGGTTTTTTGCAGAGCAGGTCTCCAAGGAGACAAAGATTACGTGCACAATATTTTGGAACACTGTATCCTTCAACGTTGAATAAACCAGAGCTTTACATAGGAATCTCTTCCTACTAAGTTCGGGCGGATTTTAACCTTTCACCCACTCCAGACGTCTATTGGAGTATTTACGGGAGAAAGGGCGTGGTATCTCCCACCTGATTTGTCCCCCGGCGGCTCTGCGTGTAATGGAGCTGCTCGCGGTGACATCACTTAGAATGTAACCGCGACCAGCGTTCCAAGGCGAGCGCCGGGGAGAAGGTGTGTGAGAGCTGCGGAAGCAGAGGCTGTGGCTGAGGTCGCAGAGATATCTAATCTTAAATAAATACCTTTGGTTAAACACTCGTGGCGTCCTTCGTATATCCTTGGCCGTCACTACGCTGGCGACGGGGGAAAACTCACCAGCGACCTCAACACGCCAGAAGAAGGTAAAAGTGAACAGCTGACGGGAGAAACAAGAAGAATCCCCTTGCGGTATAAGCTGACAGCGCCGGAAAGGAGTCATCTGTTCGGGGAATAAACACGGAGTTGGAGCGGAAGAGCAACTGCTGGTAACAACAGTCAATAAAATGAAGAGAAAGTAAGGTACCCTTGTCAGCGAACGCTTGCGCGGAGTAAGAAAAGAAGCATTTAAAGTGTTTGACTGGCTGAAGCGCTAGCATCTCACAAACTGTGTAATGACGTGAAAGCACATCGGGCAGCAAAGCGTGAAGGGATGTGGCGCAAATAGGCAGCTGGCTAGGAACCCACTGTTGGTTTCCAGTGCGTAGCTGATTGTGGAGTCAGTGCCTGGTGTTGTGGACACTTGCGGGAAGCATTCCCCATTTCAGTGACTTTGCCGTTCAAGACTGAAACCGGGGAATGAAAAGAAAGGCTCTGCTATTTAAAAATAACGCAGCGAGGCGCGTGTGATTTAGGCAGCTCTTCTGTCACCTCGGAGGGCGCTTAATATATAACATTGCCTGCGAAGTGAAGTCGGTTAAACACTCGTGGCGTCCTTCGTATATCCTTGGCCGTCACTACAAAGGGTCTGTGTGAAAAATGCACGACTGAGTTACTCTAACATCTTGCATTAGTTGTATCGCCTTACCAAATGTTGGGCGCCATGTAGTGTAGTTCCTATTTTCCCTATAGGCCCTGCGCATTGGAATAACATAAACAGCAGTTTAGAAGTAGAAGTGCGGTCTTCAGGTCTCTACTGACTATGCTAAACTTAATTGCGTTTGTTACCAAATAGCTCCGAGGTCACTGGAAACTTTCTTGACTGAATAGGAAGTGATCAGCTTCCCTGGCACAGACAAGAAGGGATTCAGTTTTCCAACAACCGCATAAACATGACAACTTTGCTCCTTAGAAATAAGAGTCAATCTCTAGAGTTGTGTGAAACAATAGACAGTTAGTTTACTCAGTCAGTTGTGCAGATTACTTTCACCAAGATGCAGAGAATAGAGAGACGGGCGTTTTCAATAAAAGGTATTATTTATTGAACAGTCTTTCTTCTCATGCAAGAGAAATGAATTGCCACAATTGCAAGACTTGTTATTATAAAAAGTGCGTACAGTAAGATGAGGATTGCGAAATAATACTGTAAAAGCATTGATATGGTTTCTTAGCCATACAATGGTTAAAATGAATAAGATATATACATTCATATATACATTTAGCTAACGTACTCAACTGGTGCTTCTAACTACGCCTACCCCAGTGTACCTGACCTAAGCCTAATACTTGGCAGGGAGTAAGTAAGTAGCAGTTTAAGTTAAGTTGGCTTTGCCAAGGTTTGCTTCAAGAATTCTCTCTAAGGGTTTAGTCAACACCATACCTCTGGAATATAATGTTGGAGGTCTTGTATCTCCTCTCAGGACTCGATATCCCAGGCACTCGCAAGAGTAGGCTGGAAACGCCGGAGCTGGATTTTCTCGGCAAGAGAAAAGACCGCGTCTCTCTCAGCGCGTCAAGGAGGAGGAGGGGCAGCGTCCGTGGGCTGCTTGCATCTGCTGGGCTCTGCAAGGGACAGCTGTTCTGCTCCCGTATTCACCACACCATCGTTATCGTTGTCGCGCTTGCTTAAGGCAACGTTGGTAATATTTATATCTGAAAAGTTTTTGGACATAAGACGTCAATAAAGATGTCACTAGGAAGTGATCGTCCTTTCAGTGCTCATTAGAGTTCTATTACTAATCAAAACATAGCAAACGGGGCTTTCCCAGGTTGCTGAGTTTTATCTTGTTGAAGAACTCGGAGTGTAATCTAGGAATCTAAGATAGTGGCTTCTGCTGTGTCATCTACTGTAATGAGCTGCAGAGGCGAGTTTCAGACATATGGCTGAAATATGGCTCTGATTGTTTATGCCATTATAGGGGTATGAATGGATTATAGCCGTATAGGGGCATAAGGTCACAGTATTGATCGGGGGCCTAGATTAGAACGCGACAGTCCTAGATAAGGTTTGATTGTTAATTGTTTTTTTGTTTTATTATTTCGCAGCCCTGATGATGTCCAAGTAGGACGAAACACGTAGGCTGTGTCATTGGCTGTATCATTTTGAACTTTTTGAAATATTGGATTTGTGATCATGAACTTTCTACATTGGATCTGATACATTTTGATTTGTTGGACAATATTGGATATTGAAAATAAAGTATTCACGGACTACAGTATTGGACTGGAAAAACCTTCTTTCAATATTTGGGCATTCCTTCTCTTTTGATTTACTTGTGGACAATTTTGTGGCTTGGACGGCGAACCACAGGAAGTAGCGTGCCACGGCAGTTATACTCTGTTCAAGTGGATACTTTTTTAATGTACCCTTGTGCATACCTGGTCTTGCCCTCACCATCATTGTTTGATAAATTATTTATACACAACCATAAGAATAAAAGTAATTTATGTAAGAAAAACAATATACAAAACACAATATACAAAAACATCTTTGTGATGTATAACCGGATAATCAAAAAACGTACAACAATACATTGCGTTTATAAAGAGCATGAACAGAATATGCACTATCCATTGTATTCCTTCTTCTCTTATTGGTACTGTACACCATAATAGATTCCATAATCAACACAGATATATATCAAAGCCCTCCTACTGAGCATCTTACTGGATTTATCTCTTCTCTTAAATGGTGTCTTCACAGCCAAATTCCAGTTCTGAGTTTCCAACTAACTTCTGCTCTCATGTTTTTCAGATCTCCGGCTGATTCAAAGTAGCTGTGGGACTAGTAACAGCAGCATGTCATGTCTTGGATGGTAAACTCAGATTTACTTTAAATTATGGCATTGTGATTGTTACTGCAAAAAAGTAGTATGAGGAACCACTTTACGCCAAAGGAATAGGGTACTATACAATTGTATCACTGAAAGGGTTTCCTTTGGTCAGTTTTGTGAAGTATAAGCAATATAGGCTCTATGTACTAAATAATATCAAGATCTCACTCATTCAACTTAACTCCATACATACACGGGAAGTATAACCATATATCCCAGATAGACATTCTAGACAACATTATTTATAGAAAAGTATAAATCTATTTATTGATTTAAAAAAGCTAATAAGGTGCACAATCTTAAAAATATAGACATAGTCAATAGCACTGTGGTTCACCTAACATCTATAGTAAATTAAGTTGAATGAGTGAGATCTTGATATTATTTAGTACATAGATCCTATATTGTGATTTTACAACATTTGTTCTTACTCCACTTCTACATTGCCCATGATAGCTGCTGAGGAGTACTACTTCTCTGCTCTGAAGCTCCATGGGTTTTGCCTGCTGAAAACTGTGTTGTCTCTCTCTTCCCAGTACACCTTTCTCTCCCCAGGGGTTACCCACATGCCCCTGATTACAACAGGCATTAGCCGATAGCATACTGGGGAGAGAGTGGGAATATCGTCCTATTCCAGAGGTACTCCTGCATTACAGGCACCTCCTTGCAAACGGAAGAAGTGAACTTGAGACTTAGGGCTCAGTCATGAAGGCCTGAGGCCATCTCTTCAAGGTAGCACTGCAGTCAGAACTTGAGGAAAGCCTTTGACCTTTTTCAGTGAGGGCCAATAGCACCTTGAAAAACCTTCCTAAAATGGAAGCAACATCAGTGCTGTCAGCTGTACCCTCTCTTGCGCTCAGATTATTTTGGTGGCAGGTTCAAGTATATACCAGGATCACTTGTTCAGTGCATCTGACCTACTCAAGCCAAGCTATTATACAGTCTTTGGTTGATGTACGCTAAAGGTTTTGGTCATACCTGGTAGATTTCTCATGGTTCCTGGGCTGTGAAGAAATATTGCATATGGTCAGGATGAATTATGCCACCAGATTATCATAACCAACATATGTTTTGACTTGAAATATTATGCCCTAAATCTCTTTTACCAAAATATCTCCCCTTTGAGTGTAGATAGATTGTCTAGCAGTAACTGCAATGGGACAATATCTTTCTACACAATATTTAAGGCACAATACTTCTGTCAAGCAATGTTTTTGCTAACAATATACTGACAGGCAACCTTGGACTGGCTGCCCGTGGCACCTTACTCATACTATACCAGAAGAAAGGCCTATATTGGGACACAAAGTTAGTCCTGGTGAATATTCAACAGGTTAGTGGTGGGCAAAGCCTAGCCCTCAAGCCCAGCACACACAAGAAATCTGCACTAGCATCTTACAGGATCATTTCATATTCAGTTCTTTAAATGGTAAAAATTAAGTGCAGATACTCATTAAAATAGAGGTGTGGAAGTGGGTGGGGCTAGGGGTGGGACTAAGGGCAAGATATGATCATACATAATGACTTCTGTACCAGTTTCAGCACATATCAAAACACACGAAAAATGTGTTTATGTCAATAAAACAGATTAACTCATTACACATAATGAAAGCCATAATGGCACTTTCACGCAAATGGTCGCTGTGCACTTGATTGACGGTGCAGGGTCTGTCTAGAGGACCTGTCCTGTTAATCACAGTGTGACACAAGCCCACTCAAACCCCTGTAGTTTGGGGACATTCAAATGGGCGCTGCTGGATTCTTTACCCAGAACTCTGCAAAAGGCTACTTCACCGCTCGATTAATTATATTATCCTCGGAAGCAGAGCAGAATCTGCCCTACATTGGAGGAGAAACCTAACCTGCTCCTGCCGTGCTGTGGATCAGGGTACCGGTACTCTCCCTGGCTACAGAGAAGTGCCAGAAGTGTCGATACACAGTATCAGGAAGCCCCGGCCCATTTAAAGCACTGATTATATTTATATAACAATTTACAAGAAAACACATGTATCAACATGGTAGGAAGACTCACAATAATATTTACAATAGGGAACATATTGAGAGTTTGCAGAATTAATTAATTGACCATTATAATGGCTGGTATATGTTTCCTTCATGACCTACCACTAATTTATATTGGCTAGAAATCTGCCATCAGAAGAGAAACCATACTTGAGCCACCAGGTCAATACAACCTAGGCTTACACAATGCACATATCAAAACTGGCTGTGTCTGGTGAAGATGCCAAATGTCCTTGGAGATGTTGCTTCCTGGATAGATGGAGTGTCCTCGCCCATTGTACAAGGCAGCAGATTTGTTGTCTTGATTGTCGGTCACTGTAGCTTGGGCAGTCATGGTGGAACTTTTCTCACCTATAGGATTTACTATTATTCCTGTCTCATATAAGTTAGGGTAAGAATGCAACAGTGGGCATCACTAATATACACATATGTAACACATGCATAGAAGATAGAGACCCTATCACATTGAATGCGCTAATAATAAATAATAATCATAACATATGACTTTATGTAAAAGATGAGAGTTCGGGGCCATACGTTATCGGTGAGTGGTCACAGACACCTGACACATTAAGAAATCATGATGTGCACCAGACAGGGCTTTCCCCAATCAATATTTCCAACCTCCCTAAAACTTGCTACATTTGAAAGTAAAATCTTTCAGTAGGACCAACTGCCAACTTCTATCCGACCATATGCACTTATGGACTGTTCCCAGGTCCTAATTGGCTCCACTGAAGATATGAGCTGGTCAGTAATTGGTATGATATTTATCTCATGCATTAAAATCCAACTGGAATTTATGGGGTGCAATAATTACCACCCATTTAGGAGTTTATATCCTGTTTACAGGGAATAATATGCAGTACATGTGCTTACTGCATCAAAATCTCCATGTTGTAGTGTTTACCTGGAATTTTACCCCAATGGTGTCAACATTTATCTTGGTATTGCAGTACGCATAATTCCGATATGTGTGGTAACAGGAGTTATTCACCATCATTTTATCTGGGGAAGCCACCATGCTGCTAGAGGTAAGCGACTAAGTGATAATACACAGAAACCAGTTCCACTTTCTGGGTCAGTATGTTTCAACCGTATAGGAGCTCGGTCACCACTCACACAAACAGATTGCCCAGTCTCTCCCCTAAACTCATGTACAAAATGGACAACCAATGTTAGATTAGTACTGCATCTGATGGTTTACATACATGCAGAGATTGAAGCTTTTGCTGGTACAGTCTTGGTATGTGCTTCCAGGATATTGAAAGACATCCGATGTACCTGACTTTATATTGTATTGTTATTGCATTTATATAGTGCTAAATACCCCTGACGAGGTGTCAAAGCGCAGTTTCGGTGAGTAGCATGCTACTCTGGAACCCAAAAGGATTAGTAGTGAATTAGTATAGTGAAATATGAAATTAATTTGAATGGTGGATATATCAGTCCGTTATTTGGATCGAGAAAGATAGTAGAGGAATAGAAGAGAGAAAGGTTTGCATTCATATAGCTCTTGCTACACCTGATGAGGAGTTGAAGTTATATGAGTTCCATGCTTTAAAGACTACTTAAAATAACAATAGTTTTATCAAGGATTTTATAGTCTCTGTTTGTAAGCTCCTCCAGTTTAAAGAAAATGATTTTCTCATGAGTTTGTTCAGTGTGGTCTTCATACAATTCCATGTGCTACTCTGCCTGTTTAATGAGCAATGCAATAATGTCTTTTTAGACTTTTGACACGCCATCTTTCCACTCCTTCATGCGTTTGTCTTCGGAGTAATCAAATAATGGGAAGATTGTAAATCTAAAATCACTGGGGATGCACCTGACTATCAAATATTTATTTAAAGTGATTGAAGCTCATCATAAACAAATTATTTCTTGGTAAAATGCTAAGAACTCAGAGTTTATATGTTAAACCCTCATGTGGGGCATTTGCCTTCAGATAAGGGGATGATAAAGGTGGCAAAATACAGACGTTTTATACCATTAGGCCCTGTGTGAAATCTAGATGTGCTTATTACTCATTGGCTGTATGTTAAATGTGATGTCATAGTTTTGAGGGTTGTCGACCCTAAGGAGTGCAAAGTGGGGACGCTATGTATGGTTTACACAGCCCTTTGTTCATTATAGTTTTGAGGTAGACACTATTACCATTTTCTAATAAAGAGTAGCCTTTGTGTTACATTTAGGTGACGCATAGTTCAAAGAAAACGTAAAATTGTTTTGCCAACGATAGTGTAAAACATGTAAAGAAGGGTGAGGTCATTATTGGGATGAGCTTGAGTGAGACACGTTTGGAAATATTCTGGTGATTTGAAGGTTCTTTATATGTTAGACGGAAGATGCAGACAGAAATGCTTCGCTTTATCCTGTTTGCATGGGAAGAAAGGTAACAATATTTCTGGTGGACACATAATTTTCCAGCAGATTTCTCACCTTTAAAATATCCCTCAAGTCAGACAGGCCTGGACACTTTGACCATGCAGTGGTTCTTCTCTACCATGAGGTGGCACCAAGTGGCTTCAGCTGTGACTCTGCCCAGTGACTGTGACGTAATCAGAGTTTATTAGCAATGGTGGCTGGTAGGGAACGGTGGTGCCGGCCAAGGAAAGCTGGGGGCAGCTGTTAGAAAAAAAGAAAAGAAAAACATACCTGCTGATCTCCATTACCAACTTCCGCCTTTCCTCCGATGCAGGAACCAGGAAGCACCCAGGCTCCCAGAATCCCCTGACCAATCACAACGCTGCCTTACAGCAGCATTGTGATCGGTCTGAGTGTCGTGGTTCGGCACTCAGATAGGGATGGGGAGCCTGCACATGTTCCCCACCAGGCTGTGCAATACAGGTGGTGGAGGTCATGCAAAGTGCGCATGGCGGTTTGGCCGGCCCAAGACGGCCAGTCACATTGTCATGCGCACTTAAGTTGTAGCAACCACTCCTCCTCCTTTGACGTCACAGGAGCCCAGCCCTGCCCCACCCTACCTTAACCTGGCTGCAACTGCAATACTTAAAATAAAATTATATTAACGTTCCGTTATAATCATTTTCTTTTTCCTTTACACTGCTTTAAAGGAGTGGGGTGACGCTCCTCCGCCTTAGCGGAGGACCACCGCTGTTTATTAGGCACCATCCAGCGCACTGCACTGGCATCAGTTCCTTGTAATTTTTCCGTACTCCATTGAGGCATATGGAGAGGAAGTGAGATAACATCAGCGACAGCAACAGCACATAACATTTTTCCTACCTTGGGATCTTGGGATCTTGGTATTAGACACAGGAACAATTCACCCGTCAGATGTCAGTGTCTGGACCATCTCTTGTGAGATCCATATCCGAAAGCATGGCCCAGGTAGAATGGGCACAAATACCTTCCGGAGGGGTGGGGGTGAGATTTGACTAGGACATAATAGATTTTGATACAAACAATGATACAATAAGAAATGGTGTGTTTGGTCACCACGTTATCATTTTAGTCCTGTGAAGGACACAATGAGCTACTCATTTACTTTCACCTTTTGAGTACGATCGGTGTTCCAGCCCTGCGGAGATCCAGTCTATGTAGTCCCTCGTTCTTTTTAATGGAATGAGGGGAGGGACAATAATAGAAGGACAATGGACTGGTCCATGTAAAAGGAAGACACCAACCTATGAACAAGCATTGGAAATGCAATAGGTCTCGCATTAGGAAAGTTTGAGCTATTGATATTGTAAATGACACATTTTTATGTATGTGTTGGTTTTGAAAGTAGCAAAATTAATAGCTTTGTCAGTTACAATGTCAATAGTTCTAACTTTTGCAAATGTGACACCTATAGCATTTGTAATGCAATGTGTGTTGTATTTACGTGACTTAGATGTATTGATATTACAAATAACAATGGCTTTTAATTTTGTAAATAATTATTACTTAAATAAAAGTTATTGTAATTTATAATGGCAATAGCTTAAACGTTTGTAAATAACTTTTGTGAAGATTATGTTCAGTGTATTTTATTGTGACGAAAATCCAAGAACATTGCATTTGCACCTAAACACACACAGAGCCACACACATATAGATGTGGTGGTGGTGGATCTGGGGGATATGGTGGTGGTGGATGTGGCGGTGGATGTGGTGGTGGATGTGGTGGTGGTGGTGATGGTGGATGTGGGGGTGGATGTGGTGGTGGTGGAGGTGGTGGATGTGGTGGTGATGTGGTGGATGTGGTGGTGGTGGATGTGGTGATGTGGATGTGGTGAAAGTGGTGGTGGATGTGGTGAAAGCGGGATACATGAGCATACATGAGCTGTCGGTACGCGAGGCCTTACGCGAGGCCTAAAAATGAACGTATGTAGAACTTGGGGAAGAGGTGATATGACTTTGTGCATAATACAGATGATAGCAGAAGAAAGGTAAATGTAATCTAAGTGGATTCCGAGGTGGCAAATTGGTGCTCTTTTAATCATGGATAATGGATGAAATATTTTTTGAAAATGTTCAAGAAAGATGTATTCATTTTTTTTTAATTATAGAAATGAAGGTGCAAGCATTATGTGTAGAAGGGTGTTGCTCCATTTTCAAGGCGTAATACAGGTTTGCTTCCTTGATATTTTATTTTTCACACTCCACCTATAAGTTAGTGATCTGTTAGCTCATTGTATTGGTTTAGATCAAGGGAGGTGTTTGGATGAAACAAAAAGAAAGTAACATGCATTGGAAATGCAATAGGGCTCGCATTAGGAAAGTTTGAGCTATTGGTCTCATAAATGACATTTCTTTTATTTATGTGTTATTTTTTAAAATAGCTAAATTAATAGCTTTGTCATTTATAATGCCAATAGTTCTAACTTTCGCAAATGTGACACCTATAGCATTTCATAAATCAGTACACTGCCAACGCGGTTTTAGGTTCTTCACTCGGGTCAGGGACGTAGACATTTCTGTACTGTAAAGACATGCTTAATGCGCCTCCCTTGGTCACGTGACAGTTCGTGGGCAGAGGCCATCACACGGTCAAGGCCAGGTCTAGGCCTCTGCGCACAAGCTAGGTTGGCATACCCCACGGCCAAATAGATCAGGCTACCAGATTAACAAGCCGTCGGGTACTCGGGCCTACATACCATGCAAGGGCATTCCCGTCCCAAACAACAACTGTTAATAGCTAGGCCTGTGTTCTTTTTATGGGAGGGGGAGGGGGCGTCACGCACGAGTCTGCCATGCAGGACGAACTCAGTGAGGGGCGCACATGAAGTGCTCGAGTTCCCATGAGCCGCGTACCGAGGGCAGGGGTGGGTGTACTTGTGAGGTGGGATCTAAAAGATAGAGAAACAGGCGTATCAAAAAAGTATCACCTTTATTCTCCCTAGAATTGGCTGCAGTGATATAGGTAAGGTAGAACTCCAAAGCATTTCCTACTACCCGATACAAGATCCATATTGAGAGAATTGATAAGGGATGAAGGGTACACCATGCTGACAATTCTGTGCTGCCGGCCACTGGCTGGGCCCGTAGCCCGTGAGGTAATGGGCCGGGAATGCGCGGCCTGCAACAGCAGCACCCCCTCCCCCGCCTCAAAGGGGGCCACTAATTAAAGGCCGAGGGAGGGGTCTCGGGACATCTTCACTGCTCTCGGGCGTTAATGGGGCAGGAATGTGAAGACACTGGGCGGGGAAGGCGAGCACTGCGAGGGGGATAGGAGGGTGAATGGATGGGGCCAACGGCGGGGTTGGAAGAGAGACCGCAGCAGCCAAGGGACATTGTTCATTCCCCAGGAGCTGGAAAAAGATCGTAAACTTCCTGAACTGCATACTATATGAAACTTTGGAGATTTTTTTTCATTTTGCAATTTAGCATACATTTTAGCTTGCTGGAGACTGTATTTTAAGCAGAATGTCTCGCGAAGAGAGATGTTTTTTGCTCCAATGGTATCCTGTATAACTTTTTTTACTTTAGATATTCGCGTGCCTTTCTTTTTTATTTGAGATCTTCCTTTGCATGAAAAACGTCACTCAAGATACCAGCAAACAACATTTTGCTCTAAAGGTGTATCTGCGAGATTACCATAAAATGTAATAGAAAAAAAAGAACACTCCGTTTCGCTCATGTCTATAAATGCAAACCAGACTGTGTGCAGAGGCTGGTGAATACCGAGCATCTTACTGGAAGAAAGAAACAACACGTCTTGTAGTTGGTTTTGGAAGTCCGGGGAGCGCAAGGACAGCAGGCCGTGTTTCTTTTGGATGGAGCATCCTGTGGCGACTGCCAAAACGGTGGGGAAGGTAGTGTGTGAACATGCACGGGACGGACGCTGCTGTCGACGGACCTGGCTGTTGACTGTCCTGTACCGACGCCAGCCACAGTAGGGCGCCAAGTAATTGTAGAGGGGAGGAGAGTAGGAGGAGGAGGGGGGAGGAGAGTAGGAGGAGGAGGGGGGAGGAGAGTAGGGGAGGCACGGCCTAGCGGCCGTGCAACCAAGAAGTGAGGGGGCGGAGCTGAGGGAGGCTGTGAGAGAGAGTGGGCAAGGCAGGCGGCATAAATGCAAACCAGACTGTGTGCAGAGGCTGGTGAATACCGAGCATCTTACTGGAAGAAAGAAACAACACGTCTTGTAGTTGGTTTTGGAAGTCCGGGGAGCGCAAGGACAGCAGGCCGTGTTTCTTTTGGATGGAGCGTCCTGTGGCGACTGCCAAGACGGTGGGGAAGGTAGTGTGTGAACATGCACGGGACGGACGCTGCTGTCGACGGACCTGGCTATTGACTGTCCTGTACCGACGCCAGCCACAGTAGGGCGCCAAGTAATTGTAGAGGGGAGGAGAGTAGGAGGAGGAGGGGGGAGGAGAGTAGGTGGAGGAGGGGGGCGGAGAGTAGGGGAGGCACGGCCGCTAGCCGTGCAACCAAGAAGTGAGGGGGCGGAGTTGGGGGAGGCTGTGAGAGAGAGAGTGGGCAAGGCAGGCGGCTGGGGGCATGTGCACGCGCTTTTAAGCTCAATGCGCATGCGCATTGAGCTTAATTTCACGGGCACTGCAAGGAATCGCCACGATTCCTTGCAAGTTGGTTAAAGAGTGTTTAAGCCCCCATAGTCTCGCAAGCTCGATGCGCATGCGCATCGACAGGCGAGACCTAAAAATGGGTGAACTAAGAGGGCCTGACATTCTCCAACTTTATGCCCTGATGCTTTAACCAAAAACAGTAAAATCTTCAGAGTGAAAAGCTGCACCATTCAACTGTACATTGGCTCCACTGGAGGTGCCATGGGCTAAGACTTTTTTTCAAATGCCACAAGAATTGATATAAAAGAAAGATGACTGGCCAAAAGACACATGGAAATAGGAACAGCAGCTAAACAGTCTTTAACTATCATAACTGCAAGACACTGCTGTGCAAGAAACAGAGAGAATTACAGGACATCCGAATGGATTTGTTGAAGACGATTCAGGACACCCAACTTGCCCTAGTGACCAAATTTGTTTCAGTGACCACCTAAATGGATTTCATATTGGGTTTCCTGGCAGTCAAGATGTCGTTTTCAATTTCATTCAGAAGTCCAAAGAAATCCAGCTGGCACAATGCAATCTCAATGTGTCCTGTCCTAACTTTAGGAACTGCAGTGCGTTCCTGTGGAGAAGCTGTTCTGATGCAGACAAAAGGCTTCGTGCCATCGTTTCACTGAGATAGGCACCACAGTCTGGTGAGAAAGCGTATATGGCCAAAATATTGTGAGTAAGCGGTGGGCTGAAAGGGCAGCCCAGGAAAAGATTGGAGGCTCAGTTCACCAGTGCAGATCCAGATTTCCAGTCTAGTAGATATGCACATGAGCAGTGAGGCTCCCTTGATGTTGAATACACTATTTTCTTGGTCACCACTAGAGGGCCCCCACCGGCCTCTTGGCGAGTGGCACCAACAGGATGCACAAGGCCATGAGACCATGCAGAAATAAGATGTCAAGATATGAGATCCATATCTGAGTCCTAAACATCTAAATCATCTCTCAAATATCTGAGATCCTCTGAGGAGGAGCAAAACGTTTCATGTAGGTTGTGTCCAGCACTGCATATATGATGGTTACCTACTGTATTGAGTTGAGAATGGGCATTGATAGCAAAGACCAGGTGATAGAGGAGAGCCATTGTGAGCTGAGGTGTTCTTCAACCCATGCCAGGTTCTCCGCCTTCAGTAATCAGTCTTTCAAAAATGGAAATACATGGACTGCAAGCCAACACTAGCACTTTCCACAACTGCTAGTACTTTTTAGAACATGTGTGATATGGTCATCATTCTGAATGGTAGGAGCAGGAACGAGTACTGGTGGGATCCCATCTTGATCTCAAGTAATGTCTGTAGGTAGGAGTTTTGGCAGATGGGAGTAAACACACTGGAAGTCCAGGAATGTTAACCAGGCATCCTCACTGAAACACAAAGAATGTGGTTCAGGTACTATATATTCAACTTGTCCTGCTGAATAAAAATGTTCAAGAGGCAAAGGTTCTTCTTGGGAACCAGGAAGTAAAGAGAGTAAAGTCCTATGCCACTTTTTCTCAGAGGCTCCACCATATTACCCCCTTTGTTCAATAGGATGAGGCATGTGCCAGGGAAAACATCCTGGTCAAGGTAGAGCGGGTCCAGAGGTGGGGATTGAAATGGTAGGGTGCAACCGTTTGTAGTATATGGATGACCCAGCAGTCTGCCCATATTGTCTCCCAGTTGGTGGAAAATGGAATACCCTACCCCATCAGAAGATGGTCACTTGAAGGGGGAATAAAACAGAGGATTTGAGGCGGCACAGCTGGCAAAGAAATGGACTGGATCTGTTGCTGGTGATGTTGCCTTCTTGATCCACCACTGTTCCAAAACGAGTGGCCCTTATGTTGGGGTATCTGGGTTGGCTGATAAAGTTGTTTTTGCTGGAACCGTAGTGCCCAGGAATAGCCTAAGAATTTCTTGTATTGCTGGTGGAAGTGTCTTGTTGGGAGGCCAGGTCCAATGAGTGATCTGTTGCAGATATCCAACCATTGTTGATCAGATCAGAAAATAGTTTATTTGTGAGGTCTGGAAGGATGATGATTGTACTTTTTGCTATTTCCCACAAAGCCAGGGCACAGTGGGCCAGATGACAAGAGGCATTCATCTCTCAGAATACAAGTCTGCCAAAGTCAAACACTTTAGGGTCCATAGGTGTAGGCTTTTTAACTATATCTGCAGGTGCTGTGGAAAGGCATATGGGTGCAGTGTGGACACTGGACTATCTTTTTAAGGGTTTGATGGCAGAAATTGTGTTTCCCAGGATAGGCCTAAGTCATATTGTTATTTGCCTGTAGACTACTAGGCCCAAAAGGGGCTTCTTCCATGCAGAAGGACAGGTTCCAAAAGAACCTGGCTGAACAGGAATAAATGCTCCAAAACTGAAGAAGATGACTGCAAACGTTCTGTCACAATATTAGATTTTGCCTCCGCAGAGGGCAGAACTAACTCTAAAGCTTCAGCTGCTTTTTGTACCACTGTAGTGAGTGGAGAGACTTCTTCTAAAGGAGTTATAGAGTGTAAGGAATCCCCCCTTATGGTCAAGTATTCAGTCCACTTTCCTTTTGTAAATCAAGATATAAGCCAACAACAATATTATGGCAGGGAAGGAAGTTATCAGCTTTGGAGTCATCATACTTTATTTGTCCATCTTCCTTTTGAGGCATGTCAAGGCGTTTTGTGTCGGACCCAAAAACTTCTTCCATCTGAGCAAATATTTGGGACCTTGGAAGAGTCTCAGTCTAGGGAGCATATCCTGCTTTGACCTTCTCTTTTGCCACTCAGAATCATTTCTCACCTTAGGGAGTGGCCCATATGTTACAGTAATCATCTTTAAAAAATCAAACATTGAGCGCTAGAAGTCCTCGACCTGTGCAGTGTTGGCTGATGGAACCAGAAAGTTAGGTTAAATCTTTTTGAGAAATGGGATTTTCCCTGAAGATGAGGAAGAGTTTGGCATCAGAGAACTGTGTTGAGAATTGGATGGTCCTGGGAGCAAGATTGTGTCTATAAAGAAGAGGATTCCTCCTTTCCTAGCCTGATATTTGTGTTTTTAAAGAAAGATCTGTTTTGGAGTTTTAGGGAGATCATACCCTGACAGGAACCTAGCCTGAAGATGGAGGGGACATTATCTGTGTATCCCTGTGGGCCTTGATCAAAATCAGCTTTACCTCCTGTTCACTGATGGCTTTAAATTGCATCACTGAAGAGCAGTTGCAGGCTGCAGCTTCATGTTCCAAGCCCAGACACGACAAACAGATGTCATGATGATCCAACAAGAATATTTTCTTGTGACATCTGCGACAGGGTGAAAGCTCTGAAATTTTTGATGGAAACATTTGACCTATTCATTGTCAAAATGTTGTACAATTTCATGCGTGAAGCATTGAAATACCTCCAGAACTAATACCTGCTCACTTTCTGACACCGAATAACCATGAATGTTGTCACCACATGGTGATGTCATAGAGCTTTTGCTGGGGATGTGTTTCTTGACCAGTCCGGTGCTTGAATTGATAATCATAAGGAAAAGAATCTTCTGAAATATGTATCAATCTGAAATCAAAGGGTTGGAAACTTTCTCCTTTCAATCAGCTATTCTTACAGTGAGAACAGGGCATCAAACATTTTCTCCCAGAAGCTAAAGTACTTTGAAAAGAGGCTTAGGGCATTTTGAGTTCTTGTACCCACTCCATCAGATCAGGGTAACCTTGATGGTGCAAGTCTACATGACTGAACACCCTGAGAATATATGGGTCATTGTCTGAAGTCTTTAGCTACAATGCTGTTCACTACACAATCTCCTCGGAGAGTTTAAGAATGGCCACTGGCATGGACTCCATCTAGTAAGGTCCAGAAGTTTGGTTTGACGTTCCAAAAATGGCACACTTGGGATTGGCTGATCAAAAACACTGTTGTTGGGAGTTGTCTTAGTTTAGGAGGGCTGCCGTCATGAGTGGGCCTAATTTTAGGGAGCGCAGCGGGTTGGAGGTCTGCTCTTAAGATGCTTAGCCATGGATGGGGCTTAGACTTCTAGGTAAGTGTATGGGACTGACCAGAAATCCCAGAACCTTTCAGTTTTGATGTGTGAAGCTCGCTTTCTCTTTTCATGTTTTTTATCTGTGGAAGTACATAGACTCACAAGTTCTAGGACTGCTTGCCGGCCCATCACCACAACCGTGACCTTTCCAAGGGCTTCCCCCCTGCAAAACAGCTTTTTTTGTAATCCTGATTTTACAACGTAAGAATACTTAAATAAGAGGTGTACATACAGGAATTCACTGCTGAACACTTAGTTTTCATCATACAGATAATATTCAAAGTAAATTTTATGATGAATAAACATTGAAGATTTCTGGGAAGGATATCATAAATGATTGAGTACACGCATTCATTGAACACATTTTATTGCACTGACAACAATTCAAACATTCTTACTTCTTCTTTTGCATTATCAAGGCGCTTTGTGGTGGATTCCTCTTGCTTCAGCATAGACTTTGAAATTTGCCTTTCAGCCTGAAGTCAGGATTCTGACTTCCCAAATGCAGACACAGATCCTATTCCCATTATTAAATCACATATTACAGTCACTCAGATAAACGTCAGGACCCGTAACTTGCCCGCCGTCCACAAAAGAGCACCCCGTCTTTATTCTCAGAGTCCAGGGGTAAGTCCATGGGTAAACTGGGACATAACTTGACTGGGACAATCATAGGCTCATTTTCAGGTTGCAGATTTGTATGCTTCTTTTTACTGGTGTTCACCATGTACTACACTTTGCATTATTATAACTATTATTATTATTATTACAACAATCTTACTACAACAAATCTCACGTTGCCAAGTTGTATTTCAGTTACAATCTTGAATATGGCATACAGAAGTGATCACTGCATTGCATAGAAGGTGCATTACTCCTGGAAATCAAGGTTTCGGTGTAGGCCTTTGACGGAAAGTTGCATTTGGCACAGAATAAACTGGCTTTGTCTTCTCTCAATGGAGGCTTTCGAGCATGCGGATCCTGGTCTCCAATCTCTGACTCCATTCCTCCCTTAGCCTGCAAGTAAAGGGTAAACAATGCTATGAGCAATCACAATGCAAACTCAACAATCCTAGTAACCACCAGCCGCAACCTTTCAAGCAATGTAGGTTGTTTTTATTTACTGTCATTGCCCTGATGAGGTGCCAGGACGTTCTACTAGTGCCTAGGATACAAACACAAAGTTATATGCTCTTATATGGCCCACAAAATAGGAAATGGAATACAAATAAGATATATGTCTTGGTTTATTAGCTAGATACATCAGGTGGTAACTGTTCAAATCCCAGATTTTGAGGACCAAAGGAGGGCATGGCCAGATTAAAGGTCTGGAACACACATCACAAGAAATAGGAGGGGTGTATATGATGGATAGTAATGTGATTGAGAGTAGTGACCCTCATTCCTAGTGCTTCTCTTGCCATACCTGCCTGCTGATGCACAGGTGTGTGGTTGAGGTGCGGGACGTAGAAGGGAGGAAAGAAGGTGCTCTGCTGAGGGCCGGACTGGCTGTAGCGGGCACCGGGTGTTTCCCCGGTGGGCCGCTAGGTTTGGGGCCGATTTTGGGCCCCTGGGGGCCGTTTTTGTTACAGGGCCATTTTTGCAGCATAGCTGCAAAATTGGCCCTGTAACAAAATCGTCCGAAACCAGCCCTGGCAAACAGCTCGGCCGCTCCCAGGGGGGCTGGCAGAGCTCTTTGCCAGGGCCAGTTTTGGTTCCCAGTCCGGCCCTGGCTCTGCCCCAACCTCAAGAGTTGGATGGTACCCAGGATGATCCAAGTCATTTCAATAACTGACCCACCTACCTCATCTCATGCTTCTGGCTGTGATGCAAAGAGTGGTGGGAGGGATAATGAAGGAGCTGCTGAGTCCTTTTCACACTCCATGCAATTTTCATCCCACCCCAGCAAGAAAGCTGCTCACCTTACCAATGAGGAATTGCAAAGGGACAGGCTAAACTGCAGTCAAGCTGATCAGCTCTACCTTATCCCTGCTGATGAAGACAACAGATAGGTGTAGTCCAGCAATACAGTGGGAGTGAGCCCCATATAGACTCAAATCCTGATTTAGAGTTCGGCAGACAGGTTACTGCAACACAAACATGACGGATACATTCTCCCCCGTATTACAAGTGCTATTAGAGACAATGCACTTGTAATAGGGTGGACAGGATATCCTTCATGTTTATCACGGAGTAACCCGCCTACCGAACTCTAAATCAGGCTCATAGTCTTGTAGTCTAAGAGGCTCATTTAGGAGGCCATTGCGCCGTTCATGCGTTACTTTTTTTGAGGCACCGGCGGCGCAGTGTGCCTGTGCATATTTTCAAGCACGGAAGCTCCTCCATTAGGGCGGAGGAGCGTCTCCCCGCTGCTTTCTCGCAGTGTGAGAAGCAGAAACATAGAATGCTATTCTAAATACCATTTTATGTTTCTGCTTCTCGCAGTGCGAGAAAGCAGAACCTATGCCTAGTTGGGGGCGGGCAGGAGGGTTTGCCTGGTTGGGGGCGGGCGGGAGGGTATGCCTGGTTGGAGGTGGTTGTCTCAGAGAGGAGTAGGTTGCCCACTGTTTTGGTCCTTGACTGTTTACTCGGCCCTCTGGGGCCAACCAAACCAGTCATGCACACTCTCCATTTTCTCTAAGTAGGCTGTGTGCAGCCTACATAGATAAAATGGCCTCCCTACAGGTGCACGGCTGGGTGTTGTCTGCACCAATCACAACACTGCCATTGCAGCACTGTGATTGGATTAGGGGAGAGGAGGCAGGTTGCCTTGGCTTGTTTGTGTTCCAGCAGCGGGACCTGGCAAGGAGCGGAGGCGGGGCGGGACCCGGAAAGGTAATTTTTTTAAAATTTAAATTTGGTCCTCCTCCCTTCCGCGTGAACACCCGTGCGCCCCTGCCACCTGCCCCCGACCCGCGAGTCATGCGAGCAGCGACTGTTTACAAGATCACGTAAAATCACCCTGCATGACTTTTCACAGCCTTGTAAATATGTACCCCTTTCAAGCATTACTCTGACTGAAAGGGGTGTTTCATGGGTGTTGCTTTGGATGTTCCTAGGCAACATCCATGGAACCAGACACATTCCCAGATTTCTAAAGTTTTGTAAAGCTGGGATTCTACGCCTCCCCAGGGGAGGGGTAGGAGTGACGCAACGAGAAGAAAGCATTTTATATCTCCTAATTTTTTCCTTATTCAATGCGTGCTTTGTTCTGTAGCATGCTTTGAAGGATGAAAATGCCATCAATTATAGTTTTTGCACAAGTAGGTACACTTTACTCCACAAAAACATTCGACCCTGCAACGGAGACCCCCTTGCAACATGCCGCAAGGGTGCCTGCGCTGGCGCATGGCAGCCAGTTGTGCGCCAGTGCAGGGGAATGCACACGGATGCGCCATGTTGTTAATATGACGCATCCCTGTGCTTTTAAAATGATTCATCTCGGCACATCAAAATTGCGTGCGGCGCCACGCTGCATAATTTTTTTCTAAATGAGGTCCTAAGTTTCCATTTCCCTTTGACAACATCGGGAATGTAGTCAAAAGAGTATCGTTAGCAAATAGTTAGCGCAAGTAGGCGTGGCCCACTGGAGAAGTCTATCCAAAGAGCAAGTGGAGAGTCTCAGCTTGGCTTGTAGAAGATTGAGAGACTCTCAGACCAATACTAAGTGATTTTTTTGCAGACACTGATAGCCTTTTTCTGCCAGCTGCTGTAACTTTAGCTAAAATGGAATGCAAACAGTGTTTGCAAATGATTATTAACAATGGGGTCAAAACATCATGCAAATAGGAATACTATGCCTTAACACGCGCCACAAACAACGTCACTGCATCTTATTTCCAATTGAATAGTGGAAATCTCGGAACTTGGGCACAAAAATTCACATGATACAGAGTGGCGACGATATTTCCCTATCACCTTTTTCCCCAATATTTAACTGAGTTATTTTTAATCCCAGGCTAAAGAGCAATCGGGGACCGACCCGAAAGCTGCGAGTGGGATACAGACACTGAAGGGTGCTGAATAAAGTTGTTGGAGGGGCATTAAATTATGTTAACGCATACAAAGATGCAAATATTCTACATGTCAACAGTGTCACCCTAAGGATTTTGGGGGGCCTCAGGCAAGTAATATTCAAGGGCCCCTGCTAGGGACATCTTTGAATATTATTATCCGTTATTTTGCTAATTCAAGTCCTGTGATGCCAAAAAACATGGATTATTACATGAAGGGTTGAGGTCCAGAAATACTCGAAAGAATGTTCACTCTTTCAGGGGCCCTTCGGAAGGTGGGGGCCCTGGGCCATTGCCCACTTTGCCGGTGCCTTAAACCGTCTCTGCAGGCCACTAAAAGCGAGGGGCGTGTATAGTAGGTGCTAATGTTTATTATGTATTTGTATTTCATTATTGTTATGCATTTGTTATTGCTGGGTAGAGAGTAGACATAAGGTACCCACTGTTGGGTGAGTCTGTACAAGGGCATTAATGACACAGGTCCTTATTCATTTGGACCCGAAGGCTAATTCTTGAGGCTGCCTGTTGTATGCAGGTCAGGTCCGCTTCTTCGCTATCATCCTTTCTCGTGGCTTAGATAACTCCGAATCAGGCAGGCGTTGAGTACCACCGTTCAAATCTGACTTGGCGGGTGCTTGCTGGAACGTGAGTAGGGTTAAAGGGGGTTATCTTATATCCATAATCCACAGCTATGCTCCTCACCTTATAACTGGCAGATGGAATGTGAGACCTCAGCAGAGAGATGTTACTGCCGCCCTCCCCAAAGCCTAAGTAAAGGGCGCAGTGCTAAATATAAAAAAAGTGGGAAATTACATTACTTACACTACGTTTAATACGTTAGTACTATGGATAACCTAGGAAGCAGGAGAGGGTGCTTGCAATATACGTAGGGGTTGAGAGCAGGGGCCATTTATTATCACTGTGGAGGTAGCCAGTGGATGAAGTGGGCTGACCATAGCCCATGCTATATGCTGTATGCTGTATGCTGTATGCTGCATGCTAAATGCTGTATGCTGCATGGGGCAGGACACAAATGTGAATGACACAACAGCAGACCAAAGGATGAAGATGATTGTCTGAAAGACCTATTTGGTAAGTTTATCACACATAATATTAGAAAATCAAAAGGGCTTGGCTTTCCCCAGACCGTCAAAAATTGATTATGTCAATAAAAAGCACGTAGAAGAACTCACTTGTTAAGGGCACTTTTGTTTTTCCTGGAATCTTCTCCTTTGAGTACCACTGTATGCTTTTCAATCCTTTTCTCCCAAAAGGTTTTCAGGCCAGGCGAGTCATGAAACATGGCGTCTCGGCGTGAGCACCCATTGTTTTTTCCGTTGTTTTTACTCATTTTCTAAAAGGAATATAAAAGCAGTGTTTATGTAATATGCTGATTGTGTTGTGTTTAAAAATAATTGTATTACTTGGAGCGGTTTAAAATGAAGCATTTGACCAACTCGGTGGGGTAAGTGCTCTAAAACTTTAAAAACACAATCTTGAAGGCAATTCATACCACATAGAATACTGTACATCACACTGAAAATTTTAAATTATGAAATGAGGGATGTCAGTTGATTTGAACTGCGCTTCACATAATTGTTGTCAGGCAAGTTGCTTCATGCCTGGGCACCAGAACTGCTGTTTCTGAAAGGATCTATGTAATTTTTGGTGAGTGAGCCATGTCTTATCTCACCATGTTCACTGACACACCCTGCCAACACTAATGTTTTCCTCATCAAATGCTCTAAATGTGAAATCTTGTAAGAAAAGTGATATATGGCCAATGTATGCATAAATTACTAACCTGCATCACCTCTCTACCCATCCAAATTTGAATTAGATAAATCTTCTAAACCCACACAATTTCGTAGTACTCTTTGGGTCAGCTAAGCAGATTGTGCCTAGCGCCGGGGCCCCTGTCCCTACCACCCCTGCAGATACACCGTCACCAAGCTCTACACACTTTGACCCTGGACACTGCAACAAACACTGACACTGCACCGGCCCACACTTCACAGTAGGAGCTTTCACCTGCACCCACTTACACTTCACCTGCCACAGCACACACACCAGCCCACCGACCAGCCCCACTCTGAACACACCACAGACCCCACCTGAACAAAGTCACCAACTCGCAACACACATTCATTATGCAAACACACCACCAAGATTTGGGACCTCATCTACACCCTCATTGAGATGTGGCTCAACCCCACTTCCACGTCCGACATTCCACCCGCAGCACCCAAAGGATACAAGATCATCCACCGCAACTGCATCAACAAGCCTGGCGGAGGGATCGCCAATATACACAAAGAATCCTCTTTTGAGTAGGCATGTGTTCAATAAATTCCTTCTCATTCATTCATTTAGTCATTCATCCATCCAATGCACCACCACAAATGACCACATCACCCCAGCCGTGGAACACTTCATCTTCCGACTCCAAACAGCAAAACCACCATATGGGGCAATTTTGCCTAACGACCTCCAGGACCATGTCCGGCCCGCTGCAACTTCATCACCGACTACATCGCTCCCCTCATCATAAACTCCAACAATTACATTTTCCTCGACAACCTTAACTTCCATTCTATAACCACAATGACATCAACACCACCAACCTCCTGGACAGCATGAACAACATGGGACTCACCCAACTCATCTACAACCCCACACACACTGCAGTCCTCATACTAGATCCTATCTTTACCTCCAGTGCCCGCATTAGGTACAGCCACACCAAGGAACTCACCACTTCATCGTCCACTTCAACACCACCAGCTCTCGGACCTCCACTGCCATTCTGCCCAAAGCCGCCCACTGCAGCTGGAGCAAAGTCTCAAAGGAAACATAGATCAACGCCCTCTACATCACCAACCCCATTCTCCTCCAACAACTCAGACCAGAATGACATAAATCTTCAACAATTGGATCACAAACCGTGCAGGTAGCATCACTCTCATCTGCAACAACACCAACAGAAGGTCCGTCAAGCAGGCAAGATGGTACACTGAAGACCTCAGAACTGCTAAAAGACACTGTAAACAACTGAAAAGCTAGGGTACCAGCAAGGACACAAATGACAAGACTTCCTTCAAGACAGCCCTCAGCCTTTAACACCGACATTTGGGAGAATCGAAGAAAAAATGCCTTAGCTCACAAATTGAAACAAGCTTCAATAGCAGCAAAGAAGACTTCAATATCGTCAAAGAAATCTCCAATCCCACAGCAGCTGCACACAAAATTGCCCCCTCACAGTAGCTCTGCAGCAACCTTGCAAACCTTTTCCATGACAAGATCGTCAACATCTACAGAAACTTCAAACCCCAGTCCAAGGCCACCAACTTCTTCAAGCAAGACAACAACCCCACTACCACCACAGACATTCAACTAACTGAAATGATCAAGCTCTCCCCATAGAACACCACCTCGATCTTGAACTCGGTCCACTCACGAGCCCTACCCGACCCAAGCCTAAGCATGGGCGAATTTTGCGAATCTGGCGTTCGCAAATTAGCGAACTCGCAATCCGCAAAATTCGCGAATTCTCGCAAATTTGCAGATTTTTTTTGTGTTCGCAAGGGTTTCTGCCAGTTCGCGAGGGTTTTGTACCAGTTCGCAATTGCGAACGTACTTGTCGGCTCGCAACGGTCGCGACTATGTTGTTTCTACGTCTGGTTCATCATCACAGGTTCACAGCACCCTCTGTTTCACCACTGCCACCCTGTTTCACCCATGCCATCCTCTGGTACATCAATGCCACCCTCTGGTTCATCACTGTAGATTATGGGGGGAAAAGCAAGCACACCTGCCCTGCTTCAACTGACATGAATTAATTTGGGGTTGATTTATTAATGTGTCACTGTTTTAAAATTCCAGTCTGGCACCTGCTTCCTTATCTGTAATTTTCTTTCTGTTGCAGTGCAATTTTTTTCCAGGACTTTTGTGGCCTACTTGTAGCTATTCTATGAGCCTGCTGTGAGGGTCAGAGCAAGATCATAGAATTGTTGCAACTAGCAACTGAACTCTGGAGGGGCCCCAGTCAGGAAGCACTACAGGGAATGGTTACTAATGATGAGTTTGAACTTTTGCACCTGCTGAGTGCTTTCAGTTTTGCAAAACTCGGTTTTCTGCAGAACAGCAACTGTAATGCCCCAAACAAACATAGGCAACTGAACTCTGGAGGGGCCCCTCAGGAAGTACTACAGGGAATGGTTACTAATGATGAGTGAACTTTTGCACCTGCTGAGTGCTTTCAGTTTTGCAAAACTCGTTTTTCTGCAGAACAGCAACTGTAATGCCCCAAACAAACTTACTTGTGAAAGTTGATTTCTAATCCAAAAGTGATCCAAAGAAAGTCAAAAGGCCTCAAATCCAAAAAAGTGCAGGCAAATGTCAACCTGAGGAGTTATTCTGATAAAAATCATAATTTTCAGAAGGTCTATGCTGCTTGCTAGTGGATTTCTTGTGCAGAATTGCAAATTTTGTAATTTCGCGAGTGCGAGATTGTTGCTGCCCGCCGCACCTACATGTTCGCAATTGCGAACTCTCGCAATGCGTCGCCAAACTCCCGCAGGATCCCGCAGCAAGATCCAAAATGGCGCAGCACTCGCAAAATATCGAGAAAAACAACTCGGCAAACTCTGAATGACGGTAAGTGAACGCTGCACGCCGCAATATTGTATCACCAAGAAAAAAAATCCGCTGCGTGCGAATTTGCGGATTTTCGGTAAATACGCGAGAGTTCGCGGATTGCGAATTTACCGAAAATCTGCAAAATCCGCGAGCGGAACGGATTTTCCGCCCATGCTTACCCAAGCCCTCACAACGTCTTCGACCTAGGCGAAGCCAGAATCAACCACATACTCATCACCTTTTTTATACCTCAATTGCCATGGCCACCTTCCCTGAGGACTGGAAGCATGCAGAAGTCAATGCCCTACTAAAGAAACCATTGGCAGACCCAGCAAACTCAACAACAAGCAACCGATCTCCCTACTCCTGATCCCGGCCAAAGTATTAGAAAAAGCCAACAACCAACAACTCTCCTCACATCTGGAACATTCCTCCCAATCTGGATTACGCAGCAACCGCAGCACTGAGACACCCCTCATTGAGACTACAGATGACATCCAAAACCTTCTTGACTGAGGAGAAACTGCGGCTCTGATCCTCCTAGACCTCTCAGCAGCCTTTGATACAGTCTCTCACCATGCACTCATCACAAAGCTTCACAACATAGGCATCCAAGGAGCTGCGCTCAGATGGATTGCCTCTTTCATCACCAGGAGAACGCAAAAAGTCTGCCTTTCCCTCTTCACCGCCTAACTCAAGGAAATCATCTGTGGAGTACCCCAAGAATCCTTGCTCAACCCCACCCTCCTCAACACTAATATGACACCTCTGGGCAGCATCGACAAAACCCACAGACTCAACATCATACCCTACACAGATGACACACAACTCATCCTGCCCCGCACCAAAGACACCACCAACACCAACACCAACTTCCACAATTGCATGACAGACATTGCCAACTGGATGAAGGACAACTGCTTGAAGCTCAACTTGGACAAGAAAGAGGTACTGATTTTCAGAACTAAAGCTTCCCATGGGATGCATCCAGTGGCTCTCAGAACTCGGCCCTACTCCTACCCCCACTGACCACGCTAGGAACATAGTCATCATTCTGGAAAGCAATCTAACCCTCACGACACAGGTCAACTCCATCTCCTCCTCATGCTTCTTCATCCTGCTCACGCTTCATAATAAATTCCAATGGCTACCTCAAAGCTCAAGACACACCGACACAGGTCAACTCCATCTCCTCCTCCTGCTTCTTCATCCTGCTCATGCTTCATAATAAATTCAAATGGCTACCTCAAAGCTCAAGACGCACCATCACCCAGTTCCCCATCTCCAGTCGACTGGACTACAGCAGCCATTTCTATGCAGGAATCGCAGCTCACCTTCTCTGACGACTACAGACCATACAGAACGCTGCAACCAGACTCGTCCTAGATTTCCCTCGATGAACCCACATCATCCCCTACCTCAGGGATCTCCACTGACTCCCTGTATAGAAAAGATGCCAGTTTAAGCTTCTGACCCATGCATGCAAGGCCCTACACAACTTGCTACCCACCTACTTGAACCAATGCCTGAACTTCCATCAGTCCACTGGTCACCTCCGCTCTCTGCCGGCAATGGACGTAGCAGATATGGAGGTCGCTCCTTCTCATACCTAGCAGCAAAGACATGGAATGAGCTACCCTTGCATCCGCAGACCTCCCAATCCCTTTCAGAGTTCTAAATGTCCCTGAAGACCTGGCTATTCAGCTAATTAACTGGACCCTAACATTGCCTGGGTACACTCACGGATGACAAGAGGCCCTCTACAAATCTACTGATTGATCGATTTATTGAGTTAAGTACATCCATTAATGGTATTAGCAATGCATTGAAGTGTTTCCATTTGAGGTGGGCTCACTACAGCTACATGGCATTGCCCTAATACATGAAGGAATTGCCCTACTGTACTGTTGTACAGTAAGCAAAACCTTATGAACAAAACTTGGGGCTGATGCACCAAAACAACTGTTCTCTCGGGGTGTGAGGTACACATTGCGGGGAATTGTTACTGATCTTCAGATTCACAGAACTCACATGAATGTGTGCAAGTTCCTTTTGAGTTTTGGTACCCACGCAATTATTTGAAATTCCAATGGAAATATTTTTCAGAGCAATATCTTCTTTTCCTGCACTCACCAGTAGAAAATTTGGGGATTTCATGGACATTTACGTCCTTTATGCAGTTCTTACATGTATATCATTCATGTGTAAGCTGAGAAGTGAGTTAAAGACTTGCATATTATGGGAATGCCCACAGAGGTACAGCAGCTGTGTAGGTGTTCACCTCAACTTTTACTGATGACTATTTAGAAACTCCTGGAAAAGCCAAATGCTACCACTCCTTGCTACTTTTAAATGAGGAAACACAGGGACACAGCTACCAGTGGTGCAGCAAATGCAGTGACATTGCGGCCCCCGACAGTGAGGGTCCCTTTACACCCCAATTATGGATGTTTTAGTACCTACTAGATGGTCAGGGGCCCATTTCCAAGCTTGCTTTAGGGCCCATCGAACCCTTCCAATGCAATTACTGCAATTGGTCAGATATGTAAATTATCTGACCTTTGCTGCAAAGTTTGGAGACTATGTTGAAGAGTGTTTTTCAATGAAGAAAAGAATTGAAAACTTCCAAGATTAAATAACTACTGCATAACTTGAAAAAGATTTCTATTGGACTTTTTGAGTGCTCAATGAAATAATATAATTTGTCTGAGCTATTCATAGCATATCTCTAGTCGTGGTAACCGACTTGCATTCATTTTGAGCACCATTTCAGATATTCATTTGTGATACCCCTTTACCTGCTGTGCGCTCTAATCTTAACAGTTACCGCTTCTTTTGTGGTCAGATATGTATTCGAGCCAATTAGGATGTGAAGGCGACTGATCACGCCCAGATTTGTAGGGATTGTAGAGGAAGAGTATTCTTCATGGGAAACAGTGTCTCCCTAGTGGAAACGAATGTGCATTTTCACTGGCGGTTTTCATTCTCTCTGTGCAGAAATCTACTTAGCCCATAATAGGAGCCCATACGGAATTGTCTCATGGCATGACATTTGCTTTTGGAAGCCACAAAACTGTGCCTGTTGTGGCTTTCCAGATGTCCCGGGTGCTCTACTGAGAGTGTTTGTTAATAAGAAAAAAGACTAAAAGTACTCCATGATTTAAATCTCCATCTACAGTGTTATGTTTTTCACGGTTCAAACACACTCTGAAGAATCTCCCTCACAATTCTCGAAAACTAACTGCCCCTACCTCCATCCCCTCGTCATACCCAGACAAGTCTTCATACCTCAAACTCAGGTTTAAAGAAGGACAGAAAATGGTGGCAGGAAAGGGGGATCGACAACAGGGAAGGATGTGAGAGAGGAAGGTGGAGTAATGGATGGGTCCCCCCCTCAAACAGATCCAAAACTTAGAAGACACCATTGGACGATGTAAATAGTTTCAAAATTAACACAACTGTGTTTATCAGACAAATCTGGACACTTGAACCCTGTCACTACAATATTTTGTTTAACTTTTTTTTTAAAATGTTTAATTTTGGGAAATTCTTTGTCAGAGTTCAAACAATGGCACATGAACACCGTACAATCAAAGTAATCAATGCCACTAACAATCTGTAAAACAGAAGCATTTAAGACTAAATTTGACTTAGAATGAAAAATATGCATATCTACAGGCTATACGCAGTACAAAGATAGATAGTAGTACGTAATGGCCACAAGCTTATTTAAAGGCAGGTTTAATTCATGCTGATAATGTTTGGTCAAGCTGTGGTGAAAAGAGACGATTTTTTTTTCATGCTGAAAGAGAGATGTATCACCAGGACCCATGAAATTATGTGGAAGGGGAGCACCAATTCATGTAGCAGCGTTGACTAAATTAATACTAATTAAAGAAAAGACAAATTGTGCGGCATAAAATGACACATTTTTTGTTAGTATTACCTAATTCGTTTGTAATTTATGCGCATGTGATCCATTTAAGCTAGAACCAATTTGTTTGTTAATATATGCAGAATATGCTGCAGAGGGTGGACTATGTGGCAAAAGCGGCAAATCCATAACTATGCAAAACAAAAAGCTGAAACTGCACAATTGCAGAATTCCAGTGGTACTGTGTATGACCTTTGTTTAGTATTATGGATAAGGGTGTAGAGGCCCACTTATTCAACTGTGAACGTACATCGAGGAGATGTGGGAGGCATTTTGGGCACACCATATGGGTAGGGTTTTGGAAGAGGCTATTTAAGTTAGGATTGCATTGCCCAGGAACAGTGGCACACATGCTGTGTATATGGGCATGCCGAAGACAGTATGCAAACGTCCCTGGTTTAACAAGGTGACCTGAAAGTCCCAAATAAGCTGATACGCCTGTACAGGGTAAAGATGCAGCAAAGTTACGGTATTTCATGGTAACAAAGCAAATGTGCTGCATGGTAAGACCCTGCCCAGATTTAGACATCCATTCAGATGCGTTATTGTGTGCGTTTGAACTGTCTCGTATAGCCTGCTCAATTTTCTACATACAGGGCCTAATGTAAGAAAAGATAGTCATCACACGTTGAAGCCACCTCCTCTACTACTGCGTGGTCAGGGCCAGCGCTAGGCATGGTAAGTGTGGGCAGCTGCCCAGGGCCTCGCGCTCAGCTGAAAGACAGGGGGCCCCTCTTCACAGTGAAAGGCCACACTTTCACAGATTGCCCACTTGATCTTCCAGGGCCCCCTCCCCCTCCCCACACAATCACAATACACATGGTCGATGTCTCGAGTCGACCTTGATGGTCAGGGTGTGGTGGTATTCCTAGGGGTGGGGGGAAGGGACAAACAGAGTGGGGAAGGTGCAGTGGCCAGGCCAGCAATTATGTCTCACGGTGTCAGGGACCGGCCATTCCCTTTCTGCATTTTGTTGCTAGGTGACAGAAGGCCCCTTTGTTTCCAGGACCAAACACAGGTAAGGAGAGGTGGGTGAGGGGAGGAGGGAGCAGCTAGATCAACTGTTAACTTTGCATCACCCATTTTTAATGGGAATGTGTATTTTAAAAGGATGCAGAACTGCTGGTGCTAGGGCAGTGTTATACAAAATGCCTCATTACTGCTTGGGAGGCCCAGGGGAGAGGGCCCCCTTTCCCTGGGCCTCTAAGCACAAGAGCAATCTGCAAGGTCCAGGTGTGGGGGCCCCTTTCCCTGGGCCTTGTAGCCAATACTCCCTCTTTCCTTTCCTTAACTTGTTCCTCTGTGAAATGAATCCAAAAAAGATAAACACTTTTGCTGGAAATGTCGTCTTTTTCCTGACATTTTTCACTTCCGAGTGCAGCCTTGGGATAGAGAGAAATAAAAGGTTCAAAATGTCAAAAATAACTAAAGCAAGACAGAGTGGGTCGAAAAGGGGCCAGATTGATTTTATTCACACCCAAAACACATTACTGCCAATTTACAGAGTTTGCCAGTGAAGCGCTACTTTTGTTTTCTTGTCTTCCTCTGAACAGCATTGTTTTCCGCAGGTGTTTTCCTGGATGTACTGCAATACTTGCTTGATGGGTGGATTGGAAAACAAAATGCATACCACGGCTCTGTATTCACGAATGTGGTCTTTTTAAATGATATTGCTTACGTTTTGTAAGGATATAAGCAATGCACATTGAAACTGATCTCTTCCAGCCCTGTAGTCATGGCCTTAACTTTTCATGCAAAAGCACTCATTGATTTCTGATTAATAAGTGCAAAAGAGTTAAGGTAACCATGTTGTTCCTGCTCACATTTCACATGCTTTACTTAATCTTACATTCCTTATGTGTGTTTGCTTTTTCCAGGATGTTGTCACTTTTTTTTATAGCTAGCTTGTCTAGTGCGTAATTTGAATTGAGTCACCTCCAGGTGTTTATAGCGGGCGCAATTGGGTTGTAGTTGACGGCAGTGCGAGTTTTTCTCAGTGGGGCAGTACGGTGTTCAGTGGGGGGGAGGATGTGGCACTATGGTCAGAGCTGCCGAATTTGGAACGGGGGAACCAGGTTCAGCCTTCATGACCAGTCCACCAGACCACTCTCATGAGAGAGCACATTTCCATGCTAGACCTTAGAATGCCTGAAAGACATTAGAAGAATGGTGTCTGAGCACCAGCAGATGGACCATAGCGGTGACAAGTGTGAACTATCCTGGAAGGCCTGTCCACTACAACCCCTATTGAAGTTCACCTCGAGTCTTTTGGACAGGTCTATGAAGCAGCACACCCTAGAGCAACAGTGACTCTGTCATTGAGGTCACAGGACCCTTGAGCAGGGAGGCTATAGGGCGGTGCGACCGATGAGATTGCACTGAGCGCTGACTTCGGGTGGGGGCATCACGTTTGCGAATATATTATGTTTCTAAAAGCACTTGCTGCCTTCTTCCTGGCCTCCAGCAATTTTCGGCAACAATGAAAATGTAATGATAACTCCGGTGATTAATGTTCTTCCTAGAAAGAGATGGAGTTTTGTCAAGTGGAAATTTTGACTTGTGGAAAGGTAGCGCAGAGGGTTAATGTACCTACTGCAAAGAACATGTACAATGTAGATCACTAAGTCCACATAATGTAAATAGGCCAGTGGGTTACTGCTTTTGTCAGAGAGATCTTATTGTTACTTGCAGTTTATGAGTCAAAATCCTAAAATAGAACAATGAGCTATTAACTGCCATCTAAGAGCTGCATGCAAACTCTAAGGTTTAAATTACAGCATTATGGTTTTTCCCCAGTCTTTGATTAACCTAATGTTGAAAAAAGGGTTCATTTGGACATAAAACAATTATGGTTATTAACCCCTCCCCTGCTGATGACGGAACCGCTCCGTCATCAGCTGCGGTGGCGCTGTGCTGATGACGGAGCTGTTCCGTCATGGCCCGCCCGACGCTCCTGCGCGGCGCAATTCTGCGCCTGCGCTGAGCGTTCTATTGAGCAGGCGGGTTCCGTCATAGCCCGCCCGACGCTCCTGCGCGGCGGGAATTCTGCGCCTGCGCTGAGCGTTCTATTGAGTGGGCGGGGCCATGACGGAACCGCTCCGTCATAAGCACAGAGCAACCGACGCTGGTGACGGAGCGGTTCCGTCACCAGCATGCGCCCGCCGCATTTCTACCCCGCCCCCTTAGCACTGCGGCGGAATAGACGCCGCAGTGAAGGGGTTAAAGAAAACCCCCAAACATGGTATTATGTTCTAAATTCAGAGTTTGTGTTTCTTCAGATCAATCACAATTAAACTATACTGTCTACTAGTATGATTGTCATGTGACTCCTAGTCCTTTGCCTTATATAACATTGCCTATTGTGATTTACACACGTACGATTGATTGTCTCTGTGTAATGTGTGATATAAAGTTCTCTGACACCCTACACCAGGGGTCTTCAAACTGTGGGGTGCGACCCCCAGGGGGGCTGTGGAGCGATGCAAAGGGGGTCGCGCCATCACAGTGTCACTTCTGCCCTGGCCTCCAGGGCTTCAGCCCCCCTCCTCCCCCATCCTGTGTCTCAGCCCGGGCTGCTGCAGTGCAGCTCACGCTCCTGGGGCCTTGGCTGGGAAGTGTCTGGAGTCTTATCTCCTGCTTGAGTTTTTCACAGGTCTTTAAAGACCATTAGCATATTTACATGCCTTGTTAACTGATTACCAAAGCTTAGTTTTTTATGGTTCCAGTACCCCCTGGGCCCCCACTCTGCCTATTCCTTACATTTGTATTTTTACAAGTACAGCTGTAGTGTGAGAATGCATTTAATGAAAAGAAATATAAAGTTGGGTTGCTAAAAGAAACATGCCTGCTATGTGTTGTTTAAAGATCCTGCAGAGACCTGCTCTTAACACTAAATGGAGTTATAAATAAAAAAGTATGTATTAATTAGTGATGTGACTTTTCTGTCTTTATTTTCTTTAATTATTAGTCATGGATCATTGAGGCATCCCTAGAACACAATTAAAAGTGCTTTCTATTTATATTTGCTGTTCTAAGTATTCACAGATAAGTGCAAAAAATACAGCTGTAGGTGACTGCTTATTTCTGGGCCATCACAATATGAGCTGGTAACCCTAATCATTAGACTGGAAGTTTGTTGCAGGATCAGCACATTATTTATTTTCTCCACCCTCAAACCCTGATTAATGCTATTATAGCAATAGTTTAACTTATATCTGAAACTCTATGCTTCAAGTTTCTGGGAATGCACCCTGCTTTCAAACTACTCACTTCTCATTCTCGCCTTCACTTTCACGTTCACCCTGCACTCCCAGCGATCACAATGCACTCACACTGATCACCATGCACTCACACTATTCACCAGCTCACCCTGCACTCACACTGATCACCATGCACTCACACTGATCACCATGCACTCACACTGATCATCATGCACTCATAGCGATCACCATGCACTCACACTGATCACCATGCACTCACAACATTCACCCGCTCACCCTGCCCTCACAGTGATCACTCTGCACTAAAAATTTGCTTGCATTGTTCACTCTGTACTTCACCCTGCAGTCACACGAGCACACTTCTCACCCTGCACTCATGTGACACTCCACTCACCTGTCCCCCCCTTACTGCTCAATCTGTAGCTCACTCAAACAAGGCCATCACTAACCATGCACTAATTCGTCCCACTCTGCACTTACAGCCGAACCCAAATTCATATGGTCATCTCACTCACCCTGCAGTCACTCCTTTTACCCTTTCTCTCACACTGTTGCATTGCTCACCGTGCAGTCACATGGGCACTCTTGTCACCCACACAGTGCAGAAGGTTAAAGTGCCGGGTACAAAGAAGATGTACCATGCACATCACAGAACTGAGTGTGAGTAAACTATGAGTAGCGCTATAAAAAAATTAAATGTTTGTCAGACAGGTGCTATAGAGAGATGAGGTGTATTGTTGGTGAGTGGTAGTGAGGGAATACATGGAGAAGGTGGAAAGACTGTTGCACCGTGTGCGACCAGTGCTTGGACAAGCCCTGGCTGGGAGTGTTAACTCCCCACCCCCGAAGTTCGGGTCTAGTGGACCCCCTGCTTCTGCCTATTATTTACATTTGTAGTGTGCTACTGTTACCAAAAGGTGTCCTGGGGCTAATAACCATTTGCCTGCAATGTGAGAGAGGGATCCCGGGTTGGGAGAGGAGAGAAGAGAGGGATGGAAGGAAGGGGGTGAGAGGAAAGGGGCATGGGTAAACTGCTTAACTCTGCACAAGACCACCACGGTTTGAATGCACCCTTGCTGCTCCCGGCCATGGACAGGTGAGCTTTTAATGTGGCAGCGCGTATTCCTGCGGATTGGGAGGCCCTTCACAGAGGTTGACTAGACATCTTTCTGATGTTAATTGCTGTATTTTGGTTATAAACTGGTAGTGATGGGGTGAAATCTTTCCTCAGTATTACTGTGTTTTAAAAAATTCTAACTAATAAAGCAATGCTACCCTAAAATTCGCAGCATCACAGAACATTATTTACATTTTCTACTCACACAATTTAGTGAAGCCTGTTGCATAATTTGGTCCTCACCTTCCTCATAACCTAGAGGTTTCGAAATTGTTGTCAGAAGGGGGTCCTTACGCTTGAAAATGTTGACAGGGGGGTCTCTGCATCCAAAAGTTTGAAGACCTCTGCCCTACACTGATATCAGTGGTGCTATAAATCAGAATAAATGCATCTGAGCGAGAATGTGGTTATGGAGACTTGAGGAGCACCATTAACGGGTGGTAGTGAGGGAATCCGTGGCAGAGCGAGCCATTAGGGGGCACCAACATTGTCGCACAGGGCTACACCAGGACTAAATCCGGCCACTTCTATTCCTACAGTTCTAACACCAAATCAAAAACGTTGATTTGAAAACCTCTTGAATCTGAAGCATACCTTCAAGTCAATGTATGATTTAGCAGTGGTCTCGGTTGTTCTAAGTCTTTTTTATTAATGTACAATCTTTATTTGTTTGCAATGGTCTCTTGTAATTTTGCACTATATGTGTTTTGCACTTAACATAATTCTGGTGAGTAAAGAGCCCACACACAAAAAAGATTGTCCTACGTCTCTTAGCATTTGCTTGTGGGATACTGGTGAGAGGATTTACGTTCAAACAAATTGCGAAGTATTAATGTCATCCTAAGGTAGCACAATAATAGCAAAGAAAGATAAGGGAGCCTTTTGAAATTTGCAATTATATCCATGGTGTGAAAGGTTTTCGCTTGTGTAATGTTATATTTTTAATGATCTTGCCCCTCATAACCTCAACAGGATATCCCCCTTTTATGAGGCAGAACTGGAAATTGTATCATGCACTCATCTGTAAGCAATTGGTTAACGAGGAGTAAATAATATACATCTTTGTGAGACCTGCACCTAGCATTTCCATCCAATGTGACAAATGTAAACCATTTAATACAGTTTTAAAATATGTGGACTTATTTAATTTGTATATTTATCTTTTTGTCCATATTACTGATAACCAAGTTAGGTCTCTTCAGTGATGCCAAATAAGATCAATAGTCCTGCAATGCCACTTTCTGTGATGTCACTTCTTGTGATGTTACCAAGGGTGGCTCCTTCACTAGGGCGGAGGAGCGTCACCACACTGCTGTCTCGCAGTGCGAGAAGCAGAAACACAAAATGCTAAAACTACCATTTTATGTTTCTGCTTCTCGGACTGCAAAAAAGCAGAAGTGTATGTTTAGGGGGTGGGCAGGGCTGCTATAGGGCAGGGTAGGAGTGTCTTGCCCACTGCTAAGGGCGCTGACTGTTTGGTTGGCCCTCCGGGGCCGATCAAACCAGTCATTCGCACTCTGGCCTTTCTCCATGTAGGCTGCATTGGAAAAAATGGCCTCCCCATAGGCGCCTGTGTGGTCGGCGTCCAGACCAATCACAACGCTACCATTGCAGCGTTGTGATTGGTTTAGGGGAGGGAGGATACCTGCTTCCTGTTCCTGCCAGACGGCGCAAGACCCAGGAAGATTAGTTTATTTTCATTTTAAATTACCCCTCCCGCGCGAACCCCCGCGAGACCCACCGCCCGTGAGTCATGACAGGTGCAACTGGATGTTACGTGCAAATTAGAGGGGCCTCAAATCTTCGCTTTTGCACCGGGCCCCAGAAGTTCTAGGACCGACCCTGTGCGTGGTGACTAATTCGCAGAACATCAATGCAAGATGTTAAATTAATTCAGTGGGATTGTATGTAATCACCAAAATTTGCCTGCAGACATAGTGAAGGACAACTTGCTAACAGTGAGTTCTCTCATCAAGAGTGGTCTTGAACCTAGCGACATGAGAGTGTCCCTTTTCTTTTTATAAACACCCATTGGTCAGTTTTGACAATTTCCAGGAAGTTCTGACAACTTTCGCAGGCTTAATGGATGCGTCCCAGTTCCCCGACGTCAGTGTGGTGAACGCGGTGCTCCAGAGTCAGGCGCCGCCCCAGGGGTCGCGTGCGTCAGGCAATGCATCAAGCTGTGTTCGCTGCGAGAGCTGCAGCCATCAGCAAGCTGTTGACCTTCCTTGATCAACGAGCCTCCGTTTTCTATGCAAGCCAGGCTTGGCGCCCAGACATGGCACCATCATTTCAATGATTACAGCTCCCAGGGAGCTTGTGGCGGTGCCAGGCCCTGGCAGTAATGATCTTCTATGAGCAGCACAGGCAGGCGCGAGGCGAGCATGCCCCCGGGGGCCTCGTGGAGCCGCCTGCACCGCACATCACCATAAATGACTACGTCTTTGACCTTGACACTCTGTACACATGAGCACGAAATGTCCCAGTAAATGTGAGGTCACATTACTGGCAGCTGGGAGCTCACGGCAATGAAGTCACTGAATACCACAATGTAAATAACGTTTATCGTTTGCGCCAGTTGCCAGTAATTTGTCTCTAAATTTATTGGCCATTTTTGTTGCTCTGAGAATTCCAATTATCTCCTAGTTGTATATTACTATTTAATTCGCTTGTTTACTTGAAGCACGTTTTGAGTAACGTGCTGACGTGGTTCCCAATCATAATTTGTACTGAAGGTCTGCTACGCGTGGACTGCACTGGTGGCGTTTTTTGTGCCTGTTAATCTCTATTTGCAACAACGTAACACAACTTGGACCATGTGCTGGAAAAGTAATTTCTTCTTGAATGATTTATAACTTGCTAAACAGATACACAAAGTGGCAATGCTCAAAGCGGCCTGTGCATTTGTGAACCTTTGTGGGGAGATAAGCAAGCGTGCAAGAAATGCTTGTGTTGTATTCCTCGGCGCTGTCACATTGTCACTGAGAGTCCCCACTAATGACACCTAAGATTTAGCTGCAAAATTCACCGACATTTCTACCCCACCTGGCGCACTATTAAACACTATCCCGTTTGGAACTTTCAGAACTTCCTGTGTGGACATATACATAGCAAACACACAAACACTGCAAACATGTTACTACTTTACTCTGTAATAGCATACCGCCTGAATACTGACCCACAATATCAGTGGGACAGAATTTCGAGAAAATATATTGACAAGAAAATAATTCTAGATTTTCAATACCGAACACCACTTATATATGTACCTATGTGGTACATATATCTTCAAGTACGTAGCTGTGGAGTTAGGAATAGTAAATCTATGCTTCACGATATGCACCTGCCTTTCGATATTTTATCCCTCAATATTCATTCAGTCCTTGATATTCTTACACCACAATGTTATTAGTGTTTATATTCAATATTCAGCATAGACCAGGCGAGCTACTTATCGTTTTAAATCAGCAACCCATGTGAAATATTAAACCAGATGGCTGTGCCTCTGAAGTGGGAGAGGGTTCCTACAATAGTCTTACTAAGGGTTAAATGAAGACATAATGGAAGGCTAGGCTACCAGCCTCTCCTGCACTCCTCTCCCATATGTTGAACTTTTGAAAACTCTTAAGGTCTGGCCTAGAATCATCTTTAGTGGTCTGGCCCAATACATGCAATAAAAAAAATTATATACAGAAAAAATGGAAACATGTATACATATATGGAGTGGCTTGGGGGTAACCATCTTCAACCATTAGTGTGATCAATGGTCATTAACTTTTGGGGCCTCATTTATGACTTTTTGCCGTAGGGAAGCGCAGCAGGCCATCTTGCTGCGCTTCCCTACGGCAAAAGAAAAGGGCAGAAATGCGCCGTATCTATAAGATACGGCGCATTCCTGTCCTTTTCCCCTGCGCCGGCGCACAATGGGCTGCCTGCGCCAGCGCAGGCACCCTTGCACAATGGTGCAAGGGTGCCTGCGTTGCGGGGAAGATTATTTTTGTACAGGAAGGGAAACCTTTATGTACAAAAATAATCACAAGAGGCTTTTCCTCTTTCTATGTGTGCTGTAGAATGCAGCACACATAGAAAAAGGAAATACGAGGAGAAATAAAGACATTTCTCCCTGTTGCGTCTCCCTTGGCACTGCTTCAGAGTTCCAGAGTTTCTGGTAAATCTGGGGCAGTGTCAAAAGGCCATGGATGTTGCTGGGAACGCCCCCAGCAACACCCATTGCACGCCCCTTTAACGCAGAACACTGCGTTAAAGGGACTGATATTTATCAGGCAGCAGTACGCCACAAAAACTGGCGTACTGCTGCCTGATAAATACCACGCAGGCTTCTGCGCCACGGAACTTCATGAAAAGTGAAGTTCCGATGGCGCAAGGGGCCTCATAAATGAGGCCCTTGGCTTCTACCCACCACTGCATACATCGTGGAGAAATGGGCCGTCCTCATTGGTTTGCACTGTGAGAACTGAGAGTGTTTAATTGTGCTTGAATTCAATTGCACATCTGCCTGAAAGGAAGCGCTCTTCAATGCTAAAGCTAGTTGGCTAATACTTAATTTGAAAATGTTTTTTTCCTTCCCATTCTTTATCCTTTTCGGTTTTTTTTTAGTCATCCTTCTTTGTTTAAGTATCTTGTTTGATTACACAGATTAAGGTCAAAAGAACCCTTTATTTGTGCCACAAAGAATCATATTTTCTTGTTATGTGCAATAAATGTAAACATTATCGCTATCCTTGCTCTAGGAACAGATATCTGCCAGAAAGCATCCTCACTGTGCTATTGAAATATGTCATGATTATTATTTTCGTTTTCAATTTATTTCCCTATTGCAAGCATATGGTCACCAAGTTTAGGGTTGAGATTTGCATCTTTTTATTTTTAGATATATTCTCAAAAAAAAAACGTAAAATGATAATGTAACCATTGCTCCAGCGTGCCAGATTGCATTCAGTCTCTGTCACACCAAAAACCACTTGCACGAGTTCACAGTGTCTCCTATACAGGCCGTTGACCCTAAAGACATGCATGCCAGCCTGGCATCATCTCAGCGGCCTACTGTAGGGTAACTATAGGAGTTCTGGAACTATTGAGGTATACTTGCTTATCACCACACAGGGATCAACTTACATATTGATAAACGCATTTACATTTGAACAAACTTAGTTCAATTCACTAAAAGGTCTATGTCTTCGGTTCTAGCAAACTTTTATCTCCAGTGGAGATAGTCACTAGTCAGGTACAGCCACAGGCTCTAAATGAACAAATAACCTACACCTACACAGTCTAGTGTTTCAGCCCACGCGCTCAGCTGTTAGAGATGCAACCTGGGGGTCACATAGAGCTTGCAGCCAGTCGGAGTACGGAAGCCAATTACATACTATGCTATACCTAAATATGGAGACAGTAAGAGCTTGTTGAGTGATCTGGAGAACCACTCCTTTCAACATATGCAGGGTGCTATGCAATCTGCAGCGATTACGTCATAGGGTTCAAATAACCCTTGAATATCCCTTGAAGTAGGGATCATCGGGCAATGCAGAAGCTGACGGTAAAATAAAGACATATAAAAAAGTATGTGAAAGTGAACTACAATTGGCTGTGAACAAGAGTTTATCTTTTATTTATTTTTAGTATTTGAGATAGCGCCGCAGAGCCGTCTTTTGACCACTTCAGAGCTGGTGTCACTGTTTTCCTTCAGAAGCCCAGGGAGCATCAAGTACTTTCTGGTGACAACACAAAAGTAAAAAAAGGCAAGAAATTCACCATCAAACAATGAAATTATTCGAAGCCCCTCTGACATCTCACGTGTACACTGCCTGTTTTTTGGTTTTGGCTAAACTTAGCTCAGCGGGTTGTACTGCGCCTTGACACCTGCCAATCAATCAGTACAGTTACTCTGTCCAGCCTCTTCAGTGCTATTCCTGTACTGCGGCGGCGAGAACTGCACCACATACTTTGCGTGTCATTTCACAGACAGCATACAGGACACATTACAACCTGTGTTTACTACACGGACGTGACTGCTTCTTATGGTGGCTTACATTTTACTAGCCTCTGACAGCTGCTGGACGGTGCCATACTGCGGCATGTGTCAGCGGCTGTGTCTCTCACACTAGCAGACACGCAGGAACAAAAGCACACCCTTGCAAAGCTGTTGGCTTGCGCTGGATGGCATGCATAGGGTTGCTATGGTTTATCACGTCACCATTCTTCCAACAAATGCCTAGTTTAGGTTCCTGCTGCTGTGGGCCAGGCACAGTCAACACTGCATCTCTTTGCTGCTGTGTAGGCCTGCTCTTAGTTTCAAGTATGCTCTGGACACATTGAAAATCAGTTCCCTTCAGCATAAAGACAGATGAAGACACAATTCATGAAATACGTCATTGCTCTATTCGTCAACCTCATTGAACCTTGATAATTGCAGAATTTTACTAACACAACACAAAGGGGCCATTTTCATTACTTGCACCAGGGCCAATGCCATCCTTGATACGCCACTGCACACAATGCCGCTTTTGTTAAGGACTATGACGTCGTAGTGGAGAGTGGGGATTACAGCCTAACATACACTCTTTTGAGCTCGAGAGGTTGCAATTCCCCCTCTCATGCTACCACTTCTTAGTCCTTGTTTTTATCATAGCATAAGAACCCAGGGGCATATTACCAACAACTAGCGATAATTATCGCTAGGTTGGCTTAGCGGCAATAATTTTATCGCCGTGTAGCGATGATTGTTATCGCTTAGGAGCCTTGATATTATCAAGGTTTACCTCCTAAGCGATAAAAATCGGCCGAAATGCATGAATATCGCTGAAAAGTCAGCGATATTCATGCATTAGCGAGCTAATGCTCTTAGCCATGTTATCCACCTCCCATTGGATAACATGGCTAAGAACTGCTCAGGGGCAGGTGTTAGCTTTTGGAGATATTCGCGCTTAGCGGGAATATCTCCAAAAGTTGGTAATAGGAGATAGCGATGTTAGCGACTGTTTCCAGTCGCTAACATCTTGGCACGCCCACTTTGCATGCCATTAGTGATAAATATCACTGACATGCAAAGCGGGGCCCAAGATGGTCGCTATCTCCTACTAGCTGTCGCTAACTGGTGTTAGCGACAGCTAAGTAATAGGGAGATAACTTTATCTCCGCTTTCTTGGCCTTTAAAGCCAAAAAAGCGGAGATAAACCCCCTTGATAATATGCCCCTCAGTCAATAAAGGATATCTTGTGCGTTCCGTATAGCCATTGGTCTTCAACAGGCAAAACAAGGAGAAATGCTTGATTCCTCCTCCTTTTTGCTGTTTCAATATTTGCTGCATTGTACAGCACATATAGAAGCAGTATATTGCCATTGATTGTTTATGTGCAGGAAGGTGACCCATCCTGTACATAAACAATTTAAAAAAAGGACGTCTTGCCACTTTTGTGATTGTTTATGTGCAGGAAAGTGACCCTGCCTGTACATAAACAATAAAAAGAAACCATCATTTAAAGATTGTTTACGTGCTGGAAGGGAGACCTTTCTGCACATAAACAATCTTCTCCTCAAGGCAGACATCCTTGCACCTTGGTGCAAGGGTGCCTGCGTTGGCACTAGGCTGCTAAGTTTTGCGCCAGTGCAGGGGGAAACGTAGGGCGGAACGCAGGACTGCACCATATTGTATGTATGTATGTATAACACACTTATAAAGCTCTTCTGTCATCCAACGGGCATCCTGGCGCTGTGATCTAACAGATCCTGAAATTTTGTTGTAAATATGGTGCAGCCATGTGTTTCTAAAGTGGCGGAGTGCGGCGCTAAGCCAGTAAGGCTAATGCCACACTACATCACTTCGTTGTACATATGCCCCTAAGAGTCTCATTGAACTGGGACTGAAGGTGGGAGAAAGAGAATCCACAGTGCTGACATGGACACACGTGTACAGACACACTCTGGTCGTCATAGTGAGTGATGTGATCCTCACTCAAGATGGTGTATGTCTGGCCCACTTAGACTTAACCAACACTGTCCTGACTGATTTAGTTCTCTCTCTCTCTCTCTCTCTCTCTCTCTCTCTCTATCTCTCTCTCTCTCTCTCTTTCTCTCTCGCTCTCTCTCTCTCTCTCTCTCTCTCTCTCTCTCTCTCTCTCTCTCTCTCTCTCTCTCTCTCTCTCTCTCTCTCATATCCAAGAAGCACAACCTTATATTTTATTTGACAAAACCCTTCTCGGATCTTTATTATTCAAAACATACATACATAGCACGGCCATGCATCTCACTTCCGGTACTAGAGAGGTACATGCATGTCCCATTTTGACCCTGGGATACTTTGCCCCCTTTTCCATGTTAGTCGCTGAGAGGTCTTGAAACGCACCTATTCATTCTTGCAACATTTCCTCTCACACATGGGTGTTGACAGTTCTTGCTGTTGATGCCACGTGGGGGGCTGCACACCGTTCAAAGCAGTGGCAATGACAGCTGTTGACGTACTGCGCTGACAGCCGCTGTTGCGATCCTCTCATTATTTAGTGTCGACACTCAGCTGACGTCTAGGAGTCCTTCGTCAGAGTTTTCAAAACGGACCATTTTTTTCCCTGGACGTCTGACACCTCTCTGATTTTTTTTAAACAACTTGGCATCGCCAAAAATATTTTTGAAGTGTGAGGGACACTGAGGAAAGTCGGAGCCCATTTCCCCATTTATGCAATATCAAGCCCTCTACACAAACCAACAGCCAGTGGCCTCACATTAGCCCCCGCAGTGCGAGGGGGGGGGGGGCGAGCTCCCCTCCTACACTGTGCATGGGCCGCGCCCCCCTGGCCTGAGAGCTCCTGACTGGGAGGGGTGAGGAGGGTGTGGGGAGGGGCACAAGTTTTGTTACGCCACGGCCAACAACTTTGTAGATAAGGTCCCCCTTCTGAGAAGAGAAGTCACTCCTATTCAGGCCTAACCATAGCCCAATGGGATGTCCTTTCAGCTCGGGTCCTGTTAGCATAAGATCTACTTTAGTTCTAGAACTGTTTATAAAATACCTGTTCTCAGCCTCCGGCAAATGATACAGTCACCCACTTCCTCCGAGTCCCCAAGACAATCAAAAGTATGAGTGAATTATGTAAATCTCTGCTTTCAGTGGCAGAACTACACTTGGATATCATAAACCATGTTGACATGTCTGCAAGCCATATTGTCTTCTGCAATCCCCTTCCAGTGCCTTCAAAGTGAGCTCTGGGTGACAGAGGTGCTATATAATCAACCGACAGGTGTAAAATGTATAATGTGTTAGTGTTCTGATAGTTAGAGATGTCAAAGGCACTGGGAAGCACCCTGTGGGAAGGTATTCATCAACTGAATTCTAACATGGGGAGGGACTTCTCGCAGCCCTCAGTGGTTTGACTCTTGGTGCCAGTAGGACATGAGTCTTAAACCCCATCGACTGATAGAAAAGATGATCTGTTGAGGATTGTCAATAAAGGAGCTGCAGTCTGTCTTCTTTTGATATCCTTAACTTTCAGCCCGTTGGGATAGTCCGTCATCCTTGAATGACCCAACTGTTGGGCGAATTAAAGGTGCTTGAGTGCAGCAAACTTCCCACTCTGCCAGTCTGGCATACTCAGAGGGTGCTGCCAGACATGGGTTACGGGTTGGATACCACAACACAACCATGAAATCCCTTATGGCCTTATTTTAATCTATGCCTCTGCAATGTGGGGATCAGCCTTTTTGCAAGGGCTGAATTTGCTCTCCGTTCTGGCACCTTCTCATAGGCCGGGAGGCACCGTGTGTGCAGCCATGATGCAGGCCTCCGTAACATGAACTGGATTCTGGTGTTGCCCATGGCTCATCCGAATCTTATTATTAATGCAATGGTGCTACTCAGAAGACATATGTTTGCACCTCCCACCAGCAGGCTGACATCCCCTAAGGCTTTTGGGACCTCAAGCAGCCACACTGCAGTCAAAGGCTAACTAGCTGGAGCCCTTGCAAGCATTGAAAACGCACTGCTGTACACTTAAGATGAATGCACTCGGGTGAAGCAAATTCGGGTGGTGCCCGGTAAGGAGCCAAGATGATTTGGATTCTGTCAACAATATTCATCAACAAATCCCAATGAGAAAATGCTTTCAATATGTGAAAATATAATAAAGAAAAATACATAAATGCCAGCCGAGGCCCGTGCAGGTAAGTGCAGTGGGGCGGTGGGGACAGGTTTGCAGGGAAATCGACAAACGACCATGAGGAAACATTAAATAAGTAATTAATGTTCCCTCATCATCGTCTGTCGAAATCGCCCCCCCCCCTGGCCCCACCACCTCACCGCTCTTACCTGCATGGGCCGCGGCTGATAAATGCAAAGTTTGCTAGAAGGTGAAAGCAGGATCCTGCCCATGAAATGCATGAGCTATAGACATTCTCCTTAAAATAAGATCAAGGTTTGCTCCTATTCTGTGAGCTGCATCCAGAGTCTGCTAAAAGTAGAGCCCTTTGGGGAGTGACAGGAGTTTCATTCTACAGCTGGCACTTGACACCACCCAACTCACTTACCAGAAACTTTCGAATGGCCCCCTAGTTAAATGATATCTGACACTGCAGCCAGCACAAGATGCACTTTGACTTTCACAGGAACCGACATAAACATGTAACCTAAATCTGCTACTGACACATTTATGTTTAATATATACTCAGGATGACATTCACCAACACTTTTATACCTCAAGAAGCACACTCCCACATAGCATCTCACTGCTACAGAGGGATGATCTCCTGCGCAAGTGTATAGCCCAAGGCGTCCATGTTTAAAAAGGAGGAGCTTTTAAGACTATTTAAGAGAGGATGAACTTTGAACCTGAAAATACTCAGGGGGACATTTACATGGGGATAGCACCACCAGAATGTCACTTTCAGTGACGTTCTGATGGCGCCATGCTCTTTTCTATATTTACAAAGCGGCAGGCGTTAAGCCAATTTTTGTAGCTTAGCACCGCCTTGTAAATACGTCCCCTTTGCATGCATCACTTGGCATGCAATGGGTGTTGCTGTGGGCATTGCACCTCAACACCCATTGCTTTTTGACGCTCCCCCAGTATCTGTAAATCTGAGGCAGCAGCAAAAATTAATGCCATGCAAAATCAGGCATTAGATTGGCGCAACGAGGAGAAATACTCTTATTTCTCCTCGTTTTTGCTTTTTCTATGCGTGCTGCATTCTGTAGCACACATAGAAAGAGCAAAACACCATTAATGATTGTTTATGTGCAGGAAGGTGTCCATTCCTGCACATAAACAATCATTAAATAATGACAATTTGTTACTTCTGCAGCACACATAGATGTAACACATTGCCATTAAGTGTTGTTTATGTGCGGAAAGGGACACCTTCCTGCACATAAATAATCATTCCCTGCAACGCAGGCACCCTCTCACCATGGTGCATTGTTGTAAATACGGCGCATCCCTGCATTTTGGAAATGTCGGAGCGCTGCACTGACAAATTAGGCGCAGGCCAGCGCTCCAAAATTTCATTTTAAATATGCCCCTTAGAGAGTGATAATGGATGCATCCCTTTCACTCTCAAACGTACCTAATAACATTTACATATCGGAGAATCAGGAATCAGTCAGGTGGCACTAATTGATAAATCCAGAAGTAAATAATTGTCACCATTGCAGTGACTGATGGTGGAAATATACCAATTGTCCCTTCAAATCTGGATTTGCTGAACTTGAATCCGAATTTTAAAGAAAATCGACTGAAAAATGACTGGGAATGGAAGGTCGAAAGAAAAAATTAAGATGAGCAGCGAAATGGACACATCACTGGTGTGTACTTTGCGTTAACCCTAAGTACTTTGACAGCATCTCTTAGTCTTGACCCTAAGTGTTGGCACATTAGCAGCTGATCATCAACCTTACAAAATCCAACAACGTCCTGAGAGAAAACTGTCAAGACAGCTACATAGGCATGATGAACAAAAGTCAAAGCAACATACTTCCTGACCAATAATCTGGTTCAGGCCTTCGAGAAGAACAGATTGCATGTGGAAAACTTAAGAGAGAAGTTCTTCTTCACTCTTGATGAAGGGACCAACACACTGTGATCCGCTTTGATCTCTCTGAAACCTCTGACACCAAGGATGATGTCCTACTGAAAAGTCTGAGTGAATGGGCAGGAGATCCGCGAGAATCCTACGCTTAATGAATTCCTTCCTCCTCAGGCCGAGCCATGAAGCATGTTGTGATTGCATGGAGTCTGCAGTCTGCATCACTCATCTCTCTGAGCATGCTCAGCTTATTAATGCACCTGGTGGCACATGTATTACAGCAGCAGAAATTGTGCTTCCCAAAGTACTCTGACAATGTCCAGACCCGCAGATGAATGGAGAGTGGATCTGGTAGTCAAACCTTTATCACAAATTGATACACATATTACATTGGATAAAAGAGAGCTTCCGGTTGTTAAGCAAAGAAAAGCTGCAAACTTTGACTGTGATTGAGGTGGCCCACAAGACATTGCTTTTCGGAAGGCCTATTGGCCCCTGACTCAACTCACCTCACTGAAGAAAGTTATCAACCTCAAAATCATGTGCAATATCATGCTTTTGTTTATATCAACCTGTTGTTTATGTCATCCTTTACATCAGTGCAATGCACGAATGAGTCAATCTGCAGCAGTACATTTTCTGCAGTACATTTTCTGAAAATTGATCTCAACAGTCTGATCTTATGTGCTAACCCTCGAGAATCTTGGTTGTGGGACACCAGCATGTATCTAATAGAATTTACTAAACAGTCCCAAAAGAACTAATTTTCAGCATCAAAAGCCTACAGAATCAGGCTCCCAGATTGTGCATTAATCTGAAGAAATAGGCCCATTTAAAACCTGCACTGAAAGAACTCCGTTGGCTCCCAGTGGAGTAAATAATCACATTTGAGATACTATGCTTCATACACAGGCTGGTTTGAGGAAAGGCCTGGGGTTGCTGCAAAAACTGCTACTGCAAACCCCTCTGACTGACAGCTGAGAATCTCCATTTAGACACATCCCACTTGACTCATCAATGATCGATAAGGTGGCAAAAATCGCTGGGGGAGGGGTCCCATACTTTAGTATAATGTGAGCCCCTATCTAACCTCAAACTATCATCAATCCAAGACGCTCCTAGAAACAAAACTCCTCCGACTGGCCTCAGTTGAGGTCTGTACATGGGATGTCAGCCACTGTAGACTAAAGAGTAAGGGTTCAGCTGTCTTACTCAATTGGATCATAACTATTCTGGCTCTTTTCTCACTAGTTTGCAGCATATCTCCTATTAGAGTGCAGTGATAATGCAGGTGCAAATGATCCCAGGAGCTGAAGCTTTACTGGCCTGCTCTGCTGCTACGTGACCTCGCCTGAATGGAAGCCTCCAGCAAGGCCACGTAGTCCACAGCACATTGAAGACATTTCTTAACCTCCCAATGACAGGAGAAATTCCACCCCATGAAACCTACACCTTTACGAGCAGTTGAGTTGAGTTGTGACTGTGTCTGACAGGCACACGCCATCTCGGCATTAACAGTATATTATATGCTTTCTTCACTAGCCCTTCAGCTGCAGAGCTGCAGAGCCCAGGTGGCTTGGCAGGTAAGTAGATTAAGAGAGACCTGTGTGACCTGACAAGAGTCCTTTGGGGCCTCTCGATATATGTGGGCCAGTCAGAGGTCTACCCTCATCTTCATTGAGCTTGAACTACCTGACCTTGGTGCCACTTACTCTGAGGCACTGGGATTCATCTTCATTTTGGGTGACAAACACCTCTAACTTTCAACCTTGAAAGTAGGCTTACTTTCCTGAATCATGCACACTGTTCAAAGTTAAAAACAGTATCCCAATCATGTGCAGGTTCCCAGACAATGTTCAATTATTTGCTAGTAGGCTTGATTTGAAGTGTTCGCAAACACTAGGGTCACAACCCGTAAATGTTACAACTCATCAAATCCTCCATTTTGAAATTAATTGATTATGATCAGCTAACAATCTTGACCATCTATTGTTTCCAAACACATTTTAAGTCTTTCAGTGGTCTCACAACTGCATAGTCCTTTTAGGTACAAGATTGCGGCAAGGCTTTTGATCAAGTAGGAGTCAGTGATATCGTAAAATGTGCTTACCAGGGCCCTTGGTTTTTACAAATATCTTGTTTTATACTTTTATTTTATCATACAGTGGGTATTGCGGTTGTTATTTTGTAGTTAATATGAGTAACGTATTATTTATACTTTAATATCTATGTATATGATTGATTTATCATTAAAGTATTGTGCAATCACAGTTGTAAATAACTATTATTTTTTTGCCACTGTGGTAATTGTGCTGTACTGTCCTTTCACTCACCCTATACCATCCCTTTTGATATAGGTCATGACAGTTTATCCATCACAGACCCAGCATCTGATGCCCTGGTTATTAGGGACCCCAGCATTATTTAGAAGTTATTGGTGGCTTTTGAACTGTGGACCCGGGAGAATAAAGGATGGCTCTGAGATATTCATCTTCTTCTGCATACTGCATTTGGGGCCAGATGTATGTAGAGTATGTTTGCAATTACCAAATAGCGAACTTTTGTGATTCACTATTTGGTAATCGCAAGCACCCATGAACCATTGTGTATTTAACATTCACAAAGGGGAAGGGGGTCCCTTGGGGAACCCTTATCAATTTTTGGAATGGCACCATCTTCTCCCAAGTTCTTCGCCAAATGGAATATTAAGAGTTAGCAAGCTAGGGGAGTGGTCTGAGAGTGTATGCAGTAGATGTTGTATGTTCCCCAACCAGGGGAGGGTGTCAACTGATAAGAGCCAATAATCGATATGTGTCTGTACAGCATGAGGTGCGGAGTGTGCGACATGCTGGGGTGCACATGTCGCCATGTATCTCTTAAAGTTTATGTGTCCATAATGTCTTGGAGCATCTGGGAGGCTGAGGTTTGCTGACATTATGGGCTCCTGTGGAATCAAGCAGTGTGTTCAGTCCTAAATTGAGGTCCCCCAGCAATACAGCACTGGAGTCAAATCTGCTCATGACTGAAGAAAGTTTATGAAAGAGGGCAGGGTAATTAATGTTAGGGGCATAAACATTCACAAAGAGTGCTTTGTGGTCAGCTAAACAGCCGGCCAGTACCACATATCGACCCTCCTTGTCTTCATAGCTAGCGTTAAGACTGAAGGGAACACTTCTATAGATGGGTGTGCAAACTCCCCTCGAGTAGGTGCTGTTGCTGGAAAAATATCTGTGTGACACCCAGGATTTGGCAAAGACAGGAGATTCCTGTGGCTGAAGATGCGCCTCCTGGAGGAAGGCAATTCTTTGCTCGACATCTATTAAGGTATGCCAGCACTTGTTTAACCTTACAAGGGTTATTTAAGCCTCAACAATTCCATGTCAAACAGGTGATTTCAGCTAGAGTGGCCCGCCCTTTCAATGCAGCAGTCATGCTAAAGAGTGTAAAGTCTTCATGGTAGGTGTCATTGTATGTGTAATCCCCTTTGAGGGAAATTTAAGAGAGAAAAAGAAACAACAACAATCTCCAACATAAACAATTACCCTCCTCCTAACATTCACATGGAGCAACCCCTGTGTAGGAGGCTGGCTGAGTAAATGGTGCTCACTTATGTAAGTGGAGCACCTTGCACTAATCAGACACCCCAGGATATTGCGGTATGGATTAGCAAATTTAGCGGCACAAATATGGAAATTTTGCGGAACAAGTATGGAAATTTAGTTGCATTTGTGCGGCACTTTATTTTACTCATAATCATTCATTTTCAGCCTAAAATCAGTGGAAACTGTTTTAGCAGAGTATTCCACTTTGAAATAGGCATGTTTAGAGGGTCTGCAGCTTACAGAAGCACAGCTCCAATCATAACCTCGAGGAGGGAAGCTGTATTTCTCCCTGGGATGTTCTATTGCCCATGTATGCACCCTTCCCCACGCAAATAGAAGAGGTACTGTATGGACATAAGAAGTGCACGCTTCCTGCACACACAAGAATTAGTACCTTACAGTCATCAGCAATGCAAGCTTCCCTTAGACAAACACGCACCCACAAACAAAAAGTGTTTTCAATGTGTGTTGGTGAGTTTTCATCATTTGTGGGTGCTGTTTGTGTTGGTCTCTGTGTGACCATGGAAGCCAGTACGTCTTACTCTGTCTGAACATGTATGTGTCCTACATGTATGTCCTATACAGAAGTCAAACCTATTGAATTTGACATTACTTTTTTTGGCATGGCAGTACCTGTTCTTAAGGGTATCAAGTTATTTCTAAACAGCCCGACTGGACCTTCAAAGGTGGATGCGCGCCACTCTCCCCCTGCCAAGCCTATCCGTCAATGGAAGTCTGACGTGCCTGAGTCTGTGTGAGCTCTGTCTGCCTACAAGTACTGTTCCTGAGATGGTACAGACATTTCCCAAGTTTTACTGGATTATCATATGTACCCACAGCAGGTGCCTGATTCTACCCCAGCCCTCCTGATATTTCACAAACACACCAGATGTGACCAAATCTGGCAGCACCCTGTCATTTACAAAGTGAAGTTTGCATGCAACTGACTGTACCCCAGACCTACATCCGCAACCTCTGTCCTACTCACCTCTGAGAGATGTAACTAGCTTGTGACTGGCCCTTCTTCAGGCCTATCTGCTTAGGGACTGAACATGTAACATGTAACTGACTCTTCCACATATCTGCCAGCCTTTCAAACACATGCCTGAGATGTAATAGTCTGCCTCATTGATACTGCCCTTTAGGATATAAGTGTGACATGCTCTTCGTCAGTCCTACTTTCCGTTCAGTGGTGCATCTGAACGCCAAAGTTTCAGTGGCCATTACAAGTTCCTCCTGCCGTTTCCAGCTCTGCTTCAGCCATACTTGCCTTTCAGAGGGGCACTGGCATCTAGTTGAGATTATTACCCATGCTATACCAGCTTGACAGATGCGCCTTTCGCACGTGAATGAATATGTTTCAGCTGTACTGGCCTTTCAGATGTGCCCTTCAGACTGTAAGCGCAATTAGAATTTCCTCGATGCAGAACATTATGCATGCATAAATTGGCCAAAAATATGCATTGGCCATTTAGCGTTTTCTTTCTTTATCAGGAAAATAGTTTCCAAATGGAGAAACCACCTCTCCCCGTATGGTATGGCGGTGCTCCCTCTCTGTGCAACTCAGTAACAAATTAACACCTGCACCAGCGCAGGGCTGACAAGGTGTTTTGCCTGCCGCTTGGTGCCAGACGAATGACTCTGGTATGACATAACCTACTGCTCTGAAACCAGCCCGTGGTTCAATCAGAGCAGACAGAGGAGTGAGGGGTCAACAGCTCTATTCAGCATTTAACTTCTCTGCAAAATAGTTTTGCAATCCTAAGTATTGGCGAATATTTGGCCCACCATTACCTTGCTCATCGTACATCATTTCCACATTTATAGTCCGAAAAAAAATGTGATCACATTTTCCAGATTTCGCTGGCAGTTTTGTAAAAATTGTGTCATTTTTACAAAACTGCTGATTTTGTGATTTTTTTGCAAATCGCAAAATCCTGGAGGGTCTGACTAATTCAGACTAACCTTATGGTGATTTTAGTGTCATTAGAGAACCTTAGAAAGCTCTCTAAGTGGTAGATGTCCAGAAGGAGTGTGAAGCAGCTTGTTTTGCCAGAATGAATCATATAGGGGCTGATTCCGATCCTGGAAAAACGCTGTACAAACCGTGGTATGGAGCGTTTTCTCCATACAACTCGTACTTGTAAGGAGGCCCCTACAACCTAGGAAGTACGATCTGTACAAATAGACGCACTCCATACAAATTGTAAAAAAGACCTTACAACTCGTATATACAAGCGATTCCGATTCAGGTTGCTCTGTACGCGACGTTCCCATGTATTCCCGGCAGCAGTTTACAACCCGCCAAGTACGATTCGTACAAACGGCATGCGGTACGGCTCTTTTTTTACAAGAGCCAAAAAGTGCGGGAAAAGCCTTGTACGCCCCTAAAACAGTACGAGACAGACCCCCCATGTACGCGTCGTTACACCCCATGAATACAGGGGTACGGTGCGTATGCACAGTGCGTACGGATGACACGGAAAGTGGGGTACGGTGCGTACCTACGCGATGTAAGGGGTACTGGTCGTGTACGCACCGTACAAGCACCGTACCCCAAAATCACCTGTGTACGAACCGTACCCCAAAATCGCGTATGTACGCACCATGCCCCAAAATCGCATATGTACGTACGGTACCCCAAAATCGGCGTGTACGAACCGTACCCCAAAATCACCTTGTACGAACCGTACCCCAAAATGGGCCGTGTACGTACCGTACCCCAAAATCGCGTATGTACAGTGTGTAAATGCGCGATGTTGGGGTACAGTGCGTACACAGGTGATTTTGGGGTACGGTGTGTACATACGCGATTTTTGGGGTATGGTGCGTACATACGTGATTTTGGGGTACGGTACGTACATGGGCGATTTTGGGGTACGGTGCGCACATATGCGATTTTGGTGTACGCACCATACACATGCCTCGCATGTGGGGGGACCCCTGTACGCCTCATACCTCTATACGACCCGTACCCCGGTATGAGTCGTACCCCCAGAACGAGTAATACCAGGGTATGAGGGATATAGGGGTTCACTTTGTTGCCCGGTACGAGTCATTCCCTGTATATAGGCCATTTTCCATACAAATCGTATGCTGACAAACTGGTACGAATCGTACTTGACGGGTTGGACAGCCTTTTTACAATTTGTATGGTCTTTTTTACAAGTCGGTGTCGTACAGCTTTTCCCGATCCGATTTGTAAGGATTGGACCGATCTGTATGTATTTTTCCCGTACGAATCGTACTACACGGTTTGGAAGGGACTTGTACAATTTGTATGGAAAAAAACTACAAATCCTATTTGTATGGAAAAAAAAATCCAGGATCGGAATCAGGCCCTATAGTGTAGGTTAAGTGAAAAAAGAACCACACAATGTAGTTATACAAATATGTATTTGTTATAAACACATTGCAATATCTCCTCCCCAGAGATATAATCACAATACACATAATACTTCAGTAACAGAATATGGAAGTAGCACAAATACACAGTGGTATCCAGGGGGAGACCAAACTATATACTAAGGAAGTGGAATGCGACCCACAACCTAAGTCGAGACTGGACCCAGAAGATGTAGAAGAGTTGAGTACCCAAGGAACCACCCAAGGTAAGTAACCAGGAACCCCAAGAAGGTGTGTGCAGAGTGTAAACATGACCGCGTGATCAACACAAATCAATTGGGAAGTCGCAGTTGCAGTTTTAAAGAAGGACCCTTCCAAGAGGACCCTGAAGATACCTTGTGGAAGATGGAAGGATCTAAAGTCTTCCCACCCGTGGATACCCTGGGAAACCAGGATAGCTACACCAGGGAAGCCAGGTGCATAGGTCAAAAGTGACTTCAGAAACTGCTGTTAACCACAGGACTTCAGTACAGATGGCGCTGGCGAAGAAGCTGAAAGAGTCCGGTGGAATCCAAGGGTGGATTCAGGATGAGAGGTACCTGCAAACAGAGGGGACAGAGTCTGTGCCACTCAGGAGTGACCAGGAGGCACGGAAGACGAATGCCCACTGATGTTGGAAGATGAAGGAGAGTTGACAGTGACCATGACGCTGTTACTGTGCAGACCAGGTGATGCTTTGAAGACTAGGAGCCATTCACAAGTTGTCCCACATCGGAAGTCAACAGCCAGGTGGTCGGTGTCCGGTGGGAGCACTGACAAGCCTTCGGAGAGGCAACAAACATTGCCAATGAAAAAGGTGCAGTCTCAGGACCAGGAAGGTATAAGGGACTCATCAAGTGTAGGTGAGTCAGAGTAGGCCCTGATCAAACAGTGGAGCCCTCAGTATCCAAAGAAGACCATCAAGGAGACCCATAGGCCGAGGGCACATTTGTCGCAAGAGGATCTCGAGCTGCTCACCAATGATGCAGGTCCATGGTGCACAGAATGGGATGAAGACAAGGATTTTGGTAGCATCTCAGGCTGGAGCTTCTTGGAGCCCAAAGATCTCTGGAGACTAGATCAAACAAGCTTTGGCAACGGCAAGTTGACACAGTACACAGGGGTACTGCTCCAGCAATTCCAATGAGGGATACTGCCTTCAAGTTTGCTGTGAAGACAGTGCAGGCCTTAAGGGAGTTGCAGAACAACCACCAGTGTTGCTGAACCTTTTGGAGTCTGTGGGAGCTCAGGAACAGCAGACCAGTCAACTTCGTTATGGTGCCTACAGAGTCAAGGGAGTGACTCCTTCACTCCAAGGGAGATTCCTTCCGGTGTCTTGGCTGTCCACAGGCCTGTAGAGGAACCTGTATGGAGTACAGGCACAGATGATGCAGAAGACTGGAAGGAAGACGAGACCAGGAGCAACAGAGTCTTCCCTGTGCAGTCTCGGTTCCTAAAGCTAAGTCCAACCAAGTCCAAAGTGCCCAAACGGTTGAAGATGAAGATGTTTTGGATCTGAATCTTGTCCCACAATGGATCTAAAGATCCATCCACAGGTAACCCCTTAAGTAAAGAGAGGGTTGGGACAATTCAGGAGTCCCTCCCAAAGGAGGGGCTGGACAGTTGGGAGGATACTCCCATTTCCTTTGTCCAGTTTTGCGCCAGAGCGGGAGCCAATGGCTCCCTGACATGGTGCCAACTGGAGTATGGACGGAGGGCACCAAATGTGCCCTTCAAAGCAGTCTAGTAGCACTGGCAAGCACCCTTATCCTGGCCCAATACACTAAGTCCTGTCTGGGAGGTGGTCACCCCCTGTGACAGGAAGTCTATTGTCCTACTTTCCCCTGCTCGAGCTTGGCTCAGCAGCATGAGTGCAGAATCGTGTCAGTGGGCGGCAGCAGCCATAGCTTGCTGTCAGACTCTGGAAGACTGGCACCGGAAGTACTGAGGGCTTCTCGGAGGAGCCCCACAGTACATGGAGTCATACCTCCAACGGTATACAGACATAATATCGACAACAAAAATATCGAGGTAGTTAAATATCGAGTTTAAAATATCCAATAGACAGAATATAGATAAGACAGAATATAGACTACAAAAATATTGAATAGAAGGACAATAATATCGAATCAAAAATATAGAATGGACAGAATATCGAATGGACAGAATATAGACAACAGAAATATCGAGGGACAGAATATAGACAACAAAAATATCGAGGGACAGAATATAGACAACAAAAATATTGAATTTTAGGTGAGTAACTAAGTCAATTTATGGTATTCAATTTTTGCGTAATATAATTCTGGAGCCGGTTGTGGGTTTATAGGGGAGTAGGGTGGGAAGTAATTTAATTATAATTATTTAAATATTTTAATTTATTGGTATTTATGTACAATTAATTGTTAATTAAGTATTAATCGGCAATTAATGAAAATATAATTGGTAATTAATTTTTATTAATTGATTAATTGATAATTATGGGAATTCTATTTATTTATTTTCTGGAGCGGGTTGTGGGTTTATAGGGGAATAGGGTGGGAAGTCATTTAATTATAATTAATTACATATTTTAAATTATTGGTATTCATGTACAATTAATTGTTAATTAATTATTGATTAGAAATTAATTAAAATATAATTGGTGTTTAATTTTTATTAATTGATTAATTGATAATTATGTGAATTTTATTTATTTATTTTCTGGACCGGGTTGTGGGTTTATAGGGGAATAGGGTGGGAAGTATTTTAATTATAATTAATTAAATATTTTAAATTATTGGTATTTATGTACAATTAATTGTTAAATAATTATTGATTGGAAATTAATTTAAATATAATTGGTAATTATTTTTTATTAATTGATTCATTGATAATTATGTGAATTTTATTTATGTATTTTCTGGAGTGGGTTGTGGGTTTATAGGGGAATAGGGTGGGAAGTAATTTAATTATAATTAAATAAATATATTATTTTCTTTGTATTTATTTACAATTAATTGTTTATTATTTTTTAATTGGCAATTAATTAAAATCTAATTGGTAATTAATTTATATTAATTGATAATTATGTTAATTTTATTCATATATTTTCTGGAGTGGGTTGTGGGTTTACAGGGGAATAGGGTGGGAAGTATTTGAATTATAAAAAATGAAATATTTTTTTTTTGGTATTTATTGAGATTTAATTGTAATTTAATTTGTAATTGGTAATTATTCAATTTTAATTGGTAATTAATTTTTAATTGATTAATTGATAATTATGTTAATTTTTTGTTTTTAATTTTTGTAGTGGGTTGTGGGTTTATAGGGGAATTGGGTGGGAAGTCATTTAATTGTCATTAATCAAATGTATTAATATATAAATTGGTATTTATTTTGAATTAATTGTTAATTATTATTTTTTTATTATTTTTTATTTTATTTAAAAAAAAAATGTTTGTCCTCATAACCACCATGTAGACAAAGTGCCAAAAGGAAACTACAGAGAGTAGCTGTCTCAGTTTATCTGAAAAACTAGAAGGGATACAAATGTAGTGGGGGCCATCTATCCCTCAGCTGTCAACTGTGTTCCAAGAAGGCACAGAGTCCATGGTTTACCAATCTGTGGCAAACCTTGGGGTGGTTGGCAGCCAGTTGGGGCCGGGCATGAACCGGATAACGGCTGTACCACTGGTGCAAGCTTTAGAGGCACCATAGGAGATCAATCATTGGACCCAGTGAAAAAAAAACCCGGATAAATCAATTAAGCCAAGATAATAAATACCAGAACGCCCTTTTACTCTGATTACCAGATCTAGCCAGATCGGTACATGAGGTCTGCAGGACTGAAGTTTGCCAATCTCTGAAGGTAGGAGGTGAAGAGTCTTTCCATTTTTCAAACAGATCCCCCTTCTAGCAAGCAGGATTGCATAAAATACTAGGCACCTAGCTGGACTTTGTACACCTTCTAGAACACCAAATAACACCAGGGGCAGATCTATAGTGACAAGTCTTCCCAATGACCCCGTGAGGGAATTGCTGATCTCCTCCCAAAATGTGGCTAAGTGAGGGCATTCAAAGAACATGTGTGTATCTGATGCAGCAATCAACCCACATTTAGCAAAAGACACTGACGCTCCTCCTGAAAATTTAGACATCCTGAGAGGGGAGTAGTATGCCCTATGCAGAGTAAAAATACGATTCCTGTGTAACCAGGAAGGCTTGACAATGTTCCACAGAAGTTCAAAAGAAGTCATCCAAAGAACTTGTAGATTGTGGTCCATCAAGACAGAACCTCATAACGACTCCGGCAGAACAAAGTCTCCATCCGACTCATCCAGAATAAGATTATACCACTTGGACACTTCTTTTTTAACTGGACCCAAGTTTACTAAATCAGATACCAATGGACTGTGCCCTCCAAGTTTGAACTTACTCCTGTTAGCGGGAGAGGTTTTATAGGCTAAAGTCCAGCTAATAATCTGTAAGTATTTAAATCGTGAAAGATTGGGGCCAACCTTAATTTGCAGATGTTCCCACGAGAGTAAATCCCCCTCATAAAAGAGGTCTCCCCAAGCTTCCAGGCCTGCCCCTCTCAAAGGGATAGCTAGACTGTCTTCAAGCCAAGCAAGATTTTCAGGCAGCCCCCACAGCGGTGTTTTTTCACAAAAGTAATTTTGTTTTATAGATTTCATAACTTCGGTCCAAGTTCTAGCAAGACCTTGTAGAGTCTTCAGTTTATTTATTTTTTTAAACTTAGGATTGCCGAATTTAAAAAGAAAACCCGAACGATTAATTCTTTCCCCATCCAACATAGCTGCAAACATAGGACCCACCCCAGAAGCTGAGGGTCCTTTCAACAGCATTCGAGAGTGGGATAATTGAAAGGCCCAGGCATAGATCTTTAGGTCTGGAGCTGCCAGGCCACCTTTATCCCGTCGCCGTCTTAGTTTTTTCCAGGTGATTCGTGGAAGATGGTTATTCCAGATAAAGGATGAGATGTTGGACTGGAACTTGGCTAAAATAGTTTGATCAAAGTATAAAGGAATGGAATTAAATAGAAAAGAAATTTTAGGCAGATCCGACATTTTAATAAGGTTGGCTCTACCTAATAATGAAAGGGGCAGATGCGACCATGATTGAAGAAGCTTACGGCAATCTTTAATGACGGTTGATGAGTTGATTCGGACAAGTTTATTAATGTCCTTCACTATCGTCAAGCCTAGGTATCGCATTGAAATGCCTGCTTGAAGTTCTGTTACAGAGTCCTCATCATTCCATACTAGCATTTCAGTCTTGGCTGCATTGATCTCATATCCCGACACTTGTCCGAAGGCATGAGCCAATTTCAAGATAGCCGGGAGTGCAGCGGTGACCTCTGATGTTAAAATAAGCACGTCATCGGCATATAATGCTACCTTCCTCATCCAACCTTGATAGGAGAAAGGTTTGATGGTCACCTCCTCCCTTAGATGTTGCGCGAAGGGCTCAATGTAAAAATCAAAAAGCAAGGGAGAAAGCGGGCATCCCTGCCGGGTTCCCCTAGAGATGGAAAAAGGATTCAAAAGGTCACCATTAACTCGGAGGCACGCAGATGGATTATTGTACAACAGGCCTATCACCCTACGGAACCTCTCCCCCACACCAAACTTGGCCAAAGCCTCCGACAGGTACACCCAATTGACCCTGTCGAAAGCCTTGGTTGCATCCAGCGTGAGGGCGGCCAATGGGAGATTGTTGGTAGTTGCCATATCGATGGCACCAATTAAATCATAAGTGAGTTCGTAAAGTTGTCTCCCTTACAGGAATCCCTTCTGATCCGAATGAAGAACAGAGGGAGCAATAGAGGCTAATCTAGTAGATAGAACTGTGGTGAAGATTTTATAATCCACATTCAAGATTGAGATCGGCCTATACGATCCACAGGCCTCCTTAGGTTTGACTGTTTTTAAAATAAGGATGATAGAGGCATTATCCCACGATACCGCAGGAGGCATTCCTTCTAAAAGAATTTGATTGAATAAAATATTGAGGAAGGGAACGATTTCTAACTCCAGGAGTTTATATAACTCGGCTGGCAAACCATCATGTCCGGACGCCTTCCCCCTCTTACCCTTCCTAATGGCTGATCTCACCTCATCCTCTGTAATGGGACTATCCAAATATTGCGACTGATCAAAAGAAAAAGAGGGCAACGCGATATTACTCAACCAGCTCTTAATAACCTCAGATGTAATTACCTTTTCTTCTTGATATATGTCTTGGAAAAATTCCCTAAAAACCCTCCTGATTTCCTCATCCGACGTAAAGTTGTTATTTCCTACTTTTATAGATGCTATATTATTACGGACCTGATCTACTTTGGTCTTCCAAGCTAGTAATTTACCAGCACCCTCACCATATTCGAAGTGTGCCAATTTACTGACTTTCCATCTTTGTTGGACCCTCAGATTTAGAATCGAAGCCAGGCTTCCTTTTAGAATCGACAGTTGATTCTGAAGAGTATCTAAAATAGACCCTGAAGCTGTACAATTAATATCAATGTCGTGTTGGATACAAGCCATATCTGTTTCAATGGAGGAAATCTTTTCCTTATATTGCTTCCTACGATAGGCGATTTTACCTGTGATGAGCCCTCTCAAGGTTGCCTTGAATGAGTCCCAGATAATTCTATTTAAGGCGGAGCCGTTGTTTGATAGAAAGATATTCTGAGTCTACGACTTTAGGTATAAGATATCCTCAACATTAGAAAGGAGAGAGCAATCAAAGGACCATGTGCTCGAGGGTTTATTAATACGGAGACCTAATTCCAATTCAACCGCAGAATGGTCTGAAAGGTGAGACGGGAGATAGTCTATGGTTTTAACAGAATCAACCAGTCTTTGACTGATTAAAATAAAGTCAATCCTTGACTTGTGATGGTATTTGAGGTTCCGAAAAGATACCCCTTGTTGTTGTCCCGACCTTTGTCGCCAAACATCGACAAACCCATACTGCCTCATGGCGTCCAATAGGAAGGATCCAGTCTTGGACAAAACCAAAGATCGACTATTAGGAGATCTGTCCAAGACAGGATCTAACGCAATGTTAAAATCGCCGGCTAGTATTATGGGACCTGAAACGGAAAGTAACTGCGAAAAAACTGATTCTAAACAAGAAGGGTCATCCTGGTTCGGGCCATAATAGCCAACAATTGTAACTAGAAACCCAACCATAAGGACTGACGCCATGGCCCATCTATCAGAAGAGTCTACAGCTTGTGAAACCAACCTAGCATTAGCTCCTTTTTTTTAAATAATCGCCACCCCTCTGGTATGAGATGTTTGAGTGGTAAAGACCGCAAGTCTATTCTTCTTGGTAAGTGCAATCATTTCACTATGAGTTAAATGGTTCTCCTGCAACACCACAACCTTCCCATCCAAGTCCTTCAGATATTGTAAAATTCGGTTGGCTCGGGGCTTGGTGCGGAGGCCGTTGACGTTCCAGGAGATAAACCTAACACTACTCATCTCTCATCCGATAAGCCAAGAAGACAAAAAGTACTGTACCAAAAAAAAAGTGCTGTTTTATGTTACCATTCATAACTTCCTTACAAAAATTTTGAGTATTACCATTCCTTATACTACTATTTAGGTTATTGAGGACTTTTTTATATTTTTGCCTCCCCTCTGCACCCACCCTCCCAAAGTGTGAACACCCCCCCCCCATGAAAAACCCTTGCAGTATCTAACTGGAACAATGTCCAGTAGATAGTGCCCCGCCGATTGACTCCCGGCAAGAAAGATCACCCGCCTTCTTTACAAATGACATATAGAGAGCAAGAAAATTCAAGGGAAAGAAGTAAAAGACTGAAACTGTGAGCATATTAAACAATGCACTTAAGTAAAGAACCTACGTCAAAATTTAGAAAGTAGAGAAGTAAATGGGAAGTCTCCTTAAGTAAATAAGGTGGATTATAGGTGCATGAAGTTATACCTTACGGGCCCCCTTGCCCAGCTCCATTAGTAGCTCATCGGTTGCTTGTACAGACCTGATGTTAAACATCTTATTGCTGTGCATTACTTTAAGGGCTGCCAGAAACATGAGCTGAGCTGTTGCACCTAATTTCCTAAAGGCATCCAGGCGCCTCCCAAATTCCCATTGTTTTTCAAGTGTGACTCTAGAAAGGTCTGATCTTATCAAAAAGGTAAAACCTTTCCCAGCCAAAGATTTCTGTTTTTAAGCCATATTTAGGATACGCTCCTTTAAAAGGTAAGTATGAAAATTAACTAAGATTTTACGAGGTTTGGACCTCTGGGGGTTCAATTTAAAAGGATCCCTATGAATTCTTTGAATGTCAGCCGACAATTCTTCGAGAGTATGCTCTAAACACAGGGATTCCTTAAGTAGAGTAACGATGTATTGTTTAATGTCTGACCCTTCTGATCCTTCAGGAACATTAAGGATACGAATGTTCCCCCATCTTGCATTGTTTTCAAGTGTTTCCATCCTCTCGCTAAGAGCCAAATCTTCCCTTGTAAGTTTCTGAATGTCAATTTTCGGTTGGTCCAAATAGATTGAGTGCGATCCAACTGTCTCCTTTAGCACACCAGTTCTTATAAGTGAGCCCTTCAATTTTATTATCAAGCGTTTCACAGTAATTTCTAAATTCGATTTGATTAGCAGATGATTCAGCAAATCCCTTTCTTATCTCCAGAGTGAGGGCCGAGAACATCCCCAAAAATGAGGCAGGCGTCATCGGAGAAGAAGAAGAAGAAACCAGTAATGAATTAGGATCTACTAGAGCAGGAGCAGAAGAAGTTTCTATATCTGCGCCCCCAGATGTCCCTCCTAGTTCAAGAAAATGTATCTCTTCGGCCTCCTCTGCCAACTCTGTAGTTGGGACTAGCGGTAAACTCTGCGCTACCACAGATGAAAATTGTGGCGGAGGTTGCACGGGCTGTAGTTCTCTCCCCATGTCGTGTAGACCCTGAGAGTCTCCTGGGGGGCCAGTAGATTCTGCATTTTCTGTGTCATAATTTGAGTAGAACTCTTCTCAGCTGCATCTCTCACCTCCAGCGACGGTGTAACCACTGGCACCAAAGGCTGGCTAGGAGAGGAGGAATGAGCCTCTGAGACCGATGCCATATCAGTATCGTCGATTTCTTCAGAAAGATGTAAAACTTGGGGAACGACCTTGAAATAGGAGCGAAGTGAAGGAGTAATCCTCGACCCTATGGGGAGCACTGTTTTAGGATCTTTAGCCTTAACCATAGATTTACCCTTCACATTAGTATGTTTAGACTTAAGTTCTGTGTTCAAAAAGGATGAAGATTTTGTCTTAACTGATGTGTTGACCCCTTTTCTGACCTCTGCAACCCCCTCCGGGACACCCTCCTTGTTTACTCCAGTTTTCTTTTTTCGCCCTTGACCACGTTTAGGCCCCCCTCTGGATGTATCAGGTGGTGTATTAGAGGTCTTTGAAGTATTAGGAGTATTTATAGCATTTATAGTAGGAGGAGTCTGTATTATAGCCTTGGTAGAGGGAGTGCAATCTAGGGGAGTAGAATTAGTTACTGTCTGGTACACACCCGTAAGATTCCCATCACCAGCTTCATGCACCAAGGACCCCTCCACTGCAGCAAATAAACCGGGACTCTGTAGCTGATCTTGCTGATCTTGCGATCCTTCCTTGCAGCAGGGAGCTTCGGTTGTAATCGGAATATTCACCGCATTTTCTAACCCCCCAAGGGAAACCAAGCTTCTCAATTTCCTGCCTCTCCTTAGCTCCAGCGCGGCTGAGCAGATCCTCGGACTGGGTTCAGGGGAGACTCGGGACTCCTGGGAGAGGGAGGTGTCAAATAGCAACTCTCTATACAAGTCGGCTAACTTTTTAATGGCCTCAATTTCCTCACCTCTAAAAGTGCCTTGAGGCTCCCAATCGCCCGAAAACCACTCGCCAGAGCCGCAGAGCACTGCCATGTTTTTCTCTTTCGAGCCCCCCAATTGTTAATTATTTTTAAATGTTTTAATAATTTATTGTTATTTGTAAATATTTTGTATTAATAGGTACTTATTTTTTGGTAATTAAATTAATTTTATTATTTTAAATTGAATAATTATTATAATATCTTAAATTGGGAATTAATTTTTATTAATTTGTAATTGGTATTAATATTTAATTTATTTTCAAATATATATGAAGTATTTACTTTCCCTACTGTTGCACTCACTGGAGTGGGAATAGTAATTTTTTCCCATACACTATCCAACGCTTACCCTACTGTTGCACTCTCTGGTGTGGGAATAGTCATTTTTACTCCTACGCTATCTAACGCTTTCTCTACTGTTGCACTCTCTGGAGTGGGAATAGTAATTTTTACCCCTACGCTATCCAACAGTTTCAATACTGTTGCACTCATTGGAGTGGGAATAGTAATTTTAATTTCTATGCTATCCAATGCTTTCCCTACTCTTCCACTCTCTGGAGTGGGAATAGTAATTTTTACCCTCCCACTATCCAACGCTTTCCCTACTGTTGCACTCTCTGGAGTTGGAATAGTATTTTTTACCCCTACGCAATCCAACGTTTTCCCTACTGTTGCACTCACTGGAGTGGGAATAGTAATTTTTACCCCTACGCTATCCAACGTTTTCCCTACTGTTGCGCTCTCTGGAGTGGGAATAGTAATTTTTACCCCTATGCAATCCAAAGGTTTCCGTACTGTTGCACTCTCTGGAGTGGGAATGGTAATTTTTACCCTCCCACTATCCAGCGCTTTCCCTACTGTTGCACTCTCTGGAGTGGGAATAGTAATTTTTACCCCTACACCATCCAACGCTTTCCATACTGTTGTGCTCTCTGGAGTGGGAATAGTAATTTTTACCCCTACGCTATCCAACGATTTCCTTACTGTTGCGCTCTTTGGAGTAGGAATAGTTATTTTTACCCTCCCACTATCCAACGCTTTCCCTACTGTTGCACTCTCTGGAGTTGGAATAGTAATTCTTACCTCTACGCTATCCAACGCTTTCCCTACTGTTGCACTCTCTGGAGTGGGAATAGTAATTTTTAACCTCCCACTATCCAATGCTTTCCCTACTGTTGCACTCTCTGGAGTGGGAATAGTAAGTTTTACCCCTACGCTATCCAACGTCTTCCCTACTGTTGCGCTCTCTGGAGTGGGAATAGTAATTTGTACCCACCCACTATCCAACGCTTCCCTTACTGTTGCACTCTCTGGAGTTGGAATAGTAATTTTTACCCCTACGCTATCCAACGCTTTCCCTACTGTTGCACTCACTAGAGTGGGAAAAGTAATTTTTTACGCCTACGGTATCTAACGATTTTCACACTGTTGCACTCACTGGAGTGGGAATAGTAATTTTTACCCCTACTCTATCCAACACTTTCCCTACTGTTGAACTCTTTGGAGTGGGAATAGTAATTTTTACCCCCATGGTATCCAACGTTTTCCCTACTGTTGCGCTCTTTGGAGTGGGAATAGTTACTTTTACCCTCCCACTATCCAACGCTTTCCCCACTGTTGCACTCTCTGGAGTTGGAATAGTAATTTTTACCCCTACGCTATCCAACACTTTCCCTACTGTTGTACTCACTGGAGTGGGAATAGTAATTTTTACCCCTACGCTATCCAACGTTTTCCCTACTGTTGCACTCTCTGGAGTGGGAATAGTAATTTTTACCCCTACACTATCCAACGCTTTCCTACTGTTGCACTCACTGGAGTGGGAATAGTAATTTTTACCCCCACGCTATCCAACGCTTTCCTTACTGTTGCACTCTTTGGAGTGGGAATAGCAAGTTTTTACCCCTACGCTATTCAATGTTTTCCCTTCTGTTTCACTCACTGGAGTGGTTATATTAAATTTAACCCTCTCGCTATCCTACGGTAAACATATTGTATATGTTTTGTTAATAATATATATATATATATATATATATATATTTTCACCCTAGGATGCCTCTGACATGAAGACGCCACTCCGTATGTGAACAGGTACAACCTTCTTTATTGCAAACTGCGCCCAGCGCCTGTTATTTTCAAGGGGTCCCAACGCGTTTCGAAGCGTCTCGCTTCTTCATCAGGGGATGGCACTCATTGAGACCGGATGGTAACTGCAGCCCTATTTGTCCATTGCGCATGCGCCCTCCAATGGGTGCATGCTGGGAGCTGTAGTTCGTTAGTACTCCTTCGGTGGAGTCCGTGTTCTCAAAACAATTCCGTGCTTTCAGTCCATGTTTAACTGCCCTCCAGTGGGCTACAGACACAGTGCCCAGTTTTAATTTAGCAGTTCACTCACGCTGCTTGTCGGCTGTCGGATGGCAGTCCCCGCAGACCCGCACTGACCTTTCCAGCGGGCGGTGCATCTTCCGCGGTTGAGGCCACCGCGTATAAATCTTCACCCTAGGATGCCTCTGACATGAAGACGCCACTCCGTATGTGAACAGGTACAACCTTCTTTATTGCAAACTGCGCCCAGCGCCTGTTATTTTCAAGGGGTCCCAACGCGTTTCGAAGCGTCTCGCTTCTTCATCAGGGGATGGCACTCATTGAGACCGGATGGTAACTGCAGCCCTATTTGTCCATTGCGCATGCGCCCTCCAATGGGTGCATGCTGGGAGCTGTAGTTCGTTAGTACTCCTTCGGTGGAGTCCGTGTTCTCAAAACAATTCCGTGCTTTCAGTCCATGTTTAACTGCCCTCCAGTGGGCTACAGACACAGTGCCCAGTTTTAATTTAGCAGTTCACTCACGCTGCTTGTCGGCTGTCGGATGGCAGTCCCCGCAGACCCGCACTGACCTTTCCAGCGGGCGGTGCATCTTCCGCGGTTGAGGCCACCGCGTATAAATCTTCACCCTAGGATGCCTCTGACATGAAGACGCCACTCCGTATGTGAACAGGTACAACCTTCTTTATTGCAAACTGCGCCCAGCGCCTGTTATTTTCAAGGGGTCCCAACGCGTTTCGAAGCGTCTCGCTTCTTCATCAGGGGATGGCACTCATTGAGACCGGATGGTAACTGTTAAACATGGACTGAAAGCACGGAATTGTTTTGAGAACACGGACTCCACCGAAGGAGTACTAACGAACTACAGCTCCCAGCATGCACCCATTGGAGGGCGCATGCGCAATGGACAAATAGGGCTGCAGTTACCATCCGGTCTAAATGAGTGCCATCCCCTGATGAAGAAGCGAGACGCTTCGAAACGCGTTGGGACCCCTTGAAAATAACAGGCGCTGGGCGCAGTTTGCAATAAAGAAGGTTGTACCTGTTCACATACGGAGTGGCGTCTTCATGTCAGAGGCATCCTAGGGTGAATATATATATATATATATATATATATATATATATATATATATATATATATATATATATATATATATATATATATATATATATATCACAGCTACAGACAATCCACGAATCCTTAGTTCGTAAAGAAAGCAGCACACGCAGGGGGTAGTTCCACATGGATTTAATGAGGGAACTTACAGCATACGACGCGTTTCGCCGGAGGGCTTCGTCAAGATATGCCATAGGCATATCTTGACGAAGCCCTCTGGCGAAACGCGTCGTATGCTGTAAGTTCCCTCATTAAATAGGCATATCTTGACGAAGCCCTCTGGCGAAACGCGTCGTATGCTGTAAGTTCCCTCATTAAATCCATGTGGAACTACCCCCTGCGTGTGCTGCTTTCTTTACGAACTAAGGATTCGTGGATTGTCTGTAGCTGTGATAAATACAACGGGTACACCCCCGTTTTGGCGTGCACCCGTTCACGAGTGCAACCGGCTGGTGTTTGGAGCATTTGATATATATATATATATATATATATATATATATATATATATATATATATATATATATATATATATATATATATATATATATATCAGCTCCGACGTTTGCACCACTTAATGCACACTTCAGGCACTCTCGGGGAAAGTAAAAGCAGACTATTTTAATTATAGCAGACGCGTTTCAGCAGTAGCTTTCATCAGTGCTTTTAAAAGAGAAAACAATGTTCGAATGTTCAGCGCGTTTTTTAAACACATTAGGTCTCTCGTGATTGGCGCTTTCAAAAGGTGGTGATTAAGGAAGGACTCCGATGTAGTTAACTTCCCCAAACTGCCTGCACAGCAAGAAAGTATTTCAACAGTCATATCGACTTTGTCATGTTTTATAAGGTAAAGATCCAAGTTCTTACTGTTGCGGCATGTTTTTAGTTCTTGCACACATTTCTGATGTTTTCACCACCAAAGTGCTGCGCATTCAATCCCCTCGCCAAGCCTCCGTTCAAGAAACAGGATGTGTCTGGTGGCAGCAGTACGATTACCAATTGCCATGAATTTGGATAATTCACAACTTGCGTTGACAGAGGCATCCCGTGGAGACGGTTCTCACTCCTGCTACATACCACAGCTCCGATTTTTCCATCACAGCAGGTTTTTGCAGAACTCTTAAGGCGGGTGCCATGCGATTGTGAGGATGGAACTCACAAATAGATATCAGCTCCGACGTTTGCACCACTTAATGCACACTTCAGGCACTCTCGGGGAAAGTAAAAGCAGACTCTTTTAATTATAGCAGACGCGTTTCAGCAGTAGCTTTCATCAGTGCTTTTAAAAGAGAAAACAATGTTCGAATGTTCAGCGCGTTTTTTTAAACACATTAGGTCTCTCGTGATTGGCGCTTTCAAAAGGTGGTGATTAAGGAAGGACTCCGATGTAGTTAACTTCCCCAAACTGCCTGCACAGCAAGAAAGTATTTCAACAGTCATATCGACTTTGTCATGTTTTATAAGGTAAAGATCCAAGTTCCTACTGTTGCTGCATGTTTTTAGTTCTTGCACACATTTCCGATGTTTTCACCACCAAAGTGCTGCGCATTCAAACCCCTCGCCAAGCCTCAGTTCAAGAAACAGGATGTGTCTGGTGGCAGCAGTACGATTACCAATTGCCATGAATTTGGATAATTCACAACTTGCGTTGACAGAGGCATCCCGTGGAGACGGTTATCACTCCTGCTACATACCACAGCTCCGATTTTTCCATCACAGCAGGTTTTTGCAGAACTCTTAAGGCGGGTGCCATGCGATTGTGAGGATGGAACTCACAAATAGATATCAGCTCCGACGTTTGCACCACTTAATGCACACTTCAGGCACTCCCGGGGAAAGTAAAAGCAGACTCTTTTAATTATAGCAGACGCGTTTCAGCTGTAGCTTTCATCAGTGCTTTTAAAAGAGAAAACAATGTTCGAATGTTCAGCGCGTTTTTTTAAACACATTAGGTCTCTCATGATTGGCGCTTTCAAAAGGTGGTGATTAAGGAAGGACTCCGATGTAATTAACTTCCCCAAACTGCCTGCACAGCAAGAAAGTATTTCAACAGTCATATCGACTTTGTCATGTTTTATAAGGTAAAGATCCAAGTTCTTACTGTTACGGCATGTTTTTAGTTCTTGCACACATTTCCGATGTTTTCACCACCAAAGTGCTGCGCATTCAATCCCCTCGCCAAGCCTCCGTTCAAGAAACAGGATGTGTCTGGTGGCAGCAGTACGATTACCAATTGCCATGAATATATATATATATATATATATATAATTCAATTCAAATAACTTTATTCGATTGTAAGCATTACAATCATAAAAGTACAACTCATCAACAAACAGTTAAAAACAGTTCGGATAATTCATTTGACAGGTAAAAGATCCAATACACAATATAAGGTAGAAAAGAGAGAGCAGCGGGCACCATGAGCATAAGCAATATTGATTGTACATTAAAAACATAAATTATTTCATTATAAAGATTAAAAAGTGCCTAAAATATTTGCAGCATAATTATCCATCCATACTTTTCCTAAAGGAGATGGCTGATTTTAAAAAGTTACAGACAAATAAAGTGCAATATATATATATATATATATCTATATTCTTTTTTTTGTATTTTAAAGTTACATTAATTATTTAATAATTTTACATTTATTTAATTATTTTAAGTATTTTTAAAATAATTATAATTATTATCATATTTCTTTTAAATTAATTTTAAGAATTTAACAAATTCGATATTTTGACAGTCTATATTTTTTACAATTGATATTTTGGAGTCGATATTTTTGTACTTACCTGTTTGTAGATAGGCAGTCGATATTCTGGCATTCTATATTTTTACCTCGATATTTTGGTAGGTCGAAATTTTGTCTGTCGATATTATGTCAGTGATCCACCTCCAACATCATTTAAAGTGTTGGAGGTATGATTCCAACATGTTTGATACCGAACATGCCAGGGTTCATTACAGCCAGTTTAGAGTTAGCCATTGCGTAAGGACGTATGGCCACTCTATGTATTGTAATGGCTGATGCACTTACAACTCAGGAGAAGGGACTCTGAGGACTGTAGGGGTGTCCTGCTCATGCAGGGGCACCCTCACACTTATAACAAAGCAGCCTGTCTTCGGGATTGAAAGGCCTACCTTAGGAGTGACTAATAGCTTAAGTGCTATGACCTCAGATATAAGAAAATGTATATCTGTTGTAAGTGGTGCACCAGCTTACACAGGCTGTAATGGCAGGCCTATAGTCACAATTTGAGTGGTCTCCCAATGGCGGCATAACAGATGCTTCCACCCATGGGGGACCCTGTGGTACCTATGCCCAGATTACCTTAGTACCATATACTAGGGACTTACAAGGGTACACCAGTAGCCAATCTGGGAAGTACCTAAGTACTCACCAAGGTCCAATTTAGGAAGGAAGCAAAGAGACTGGTTTCCTGATTAGCAGGATCCTAGCCAGACTAGCCAGAAAAACATAATGACAAAAGTGGGGGTAACCATAAAAGCAGATCCTACTTTCCTATACCCTGCTCAGTGAATCCCTTAGAAATCAACAAACCTACATAAATCCCAAGAAACACAATACGGTATAAACCATGAGGGAGGGCAACATTACGGCCAACAGAGCCCCTGTGAAAAGGGAACTGATATGTTATGATTGGTAATAAAAGCAGATACTGAATTGGTTGATCCAGACCAGAGCCAACAAGGCAGAACCAGGGGACCACACCCAGTCAGTTATCTAATTGTGTTGCCACTGTGAGCGCTGGGGCAGAGGATCAACCATGGGGAAAATTTCCACATTTTGTGAGTCCTGTATGACATCCGATATACAGTCTGGAGTGAAGTGCTGTGACAGGTTAGTGTCTTGCAGAAAGATAGTGCCGCAGCCGAGGAGTGAAAAAATCATGCTTTTCCTTCAACATCCACATGGAGTCTAGCAGGATAGAGCACTCTATATTCAAGACGGTTTTGCGGAGCAATGTTTTACGACGTGCCTCCTGCACCATCAGTGTGAAGTCAGGGTACAGAGATATGGCAGAGCCCTGATAGTGCAAGGGGCCTCGCTCACAAGCCAGTTTGAGTGCTGTATCTCTATCCCTGAAGTTCAATAGAGGTGCAATTGCGGGACAAGGAGGTACCCCTGGCGGTGGCCTAGGCCCCAGCGATCTATGAGCTCTTTACACCACAAACGTATCTGTAATGTTTTTATATTCAGATAGTTCAATGAGGAGATGCTCAACTAATTGGTCTGTCTCCCCATATTTGTAGATTCCCCAATACCTGTAATGCGAATATTGTTCCTGCGTGATCTTGCTTTAAGATCTTCATTCTTAATAGCAGCAGTCTTAAGGTGTCATTCCATTTTGTCCAGGCTCTTTGAAAGAGATGAAATACCATCTTCGCGACCCGATAAACGTTCCTCTGCTCCATTTAGATGGGTCTTGTGTCTTTCGAGTCTTTCTCCTATGCGGTCTAGACAGGATGTTAAAGTGTTGAACTGGGCATCGATGGGTAGGGACCTGCCCAGCAGCTCTGACATGATGGCACTGACTCCAGATGAATGTTCCTCTGTGGTACCGTCAGACCTCCCTCTCCTCTGTGGCAGATGTGGATTGGGGCCTACCAGACTGCCTGGCCTTTTCAAGTGGAAGCTTTCGTTTTTTATGTTCTCTCCTACCCATTACAGCGATTAGGTGGGAGTCAGAAGTGGGTATGTGAATTGGTCCGTGAGGTAGTTTTAGCAAGCCCCCACACCGTGGAACAATTTAATAGAGGCAGCTTTTCTCTGCAGATTAGGCAAAGAGGTGCAGGCTAATACCAACGAGGTCAAGCTGTTTCAAAAATGTCTAAAGTCGAGGATGGGGAGGGGCACATTCCAGAATATGGCTCCAATTTAGGACGCATGTTGAAAGTGCGTGATTGTGATTGCAGCTTCCCCACCTCAACATCCCAGATCATGATGAGCAGTATGCCCAGAGAGCCAGCCGGGGGTGTCCAAGAGCGAGCACTGTGGGAGGGGGACGATCACAGTGGTAGCTTCAGCACGGACCAGTCTGAGCGGCACGCACCTTTCCTCATCAGTGACTGAGCAGACTAGATCCTTGAGGTATCAGGTGTGCATCTGGAGGCCACTTGGCAAAGATATTGTGGTCCGGCAGCAACCACACCTCCACCTGATATGGGCACCGAGGTGTATATAGGTATGGCCCACGTCGGCCAGAGCCACTCACCTGAGTCGTCTGAAGACACACAGCCGTACTCTCTGTTAGCAGTGATCACTGCGGGTGCCGCAATACGCGGAAATGCAAATGGGCGTCTCAGGCCCCATAACCCACAGGCCCAGTCTCCTCCGCCGCCAGGCTGCACTGGGCCACTCCTCTTTGCCGTCCCCACAGTTGGCCACAGGTCTCAGAGGGTGCTCGATGTTTGTTTCAGCCAGTAGGGGGGTCCAGTTGTCAATGGGGGTCACAGAGCGCCCAGAGGGGCTCAATAGCTCTGTCCTCAGGCTCACCTGCAGCTCCTGTTGCTGTGGGGCCTCTGAGCAGGACTAGACCTAGTCTGCACCCCTGTAGGTCTGTAGAAGCCGGGTCTGTAGGCCTGGTGGACTAATGCATCCACTGCAGGGGCCTGTGTTCGACCTCATGGTCACAGGTTCAAATCCCAGCAAGTCCACTCAGCTTTTCATCCATTTGAGGTTGATAAGTGCGCTTTACAAATACATGTGTTATGTTACAGGACTGTCGTCTCTGCATCCCACATCTCTGCATAAAACACTAGCTTTGGGGCAGTATGAAATGAGCTTGAGATTTAGAGCAAGGCGAGATTCGGAGGGATAAGATTTGGGCCTGTAAATTGCAAATGTTGGGCTACCATGGCCGGTGCTTAAGCGCTGCACAGCCATCTTGGATGCTGGTGTGGACACGCCACCAAGAATTAGCAATGTTTGAAGTGCTCCCAGTTAGGTTTTCTAAGTGCTAAACACCCTTCTATGTCCAGAAAATCCAAGGACATCCTGATCTTCTATTGCATGCATCATTTTAATTCACTACTACACTACTTTACTTCCATGTAAGTTAAGACCTTGCCTTGTTCATAACTATCATAACAAACAAAATATACATACAAAATACTAATTTGTAAAACAGATATGTATAAATCTAATTAGGGCATACTGGATGTACCTATAGGTTCATTTTCTCCTTATTATGATTAAAGGCACAGCTCCCAAATGTTAGTGAATAGCTCATGTTTCAAGGAGTCTGGTGGGGGAGAGGTGAATGAGTGGTTAGGATTTAAATTAGGTCTGCAAACTGAATGGCGGATTCATTAGAATCTCATACATGTAGTATTTTAAGCAGTACACCTCCAGTATGCAGTATTAAGCAGTAAACCTGTATTTTCTTAATGTATTTCCTTAACTGTAGGGCCAATACTATCTCATTACTGGCTTCGAAGGCAGTCAATAATCCTTCTTTTTGGTCTCCCTGAACCAGCGCATGCGCTGTCTGTGAGAAATTTTGTAAACAGGCTTTTAAAAGTGCTACCTTGGTCGGCCTACAGCTTGCGTGCATGTGCGCGGGCGCGCGCTTACCACACAGCCGCCATCTGGCTTTCTTATCTCTTCCTTAAAGCCAATCCCGATCACTTTCTCTTTTGCCAATTTCATGTGAGTCTGTTTCTTAAAGCACGATCGCGATCACACTTTTGCCAATTTCATGCGCGTCTCTTCCTTAAAGCACAATCGCGATCACACTTTTGCCAATTTCATGCGCGTCTCTTCATTAAAACGGGATCGCGATCCCTTTCACTTTTGTCTACCGCATCACTAATGCATACGTGTCGGGTATAATTACCTCAGGGTTAACCTCGGGTCTGTAGCAGCATAAATCAGCTTCACAAGAGCCTGTCGGCGGCCGCGCTAAAGCAGCTATAGAGGTAAAATCCTTCAAATGGCGACAGAAGCGCAAATATCCCTCCGTAGCGTCTTCCCTCAGCAAAGCTCTCTCCTCTCCTCTTCCGGAACCAAATCTATCTCCGTTGGTCGCAACTAAGAAAGCACGGTGCACATCCTCGTTGGGAGCACACCACTGACTAATTCTGTAACTGCTTATAAATTGCTGCCTTTCATCTGACTGGTAGCACACTAGACTTATAAACCACGAAACTAGTTCATATTTTAACCTTTCTGCAATCCAAGATTCCTTTATGTGAAATCTAGTTCTTTGAGACACAATGGTCCTGGAAAGTTTAGTTCTAAGTATTTTAAGATGCCTTCAGGCAAACATGTAAACTTCGTTGTTGCCACAAAAAAAGCTCAATAAATGTACCTAGGCAAGAGACAGACTCCAGACAGGGGCCCAGTAGCAGTGCAGCAGTTGTTTCTGCGGTACGCAGGAAAGAAATATTAATATATGTAACAATAAAACTCCAATTACTACTGCTTACCGGACTTCAGTTATGCTAATAGCGTGAAAACGTGGTGGGCACAAGCTTTCAATTACAAATAAGTAAACATTACGATGACAGAAGAGGATCATCCTGTAATTATATGGAGCAGTCTATCTATCTTTTCTTGTTTAAAGTTCTCATGACTGTCCTGTTTAGAAGCAATGTGTCTGTCATGAAACATTACAGCAATGACAGACTATGCACAATACCATTCCAAGATGGCTGATCAGCAAAAAATAGTACGAGGTGTGGTCTTGAAAAGGTGTTGTGCATTATGTGTCACCTTTTTTTCCCTTATTGGAAACTTTCCGAAGTTACCGATTTGTAACTTACGCTGTCAGCTTTCAGTTTTATGTAAAACGTGCCGTTGTACTTACATGGTCTTGGTTGTTCAAGAAAGGATTTATGCCGGATCCTTGCATGCCATTACCACGTATGCCTTTACAACGTGCTCTTTATCATGCATGGCTTTACCACTAAGGTTTTTACCGCGCATAGCATTACCACAAAAGTTTTTACCACACATTAAAGCGAAAATGTAAGTATCTTACAGGTGAATATAAACCCTTGATATATACATATACACATGTATAAAATGGGTTCATACTTACTGGCAAAGTACTTACATTTTTGTTGTAAAGGCTTATGCGTGGTAGAAAATTAACACATAAGTGTAAACCCTATATTATACACACATACATATATCACCCTATTAACCCACAACCTTTAAACCCTAAAAATCCCCTTGCCACCTAAAAAAACCATATCTACCATAAAACCTAAAAATGACCTTGCCAGCCAAACACCCATACCCACCCTAAACTGTAAAAATATCCTTGCCAGACAAAAACCCATACCAACCCTAAACCCTAAAAATACCCTTTCCAGCCAAAAACCCATACCCACCCTAAATCCTAAAAATGTCCTTGCTACCCTAAAAGCGATACCCACGCTAAACTCTAACAAGCATTGGCATAGCCAAGAGGTCTCGCCTTTGGCTATGCCAATGCTTGTTTAATTTTGCCCACAGGGAGTAACACTATATGGCTGCCCCTGCATACCTAAATGCTATGATTCTAATGTGCCTGCACAGGAAAATCAGCAACATGGCAGTCTGTGAAAATCATATCCATTCTATTAGATATAGATACGCATCTTACCTGTCAACCTTTTTTTGTATTGGTACGTGTTAGAATTTGCCAATGCTTGCTTATAAGTTTGAGGTATATATCTGCACCTAGGGACACCCCACACACTTCCTGAAGTCAGAGGATGCTCCTCCTACCCCAGGCACATTCCCATGCTTTTATCAGCATATAGGGGCAGATTTATGTTGGGAATGCGCCACGTTTGCGTCACGCAACTGCGGCGTAAACGTGGCGCATCCCTACAACCGATTTACAACGTGACGCATCTAGGCAGATGCGTCACGTTGTAAAGCCCTGCGCCACTTGTGGGCGTTCCGGCGCAGGGTGGGCGTTCCGGGGCAGGTGCGCCTCGCAAAAGTGGCTGAGTGAAATCTATAAGATTTCACTCAGTCACTTTTAGGCCAATGCTGCGTCAAAACCCTGCGCCTGCTTGAAGCAGGCGTAAGGCTTGACGCAGCATTGGTCAGATAGGGCACCCCCGAGCCTTGCTGGAGCTGCGTCGCGCTTGCGACGCAACTCCACCAATGCGTCACTTTTACGGCACAGATGCGTGACGCATCTGTGCCGTTTTTGCCCCATGGTGCGCCGCATTGTAAATGCGGCGCACCATGGGTGGCGGAGCTGCGGCGCACGATAACTGGCGCATCCCTGGGGATGCGCCAGTTATCATAAATCTGCCCCATAGAGTTTGGTGCCTGGCTCCTTCTGCGGCAACACACATTTTCAGTTGGTGACGAGTCAACCAGATCATCAGTATTTGCAGCTCCTCCTTGCAGAGCTTGTAATGGACGAAGGAAAAATGTTCCTTTGTTAAATGAAGTCTGTTTATTTTTCAAAATTCGGATTTGCAAATACCCCACAGACACGAATCCGGAGAACATTTCTGACTTCACTGCAATTTAATCCTTTAAAGTCTGGCCCTTACCTTTTTGTACTACAAATATCTCAAAAACTATGAAAGGGATTTACACCAAACCACAAAAGGATCTATTAGGGGTAAAGTTCCTTTTTTTGCCAATAAATTCCAGTCAGCAATGGAGAGCAAAAGTTCCTACAGCAGCTACAATGTAAAAACATTTCCCAACCCTCTTTTGCTTTTCGGGCCCTAGACAGTTCTGCTCAAAACTTGGCATGCCCATGCTGAGCTAGATTGGGACAGAGAAAGAAAGGGAGAGCAGGCGAGAGAGAGAAAGAGAGAGCCAGAGAGAGCCAGAGGTCGAGTATTAGTTTTATACTTTTAAAATCAATTGTTTTAAATATTTAAGTCTGAAAATAGAAATAAAGCGCATCACAGAGGAATGGGTACATTTTTATAACGTGCTGTTGTCTTTTTCTTTGTTTTGCGACGGGTGCCTATAACCTGATTTAGATTTTGTCACAGGTTATTCAGTCACAACGGTGACGGATATCGACCCGTCCCTCGAAATCTAAATCAGGCGATATCTCATAGGTGCTCCTTTTCCCGCGCTCCCTCTTCTCGTTACCTTCCCAAAACATTTTGTAGGTAATACAAAATTATTTTCCAGGTGGGTATCATGTCGCCGATTTGGCAAACATAAGAAAAAAGCTCTCCCCGTCAATGTGAGCATGCTGCTGTGTTAATTAAAAATATCGCCAAGCGGCCCTGGTGACTAGGTGAGAGGATGGAGTAAAATAGAGTGTAAAATGTATTCCGTGTCTTGTGTTTCACAAATGTGTAGCGAGTTACGCAGGAAAATGTATTTCAACACGTCCCTATGCTTAAACTCAAAACAGGGTTTGGCAAAATTTCTTTGTGTGGAAAAAAGTTAACCGCTCGAGCTGATTTTCTGAGGAAAAGCTCATACAATTCTGAAGTATTAAAAATAGTGTGCAGTAGCAATGTAGTGTACAAAGAAACACGAGTTTGGGATAATGCGGTAAAACAAAGACTGTATTTTGACATGATATTGATTAAATAATTGGGGATTGATGAATGCTCCCTTTACACGTCGGGTGGGCCCCCGACTCCAAGTGTCACCCTCCCAAGATTAACAATGTGCGTTTCAAAGTATTTTCGGGTGCTCACGCACATGCATGCACGCGCCTGAAGTTACAGCCGACATTAAGCACTGCTTGCATTAACGAATGTGCAGACTGTCTGTACTAGGGCTGCTAGAATAATCTACAAAAGGGGCGCAGCCACCATTGGTGCGGCAGGTGCAGTGGCACCAGGGCCCAGAACACTGACGGGGCCTAATAAACCACGATAAATGCTGTATTTTACTACCACATCAGCAGTTAAAGGGGCTATTTTCCCTGTTTGCTCCAAGGCATGCAATCTACGCTACTGCGTCACAATGAAAGACAAACACCCAGTTCTATTCGCGACGTTCTTGATGACGCCACTGGCTTGCGTTGAAAGGCAGACGGTAAAGGCTTACTGTGAGGAGGATGCTTCTGCTCCGTGCTGCGCAGACACTGGCTTCCTGAGACGAGTGCCCGCTTCTTCGTTGTTATAGGACTGGGAGTGGTGATGAGGCAGGAGGAGGGAGTTGCCTCACCGCATCTGCCACTCAGCTTTATTGGGGATAGTGTGACATGGTCTGTTGGGAATAGGCTCCGGCCAGCCTCATTCCTTGAAGTCCGTTCTGCAGTACGCAATGCAGGGACCTGCAGTGGCGGGTCTGGTATGCTACACTAATATGACTGTCTCCTGTGTCACCATATACAGAATTTATATACCTGCTCTCACCTTGCCTTGGTTAGGGTTTAGAGTGTATAAGTAAGGGTTTGGCAGCATTTGTGAACCCAGAAGCAGAGACAACCTATGCTTTTCTGTGCAAAGGGGAAGAGTGGGCATTTCACAGTCTGACAGAAGCCTTCACCAGTTACTCTCAAAACTAATGTTATCCCCTTTCTAAGTTTCTGTTCAATACATTATATCAGTTTATAATAGTTCTAGTACTCTATTCGTGAACGAGCCCTGTGCATTTTACAAACATGCAGGACAACGTCACATTGAATTTGAACATAGTCTTCCATTATTAAAATAAGCATTTGCAACGCAATAGGTCTCGCATTAGGAAAGTGTGAGCCACTGGTATTGAAAATGACACATTTTTTTAATATGTGTTGGCTTTTAAAATATATAAATTAATAGAATCGTTATTCACAAAGCCAATAGCTTACACTTTTCTAATGCAAGTCCTATTGGCTATGGCAATGCTTGTTGGTAGCAAGCAAGGACAGTGCTGTTGTGGTGCTGACTGATGATGTGGTTGGGCTGAGTGATGTGGTGGTGTATTAGAGTGATGTGGTGGTGTCCCAGAGTGATGTGGTGGTGTCCCAGAGTGATGTGGTGGTGTTCCAGAGTGATGTGGTGGTGTCCCAGAGTGATGAGGTGGTGTCCCAGAGTGATGTGGTGGTGTCCCAGAGTGATGTGGTGATGTCCCAGAGTGATATGGTGGGGTCCCCGAGTGATGTGGTGGTGTGTCCGAGTAATTTGGTGGTGTCCCAGAGTGACGTGGTGGGGTCCCCGAGTGATGTGGCGGTGTCCCCGAGTGATGTGGTGGTGTCCCTGAGTGATGTGGTGAGGCCCCGAGTGACTTGGTGGTTTCTCCGAGTGATGTGGTGGTGTTCCCAGAGTGATGTAGTAGTGTCCCCAGAGTGATGTGGTGGTGTCCCCGAGTGATGTGGTGGTGTGCCCGAGTGATTTGGTGGTGTCCCAGAGTGATGTGGTGGTGTCCCCGAGTGATGTGGTGATGCCCCCGCTTGATGTGGTGGTGTCCCAGAGTGATGTGGTGGTGTTCCCAGAGTGATGTGGTGGTGTCCCCGAGTGATTTGGTGGTGTCCCTGAGTGATGTGGTGATGTCCTCGAGTGATATGGTGGTGTCCCCGAGTGATGTGGTGGTGTGCCCGAGTAATTTGGTGGTGTCCCAGAGTGACGTGGTGGTGTCCCCGAGTGATGTGGTGGTGTACCCAGAGTGATGTGGTGGTGTCCCCGGAGTGATGTGGTGGTGTCCCCGAGTGACGTGGTGGTGTCCCCGAGTGATGTGGTGGTGTCCCCAGAGTGATGTGGTGGTGTCCCCAGAGTGATGTGGTGGTGTCCCCGAGTGATGTGGTGGTGTGCCCGAGTGATTTGGTGGTGTCCCAGAGTGATGTTGTGGTGTCCCCGAGTGATGTGGTGGTGCCGCCGCGTGATGTTGTGGTGTCCCAGAGTGATGTGGTGGTGTTCCCAGAGTGATATGGTGGTGTCCCCGAGTGAAGTGGTGGTGTCCCCCAGTGATGTGGTGGTGTCCCCGAGTGATGTGGTGGCGTCCCCGAATGATATGGTAGTGTCCGAGTGATGTGGTGGTGTCCCTGAGTAATGTGGTGGTGTGCCCGAGTAATTTGGTGGTGTCCCCGCGTGACGTGGTGGTGTCCCCGAGTGATGTGGTGGTGATCCCAGAGTGATGTGGTGGTGTCCCCAGACTAATGTGGTGGTGTTCCCAGAGTGATGTGGTGGTGTCCCCAGATTGATGTGGTGGTGTCCCCTAGTGATATGGTGGTGTCCCCGAGTGATGTGGTGGTGTCCCCGAGTGCCGTGGTGGTGTCCCCGAGTGATGTGGTGGTGTTCCCAGAGTGATGTGGTGGTGTCCCCAGATTGATGTGGTGGAGTCCTTGAGGAGTGATGTGGTGGTGTCCCCGAGTGATGTGGTGTTGTTCCCGAGTCATGTGGTAGTACCCCCGAGTGATGTGGTGGAGTACCAAAGTGATGTGGTCGTGTTCCCAGAGTGATGTGGTGGTGTCCCCGAGTGATATGGTGGTGTCCCAGAGTGATGTGGTGGTGTTCCCAGAGTGATGTGGTGGTGTCCCCGAGTGATATGGTGGTGTCCCCGAGTGATGTGGTGGTGTCCCAGAGTGGTGTAATGGTGTCCCCAGAGTGATGTGGTGGTGTCCCCGAGTGATGTGGTGGTGTGCCCGAGTGATTTGGTGGTGTCCCAGAGTGATGTGATGGTGTCCCCGAGTGATGTGGTGGTGCCCCCGCATGATGTGGTGGTGTCCCAGAGTGATGTGGTGATGTTTCCAGAGTGATGTGGTGGTGTCCCCGAGTGATGTGGTGGTGTCCCCGAGTGATGTGGTGGTGTCCCCGAGTGATGTGGTGGTGTGCCCGAGTAATTTGGTGGTGTCCCAGAGTGACGTGGTGGGGTCCCCGAGTGATGTGGTGGTGTCCCTGAGTGATGTGGTGGTGTCCCTGAGTGACGTGGTGGTGCCCCCGAGTGATGTGGTGGTGTCCCTGAGTGATGTGGTGGTGTCCCCGAGTGACGTGGTGTTGCCCCCGAGTGATGTGGTGGTGTTCCCAGAGTGATGTGGTGGTGTCCCCAGAGTGATGTGGTGGTGTCCCGAGTGATGTGGTGGTGTGCCTGAGTGATTTGGTGGTGTCCCAGAGTGATGTTGTGGTGTCCCAGAGTGATGTGGTGGTGCCCCCGCGTGATGTGGTGGTGTCCCAGAGTGATGTGGTGGTGTTCCCAGAGTGATGTGGTGGTGTTCCCAGAGTGATGTGGTGGTGTCCCCGAGTGATGTGGTGATGTCCCCGAGTGATGTGGTGGTGTCCCTGAGTGATGTGGTGGCGTCCCCAAGTGATATGGTGGTGTCCCCGAGTGATGTGGTGGTGTGCCTGAGTAATTTGGTGGTGTCCCCGCGTGACGTGGTGGTGTCCCCACGTGACGTGGTGGTGTCCCCGAGTGATGTGGTGGTGATCCCAGAGTGATGTGGTGGTGTCCCCAGAGTAATGTGGTGGTGTCCCCAAGTGATGTGGTGGTGTTCCCAGAGTGATGTGGTGGTGTCCCAAGATTGATGTGGTGGTGTCCCCGAGTGATATGGTGGTGTCCCGGAGTGATGTGGTGGTGTCCCCGAGTGACGTGGTGGTGTCCCTGAGTAATGTGGTGGTGTTCCCAGAGTGATGTGGTGGTGTCCCCAGATTGATGTGGTGGAGTCCCCGAGTGATGTGGTGGTGTCCCCGAGTGATGTGGTGTTGTTCCCGAGTGATGTGGTGGTGTCCCCGAGTGATGTGGTGGAGTTGGAGGATGAAGTTGGAGGGTGGAGTTGGAGGGTGGAGTTGGAGTTGGAGGGTGGAGTTGGAGGGTGGAGTTGGAGTTGGAGGGTGGAGTTGGAGGGTGGAGTTGGAGGGTGGAGTTGGAGGATGGAGTTGGAGGGTGGAGTTGGAGTTGGAGGGTGGAGTTGGAGGGTGGAGTTGGAGGGTGGAGATGGAGGGTGGAGTAGTAGTTGGAGGGTGGAGTTGGAGGGTGGATTTTCAGGGTGGAGTTGGTGGGTGGAGTTGGAGGGTGGAGTTGGAGGGTGGAGTTGGAGGGTGGAGTTGGAGGGTGGAGTTGGAGGGTGGAGTTGGAGTTGGAGGGTGGAGTTGGAGTTGGAGGGTGGAGTTGGAGGGTGGAGTTGGAGGGTGGAGTTGGAGTTGGAGGGTGGAGTTGGAGTTGGAGGGTGGAGTTGGAGGGTGGAGTTGGAGTTGGAGGGTGGATTTGGAGGGTGGAGTTGGAGGGTGGATTTGGAGTTGGAGGGTGGAGTTGGAGTTGGAGGGTAGAGTTGGAGGGTGGAGTTGGAGTTGGAGGGTGGAGTTGGAGTTGGAGGGTGAAGTTGGAGGGTTGAGTTGGAAGTTGGAGGGTGGAGTTGGAGGGTGGAGTTGGAGGTTTTACTTTAAAGTGTCTTATGTATACAAGCTTTCTGAATAGAAAGCTACAAAAAAGCAATATTTGTGTAAGTAAATGGAGAGGGAGGGAGAGAGTTGGAAGAGAGACGTGGAGAGGAAAAGAAAGAGCGAAGGGAGAGTGTGTAAAGGAGACTGGGTTGAGAAAAGGATAGGAAAGAGGGGGTGTCAAGCGAGAGCAGAAAAGAGTGAGACATAGAGACAAGTGGAAAGAAGAAGAAAGGAGGGCATCGAAAAGGAAACAAATCTGGAGGAAATGGCTGGAAAAGAAGATGATAAGAGGGAGGAGCGAAAATTAAGGAAAAGAGATAGAGACCAAGGGAAACAAAAGGGAAGCAACGGAGTTTATCAAAGAAAAAAGTGGAAAAGTGAGTTGTTAAAAGCCTGTTAATGAGGGGAAAGAGAAGGATGTAAGCGCGAGTGTTACATTGCGTTTTTTACATATAATTTAAGCTTGGACACTGTTGTAGAAGCAGCCGAGGGCAAGAGACTGCCCGCTGGTAAAAAAAAAGCCTGTTAATGAGAGGAAAGAGAGGGATGTAAGCGCAAGCCTTTGAAGTCTGATGCGAGGCAAATGGTGGTTTGTGACGTGGCTGGTGTGGCGCGGGGGCAGGGGAGCGGGAGGCATTCCTTTGAAGTCTGATGCCGAGGCTCGGGGAGCAAATGGCAAGTGCGCGCACGTCGCACATGCACTGTCCAGAATCCGCATTCAAAAGCCCCTTGGTAAGCTTTCCTGGAGCAGCTCTCTATATCTCTCGCATAGCGATTGTTTACGCAATACGCTAGGCGAGACCTAAAAAAAGCTTCTATCTTTGGCCCATTGTAGTATAGTGCGTAATGAGAAAGTCAGTTTCTAGTAGTATCAGAACTGTATTAATGTTAACGGTCTAGAACTGTAGAATTGTCTGATCTAGTAAGTATTCCTTTTGTGTCCTTTGACTGCTTGGACTTTGTTCGTGTTGGAATAAAGGACCTACAAACCTGATAATAGTTTCGAGTCATCAATAAGATACTACATTCAATAGGCGAAGATCAATGGTCCAGCCCCTGCCAACTATTTTCTACAAATCTTCCACACCGAAGATTCTTCATTCCATTTTTAGTTCAATGTGTAGTTTTCAAGTGAAATTTACACGCAAGTAACAGAAAAGGAACTACTAAGGAACAGAAGAGTAACCCGATTGAAACTCTGTTCTCCGTGAGTTTTTCTTAAATTAACATTTTAATTGTTTCCTCTTCTGCAACGGCAACTGTGGCGCTGCTTACTTTTAAATTTACGGCCAACTGTCACTTCATGCGCACCCTCTACAGCACGAGGACATCCACACGCTGCCTTCCAGCACGCGAGGACGTGTTCTGATCTTCCTGTGTTCCACCGACCTGTTCTCTTGGATAATTCTATGCTACGTCACCGCGTTCAATTACGAGGTCACGTTAAGTGTCCTCAGCCGCCATTTTGTGTTTCTCTATGGAAGAAAATACAGAGTACTGTGAATTCAAGCATTTTCAAAGTGATTTTTACATCGTTTTAAAAAAAAACGTCATTAAGAAAATTCAGCGATCGCTTCTAACAATTGATGGACTATCCATATATTGCAGTAAGATTCACATTTGCTCATTATTATTATTTTCTTACTGTGTTCTATTCTCTGCTCTTCCTTTATTTGCTTTTATTATTGCATACCTATGGAAGGTAATTCGAATACAAGGTCAATCAATCAGGAATTTGTAAAGCGCACTACATACCCGTGAGGGTCTCATGGCGCTGGCGGGAGGGAAGGGGGAGGAGGAGCCTCTACTGATCGAAGTGCCAGGTCTTGAGTAGTCGTCTGAAGGTCAGTAGGTCTTGGGTCTGTCGAAGGTTGGTGGGGAGGGAGTTCCAGGTCTTGTCTGTCGAAGGTTGGTGGGGAGGGAGTTCCAGGTCTTGGCGGCGAGGTGGGAGAAGGATCTGCCGCCGGCGGTCATTTGATCGGATGTGTGGGACCGTGGCGACGGGGAGGCTGGCTGAGCGGAGGCTGTGGGTGGGGGTGTAGAAGCTGAGTCGTCCGTTGAGGTATGCTGGTCCGGCGTTGTGTAGGGCTTTGCGTGCGTGGATGAGGAGTTTGAAGGTTATCCTCTTGTTGATGGGGAGCCAGTGTAGGTCTCTCAGGTGGGGGTGATGTGGCTGCGTCGAGGGATGTCGAGGACCAGTTGTGCCGAGGCGTTCTAGATGCGTTGCAGCCGTCTCAGGAGCTTAGTTGTTGTTCCTGCATAGAGGGTGTTTCCGTAGTCCAGGATGCTGGTGACGAGGGCCTGAGTGACGGTTTTTCTCGTTTCGGAAGGGATCCACTTGATGATCCTGCGGAGCATTCGGAGGTTGTAGAAGCAGGATGCAGAGACAGTGTTGACCTGCTTGGTCATGGAGAGGGTGGAGTCGAGGATGACACCCAGGTTGGGTGCGTGGTTGGTGGGTGCTGGAGCTGTTCCCAGCGAGGTAGGCCACCAGGAGTCGTCCCAGGCTGAGGGGGTGGGGCCGAGGATGAGGACCTCCGTCTTGTCAGAATTCAGCTTCAGCCTGCTGTCCTTCATCCATTCGGCGACGGCCTTCATTCCCCTGTGGAGGTTGGCTTTGGCGGTGAGAGGGTCTTCGGTGAGTGAGATGATCAGGGCTGCTACAACTTCTACTACAACAAATTCTACAGCAAATAATTCTGCATAAAGTGTCAGTATTAATCTCAATAATCCAAAGGAATTCTTGACTAGCCCAGGAGAACCTAATGTAAAATGGCAAGAGTGGAAAGAATATTTTGTGAATTATATTGTCACTCTTGAAGACAATGGAAGTGTGATGTCTCCTGAGGGGAAAAAAAGGATTTTAATGCATTGTTTAGAACCTGAGGGTCTTACAGGCACATGCATCAACAGAAAAACCGGTCGCAAACAGGCAGATTCTCAGAATCTGCCCATTTGCAACCGTTATTTTTGCATTTGGGATGCATCATCCTAAATGCAAAATCACAATTTAAGTAATCTCTAAAATGTGATTACTTAAATTGCGATTGCATTTAAGGAATCGCAAATTGAGATTCCTTAAATGCAATGCATTAAAGTAAAAAAATTGCAATTTCGCTAATAGGGGGGGGGGGGGGGCAAATTAGCATGAAGTTGAACTTCATGGTAATTTGCAAAAACTTAGAAAAATGCACTTTTTTGCATTTCTCAAAGTTTTATGTTGTGCACACACATGCCCTGTGTGCGCAACACATCTGCACAGATCAATTTTAGGAGTGAATCAGGGTGTCCTTTTGACACCCTTGCACCCTGAAATTGCATGCGCAATTTGCGAGGACCTATTGGTACTCGCAAATTGCGCATGCAATTTCTCATTGATTCCCATGGGCCCATTCCTTATTTGCAACTCGCAATTTGCGAGTCGCAAATAAGGAATGTGTAGGAATTGCTATTTTTACAGTGATTCCTACATGCATAGGCTTTTGCAAGTCCTTAATTGCAATTCCTTAATTATCGCAATTAAGGACTTGCAAAATCCTACCTTGATGCATGTCAGTCTATAATCAAATGCAGAAATTAGAAAGAAGTGGTGATTTAGATGTTTTCAAACGTGCCATTGCAGATCTTGATGGCCATTATTCACCAATGGTGTCCGTGGCAGTATCTACACTCACATTCCATAAACGAAAACAAGACTCTAAAGAGTCAATTGAAGATTAAGTATCTGCTTGAAGAATTTGGCTATTAAACGCAAATTTGGTACCTTACATGATGACATGATCAGAGATCAGGTGGTTATGTGTACACAAAGCAAAAATATCCAAGACAAGCGATGGATTGAAGGTGAAGCCAGTCTCAAGGATATCATAACTTTAGTTAAAAAGGCCGAACTTTCTGAGACATGTGCAAAAGCAGTTACTCTTTCCAATGAACCCGTTTCTGTAAACAAAAACTGATAATAGAAAAGAAAAAGCTTCCACTTACAAAACCACAAAATCCATATCAAAATGTGAGACCTTATAAAAACACTAACTTTAGGAAAGAAGAGAATATTACTCAATCTGGTTTTGTATGTTATAGATGTGGCAGTACATCTCATACCGCAAGATTTGACAAATGTCCTGCTAAATCGGCTAAATGTCTTGAATGTACAATTATAGGTCATTTCTCTAAGGTTTGCAGAAGGAATAATTCCAAGAAACCTCGTGTCACTTTCATTATTAACAATGGTTCAGATTTATTGGATAATAATGATGAATCGCCTGAAAACTCCGATATTACGTCCGCTGGTACTGTAAGACTTGTACTAAATATCACAGATGGTGATAGCAACAAACCTTTATTCATGATATCTTTTGGTGGTATAATTTTGCAGGTTGCAGCTGAATCAGGATCTCTTTTCACCATCATTGCTCGATCCATTTGGGAGGAAAAATTTGCTAACACTATTGGTTCTTATTTATAGCTTGCTGACGTGAATCTTGAAAGTTTTACTGGACAGAAAATTGTTATGCTAGGTTTTAGGTCCCTTATATCTGAGTTTAAAGGTAGAAAAGCGTTGTGCAAATTGTATGTAGCTGCTGATAGACTGTCTGTTCTAGGAGGGAAAGATCAATGTTCACTCGATATTATCTTAGATCTTAACAGTCCTGAACACGTTTTAGTAATGTGTGATGCAGAAAATACAAAAAAATTGGTTATGGTTGAGTTTCGTAAAGTTTTTGCTGGTAGCATTGGAAAACTCGATGGTTTCTCACACAATATTCGCATCAAACTCAATGCTATTCCCAAAATTCACCAAGTTCTTCATATTCCTTTAATTGTACAAGATGAAGTTAAAAAGGAACTCATAAAATTACAAGATGCTGGTATAAAAGAACCAGTGGAGGCTTCTGACTGGATTTCTCCCATTGTGATAGCTAGACGTGCAAATGTGAAAATTTGCATGTGTATTGACTTAAGGTATTTAAATTTTAATATCATCATTGATCAATTCCCTCTTCCAAGAATTGATGAAATGCTTTCATTAAGCAAAGGTGCCAAATGGTTTTCCACCATTGATCTGCCCAGTGCATATCATCAGATCTCTTTGCATCCCATGAGTCAACATTTTACAGCCTTTTGTACCCCTTTTGGTTGTTTTCAATTTCGCTGCATCCCATTTAGGTTAGCGTCCGCAGCTGCGGTTTTCCAAAGACCCATGCACAAAATGTTTGGTGATATGCAAGGGGTAGTGTTTTTCCAGGATGACATCCTGGTTATGGGGGCCAATAAGAAAGTCCATGACAAGCGTTTAAGAAAAGTAATGTGTACATTACAAGAAAGGGGTGTAACAGCAGAACTTTCTAAATGTAAATTTGCAGAAAAAAAAGTTACTTACTTAGATCATGAAGTCAGTGCTTTGGTTATCAAACCTAAATCCAGTTTGATTAATGCTATTGATGATGCTACTGCTCCACAATCAAAAGAAGATCTTAGATCTTTCTTGGAACTTGCAGAATTTTACTCTAAGGTTGTGGATACATTTTCAGAAAAGATTCATGTCATGAGATCTTTCCTGAAAAATAAGGTATAATTTGTATGGAGTGCTTCTTGTCAGCAATCATTTGAAGAGATAAAGACAGCTATTACTCATGCGCCAAACCTTCAGGGTTTTGATCCTTTTGCAAATACTATTGTTACTAATGATGCCAGTAGCAAAGGTCTAGGTGGTGTGTTAACCCAATTGGATAACAATCAGGAAGAGGTTATTATCGCCTTTGCATCACGTTCTTTAATTCCCACTGAAGAATATTATTCGGTAATAGAACGTGAGACCTTAGCTTGTGTGTGGGCCCTAAAACATTTCAGAAAATGTTTATGGGGCATGGAGTTTGTTTTACGTTGGAACCACAGACCCCTTACTAAGTTGCTCACGACTGAGGGCTTAACTAATGCCACTGCTAAGATTGCTAGACTCTCTATGAGATTACAGGATTTCATGTATGATATAAAATATGTACCTGGTGTCAAAAACTTTACTGCTGATTTTTTGAGCCGCATATCCCTTCCATTAACTGAAGTGTATAACAATTCATGGAATTATTTTTCTGTTGCCTCTATTTCAGTTGATAATACACAAAGTAGTTTCAGTAAAGAAGAGTGGCTTGAAGCAGAGAAGTCTGATCAAATTATACTGGTACTCAAGCAACTTATTGTGAAAGGTTGGAATGATGTGGACAAAAAAATTGTCAATGATGAGCTTAGAGGTTTTTGGGAAGTGCGCAATGAACTCAGCTTAAGTGATTCATTGGTCTTCTGAGGTGATAAAGTAATTCCACCGAAGGGTTTAAGAAACAGAATACTTGATTCATGTCATGAAGGTCACTCCAGTATTACACTCACCAAATTCCGCATAAAAGAGCTATATTGGTGGCCTAGAATTGACATTGACGTAGAGAGATGTGTCAGATCATGCATCAAATGTGAGATGTCTGATAAAACTTTTAAAACATTCAATCCACCTTTGGCTTCTCCTTATTGCCCAAAGTGTCCATGGGAAGTGGTGGCCATTGATTTCATGGGACCAGCCTTATGGCAAGATGACTCTCAGAAGTACATTTTGGTTCTTGTGGACACATTTTCTAGGTGGCTAGAAGTATGTGTAGTTGATGTTATAAATACTAAAAATGTAATTTCATTTTTAGGTGATATTTTCTTGAGAGAAGGGTTTCCTAAATGTATATTATCTGATAATGATTTACAATTTAAATCTTTCAAAATGAAGAATTACCTAGCCGCTTCTGGCATTCAACAAAGGTTCACTGCATGATATCATCCCAGAGGAAATGGTATTGTTGAAAGGGCCAATCGCAGTGTCAAGGGGGTCCTTCAACTTGCCAATAAAAGTAATTTACCTTGGGAGGAGGAGTTGAAAGGTTTACTCTGGGTATACAGAAGCATCATTCATAATTCTATTGGCAAAAGTCCCTTCTCTTTAATGAGAGGTAGGATTCCTCATTCAAAAATTAATCCTATATGGTCGGATAGGAATGGCATGATCCAGTGTGATATACCAAAGGTGAGAGTGTATTGAGCAATCCCAACTTAAAAACAAAATTTATTATGACAAAAAACATGGCACCAAACAGGTAAATTTACGCGAGGGCCACGTTTTTTTGTTTGTTTTTATTCTCAAGGGGGGGATTGTGTAGTATGGTGCATAATGGGTAAGTCAGTTTCTATTAGTATCAGAACTGCATTAGTGTTAACGATCTAGAATTGTAGAATTGTATGCTGTAGTAAGTATTCCCTTTGTGTCATTTGACTGCTTGGACCTTGTTCGTGTTGGATGTCCTTTCATTCGGGGGTTGGAATAAAGGACCTACAAACCTGATAGTGGTTTTGAGTCATCAATAAGTTACTACACCCATGTGAAGGAGGGGGGGCAACCACTTTCATAAAAGCACCACAGCTTCAACAAGCAGTAAGGCCAACTCATCTATTCTTCTTTCTGGGGGGCGATAACATGGGTACCAATACAAAAGGAGCACAGGGGGAAGAAAGGTCAGACCAACCCCACTCAAACAGTTATAAACAACATTAAATCTGAGCTGCGTTGAACAGAACACCTGGTGTTCTTTTAGACCCACAGGAAGTTTTCACAATCACTTTCAACTTCCCCCCGTAGACACGGCCAATTAACCATTACCAGCTGGTCCTTACTGTTCAATTTGAAACACTGTCAATGACCACAAGACCTACACACAAAAGTGATATTGTACCCTCAACTGAATGTGTGCAACACAAGAAAAATGTGAGGAAAAGTCAGAGAGCACCTCACGTCTGCACACCCAAGGAGCTGCTGGATGGTATTCGTGAGTATGCTCACGTTCTCATCGGTTGCTCTCGTGACCAGAGAAAGAAAAGAAAAGATGTGTATAGAGACTTCCTACGAGGTGGGAAATCAAGAAAGAGATAAATAAGAAAAATGTGTGACAGCCAACACCGAGAGTATAAGCTCTCTCAGTGCCCACTGGACGCTAACCGTGGAGAGAAAAATATTTTTCTCACTATTTAAAATGGGGTATCACTCACATGCAGAACATCCTTTATTTAGAGCTGTGAGTGTCCTCAGGTTAAAAAAGAGAAGGCATTTATATGGCTACTTTCATCCACGAAAGGCCAACATGTGTCGCTGCCACACTTTATTAGGAAACTTCATAAGGGATGTTGGGGAAACCAGTCTTCATCTCCTTATTTTCACACCAATCTGTGGTTATTGACAAAATTAAAAAGAAGATCATGCCAATCACAAACAAATTCAACTTTTATACTGCTCTTCCAAGTCCTTCTCAAAGACTCTCCATAAAAACCCAGTTGTTGCTCTTGTCACTCCTACCTACAACCACTTGCCGTAAAAGGTCCTGCGCCAATTGGTCGCATTTCACCTTCAGGGCTGCATATGTCAGTCACCACCTATGACAACGTGTAAATTGAATGCCTCTTGTACAGCATTGTCTACCCACATCATTTCTAACCATCGGCATAAAATCCGCTCCGCTCGCGGAATTTGCGGATTTTCGGCAAATCCGCAATCCGCGAATTCCCACAAATTTGCAAATTTGCACGCAGCGGATTTTTTTGCTTGGTGATACAATATTGCGGCGCGCGGCGTTCACTTACCGTCATTCAGCGTTTGCAGAGTTGTTTTTCTCCATGTTTTGCGTGAGCTGCGCCATTTTGGATCTTGCTGCGGGATCCCGCGGGAATTTGTCGACCGCGATTATTTCACAGCGAGAGTTTGTCAACGCGAGTACGTCATAAAGAGGCCCGTGATCACGCCTCGCGTGAGTAAACAATTGCGAACACGTAGATGCGGCGGGCAGCAACAATCTCGCACTCGCAAAATTGCAAAATTTGCAATTCTGCACAAGAAATCCACCAGCAAGCAGCATAAACCTTCTGAAAATGACGATTTTTATCAGAATAACTCCTCAGGTTGACTTTTGCCTGCACTTTTTTTTGCAATGAGTCCATTTTGGGGGGTGGAGGAAGGAAGTGCCCCACAGTCTCCAACTTTCTCTTCCTGTCCAGCAGGCTCCTCCCAGTGCTTTGTTCATGTCCTGGTCACTTTGATTTGGATCTTGACCTGGAAGGATTACTTTTTGTGGATGCTGCTGGATATTTGGATTTGAGTTTTTTTACTTTATTTGGATCACTTTTGAATTAGAAATTTCACAAGCAAGTTTGTTTGGGGCATTACAGTTGCTGCAACTACAATTTTGGAACTTTTTCAGAACATTAAATAAAATATATTGTGGGTAGCCACAGTATCCAGTAGGACCAGTGTTAGTTATTGGTGCATGATACAACTGTTTTGTTGAAATTCAACATGATTGAGGGCATGGATGGCATTGGATTGTGGTGATTTTTGTGTGTTTTTCCATTTTTGGGAGTGGTGTTGGGGCCTTTTGCCCAGGGGTACTCAGTGGTGCATGGACTGAGTCTTTCTGTGGAGTCTCTTTAATGTAAACGTCATGGAGGGCATGGATGGCATTGGATTGTGGTGATTTTTGTGTGTTTTACGATTTTTGGGCTGTTGTTGGGGCCTTTTGCCCAGGGGTACTCAGTGGTGCATGAACTGAGTCTTTCTGTGGGGTCTCTTTAATATAAACATCATGGAGGGCATGGATGGCATTGGATTGTGGTGATTTTTGTGTGTTGTTCGATTTTTGGGCTGTTGTTGGGGCCTTTTGCCCAGGGGTACTCAGTGGTGCATGGGCCTAGTCTTTTTGTGGGGTGTCTTGAATTTGAATATGATTGAGGGCATGGATGGCATTGGATTGTGGTGATTTTTGTGTGTTTTTCGATTTTTTGGGGTGTTGATGGGGCCTGTCCATGTCGGTGGGGTCCATTTTGAGGACTGGTACAGGCAGGGCCTGGCCATTGGGTGGGGGTCTAGGGGCCATTTTGAAGCCAGGCAGTGTGCTTTGTTGTGGCATTGGCCTGCACCCAGTCTGCCATGCTTTCATCCATTATGCCCAGGGGTACTCAGTGGTGCATGGGCCTAGTCTTTCTGTGGGGTGTCTTGAATTTGAACATGATTGAGGGCATGGATGGCATTGGATTGTGGTGATTTCTGTGTGTTTTTTGATTTTTTGGGGTGTTGATGGGGCCTGTCCATGTGGGTGGGTGCCATTTTGAGGACTGGCACAGGCAGGGCCTGGCCATATGGTGGGGTCTAGGGGCCATTTTGAAGCCAGGCAGTGTGCTTTGTTGTGCCATAGGCCTGCACCCAGTCTGCCATGCTTTCATCCATTATGCCCAGGGGTACTCAGTGGTGCATGGGCCTAGTCTTTCTGTGGGGTGTCTTGAATTTGAACATGATTGAGGGCATGGATGGCATTGGATTGTTGTGATTTATGTGTGTTTTTCAGATTTTTTGGGGTGTTGATGGGGTCTGTCCATGTGGGTGGGGGCCATTTTAAGGACTGGTACAGGCAGGGCCTGGCCCTGTGGTGTGGGTCTAGGGGCCATTTTGAAGCCAGGCAGTGTGCTTTGTTGTGCCATTGGCCTGCACCCAGTCTGCCATGCTTTCATCCATTATGCCCAGGGGTACTCTGTGGTGCATGGGCCTAGTCTTTCTGTGGGGTGTCTTGAATTTGAACATGATTGAGGGCATGGATGGCATTGGATTGTGGTGATTTTTTGTGTTTTTCAGATTTTTGGGGTGTTGATGGGGCCTGTCCATGTGGGTGGGTGCCATTTTGAGGACTGGCACAGGCAGGGCCTGGCCATGTGGTGGGGTCTAGGGGCCATTTTGAAGCCAGGCAGTGTGCTTTGTTGTGCCATAGGCCTGCACCCAGTCTGCCATGCTTTCATCCATTATGCCCAGGGGAACTCAGTGGTGCATGGGCCTAGTCTTTCTGTGGGGTGTCTTGAATTTGAACATGATTGAGGGCATGGATGGCATTGGATTGTTGTGATTTATGTGTGTTTTTTGATTTTTTTGGGGTGTTGATGGGGTCTGTCCATGTGGGTGGGGGCCATTTTAAGGACTGGTACAGGCAGGGCCTGGCCCTGTGGTGTGGGTCTAGGGGCCATTTTGAAGCCAGGCAGTGTGCTTTGTTGTGCCATTGGCCTGCACCCAGTCTGCCATGCTTTCATCCATTATGCCCAGGGGTACTTTGTGGTGCATGGGCCTAGTCTTTCTGTGGGCTGTCTTGAATTTGAACATGATTGAGGGCATGGATGGCATTGGATTGTGGTGATTTTGGTGTGTTTTTCGATTTTTTGGGGTGTTAATGGGGCCTGTCCATGTGGGTGGGGGTCATTTTGAGGACTGGTACAGGCAGGGACTGGCCATGTGGTGGGGGTCTAGGGGCCATTTTGAAGCCAGGCAGTGTGCTTTGTTGTGCCATAGGCCTGCACCCAGTCTGCCATGCTTTCATCCATTATGCCCAGGGGTACACAGTGGTGCATGGGCCTAGTCTTTCTGTGGGGTGTCTTGAATTTGAACATGATTGAGGGCATGGATGGCATTGGATTGTGGTGATTTTTGTGTGTTTTTCGATTTTTTGGGGTGTTGATGGGGCCAGTCCATGTGGGTGTGGTTATGTTATGTTATGTTATGTTATGTGGTTTTTATTAGGCGCACAGATGCTCCAGCTAAGGAGCGTCCTGGCGCCCGACAAGGCAGCTACACAACACAACTAATAAAAAACAGCACAAGCAAAATAACTAAGGGAATAAAAATGTTTTCACGGCGCGACGAAAAGAAAGCAAATCGGTCATAGCGCGAATTGCCGGGGGCAAGGAGTTCCACAAAGCAGCGGCCCGCACTCGAAATGAGCGTCCACCGGCCCTGCTTCGCTTAAAGCGCGGTACCACGGCCAATTCGAGGTCTGCCGATCTTAAGGGTCGTGCCGGGATGTAGTTGGCCATGAGGGTCGTAAGGATCGTTGCCGGGGACCCCTTCAAGATCTTATAGGCGACGCAGAGGACCTTAAACTGAATCCGCTGCGCCACCGGGAGCCAATGCAGCGCTCGTATGGTGCTGGAGGTAGGACAGAATCTTGGAAGGCCTACCACCGCTCTCGCTGCTGCATTCTGGATCCGTTGCAGGCGCCCGATCTCAGCTACGTTCAGTCCGGCCAGCAAAGAACTAGCATAATCCAGCCTGGAGATGACGGTAGCTTGGATCATGAGTTGCCGAGTGGGGGCATCGAAGAACTTTAGCACAGGACGGAGCCCACGCAAGATGCCGAAGCAACAAGCAGCCGTGCGTTTAGTGTGGCATGCAAACGTAAGGGAAGGGTCCAACCAGACCCCGAGGTTTTTAAGCTCGGTGACTGGGATGGGAGCAGAACCCAACTCCTCCGGCCACCATCTCTCTCCCCACAGTTCCGGTTGCCTACCAAATACCATCACCTCGGTCTTACTAGCGTTTAGCTGGAGACAATTGAGCGTCATCCAGCTAGCGACCGCCCTCAGTCCTTGTTGAAACCTAGGAGCGTCGACTTCCGCATCCCCGCTGATCGTGACCGCTAGCTGGGTGTCATCGGCATATGACACCATGGTCATACCCCATTGTTTGACAACCTCAGCTAGCGGCCTTACGTACAGATTGAACAGCGTAGGACTCAGCGAGGAGCCTTGGGGGACGCCCAGGTTCAACGGATGGAATTTTGACTGATAAGGTGGGACGGTCACGCTAAAGGCCCGGTTGGTTAAGAACGACCGGAACCAGTCGAGAGCAGTGCCGGTAACACCAGCCTCCTCTAAACGCTGCAGAAGGATAGGGTGCGAGACGGTGTCAAAGGCAGCGCTTAGATCTAATAGCACCAGCGCTGCCGTTTGTCCCGCGTCAAGCACGGAGCGAAGATGCTCCACCATATAAAGCAGAGCCGTCTCCGTGCTATGACCTGCCCTAAACCCATTCTGCGTGGCGTCGAGTATATCAGCTCGACGGAGATGTTCCGAGAGAGCGGCATTTACGTGTGCCTCCATCACCTTAGCCGGCCACGGCAAGAGTGAAATAGGCCGATAGCTCTCCGGCTTGCTCCCATCCAGGCTAGGTTTCTTCAGGATCGGACGAACCATGGCTCGCTTCCACTTCAGTGGAACTACGCCAGATGTAAGTGACGCATTGACCAAGGAACAAAGCGGAGAGATGTCGTGTGCCGCCAGGTCCTTGAACACTTCAGGGCAAAGTGGATCCTCAGGGGACCCAGACTTCACTCTGCGAGCCAAAGTGCCTAGGCTATCAGAGTTTAACAAAGGTAGAGAACATAGTCCCTCAGAAGGGGTCCATTTTGAGGACTGGTACAGGCAGGGCCTGGCCATTGGGTGGGGGTCTAGGGGCCATTTTGAAGCCAGGTAGTGTGCTTTGTTGTGCCATAGGCCTGCACCCAGTCTGCCATGCTTTCATCCATTTTGCCACGGGTACTCTGTCAGTGGTGCATTTTATTGGTCTTTCCATTTTGGGGGTGGGTATAATAAAAATGCTTACTTGCAAACTATTAATTGAAGCGCTACATATGCAACATTTATTTAACTGATGTGTCACTGGCTTCGTTTGCTTTTAGGTGCAGAAAGACAAATCATCAGCTTCACCGTTCCTCATCAGTGCCAGGAATAAGTCCTGCTGCAGTGTGTGCAGCACAACGTCACGTGTGGCCACAGACAACTCTGCAACTTGTGCAACAGCGGCCTGCTGTTCTGACATCTGAAGAAGATGGCCCCAAAAAAGTTTCCCGTAGCTCCACTAGCAAGAAAGTTGCCAGTAAGGAGCAGTAGAAGCAAGTGGGGCCACTTACCAAGGAGACTGGTGTGCCGACCGCCGCATTTTATGGGGAAAAAAAGTACGCCTGCAGCAGCAGCGGGGTCTGCTGGGGACCAAGCTGGGTGCAGCACCCCCGCTTCATTGGGCTCAGTGCCACCACCACCACGCCAACTTAAGTCCAAGCCCTTGAGTGCTGCAGAGGCAGCCAGTATAGTTGTTCAATCACCATCGACCAGTGATGTTGGCTCATCGCAAGAAAGTAGCAGCATCCCTCAATCAACACAGGTTGTTGTAACTCATCTGACGAGTGTTCAACAACAAAATAATTATCAAAGAGGGGGGAGAAAAGATGATCTCTCGATCAACGGACACCAATTACCACTCTAAATGGTGGAAGGTCCAGTATCAGCATGTGTCCGTATCAAGTACAGATAACGCAATAGAGGGGTTGCTGAACTGTTCCTGTAGACAGAAAAAAGAAGGTTTAACTGGCGTGACCAAAGGTGTTTGTATAACACCCTAGGGCATCCATTATGTTGGATGTAGTTGCCTCACACACCCAGAAGGGTGTCATGCTTCATCATAGGCGTTTGCTCCTCATCGGGGAGGCGGTGCAACCCCCGACGGGCTCACCTCAAAGAGGGGCTCTTTGGCGGAGATCTTTTTATCCAACTGCCTTATGGTGAAGTGAGGGTGTGTGGGCGGGATAGTAAGTTGCTTGGTAAAGTGATTAAAATGTAGCAAGGGGTACCGGAATTCACTTTATTCTGGGGGTCCCCCAGCTGCAATTAAAAACGTGGAACTAGCTCGCTAGGTATCAACAGGTTAGGTCGAGTGACCCTAGAGGAGGCTAGAAGTGAGACTGGTCGACATGTTTCTCGCTCAGGGTAAGATCACCCGCGATTCATCAGGACCTCATAAAAGTGAAAATAAGAAAATCAACAACATGCTCGTGTCATGTGTGTGGTGTAAGTTACCTCTGTGGATACTCCTATGCCTAAACACAGAGGAAAACAAAGAAACAAACAATGGTTATAACGTTTCTGGTAAACCAAAATAAAAAATCAAGTCATCGCCAGGGCATGAACATGGTGTGGCATGCTGGTGGTACTGTGAACCATTGAGCACAACCAGAGCATGCCTGTGTGTATTTAGCGTGCAGCGCGCAGTGTGGAGAACACACACACACACTATATACGTGAGGAAAATAGTGATTAGGAAACTGGTGGTTTAAAAACAATGGTTAAAATGCAGCAGTCTTAGGAGAGATATGATCGGCACACAATGTGGTTTGTTAAGCAGTTCTGGTAATAAAGACACCGGCTATATCACACTGTGGCTTGACACCGGCAATATCACACTGTGGCTTGACAAGTGGTGGTGTGAAAATAAACACGCTCCCTACTCACCTACTGGTCAGGGACTACTTGCCACATGAGGGGTCGGCGGGTCAGTACATCGGGGTTGAGTCTATTGGGTGTAGCTATAGGAAGGATATAAGTATAACCCCTGAGCTTGAAGCATAGGTTAAGTCATTGTAACGGAGTCCCCCTTGGGAACACCGCCACAGGGTGCGAACTGACCGATTGTGACCCCCCCCTCTTCTTTCCACAGCCCACGCAGTATTCGGAGTGGTACAGCCCCGACACCTACAGTTGTGACGAGGAGGACGTATGGCCCTTTAACCAGCCCGGCGGTATAGAAGAGGCGGAGTCTCCCAGGTGGATAAAGGAGGAGAACGCCCAACCCCAGGTGTGTCTATACACCGGAGGAGTGGTCAGAGTGGAGAAGAGCGGAGTGGCGGGAAGCAGCGTGGAGGAGCAGAGAGAAGAAGGACGAGAAAGCGGAGAAGAGGAGCGGTGGAGAGGAGGAAGCAGAAAGAGCGAGGACAAGCGGAGCGACAGCCTCAGGAGGATCGACGAGACCCTTCGCTCTGAAGGAGAGCCGACGGATCAAGAGTGGACCTGGGAGCTGATTTCCGAGAGCAGTTTGGACCGACCCGTGCAGGAGGAAGGAGACGCCGGGAAACCCGAGGAAGAACGGGGAACGCCTGGAGGCCAACACCACGAGTCGCCCAGCCGTACGCCAGGAGGGGTACGGCTCACGGAGGTACGTAAACGCTTCCTGGGGTGGTTCACTGATAAAGCCCGACAACTAGCAGACAGGGGAGGGAGGAACCTGAGGGACGCCCCCAGGGGGGAATGCACGAGCACTCGCCCTCCTCCTGGAAGTTAAACTAGCAGAAAAAGGTCACTGTACTACGTGTTCCCCTCACTACCCCCCCCCTTTGTGTTTCCACCTACACCTCTGTGGCTCTGAACTGATACTTGCCTCTCTTTTACTTTTCCCCCCCTCGGCATCGGCGTGGGCGGCCAGCACGGAGCCTCCAGATCCCCCTGAGCGGCGGAGTCCGGTCCGGAGGAAAGAAGAGGGAGCCCGTAGGAAACAGCACAGAGAGAGGAGCCGATCACCTCGGAGGTCCACAGTTCGCAAAACCTGTACTGATGCACTGTATGAGCAATTAAAAGCCAGAGTAACTAAAACACGTCTCCTGCCCATTTCTGGTCCCGCCGTTACAGTCATGGTCTAGTGCAAGTCGCTGTAACCTCCTTTCTCGTGTTCAAGGAGATATCACTCACCTCAATCTGCCAGTGTCCGTGTGGAAGCACCTACCTATCTCCGCCGAGCTTGAGTAGATGAATGAGCTCGGCGGCTGGTGTTATTTAAACGAACCGGCGTTCGCTAACTCGTCACCGCCTTTTGTTTAAGGTCACGTGATGTAAACATGCACTGTGGCGGCCATGTTGTGACGGTCAGTGAGTAATATAGCCCCGGCCACATAGATAACTGGAAGCCGGCATATTAAGCTAGTTAGCCCTATTATGTGCACACAACCTTTGGGGATAACACAGGGAAAGACCCTGTTTGTAAAACAGTGTAACCGCAGAACACCGGCGTGCATATAGGAATTGCCGCCCGGTGTAAACGGTCACGTGATGTAAACCTGTGATGTGGAAACCGGCTATGGCGGCCATGATGTAGTGGGCAAGGAGTAGGTGGCCGAGTGAATGCCTGCCGGAATCGGCCAGTGACCAGCCCTCAGATGGAGTGTGCAATGCATCGGCCATATTATAATTAATCAGTAATACAGCCCCTGGTGTGTTGTGGCAGGGGGAGTATATCAGTGTTATGGCAATGACCAGAGGAGGTGTTATCAGTAATTGGTCGGTCAATTGAGTATTATATTAAAAATACCAGTGGGGGCTTTGCCTTAGTCGAGGATGGAACAAGGGGATAAGAATGAAATTAGTACAATGTATGGGACGGTTGATTTAAAGTGAGTGCCAGGGGATGTCCTCATTGAGGCCCCGGCTATCGGAGGAGAGTCGATGAAACCATCTTTGTTCCTTCCGGAATAGGGCATTTTTGGGGCAGTTCGGACTGGATTCTAAAACTACCCACAATAACAAGTTTGGTGGTAAGCGCGGAATGTGAACAATGGATCACCAAAAAAGAGGCAGATTTTCTTATAAAAAAGGACCCAAGGGTACCATATTTTTATATATTGCCCAAGATCCATAAAGCAACCAGGCCAGTACCAGGGAGACCGATTGTCTCAGGGATTGACTCCGTATTGGAGCCACTCTCACAATTCTGTGACCACTTCCTACAACCACTTGTGAAATGTATTCCCTCATATATCCAAGACACCACAGATGTCCTACGTATTTTGGATACCATCCAGGATGTAGGACAAATTGATCTCTTGATTACCCTAGATGTAGAAGCCCTCTACACGAACATTCCTCAGAGGGCCACTCTTGAGGTAATAGAGGAAAGACTGGGCTTAGAAGCTTGGGACTCTAACACTCCGCAGACTTTCATTATGGAATGCGCCACCCTAGCCCTTACCGAAAATTATTTCGAGTACAGAGGAAAATACTACCACCAGACCCAAGGTACATCTATGGGCAGTACTTTTGCCCCTTCGGTGGCCTGTCTGTACATGGCGGAATTTGAAGGAAAACACATACACCATCAGTCGAATCCCTTTCGGGACAACATTAAAATGTGGAGACGCTTCATAGATGACATTTTAATCTTGTGGAGAGGCCCTCCGACTTCTAACGAGGCTTTCTTTGAATGGGTCAACACACTGAACCCTTACCTACATTTCACCATGGCCTCTTCACCAAATGAGATCTCCTTCCTCGACCTAACAATTAAACTGGAAGAAGGGTCCCTTAGTACCACCATGTACAGGAAACCCACAGACCGCAATAGCCTACTCCACTACAAGAGTCATCATCCAAGGGCCTTACGTACTAACCTACCATTCGGCCAATTTCTCCGGATAAGGCGAAATTGTAGTGATGTGTCCAACTACAAGAAGGAGTCCGAAATCCTCTCCAGGAGCCTACTTGATAGAGGCTACCCTAAAAGCGATGTCTTAAAAGCCAGAAAACGAGCCAGGAACAATAACCGAGAAGCTCTCCTTGAACGCCAGGAAAGAGCCACGGTTGAGAATCAACCGATCACCTGTGTGACTACCTTCACCCCGTTGTCCAATAAAATCAAGAACACAATCAAACACCACTGGGGTATCCTTAACACAGGGGACTTGGTTCTGGAACAACCGAGGTTTGCTTTCAAGAGATCACAAAATTTGAAGGATATCCTAATTAGCACCAGGCCCAAGAGTGTTAGGAAAGAAACCCAACAAACCCTATGGCATTTACCCCCCCGTGACGGGCCATTACCCATGTGGCATGTGTGGGGTGTGCAGATACACCATGACTCTGAAGACCATACAGCTCTCCAAGACTTTTAAATGGGAGCTCAGACACCACACCAACTGTAACACGACACATTGTATATACATGCTAATTTGCCCGTGTGGTCTACAGTACATCGGGATGACAACCCGCCCCATCAAAACCCGCATTATCGAACATCGCAGCAATTTCCGCTGCAAAAAGACCCATACAAAAATGTGCAAACACTATGTAGACTCCAACCATAATGAAGACTCTGTGAAGTGGGTAGTTTTAGAATCCAGTCCGAACTGCCCCAAAAATGCCCTATTCCGGAAGGAGCAAAGATGGGTTCATCGACTCTCCTCCGATAGCCGGGGCCTCAATGAGGACATCCCCTGGCACTCACTTTAAATCAACCGTCCCATACATTGTACTAATTTCATTCTTATCCCCTTGTTCCATCCTCGACTAAGGCAAAGCCCCCACTGGTATTTTTAATATAATACTCAATTGACCGACCAATTACTGATAACACCTCCTCTGGTCATTGCCATAACGCTGATATACTCCCCCTGCCACAACACACCAGGGGCTGTATTACTGATTAATTATAATATGGCCGATGCATTGCACACTCCATCTGAGGGCTGGTCACTGGCCGATTCCGGCAGGCATTCACTCGGCCACCTACTCCTTGCCCACTACATCATGGCCGCCATAGCCGGTTTCCACATCACGGGTTTACATCATGTGACCGTTTACACCGGGCGGCAATTCCTATATGCACGCCGGTGTTCTGCGGTTACACTGTTTTACAAACAGGGTCTTTCCCTGTGTTATCCCCAAAGGTTGTGTGCACATAATAGAGCTAACTAGCTTAATATGCCGGCTTCCAGTTATCTATGTGGCCGGGGCTATATTACTCACTGACCGTCACAACATGGCCGCCACAGTGCATGTTTACATCACGTGACCTTAAACGAAAGGCGGTGACGAGTTAGCGAACGCCGGTTCGTTTAAATAACACCAGCCGCGGAGCTCATTCATCTACTCGAGCTCGGCGGAGATGGGTAGGTGCTTCCACGCGGACACGGGCAGATTGAGGTGAGTGATATCTCCTTGAACACGAGAAAGGAGGTTACAGCGACTTGCACTAGACCATGACTTAACCTATGCTTCAAGCTCAGGGGTTATACTTATATCCTTCCTATAGCTACACCCAATAGACTCAACCCCGATGTACTGACCCGCCGACCCCTCATGTGGCAAGTAGTCCCTGACCAGTAGGTGAGTAGGGAGCATGTTTATTTTCACACCACCACTTGTCAATCCACAGTGTGATATAGCCGGTGTCTTTATTACCAGAACTGCTTAACAAACCACATTGTGTGCCGATCATATCTCTCCTGACTGCTGCATTTTAACCATTGTTTTTAAACCACCAGTTTCCTAATCACTATTTTCCTCACGTATATAGTGTGTGTGTGTGTTCTCCACACTGCGCGCTGCACGCTAAATACACACAGGCATGCTCTGGTTGTGCTCAATGGTTCACAGTACCACCAGCATGCCACACCATGTTCATGCCCTGGCGATGACTTGATTTTTTATTTTGGTTTACCAGAAACGTTATAACCATTGTTTGTTTCTTTGTTTTCCTCTGTGTTTAGGCATAGGAGTATCCACAGAGGTAACTTACACCACACACATGACACGAGCATGTTGTTGATTTTCTTATTTTCACTTTTATGAGGTCCTGATGAATCGCGGGTGATCTTACCCTGAGCGAGAAACATGTCGACCAGTCTCACTTCTAGCCTCCTCTAGGGTCACTCGACCTAACCTGTTGATACCTAGCGAGCTAGTTCCACGTTTTTAATTGCAGCCGGGGGACCCCCAGAATAAAGTGAATTCCGGTACCCCTTGCTACATTTCAATCACTTTACCAAGCAACTTACTATCCCGCCCACACACCCTCACTTCACCATAAGGCAGTTGGATAAAAACATCTCCGCCAAAGAGCCCCTCTTTGAGGTGAGCCCGTTGGGGGTTGCACCGCCTCCCCGACGAGGAGCAAACGCCTATGATGAAGCATGACACCCTTCTGGGTGTGTGAGGCAACTACATCCAACATAATGGATGCCCTAGGGTGTTATACAAACACCTTTGGTCACGCCAGTTAAACCTTCTTTTTTCTGTCTACAGGAACAGTTCAGCAACCCCTCTATTGCGTTATGAGTGTTCAACAACCACAGCCGCAACAACAACCAAATGTGCAAGTACAAGCCCAAGTACATGTGGAAGGAGAGCCAGCGCAAGGAGATGCGCAAGCAGAGGTGCATGGAGCAGCACAAGTGCCCACAATAGTTGTTCCTCCCGAAGTAGGGGCACATCAGGAAATCGACAATTAAGCCGAGGTATCATTTGAGGAAGCCGCTCTTCCTGCTCATTCATTGTCTTCCAGATCCCTAGCAAGGAAAAGATCATGATGGTGTCTACATCTTTTTCAAGCACCCTTCCTTCTGATGATATGAATGAAAATTGGGAACCACACCGGCCGTCTGAGAGTGAGGCACACCATGATCTGACAAAGGTAGCTAAGCGTAAAAGGAAGGTCCCCGAAAGTCTCGTACTTATGGAGTGTGATGATGACGCTGAACAAGAAGTGGCGTATACTCCTGCTGATGAAGACTCTCACGGCGACGACGCAGTCATCATAGACGTCACTGCAGCCCCAGCGGGCATGCAGCAAACAGACATTTTTACCCTAGCCCGAAATGCTCATGATCGTGATGTTGGCGATGTGGCAATGGGACCACCGCCAATGCAGTTAACTAGTACACCACCACCTACCGCTTCCATATTTTCTCGCCAGAAGGGACCTCCATCCACCTCAACCTCCATTTCCTCAATTAGTGGTGCTGCAAGTGCACAACGTAGTAAAGTTTGGCAACACACATCCTCCACTTCATCTGGCATTAGCATTCCCAGTATCGCCTCCTCCGCCCCCCACAGACATTTGAAGTCCGCAGTTTGGGACTTCTTTAGTGTTAGCCCAACAAGGGAAAACATAGACATTTGTACCATTTGTAAGCTTGGAGTTAGTCGTGGTAAGCTTGGTACCAACTATGGTACCAGAGGCCAGAGAGGTCATCTTGTGAGACAACACACTGTCAAATGGTATGTGCACCTAAAGGAGATCAAGGAAGCCCGAATTGCAAGTCAACAAACTGTATCCGTTGATGTTTCATCTGATGATGACGAGGAGGAAGAAGCGTCAAACATTTCTTCACTTACACCCAGTACCCCTGTCAGCAGCACACCCCCTGCAAGATATATGAGCCACACTAAGAGTGTGGGAGAGAGTGAGACACCAATGCGAAAAAGTTCATCCTCACCGAGCGAAGAAGTCATCATCATACCGTAAAATGGTCCAGCCCACCATTAGAAGCATGTTGTTTTCAGATGCGCCATTTGAACGCAACCACCCAATGACGCGTCCGTATAACACTAAGCTGGCTAAAATTCTCCCTTTTTCTTTTGTGGAAGGGGTTGGTTTTCTTGAATTAGTGGCAACGCTCTGCCCTAAATGGAAGGTTCCTAGCCGGTTCTATTTTGCCAGAGTTGCAGTTCCAGCACTACTTGAAGATGTGCTGGAGGTGATTGGGGCAGCTTTGCAGAAGAGTGCTGTTCACACTATACATCTGACAACAGACATGTGGACCAGTTGCCAAGCCGCTGATTACATGTGCATCACTGCACACTGGGTCTCTTTTTCAGGGGTTAAAGCAAAGCTAACCGCAGGTGTTGACCGGGACAACGTTTTTAAAGCTGCTCGGAAACATGCAACACTAGCCATGTTTGGCATGGAGAAAAATCATACAGGGGAAAACATTTTGCATGAGTTTAACACAAAGGTCTTTCAATAGCTGTCCCCAAGAAAACGCATGATTGGTTATGTTTCCACGGATAATGGCGCCAATGTAGTTAAGGCCATGGATAAGGGTAACTATTTCAGAGTGCCGTGTTTGGCGCACTGTATAAACCTGGTTGTTAAAAAATTCTTAAGTGAAGAAAGTCCAGTGTGTGAGTTACTGACCACCTGCCGAAGAATGTGAACACATTTCAACCATTCTTTTAAGGCCCGGAAGCAGCTGAGGTGACTGCAATATGAACGTAAACTGCCAGTGAAAGCACTCATCTAGGAGGTGGTAACACGTTGGAACTCAACCTTCTGCATGCTTGAGCGTCTGTTTGAGCAGTGTGCGGTAGTCGATCAGTATTTCTTTACACAGGGTGCAGCTATGAAGGACCTGAGGATACAGGTGGAGCAATGGAAGCTAGTTAAAAGCCTGACAGACATGCTTCGTCCTTTTGAGGTCTTCACGCGTGCAGTCAGCAGGGTGGACTGTAATTTGGGAAAAGCTATCCCATTGTTGCGCATGCTAGAGCACCAACTGAAGGCAATGTCTTCTACGTTTCAAAAAGAGGAAGAAAAGGAACAAGCATTTGAGTTGGTGGAGAAGTTATTACAGCACCTACTTTTCGATGAACTTCTTCAAAATATCCAGACAGAACAGCATTACATTTGTTCTACTATTCTGGATCCACGGTACAAAAAGGCACTGGCAGGCAGAGTATTCTTTCCTTTTGATGACGCAGATGTTACAAAGTACAAACATTGGCTAGCTCTGGCAGCCAGTCGGTTTGAAAGAGAGCGGCAGTAAATTGAAGGAAAAGGCAGTACATCAGCATCAGCAGGCCATCCGGAGTAAAAAAAATCCACTTCTGCATCTGTGGCTGTGGCAGAAGTGAGTGATTTTCCCTGTCAGCCGTTAAAGACACCAGCAACCGTATCATCTGCACCAGACACAACAGTATTATTGTGTGAAGAAGAGGATTGGATAACTCAGCTTGGGTTTGCTTCTCAAAAGGTCCCAGCAAAAAGTAAGCAAAGTGGAGGAAACCTGGAGAACCTTGAGTCGATGGTGCAGGACTATCTGAATGACTCAACAGAGGTCTATGTTCATGATGACCCATTGGCGTTTTGGCATGGGAAAAGAGAATTGTGGCCAGAGATCACCAACCTGGCTATAAATTACTTGTCTTGCCCACTCGCAAGCGTGTCTTCTGAACGTGTTTTCAGTGCTGCTGGTGGCATTGTAACTTGCAAAAGGACCCGCCTCTCGCCCAAAAATGTGGAGAGGTTAACAATGATCAAGATGAATCAGCACCTCATACCACCAGATTACAAAATACGAGAATGCACGCAGGAAGAAGACGAGGAGGACACCAACTTAGATGAGGGAAGTTCTTCTCTGTTAGGTGACCTACTCCCGCCTGAATTCGCAGAGTTTGAGGAGGAGCTCTTCTTCCCTGACACCGAGCCCTGAAAATGAGTCAATGAATCACTAACTTTCTTTTTTGTCCTTATTCACTTTTATTCCTGTGTGTCTGTCTTTCTTTGTTTTTCAAAATCTATAGAAAAAAACTTTAATCACCTAATCACAAAAACAAGCCCATCAGCAGAACTGTCTTCAATTATTTGCTTATTGATTTGAAGTTGCCGCAGTCTGCATTCCTTAGGTTCACAAGTTCACAAGAACATGCTCCTCTATCCTCCTCCTCCAGACTCCTATTTCCCTCAAAGCAGATAGCTGGATTACGCCCAATGAAGAAAGACTCTGCCCTTGTGGGGGTGTTCTACTTCTTTGCGGGTGAGTTGACGGTCTGGGGCATTGCTGTGAAGGTCTAATACCGGATAAAAGTGGTTTGGAGAAAATCGGAGCAGAAAAAGATTTCGCGCTTTTGATCACCTGCGTGTCTTTGGGGTGCTGTTTGGCAGGCTTTTAGGTTGTTGTGGGGGAGTTTTGGGGTCTGGGTGCACTGCTGGCACAGTCTAATGTTGATTGCATTTGTTTTTCAGGAAATCCATGGTGGAAAAGGGGGGTTGGGCCCTAGCTGCACAGCGTATTTGGACTGAGTTCCAGGTAGTAGGCCCATTTTTGCTTTTTGCCACTTTGGGGGTGTTCTGCTTTTTTGCGGGTGGCTGCAGGGGTCTGGGGCCATTGCTAGGAATGTCTAGTAATGGATAAAAGTGGTTTGGACAAAATGGGAGGCGAAAATTTGTTTGCGTTTTTGCTGACTTGCTTGTCTTTGAGGTGCTGTTTGGGGGGGTTCTGGGTGTTTGTGGGTGGGTTTTGGGGTCTGGGAGCACTGCTGGGTATGGATACTTTTGATTGCAAGAGGTTTGAAGCAAATCCATGGTGGTAAAGGGGAGTTAGGGCCTAGCTGCAGACCGCGCGTGGAGTGATTTTTTTAAATTTGCCTAAAAATTTCCAAGTCCCCATTTTTGTAGTTTTGCTTTTTGGCTGTTTGGGGGTCTTCTCCTTCTTTCTGCCTGGTATGACGGGTCTGGGGCCATTGCTGGGAATGTCTAATACCGGATAAAAGTGGTTTGGACAAAATCGGAGGCAAAGTTTTTTTTGCATTTTTACTGACTTGCTTGTCTTTGGGGTGCTGTTTGGGGGGGTTCCGGTTGTTCGTGGGTGGGTTTTGGGGTCTGGGAGCACTGCTGGGTATGGATACTTTTGATTGCAAAATGTTTGAAGCAAATCCATGGTGGCAAAGGGGAGTTAGGGCCTAGCTGCAGAGCGCGCATGGAGTGATTTTGGAAATTTGCCTGAAAATGTCTAAGTCCCCATTTTTGTAGTTTTGCTTTTTGGCTGTTTTGGGGTCTTCCTCCTTCTTTCCACCTGGGTTGACGGGTCTGGGGCCATTGCTGGAATGTCTAATACCGGATAAAAGTGGTTTGGACAAAATCGGAGGTGAAATTCTTTTGCGTTTTTGAGGTGCTGTTTGGGGGGGGTTCCAGGTGTTTGTGGGTGGGTTTTGGGGTCTGGGAGCACTGCTGTCACAGTCTAATGTTGATTGCATTTGTTTTTCAGGAAATCCATGGTGGAAAAGGGGAGTTGGGGCCTAGCTGCACAGCGTATTTGGACTGAATTCCAGGTAGGCCCAAAGTTTTCTAAGTGTGGCTTTTCCCGGGTTTTGTCTTTTGGCTTGTTGGGGGGATTAAACTTGTTTTCTCCCGGGTTGACAGTTCTGGGGCCATTGCTGGGAAGGTCTAATACCCGAAAGAAAGTGTTTTGGAGACAATCCCTGGGGAAAAGGTTTTTGCATTTTCTGAGATTTCGCTCACTCTACCGTTTTCGGGGGGCTGTTTGTGGGGGTTCCTGGTGTTTGTGGGGGGGTTTGAGAGTCTTGGAGCAATGCTGGGTATGGATACTTTTGCTTGCTTTCAAGTGATTTGAATACAATCCATGGGGGTAAGGGGGGATTTGGGCCTACTTTACTTTCAAAGTACGTTTTGTCACCATTTTCTGCTAGGCCTCGTTTTTGGAGATCTGATTGGGGGTCTTCTACATTTTTGCGACTGGGTTTAGTAAGGGTCTGGGACCAGTGCTGGGAAGGTCTAATTTTGTTCTAAAACACAGTTTACAGTACACCCAGCTTGGGGAGAAAGATCCGCTAAATTAATTTGCCCATACTTATTTATCCTTCAAAAGGAGACTCAGACAGAGTTTGCACTTTCAAAAATATTGTACTGTCTTTTAGGAAACTCAAAGTGTGACTTTTTGCACTACACAGCGTACATACCTTATATTTATTTGTCAGTGGTGTTCTAATATCACTTCCTGTTTTTCCATCAATAATTACAGGCCAGGTTTCAGCCTGTGCAATGGGAAAAAAAGGATGAAGTCAGGCTTCACATTAGCGAGCCGCAATTCAGCATCCGCCAGGCAGGCAGTGGACAGGGTGTCTTCTGGTCACCAACATTGATGGACGGAGCGTCAGATGGAATGGAGGAGTCCCGCTAATAAGAGGAATAGTTGGATGCATGCTACTTACCAAATTCAACAGGACAACTACAACAACATACAGATACAGTATCCGTTCTTTTCTAATTATCTTTTAAGTAATGTTATTGCTGTGAACTTCTATGAGTGAGACTGCATTTCTTTGATCTCTGCTTCTAAATTCATCCCTACAGCCATTGTATAGGTTTTACTTCTGCTATTTTTCAAACCTAATTTAATGTATGAAGTGTTTCTCTGAGTGCAGAGATAGGCAAGTGAAAACGCATAATTATTACTGCAGCCCTGTACTGTCGCATTCTTTCATTCACGGTTGTCGAAAGTACTACTTACCTTTCAGTAACCATGCATGCTGTAGTGTATGCACTTCCTTTATGTCACTTAAAAGTTTTATGGATAGCTTTGTACCCAAAGACTTTATTATCTTCAATTATTGTTTGTCCATGCTGTGCTTTTTTTTTCTTCTCTCAACAAAACTTTCCCAAAAACCCCCATTCCCATCCATTTTCCAAACGCTAACCCTCTTCCCCCGGGCTGTGTGGTTTTGATTGATGTGTAACTAAATGACAGCAATAATTCCACACACTTGCTGGGGAGGATAAGGTCATTAGCAATAGGCTGGTGAAGGAATCCGAGGATATATTCTTACTCAGCTTGACACAGACCCATGACTATTGGCGAATGAAAGCCGATTTTCATGTGCGCCATCAACTTGATTGATCATCAAAAACACCCTCCTCCTAGACGTGGCAAATGATTACGCTGCTGTGTCATTCACCTTCAGTACTATTTCTTGTAGTAGTAGCCAATGTCAAAGAAATTCAACGCAAGTAGTACTTATACTTTCAATACTTTACCATTTGTTAGGCTACATTGTGTCACTGTTCTAGTGTACTGTCACCTGCTATATTCTCTATCGTACCGTTCTAATGCTACGGTAAGGACAAACAAGGTTTAATTTTCTTTTTTTTCAGATGCTGCAACTGCCACTGTGTAACACCACTAGTACCACCGCAATGATGACATTTAATCCGCCCAGGATTGCCAACCTTAATCGCCATTTGCCGTGCAGCCAGCCCTGTGCCTAGCCCTATTTCCAAACACAAATTACAGGTAAGATAAGCGTTTGGGGGGAGGTAGTATAATGGAGTATTAGGAGAGACGAGAGACTGACGCTAGTACTAGTAAAGTCCTAGGACTATTGAATTCACTTACTCTGTGATAGACAATTAGTTTTGAAAACATTTGGGCAATTAATTACACAACTTGAATCAAGATGCCACTTAAGTTTCAGGAAAACAAATTTACTGTTAAACCCCCACCCACCAGTCTCAAAAGCAGTAATAAAAACACGTATGCTAAGATAAAGTTTAAAGTATATTTATATCCCTAAAAAAAATGATCTCCCGCAAGACCCAACCCATCCCCACTCCCTAACCCCAACGAATGTCCGTGAAAAGTCCAAAAAACCCGACTCCCAATTCCCACCCCCCAGAAGTCTTTAAAAAAGGGGCAAGGGACAGTCTCCTCCTACTGCTGGCTGCTGTGGAGTTTTCGGGTCAGGTCGGCATGCTCCTTGCGGAGGGCCTCGAGCAGGGTTTTCGTGTTCAGCAGCTCCTGCTCGAGGTAGGACACCCTGAGGGAAAGGCGGTGCATCCTTTTTTTGCAACTGCTGTGGGGGGCAGCTGATTTCTTTGCTGCTCGGAGGTGGCGGGTGGCTGTGGTACCCCGGCTCCGTACCGCTGGAGACCTGCTGCGCTGACTGGCTGACCCAGGGAGCGCGGAGGAGGATGCACGTGTCGCCGTGGATGTTGTCGACATACTCTGTGTGTCCTCCTCCTCCTGGGCCTCCAGCCGCCGATATTCGGCGACAGTCGCCTCCAGCCTCAGTTGCCGGGCCCTTTTAGCCAGCTCCTTCCGTGTTGGTTTGGAAGGAGCATCTATATGAAGAAAGAAAAACATAGTCTGTAACCAATGCTCTTTAAGATTAACACAAAATGATTCAGCAGAAAGTTGTGTCACAGTAGAACTAGCAACTTGCAAGCGCAGTACAAAACAATTGTGGCCAGTATCTATCTAACCTCCCACTTCTTCATCCTTGCTCTAACAATAGTGGGAGTTTAAGGAATCAATTCTACGAGCACTATGGACTCACTCCATTAGAGTCGACTATGACAGTACACCAGTCTTATTCTTCTTCTTCTCTCTTGTTTAGCAAAATTGGTACGTTAACTTCTACAAGACGGCATAATGCCAGCGCAGTCAACTTGCACCCGAGAAAAACAGACGCCCGCTATGATGAGTGAGACAGACTTGCGTTACTGTACCAGTCCAGTACATGCAGGTGGTGATGCTCTTACTTTTCTATTACGGGCGGCACTGAGAATACTCTGTTACAAGGGCTACTGCTTAATTAATTTAACTTTCACCCTACAGTGCCAATGAATGCTAGAAAAGCAAAATGAAGAAGATAAATAATCTGATTATCTATCACTATACAAGTTATGCAGTTGCTTACATATGGGATGACTTTAGGTGCTTTGCTTTTTATTGAGTGAACAGTGATACATCCACACATGAATGACCGAGTTCTACTAAACTTATTAACAGAGGTAGTGAGTGGCCATCGTAATAACCGGATATATGCTGTGCTTGCAATACAAACTACTGCTACTATTCATGGTAGTATTCGGACAAAATTAATTTAAAACTTCATTTCTTTGCCTTTCCTACACTGGGACAGACGTGCGGGTGCGGTGTTACATGCTCTTCAAAGTAACACTTAGTTCATCCAGTGACTGTCTACTCTCTCTAGATACACATATGCTATCTAAGAGTCAGATAGTACCATGATCCAGGCATCCATCCATTCAAGCTATATGTCAATCATTCTTCTTCATGTCTCTCATCTGGACAAACCTTACATTTTCTCACGGGAAAACAACCTTTTCATTTTATTTGGGAAACCGCAAGCCATACATCCGTGCTTGACTTGCTTTGAATTTCAACCAAAGGATATATTGCGCACACATACAGTTTCTGTTTCACCCACCTAGGCTGTTCTCCTTCCACCCATCCTTGCTTCATCCTACACCCAGCCATGCATCATATTCCTTCCCAGCTACCTCGGGCACCAATCAAACACGTATCATTCTTCTGTGTCAGTCATCATTACTTTTAACTTGCTCGTCCTTCCACACTTACTTACACCCTTCTTTCGCTTTTCGTTCATCCCATCCATCAAGTTCATCTCGGATCTGATTTGGATTCTCGAAAAAAATTCACCGCTGAGTTGAAGAAAATTTAGAGGAGGCTACTACTTGGTTGATAAAAACTTTGTTCTACATTTGAAAGCCTGATTAACAGTATAGTAACTTAAGTGTTGAACATATATACTACACCCGTGCAGAGAGCACACTCTGCAGTCTGCAATCTCAATAAGTAAGGAATATAAGAGCTTACCACTGCCCGCCACTACCGTGGCAACCCGCACAGCAGTTTCCTCCGGCATTTGCACCGCCTCCTCCCCAGAGGTTTCCTCCTCCACCTCCGCGCTGGGCCCGGCACCAGATGTTCCACCTACAAAGTACATTTAAGAATGTTAGATGACATAGACATACACTACTCACTAGTATTTTGTCTAGGAATGAAGAAATGTCAAATGTGAATACAGAAACCAATCTAATAATTTGTGACTGTCTACTCTAAAGTAAAAATGTCCCTTTTTCCAGGGAAGGGTGTTGTCTTACTGCACTTTTTGGCACAACTGATGAATGCTTGCTTTTTAACAGGCACCATTTTTCTCATAACAGACAGAAGCTTCACTTCTAAGAACAAGAGCAAGATCAGATCATCATCACTAGGACGGACTGACCAACGATTCAGCACCAAAAAGAAAAATTAAAGTTCAAACCAGGTGAGGGCTCGGCTCGCCCACAATAAATGTGTGAAATAAATCACTAAGCACTTTTCCATTTCTAATCAACCGTTTATGTTTTATGACAAGCTTGATTTTAATAAATGTTTTTACTTTTAATAAAGCTTTAAAAGTTAAATAGACTCTGTGGTTTTTCGTCAAGAGTGACTGAGCAAAAGGTTTTGCAATTTGCAAGCATGAGTCCGTGCCTCTGACACTTCTGGACTCTGACTCCGTACTCTTGTCCTGCGTTGGATAATCATCATTGGGGATCAATCATCGATGAATTCGGGAGCTAAATGATTCTGCCACACTATCTAGTCAGTAAGGAGATTGGGGGTTCTTCAAAGTCTGATATCACTGAGGTATGTGGAAAGTCTACCTGTGCCTATTATAATTGATAAACAATGCACTATTTAGTGTCCATAGTTCTGTTTGTGCAGATTTGTCCCTGCAACAGTAGTAGTATGGATTGTCCGCCTATCCAAACCAAAAGTAAAGTAGCATCTTATTCTTTCTTGGTGGTCATTCACATTGTTGGTAATTTTCAAAGCAGAAACATTTAGAAGACTTGAAAAGACATTATGGACAATCCCAGAGGACTGCACTCAGTTCATAGAGCTATTGCTGACTAGAATGGGAGTTTCGTTTAACACCTTTTGCCAAATGTGCAATCTTAGTTAGCTACACAGACAGACTTATAAGAATAATCTAAGAATTTAGATACAGTCTACAAGAAGATCAAAGACGATTTAGAAAAAATCGAATGAGGAACGCTAGGAAAAAATAGGTACTCTGCATTAAAATTAAAACTTACCGGGCCAGCAAAGGAGCCCTCGCCTGACCGATCCTGGCCTTGTACAGCAGCAGCAGCCAATACCCCTCCTCCTCTGTCCTCTTGCCCCTGAGGGGAGCTGATGTACAACATGAAAGAAAGAAATAAAGACCCAAAAACATGGATGATTGTTGTCAACCAAATCAAACATTTCAAAAGAACAATAAGAAAATATTTTGGCGAAATAGCAAATAGACAACTATTCCACGGGATATATTGACCTATCTCATGTGGTCTACTACGATATTAGTATTGCTTGATTTGCGGACCGTCGACTTGGAAAGTTATGTAACTCACTAAACAAACTACTAAAAAGGTTCGCCTAGGACTGGCAGGCAGCAGTCCGCAGCACGCGAAGTGACAGACAAACTCCATCGTGATTGCAGATCAGTGACAACACTAAAAAGTTTCATACTACATTAACCAGTCATTAAAATACTCAAACTATCAATCTACCACCACTATTTCTTCTTATTGCCAGGTGTACAAAGGAAGGACTGGACTTGAGTCTGTAGGGGTAGATTTACAAGCCCGTTGTAGCTCTTTTGCTCCATTGTTGCATGACTTTTGTGACGCAGCGGCAGAACAAAAGAGGCGCCATGGTGCGGCGTATATTAACAATGTGACGCATATGGGAGATTCATCACGTTGTAAAGCCCTGCGCCATCAGGGGGCGTTCTGGCGCAAGGGAGGGCATTCCTGCGCAGGAACGCATCCTAAAAGTGGCTGTGGGAAATCTACAAGATTTCAATCAATCACTTTTAGGACAATGATGCGTCACTCAAACCCTGCGCCTGCTTGAAGCAGACGTACGTCTTGACGCAGCATTGGGGAGATAGGGCACCCCAGAGCATTGCTGGAGCTGTGCCATCGCTGCGACGCAACTCCAGCAATGTGCCGCCTTTACGGCATGGATGCGTAACGCTTCGGTGACGTTTTGGGCCCATGGTGCGCCGCATTGTAAATACGGCACACCATGGGTGGTGGTGACGTGGCGCACAATTATTGGCGCAATCCTGCTAATTTGCAGGGATGCGCCGGTAATTGCAAATCTGCCCCTTAGTGTCTAGCATTACGCAGTTCTGTAAACTACACTCATACATAATTTCTCAGGCCAATGAAATGAACACAAAATCGAAAACAAATAAGCATAGTAGCAACACTACTGAGAAGGAGAGCAGTGCACCGGAAATGCACAGAAGACTTTGAAATATAATTTACCTACAATGTAATCGGCAGCATTATTGCTCTTGGTAAAAAACAAAAATTTGCAATATAATAACACACAGAGTAGGAGAAAACAGAGCAGTGATGAAATAGCTACTACTACTCACCAAGCCCTAGATCTCGATGCCGAGCAGGTCGAGCAAGTCGCTTTCCTGGTCCAGGAGATCTGTCCAACGGTGGGTTGCCTGGTTGTAGGTGCGCCAGACCCGAGAGTGAGAATACATGGCCCGGCACACCTTCTCCCACCGCTTCTGGCGCTCCCGGTGCCCGTAGCCACTTGCGATCTTGCCGCCTGCCATGACGGTCCTGGGGAGGCGGCGCTGTACATAGAAGACTAGTGCGGCCACCTCCTCCGCGCTGAAGATCTCCCGTGGCATCACTAGCTTCCCCGTCAAACGCCCGCACGGAAGCCGGGCACAGGGTGCGGGACCCTTCCCCTTCTCGGGCTGCTTCCCTGCTCCTTTTACCATGGTCTGGGCAGAAAGGAAGGTAAATAATAAATAAGAAATAGAATAGGGAAGAAGAAAAGAAAATAGTTTAAAAAAGTAGTTTAAAATTAACTAAAAGTAGCAGAAAACACTAAAATATAGAGTTAGAATAATAGAGGGATAGATAATAAGTAAAATAGATTAAAAAAAACTTCAAACAAGCAAAGGATGGCAGAGATTCAGAAAGCATGCCCAGAACCATAGCAATGAATGGAAAACAAGATGGCCGCGCCTGTTCACGACTGTGTGGGTAAGTTCGCGCGAGATTTCCCCCGCGATCAAACGCGAACTTGTACTAGCGAGCCGCACACTTTGCGAGATTACACATGGCACCCGGAAACCGAAATACGTCACAAACAAGATGGCCGCTCCCATGTACGACCGCTAGGGTAACTTCGCCTCGTTGCACTACCAGCGCCTTGCGAAAACGCAAAAAACCACACGAACTAACACGCCGCAAAAAAACAAATCGCATATTCGCACAAATTTCTGGCTTCCGCATTCGATCTCGTGCAAATTTGCGCCCCGCGAATCCCGCGAAATTGCAGAAAAACAATTTTTGCAAAACTGAAAGCACTCAGCAGGTGCAAAAGTTCAACCTCATCATTAGTAACCATTCCCTGTAGTGCTTCCTGAGGGGGCCCTCCAGAGTTCAATTGCCTACTTGCAACTATTCTATGACCCTGCTCTGACCCTCACAGCAGGCTCAGAGAATAGCTACAAGTATGCCACAAAGGTCATGTTAGAAAAAATTACACTGCAACAGAAAGCAATTACAGATAAGGAAGCAGGTGCCAGACTGGAAGTTCACATTCAGTGACACATTAATCAACCCCTAATTCATTCATGTCAGTTGAAGCAGGGCAGATGTGCTTTTCCCCCCATAATCTACAGTGATTGAACCAGAGGGTGGCATGGGTGAGACAGAGGGTGGCAGTGGTGAAACAGAGGGTGCTGTGATGAACCAGACGTAGAAACAACTTGGTCGCGACCGTTGCGACCCGATAAGTAAGTTCTCGTTTGCGAACTGGTAAGAAACCCTCGCGAACTGTCAGAAACCCTTGCGAACAAAAAAAAAAAGAAAAAATCCGCAAATTCGTGAAAGTTCGCGGATTTTGCGGATTGGGAATTCGTGAATACACAAATTCGCGAAGCGCGAATTCGCAAAATTCGCCCATGCTTAATCATTTCATATGTAAGTACCACATACTGTCTATTCCTTGTTGACTCATCTTGTTTAAAAATCACAATGCCATTTCCGCTATTAGCCCATCCCTCACTCGTGTCGGACCCGTTCATAAATCTCAATACAGTGACACCTGATGTAAATTTTTAGGTATATGGTATTTGGCCTGTAATGCAATCAGCACTCCCCACCCGATGTACTCAATAGTAAGGCTGACACTGCACACAACACTGGGGAGATGTCAATTGTTAAGTGTATTGCCCGTCATATAGATAGTACTCCTTTCCTAATGTACTCAAAAGCAAGGCTGACCCTGCCCGCAATGCTCGGGAAATGTTTACTCGTGACACTGACATTGCCTGCGCTCAGCACTCAGTTAGCTCGGACCATCACGCCAAAATATGCCTGACCCGTTCAGAGCCCCAGCATTGAACCTCCTTACCACGCCACATCGTGACAGCGCGTTCACTCCTCCTTCCCAATCGCCCACATTGGGCGCTGACATAATTTTTAAAGAAATGAACCGGGAAGCGCTTGTCACACAGTCTGTGCTTACGGTGCGTGATCTTTTCAAACTCCCTCAATTCTTCGTTACCCTGGGAGCCATCTTAACATGATCTAATATATTGATGTAGATGTGCTCGACCCTGTGACAGAGGCCATAAAGACTTAAAACGCCAAAGGGTTAAACTATATATTTCTCAAATAATCAGATGTCAATACTTGAGCGAAAGCGGAAAAAAGGCTTTATTTTGCAATACTCATTATTTCATTATCAAATTTGTCAAAAAAGGAGGCAGCCATTTTGAAGTGGTGGTATAACGTTAACGATCAACACTCCACTTACAATTGCACCCACACAGTCCATCTAAACCAATTTTTTGCAGTGAAGATTGATACAGAATCCTTACATAGGAGTCAGACGGGAAGTACTTGTTTTTATAACCACACTATATCAATGTTCATTACTATACTTGCTGGGCAAACCACGTTACTTCAAAATGCCAGTCAATGGTTCTTACACTGAAGAGCAAATAAAAACCAGAGACATAAATAAAACACCAATGTTGAAGCGTGCGCAATGTAATTTTTAAAATTTATTTATTTATGTACTCATCTCGGTTCGTGTGCCGTAGTTTACTACCCCCTCCCTGAACCTCCCCCATCCGCCCCACCGCCTGCAGAACTCCCTCCAGGAGCTGCTACTGAATACAAATCATGGGCAGTGTGAGTGCCACAGTGGCAGTTGCATCGTAATTTGCCCTGTGGGACGGCCGCCTGTTAGGCGGGTGGTCCAAAATAGGATACGATGGCGGAGGGACTGAAGTTCGTCCGTCATCGTAATAATCCTCTTAATTTCAAATAAAGGTACCAGAAAGCCAGATGACCTGTGAATCAGAAATGCTCTTTGTTGAAAGAAGCTCTTTTAAGAGGAAACCCTGTACTGGGTACCAAAGTTTAATCCTAGTACTTAGAATACTAAGCAATTCAATGTGAAATCACTCACCAGCCTAACCTTGGATATCACTCTCACTTGGTTGCAATTGTAAGATTGTGGTGGGTGATGTAACAATGTGATAGGTAGCTTTGATGAGAGTGATGAGTGAGTTGAGTTTGATGGGTGTGACTGTGAGTGATGTACGGGTGTTGTTAGAACTGGCTATTTCTGGTAGGCTAAGGCTGACGCCAAAGCCAGGCAGAAACCACCATTCCAGTCAGGGCAAGGAAGTCACACTGTAGTGTAGTTCCTAGTTTCCCACTAGGCCCTGCGCATTGGAATAACATAAACAGTAGTATCGACGTGGAACTGCAGATATTCCAGGCCTCCACTGACTATGCTAAACTTAATTGGGTGTGTTACCAACTAGCTCAGAGGTCACTGGAAACTTTCTTCTCTGCATGGGAAGTGATCAGCTTCCCTGGCACAGACAAGAAGGGATTCAGCTTTCCAACAACCGTGCAACATGACAACTTTGCTCCTCAGATCAAGAGTCAATCTCTAGGGTCGTGTGAAACAATAGACATGTATTTCACTCAGTCAGTTTAGTGCAGTTTACTTTCACAATATGTAGAGAATAGAGAGACGGGCGTTTGTCAATAAAGGGTTAACATTTATTGAACAGTCTTTCTTCTTGTACAAGAGAAATGTATTGCCACAATTGCAAGACTTGTTATTATAAAAAGTACGTACAGTAAGATAAGGATTGCGAAATAGAACTGTAAAAGCATTGATATGGTTTCTTAGCCCTACAATGGTTTAAAAGTAATAAAACATATTTACAGTCATATATACATTAGGCTAACATACTCAACTGGTGCTTCTAACTAAGCCTACCCCAGTGTGCCTGACCTAAGCCTAACACGTGGAAGGGGAGTAAGTAAGTAGCTTTAAGTTAAGTTGGTTTTGCCAAGGTTTGCTTCAAGAATTCTCGTCTAAGGGTTTAGTCAACACCATACCTCTGAATAGAATGATGGAAGTCTGGTATTTCCTTCAGGGGGCACTCAATATCCCAGTCACCCGCGAGGGCAGACCGGAAACGCTGGAGCTGGATTTCTCTGCAGGAGAAAGGCAGCGGCTCTTCTTCAGCGCGTCGGGAGGAGGAGGCGGGGGAGAGCGTCCGCGGCAGCTGGAATCTGCTAGGCTTCTTCGCAGAGGGACGGCTGTTCAGCTCCTAAGCGTACTGCACCATCGTTCGCGCTTTAGCAGCGATAATGGTATCAGTAGCTTCACCACCAAGGGACAGCAGCAGCAGCAGCGTACTGCCTGCAGCAGCAATGGGATGCACAACAGGGTGCACGGCAGCATACAGCAGCACAACAGCTTATTGCTTAAGGCAACGTTGGTAATATTTATACCTGACAGGTGCCGGGTATGACGCAAGTTTGCTGGACATAAGACGTCAATTAAAGATGTCACTAGGAAGTGATAGTTATCAGTTGCTCATTAGAGTTCCATTACTAATCAAAACACAGCAAGCGGGGATTTCCAGGTTTGCTGAGTTTTTATCTTGTTGAAGAACTCGGAGTATTAATCGAGGAATATCAAATAGTGACTTCTGCTCTGTCATTGCACTAATTGGTTGCAAAGGAAGTGGCAGAGAACTATGCTGGAATGTGGCTCTGTTCGTGTGAGGCCAGAGATGACTTTTCTGAAAATCGCACTTGAACGGTTATGCCAATATAGGGAATAAATGGATTAATAGCCGAATAGGGGCATAAGGTCGCAGTATCGATCAGGAACCTAGATAAACACGCAACAACATGCCAAGATAACCTCTGCTCACCCCCTTGGTAGCTTGGCACAAGCAGTAAGGCTAAACTCGGAGGCAATGTGTAAAGCATTTGCGCCAGCGCACAACAGCAACAACATACTAGGCACACCACAAAAGAGACTCCACACAAGGTTATTATAAAAATAACTTTTGTATTGTAAAAACACATCAGATAAAATCACACATATACATGATGCCAACTGGCACGGGTAATATTCACATGGGATTATGTACACAAGACAGGGCCACATGGGCGCCTGTCAGAATCACATATAGTACTTCTAGATAAAATGTAGAATATAAAATCACTTCTAGAATAAAGAATAAATGTAACATAAAATAATAATCAAAGATAACAACCAATAACCACTGGTAACAGGAACCAGGACCTTACTAGGACCACCTGTACTAAAAAAGAAGAACCACCTAAGTATCACACAGCATTTAGGGGTCTAAGAAAGAATACATTACTCATGATGCAATAAACCTACATTCAGAGGAGTAGAAAAGACAACCACCTAAGTATCACTCAGCATTTAGGGGTCTAGGAAAAGAACACATTACTCATTTATTTATTTATTTATTTAATGATTTTATAAAGCGCGTAGTAACTCGGTGAGCATCCCAGCGCTGGCCTGATTCTCCATAGGTTACTGCCAGTCAATGAAGTTATGTCTGCGGAAAAAGGAGGGTTTTCAGAACTTTTCTGAAGTGGAGATAGTTCGGTTCTGTCCTGAGTCTGCGTGGAAGGTTGTTCCACTGTTTGGCCGTGTGAACCGAGAAACGACGGCCGCCGGTCTTGGCTTTTCTGGCTCTCGGGACAGCGAGGAGGTTTTCTGTACTGGACCAGAGATTTCTCTCCGCTTTGTAAGGGATTAGTACTTCTTTGAGAAGGGGGGGTCCGGTGTTGTTGAGGGTTTTATGGGCCAGACAGAGGGCCTTGAAGACGACCCTTTCTCTGACTGGGAGCCAGTGTAGAGATCTTAGGGCCGGTCTGGCGGAGGATCGGCCTGGTGTGCCAGTGAGTAGGCGAGCTGCGGCGTTTTGCACTTTTTGCAGGGAGTTCATGGTGGCTTCAGGGGCTCCCAGATAGATGGCGTTACAGTAGTCTAATCTTGCCAGGATTAGACCCTGAATAAGGAGCCTCCTTGCGGTATCAGGGAGCAGGGGGAAGATCTTCCTGCAGGCTCTGAGTAGTCCAAAACATGTCCCTGCCGTTTTCTTTGCCTGGGTTCTGAAACTCATGTCCTTCTCTATCCACACACCAAGGCTCTTGACCTCTTCCTTGGGTGCGGGGGGGTCACCTAGGCAGTTGGGCCAAAGGTGGGATGGCAAGGAGGGCCCCTTATGGCCCATCAGGAGGATCTCGGTCTTAGACCCATTCAGTTTCAGTGAGGAAAGATTCATCCATCGATGAACTTCTGAGAGGCAGCTGTGAAGGTCGGAGGGGGTGTTATGGGGGTGAGAGAGGGTTACGACCAGCTGGGTGTCGTCGGCGTAGTTGATAATGGACACGCCGAACGAGCTGACTCTCTTCTCCAGTGGGGCCATGTATACGTTGAACAACGTAGGGCTCAAGGATGAGCCCTGCGGCACTCCACACCGGAGGGGGATGGTGGACGAGCAGCTGCCGTTTTCTTGCACCTGGAAGGAGCGTTCGGTTAAGAATGATTCAAGCCATTTCAAGGCCGTGCCACATAGTCCGATTTTCCTTAGCCGATGGATTAGGGTAGGATGGTCTACAGTGTCGAAGGCCGCACTGAGATCCAGGAGGATCACTGCCACTGATCCCCCTGTGTCCAGGATGCTTCTGGCCTTCTCCACCGCTGCCAGGAGGGCGATGTCCGTGCCTTGGCCTGGGCGGAACCCTGTTTGGGAGGTTGCCAAGAGGTTGTTATTTTCTAGGTATGACGATAGTTGTTTGTTTACCAGCTTCTCTGCAACCTTGCTGCTTCCAGGGAGAAGGGATATAGGCCTGTAGTTGGAGAGGTCCTGCGGATCCGCGGAGGGTTTTTTCAGTAGGCCTTTGACTACTGCCGCTTTCCAGCTGGGGGGGACTGTGCCCTCCGCAAAAGAGGAGTTGATCAGGGCCGTAAGGGGTGGGATGATGGTACTCGACACTGTTTTTAGGAAGCGGAGGGGGGCCGGGTCGAGTGGGGAGCCGCTTTTAATTGAGGCCAGCGTTGATCCTACTTCTTCCGTTGTGACGGGGCCGAAGGTGTCCATGGAGGGAAGGGGGTGATCTGACAGCAGAGGAGGATTGGTGGTAGAGGTAGTGAGATCCTCTATGTTGTCGTGTACGGGGGGTGGTAGAGTGAGAAGAATTTTTTGAATTTTTTTGTCGAAGAAGGTTGCTAATTTATTGCATGATGCACCAACCTACATTCAGAGGAGTAATAAGGGAAAGAAAAGACACATGATGCAATAACACATTCAGAGGTGCATAATAAATCAATAGCGCAAAAACTCACATTAGCAATAACTATTAAAAAGCATAGAAATCACATTGCGCCAACACTACATAAGCCACTACCTGTGGCAGTCCCTAGGCCAACTGGCCTAGGGACTGCCTAAACGTGGCAGCTGCCCACAAAGTGCTGGGCAGCTGGGGAACAACAAAACTGCACCAGGGTCCTCACTGGCCCTTAGGCGCCAACTGCGCCACTGCTGGAGCCACACAGGCTCTGGGCATATCACACATGCCCCAGACGTTGGAGCTCTCAGGCTCTAAAAACAATGGTGCCCCCATGAGCCTCACCGGACTCTAACCCTCACACTCAGAGGCAGGAGGGGACGGGCACCGACAATGTGCCCCGAAGCCCCCTCTATCGAATATGGCCCTCTCTGGGGCCAAACAGGCTCGGAAACATAATATGGCCCCTCTGAGCCTCTCTAGGCTCACGCACGTTGGGGGGACCCACTGCCAACTGGGGCCGCCCTTGAAGTCTTCGTGGCTTCCTACTACAGGAAGCGCAAGCTCGCGCTACTGGGGAGGGGCGGACACCGACAATGTGTCCCAGCGCCCCTCCCTTCTCTTCCGCCCCCTTGTTGGAGCCTTGCAGGGCTCAACACAAACACTGGCCCCCAAGCCCCTCACAGGGACTTCTGCAACAACTGCGGGCCCTCAAGAGCCCCTCGCGGGCTCTACAACCATGGTGGGGCGACCCACTGCCATTCGGGGCCGCCCTTCCTCGGTGCCTCGACCGGCACCAACCGCAGCCACACGGAGCCCCCCCAGCCCTGCCGACTCACCGGGCTCTCAGGGGCGGGCTCCTCCGGGCGGCGGCTCTACTTCGCTCGCGGTGGGGGCAGGCACCGACAATGTGCCTCGCGCCCCCTCCGCTCCGCTCCTCTCGACGCGCCTCCTCCTCCTTCTCCGGGGCTCCCTCAGGTCAGAGGAGCCCCGTAACGGCCGCCATGCTTCTCTCCTTCCTCCCGCCTCCCAGGCTGCGGGGCGGGACTTCCGGCCAGCCGCGCTGTGATTGGCCGGCCAGCCAAGCACTTCCGGGTCGTCGCGGGCAGCGCGGCAGCCCGTTTCCAGACAGGCAGGCGGGCAGAGATTTTCCCGAGGAGTGGGCTCCCTCCTGGAAAGTAAAATTGCGGCAAAGTCCCTGGCAGGGTAGGCACCTGCCAGAGGGCACATAAATCAAATATAAGCGAGACGGGCACTCGCATGTGTTCTGACCGACTTTTTCGGCCCTCCTTTGAGGGAGAATGATTGAAGGTGACTCCAGCCTATTACCCTCCTAGTGCAGGGATTAGAACTATAAACAGGGCCTATTCATAAGGCACAGTAGTACATTTTTGTACCCTTTTCCTTAGATCAGGGCTTATAAACTTAAGCTAGGGGATAGATTCATTAGTATTAGTGATAATCCGTCCTTTTGCAAGAGTGTTAGTATACCTTCTATGGAGTTATGCTTATTTCGGGCCTTGTAGGCCTCAAACGGGAGAGACTCCATCTTGCTTTCTGCCCCGGCAGCTTGAGAGGCTTCTAGGTCAAGTGTAATGTTTTAGTTTCGAAGTGTTGTTCGCTTGGAGAGAACCGGCTCAGGCTGGCCCTTTTCGAAAGACTGTATTTTTCTCCACTCCGAAGACACAACATCAGGCCGGTCGGCTGGGAACGTGTCCTTGGTACGGGGAGGTACAAGAATTTGGTGGGCGGCAGGTTACTGGCCGTAACTTTCCATGAAAGGACAAGCTTCCATATTAGCGAAAGTGTTAGGCAGTGAGTCAGTCAGTCTGTAGGCGGCAGCTAGCCGTTAGCATCAATGCCATTAATTATTTCCAGGCAGACAGTCGCCATCTTGAAGTCCAAGAAAGATCATGAAGCTGATACTCTCTGAGAAAGATTGAAGGAGAAGGAGAAGTAGCGCAGAGCGATCAGAGACAGAGAGAGAGAGACAGCAGCTAATAAAGAGGAAGGTTCCAGTGACTAGCAGGGAAGCAGAGGAGACAGAGCATAGCGGTGCAGACGTGTACTCGTGACTGCTGAGGTGTGATTCCGAGACGAGCCAAGGCACAGACGAGAAGGGAACCTAGATGACTGTTGAACCCCGACTTCATGTCCATAAGGTGAAGTCTGACCAGTACTTACAGTGTGCACATTCTAACCTTTCACTTTCCTTTGCAGGATATATGTTATAGTATAGTGCTGTGTTCATAATTATTGTAATAAAATACCCCAGTTCTTAGTGAACCGACATGTGCCTTGTATTCTCGTTCAATCAGGGTAACACTGGTCTTCTAGTCAGACATCGTTTTCATGAACGGATGTAAATCCCGGTCAGGTAAGAGGTGACTGAATAATGAGGGAGAGAGGGACCATTTGATGCTGAGAGCAGAAGGTACATGATTCAATTTGGAAAGCTGTGCTAATTCATGTTATTGTAGTATCATCCCGAGTAGCCGATGAGAGATTCCTTCCAAAGGTATTCATAGGAGAGTGATCGTCGTTGGTAAGCAGCGTTAATGAGAACACCAGGTGGGAGACTGGTGCTTAGATCCGCCGGATTGCGGATCGGGTTGTAAGTAAGCGAGCACTGGGAGGGAAACCAGTGTGTAGGTCTGCCGGATTGTGGACCGGATAAAAAGAGAGCACTGGGGCTGCAGCTCAGTGTGTATGGCACGCCGGATTGCGTGTCGAGTGAGCACTGAGGGTGATCAGTGTGTAATGATGCATAATCAGAACTGCCTCAGGGTAGATTAGTCTGGGCCTAAGTGGCCGTGAGACTAGTTGGTATGAATGGGATATTGTAGAAAACCTATGCATGTGTATTGCTATTTTCCCCATCCTTAGGTACGAGATGTACATACATATACATATACCCATTGTAAATACATTCTAAGGGGGGAGGTGATTCTGTTCCGACTGGGTTGGAGGGGCTCTCAGGAGCTGATCCCATCTGGTTTGAGAATCTGGTCGTTACAGCATGCCACTATAATAAACCCACGAACAACATCGCAGGGTAGGCACCTGCCAAGTCTCACGCATCGGGCGTGAGGCACCAAAAAATGCTCGTAATTCAGATAAAGCGCCCACGAGGCACTGGGGGGGCCTAGCAATCACCCAAAAAGGCCCCCAGCAAGGATCCCCACAGCAAGGAGGGTCCCAGTAGCTCAGGAAGTCCAGAGAGGGAGCACATAGCCCCAGCAGGAAATGACCCCTACAGCAAGAAGGGTCCAAAGAAATGCAGCAGACAGGGGGACAGCCAGGAAGAGTCCCCCCCAGCAGTCCATCAAATGTCCAGGAGCTGGGCAGGGCCCAGGGATTCCCCTGAGCCCCAGGAGCAGCATGCCCCTGGCAGATTCAAGTTAGAAACAAGAACCAATTGGAAGGGGACACAGCCCCTTCTTATACACAGAAAAGTCCTTGAAGTCCTTTGAAGTAGGCAGTGTGAGAACCAGCCAGAACTGGTTACAGGGAAGTCCCTTCAGTATCAGGGACAGAGGTGACAGTCGCCCAGCGGGAGGTGGAGCCAGCTTTGTAGTTAGGCAGGCACAGCCCTTCACTATCAGGTGCCATCTCCTCCCACTTCCCTGGCAGCAGATGCTGCCTTTCATCCATGGGCTGACTCAGACAACCTCCTGGGCTCTCCAGCCCCTGTCACCCTCAAACCAGACAGTTAATCCACAAGCAGGCCGAGGCACTCTGGGCCAGGCTCACCAGCCAATCACACGCCAGCACCAACGTACACAAATATGCCAACTTCCAAAAGTAGTACTTCTAGACTAGTCACAGACATGCCGCATATATCATTTTGCAGCATTCATTCTCACGAGTTCATACATACCAAACTCGCCCCTGCACTCCCCACACATCAGGAACTACTATTGGCATACATATTCCCCATTCATTCCTATGGGAGGGCAGGTCACTCACCACTCATTCACAGAGAGCTCAAGCACTTTACACTGTACCACAGTGAAAAAGTGCGCAGAGGCCTAAAATCACCAACACCAGGTTCCATAAACAGGCTAGGAAAAAGCAAAAAGTCTAGGGGTGAACCTGCCCAATAGGCCGGGTCCAACACAACCCCCTTCCAGCCAAAACTCAGGGTAGACCAATCACTCCACTGATGGGCTTCCTTGCTCTGGGCGACAAAACACGGACACGGACCCGCACAGCAGGGACACCTTCCGGTTTTACGCCACTCTGAACCCACCTGGTTACCTCCAAACAATAACTCTCTGACACAACTAGGATACCCCACTGGTACTCCCTAGTCATCCACAGCCAAGACCAGGCCATAGGCCATCCAAATCACAGGTCCTAACTAATCCACAGAGTGGGGGGTAGTAACCCCTGGCACACAATAGCCATTCTCCACTCTCTCTCTCAGTGCAGCTACAACTACCACTGATCCAACAACCTAGGGTCCACACCCCCAGGCTGACCAGAGGTCACGGGCAAGAATGCCCCACCCTACCTCTACTTCTGGGTTTCCGCACCCTCACAGAGAAGCACTCACCAGAACACAATTCTCCTACCAGATCAGGACCTCACTCCCTCACTGGTCTACCACCTGGAAACTATTTCACTTCTGAGGTACAAAGCACACAGCACAGTCCCTCTTCAAGCAGGTGGGGGGACACAGCACACAGCAAAGCCCCCTTTCCTCTACCTTAGTGAAAACAACAAACTGCAGGTGAGCCCCACATCACACAGCAAGGGCAGCCCCACTCAGTCTCTTCAGCTGATCCACTTTGGCAGAGATTCCTCTTGACCTAGAAGTTTCCTAATCTCCCAACCTAAGATCTAAACCCTCAGGTTACACCAGGGTCAGAAGTAAGGACACCGTCCCTCTGCACCCCCTTCCAGTTCCAGTATGTCCCAGGCTAGACAGAGCACACGCCAGCGGCGTATCAGCGACACACTCTCCTCCAGTACTCCCTATCACAGGGTAATTCTCAGTATGTCCCAGGCTAGACAGAGCACACGCCAGTGGCGTATCAGTGACACACTTTCCTTCAGTACTCCTTCCAGGTCAGGCCACAACCCCAACCCGGCTTTCCCCCCTCCTCGGGGAACGACCTCCAGAGGCCCCACAAATGGTCAAGCACTCTAGACGGTCAAATGGTCAGCGAGCCAGGACTTCTGCACCCTCCACTTAGGAGCGGTACTGCCCAACACTAGGACCGCCGGAGTTCTGGTTACAGACACTCCCCGTCCTCTAGACACAGGAAGATCCTCCTCAAATGACCTATGTACAGCTTAGGCCCCTGACCTGGCGCTCCCTTAGGGAACCCTCCAGGCCCTGAGATAGAGTTTCAGGCCAAAGTGGGACACACCGTCCCACACTCACTCCGCCTCCACTGAGACAGGGCGTGAGTCCCTACACCCCTACCATACTACTGGGACCTAGCTGGGTTACACATGAACCTCTTCCCCTTCACAGGATCATCAGATACATAAGCCACTCCTTTTGGAACCACTTCCTAATGCCTCTGCAAGACATCTAGCACACCGCCAGACATCCACCTTCTTGTCCAGTGCCTCTGCAGGACCTCCTGCACACCACCAGAGGTACACCTCTCATGCAAGCTCTTTAACAAAAAGAAAACTCACACCAACTCCTCCAGTTCAGCACATCACTCATTCGCATACTCCCCCCCCTCGGACTGGTAAGGCAGTTTCTACCACCCCTGATCACTCAACCTGACCACACGTGACACAGGTACCAAACTCTGGGAGCGGGGAAAGGGAATTAACACACTGGACACATTATATCTGCCACCACTGGATCCTACCACACTGGGGAATCCAGACACACACACACTACACTCAGGGAACAACCACCCTCCTGAGCTAGTCATTTCTCCTCACACTCCCTCTCTTCCATCTCCCCACACAGGGACAGGATTTGGGATTGGACACTGGACCCAGCAAGGGATTCCTAAGCTATGGGAACCTCCCCCTCTACTGGCGTCCCGCCCTGTCAATTTCTCTCATCTGCCACTAAACATAAAGTGCAGAAACACATTTGAAAATGACACTTTTGAGGACAAAAAATCAAAAACAATAATCCCAAACATGTGACTATCTGGAAAAAAAAAATGGCAGAGTTTTGTAATGTAGCCAGTTGTCGCTATGGCACTGCGCAAACACAAGTCCAAATCCGCACCACTGACCAACAATGTTAGAACTGGCTATTTCTGGTAGGCTAAGGCTGACGCCAAAGCCAGGCAGAAACCACCATTCCAGTCAGGGCAAGGAAGTCACACGCCAAGATAACCTCTGCTCACACCCTTGGTAGCCTGGCACAAGCAGTAAGGCTAAACTCGGAGGCAATGTGTAAAGCATTTGCGCCAGCGCACAACAGCAACAACATACTAGGCACACCACAAAAGAGACTCCACACAAGGTTTTTATAAAAATAACTTTTGTATTGTAAAAACACATCAGATAAAATCACACATATACATGATGCCAACTGGCACGGGTAATATTCACATGGGATTATGTACACAAGACAGGGCCACATGGGCGCCTGTCAGAATCAGATATAGTACTTCTAGATAAAATGTAAAATATAAAATCACTTCTAGAATAAAGAATAAATGTAACATAAAATAATAATCAAAGATAACAACCAGTAACCACTGGTAACAGGAACCAGGACCTTACTAGGGCCACCTGTACTAAAAAAAGAAGAACCACCTAAGTATCACACAGCATTTAGGGGTCTAAGAAAGAATACATTACTCATGATGCAATAAACCTACATTCAGAGGAGTAGAAAAGACAACCACCTAAGTATCACTCAGCGTTTAGGGGTCTAGGAAAAGAACACATTACTCATGATGCACCAACCTACATTCAGAGAAGTAATAAGGGAAAGAAAAGACACATGATGCAAAAACACATTCAGAGGTGCATAATAAATCAATAGCGCAAAAACTCACATTAGCAATAACTATTAAAAAGCATAGAAATCACATTGCGCCAACACTTCATAAGCCACTACCTGTGGCAGTCCCTAGGCCAACTGGCCTTGTGGGGCAAAGATGCCCTGAGTCCAAAGTCAGGGTGCGCTGCCATGCAGCGCCAGTTTCAAAATACAAAAAGCCTAAACGTGGCAGCTGCCCACAAAGTGCTGGTGTCTTGACCGGTTTTTTGGCTCTATTTCGGAGTGATGAAGACTTTAAACTTGCTCACATCCATTATCCGTATTCTTACCTTGTGTTGGCCCTTTTAAGCCCTTTTTTCCAGACCTAGAAGAGGATAGCTGCTTTATATGATGATATATCCCTTATTCTTGACTCTAATCCATCTATTGCCTATTGGCTTTGACGTGGTTATGTGTTCTTTCATTATCCTGCCTATAGTAGAGGGTGGATCCTGTGGTCCTGACTTTATATTACACATTGGTATGGTTTGTGTAGGTACTCTGACAGAGCTAAGGGTTATTTCATCCTTCTCAGGCCTACAAGGCCCAGAACTAGAGAGACTCCATTTTGCTTTCTATCCTTGCAGGGCTGAGATGCTTGAAGGGGAAAGGTAATATTTTGGTTTTGAGCTGTTGTTCGCCCTAAGCGAACCGGAGAGAACCGGCCAGAGCTGAATCTAATCAAGAAGTGTCCCTGGGCTCAGGTCTCTAGACGAAACAAGCAGCTGATCACTGTGGGAGCGTCTAGAGCAAGGAGCCCGGTGCATGGACCTGGTGGGAGGAGGCTGCTGGCTGGAGCTTTCCACTAGAGGAGAGGACTCCATATTAGCGAACTGCAGGAGAGGAGGAGTGGTCAGTTTGGTTCTTGAAGAGTGGAGAGTAGGATGTTTGCTGGAGCTGCAGAGTGCAGTTCAGTTCTATTGGTTTTCTGGAATGGAGAAAGAAGGCAGATGATTGTTGAAGCTGAAGAGAGCAGTCATAGGAACAAAGCAGATGGAGGAGTTGAGGCTGCCAGCTGAAGCAGTTGAGCCAGAGGCGTGAAGCTGTGGTGACGGAGGGAGAGACAGAGAGCCCTGATCCCACCAGACAGAGAGAGAGAAACATTTCTTCTAATAGGTGAGGTAGTCGGAATCAGCTTACTTTACACTTACACCTTAATCTTGTCTTTATTCCCTAGGCTATTGTATGTCTAATCCTTTTCTTTCAGCGGTGTGTTAAAGTTCCTGCTAGTCACAGAGACCCCGCAGATTTGTGTATGTGTATTCTATTGTTATTGTAATAAAGATACCCCAGTTCTTAGTGAACTAGTGTGCATGTGTTGTTCTTATGACAGTGTGTGTCTATTGTTCTTAAAGCACAGGTAACCTTTCCTTCTAGTCAGGTGTTACAACCAGAACAGATGCTGCCCCTGATCCGGTAAGTAGCCACTGAATAATTAGGGCGAGAGAGGAGCCCTTGAGCTAGGGAAATATTCAGACACTAAGTAATTCGGCCATCCCATAATATTATTGTAGTAGCGAACCCTTAGTGAATAGTGAGAGAGACTTCCCAACATAGAGAGAGAGCTAAAGGTATTCATAGGAAAGTGGCAGTCGTTGTGTAGCGGCGTTAGTGAGAGCATTGATTGTGGTCAGTGTGTATACCCGCAAGATTGCGGCTTGAGAGAGCACCGGGGGGATACGGTGTGTAATGAGATCGCCTCTAGGTAAAGTGGCGTTAGTGAGAGCATCAGGTGGAAGTCGGATGTGTAGGTCCGCCGGATTGTGGACCGAATAAAAAGAGAGCACTGGGGATGCAGCCCAGTGTGTATGGCACGCCGGATTGCGTGTCGAGTGAGCACTGAGGGTGATCAGTGTGTAATGGTAAATAATCAGAACTGCCCCAGGGTAGATTAGTCTGGACCCATGTGGTCGCGAGACTATGAGGTATGAGTGTTGTGTAGGGCATGGACGTCCTTAGTAATCAGTGAGTATTCCTAGTAATCCCTATAGATTTAGTGGTGTTTCTGATGATATGAGCTTGTATATTGCGAGTTCCCCATCCTCAGGTAGGTACCCAGGTGCCTGGATAGATGGGTCCTGAGGAGGGAGGTGGTTACGTTCCGGCTGGGTTGGAGGTGCTCCAAGGAGCTGATCCCATCTGGTTCGAGAACCCGGTCATTACAGCTGGGCAGTTGGGGAACAACAAAACTGCGCCAGGGCCCTCACTGGCCCTTAGGCGCCAACTGCGCCACTGCTGGAGCCACACAGGCTCTGGGCATATCACACATGCTCCAGACGTTGGAGCTCTCAGGTTCTAAAAACAATGGTGCCCCCATGAGCCTCACCGAACTCTAACCCTCACACTCGGAGGCAGGCGGGGACGGGCACCGACAATGTGCCCCGAAGCCCCCTCTATCGAATATGGCCCTCTCTGGGGCCAAACAGGCTCGGAAACATAATATGGCCCCTCTGAGCCTCTCTAGGCTCACGCACGTTGGGGCGACCCACTGCCAACTGGGGCCGCCCTTGAAGTCCTCGTGGCTTCCTACTACAAGAAGCGCGAGCTTGCGCTACTGGGGAGGGGCGGACACCAACAATGTGTCCCGGCGCCCCTCCCTTCTCTTCCGCCCCCTTGTTGGAGCCTTGCAGGGCTCAACACAAACACTGGCCCCCAAGCCCCTCACAGGGACTTCTGCAACAACTGCGGGCCCTCAAGAGCCCCTCGTGGGCTCTACAACCACGGTGGGGCGATCCACTGCCATTCGGTCCGCCCATCCTCGGTGCCTCGACCGGCACCAACCGCAGCCACACGGAGCCCCCCCCAGCCCTGCCGACTTACCGGGCTCTCAGGGGCGGGCTCCTCCGGGCGGTGGCTCTACTTCGCTCGCGCTGGGGGCAGGCACCGACAATGTGCCTCGCGCCCCCTCCACTCCGCTCCTCTCGGCGCGCCTCCTCCTCCTTCTCCGGGGCTCCCTCAGGTCAGAGGAGCCCCGTAACGGCCGCCATGCTTCTCTCCTTCCTCCCGCCTCCCAGGCTGCGGGGCGGGGCTTCCGGCGGGCCGCGCTGTGATTGGCCGGCCGGCCAAGCACTTCCGGGTCGTCGCGGGCAGCGCGGCAGCCCGTTTCCAGACAGGCAGGCGGGCAGAGATTTTCCCGAGGAGTGGGCTCCCTCGTTGTAATGGCAGAGTTTTTGGCTTTATTTAGCAGTGATATAGATCATTAGTCTTGCTCGCATCTAGTATAGGTATTCTTAGCCTGTGTTGGCCCTTTTAAGCCCTTTTTTCCAGATCTAGAAGAGGATAGCTGCTTAATATGCCTTTATTCTTGACTTTCACCTGTCTATTGCCTATTGGCTTTGACATATTAGACACATTGGTATGGTTTATGTAGGTATTCTGACAGAGCTAAGGAGCATTTCACCCCTTTCAGGCCTACAGGCCTAGAGCTAGAGGGACTCCATCTTGATGAAGCTGAGAGGCTTTTCAGGGCAAAGGCAATGTTTATAGTTAAGGCTGTTGTGCTAGAGGGAAATCCAGTTAGGACTGCTTCTTATCCGAGAAATGTGTTTTTCTCTTGGGCCCAGACGTAACAAGCAGATGGCCACTGCGGTTGCGTGGAAGCCTGGGAGCTGGCACAGGAATTCGGTAGGAGACAGCCCTCCGGTGGAAATTTCCATGAGGGGAGAGGAATCCATAATAGCGAGCTACAGGAGAGGAGGAGTGTTCAGTTCAGTTTGGAGGTCAGTCCAGCGTGGTGTGCAGTTCAGCGTGGTGCTCAGAACAGCTTGGAGCACAGAACTGCTGGGAGCTCAGAACAGCTTGGAGCTCAGAACAGCTTGCAGAGAGAGAGAGGATGTCTGCTGGAGCTGCAGAATAGAGTGCAGTTCTTGAATGGAGAAAGAAGGCAGACGATTGCTGAAGATGAGGAGAGAGAAAGCAGTGCAGAGAGCATCAAAGAAGGCTGTCAGCTGGAGCAACTGAACCAGAGGCGTGGTGATGTGGTGAAGGAGGGAGAGACAGAGAGAGCCCTAATCCCACCAGAGGCAGAGAGAGAGCCCTAATCCCACCAGAGGCAGAGAGAGAAATCTTCCTTCTAATAGGTGAGGTAGTCTGAATTAGTTACACTTACACTTTATGTCCAATCTTTTCCCTTTCAGCGGAGTGTTCCTGTTATGTTTATTCTTTTCTCTTTCAAGCGGTGTGTTCTACCTATAGTCTTTGTCAGTTCTGTGTAAAGGTTTATATTGTACTAATAATAAATGACCCCATTAATTAGTGAATTAGTGTGCATGAGTTCTTTTATGATAAAGTTATCCTGGCTTCAAGCCAGTTGCTGTTGAGCCACTGATGGATCAAAAAGGGGGGTAGGAGCGCTTAAATCAAGAAATAACTCAGTCACATAGTGTGTATATCTTTATCCCCATACAGTGAAGTTAATCACTCCTGGTAGGTATTACTGTTTGAACAGATGCTACCCCTGATCAGGTAAGTAATAGTGAGGGAGAGAGGAGACTTGCAACCAAGGGACTAAGTTAGTACACCATCCCATAATATTATTGTAGTAGCAGACCCTTAGTGAAGAGACTTCCCCATATATATATATATATGTATAGGTGTTCATAGGAATGTGGTCGTCGTTGATATGCGGCGTTAATGAGAGCACTGAGTATAAGATCAGTGTGGATACCCACTGGATTGTGGCTTGAATAAGTGAGAGCGTTAGGAGGTCGAACTAACGTGTAGTTTCGCAGGATTGCGAACAGTTTGGAAAAGGGAGCATTGGGTTCTGCAGGCCCGTGTGTAGACTCACCGGATTGTGTGTCATATCTGCCCTAGGGTAGAACGGTCTGGGTCAGGGTGGCCGCGAGACCAACTGATGTGAATAAGTGTGGTGCAGGGTATGGATATCCCTAGTAATCAGTGAGTATTCTTAGTATCCCTATAGATTTCGTGGTGTTCTTAATAATATGAGCTTGTATATTGCGAGTTCCCCATCTTCAGGTAGGTACCAGGTGCCTGGATAGGTGATCCTGAGGAGGGAAGGTGAGTACGTTCTGGCTGGGTTGGAGGGGCCCCTGGGGGCTGATCCCACCTACTCAGAAAATCCAGCCATTACATCTGGCGTAGTCGTCATCTTACGAAGCCTGTGTGCCTGGCCATGTGCTTAGATTGTTTCCCATGTGTTGTGTGGGAGTGCCCTGAGCGCCAGACATTACATCTGGCGTAGTCGGACAGTTTACGAAGCCTGTGTGCCTGGCCATGTGCTTAGATTGTTTCCCATGTGTTGTGTGGGAGTGCCCTGAGCGCCAGACATTACATCTGGCGTAGTCGGACAGTTTACGAAGCCTGTGTGCCTGGCCATGTGCTTAGATTGTTTCCCATGTGTTGTGTGGGAGTGCCCTGAGCGCCAGACATTACATCTGGCGTAGTCGTCATCTTACGAATCCTGTGTGACCTTGCCATGTGCTTAGAGAGTTTCCCATGTGTTCTGAGGGAGTGCCCTGAACGCTGGTTCCATCTGGCGTAATGTTGCAGTTTATGTAGCCTGTTAGATCTATGGGCTTGAACAGTTGCAGCGTGAGGAGATTGCATTACATCATGGCATTTGGCTTATTCAGGGTGGAAGGAATGGTTTTCATCTTGGTGTTTAAACTGTCAAAGTTGAAGGATGGCATTACATGAGGAAGCCAGTTACATCTATGTGATGGTCCAATTGTATAAATGTGTGTAAAAAATGCTTTTAAATTGCCCATTAAATTGCTTGCTGCATCTGCTTATGCTGTGCAATGTGAAATGTGTTCATTGTAATATGATTTGTGAAGTTCTTTGAATATAGCTCCTTGTAAATATGACTTGTGAATAGCGCCATATTATTGTGACTTGTGAGGTGCATGTTCTCATGTTGATCTGCTGTGTTCCTTGTGCATTGCGCCTTGGATATATTGTTTGTGAAAAGCTTGTCTTGTAAATATGGCTTGTGAATAGCGCCATGTGGTCATGGCTTGGACAGGGCATGTTATCATTATGTTAGGCAGGAGAGAGCTGGATCTCTCTCGGGTGCTTGGGGATAACGTTTTGAAAATATGTGTACGTGTCATCTGTAAACGTGAAGAAATGTGCTAATGATTTTCCCATGTATCTGTAGTCGTTGGGAAATGATTCTGCTTGAGCTGCCAAAGGGTTAATATCTTGAGTTGAGATGGCAGTCTTTATTTTTTTTACATGCTGTCAACATGCATGGTTATCTGACCTGACTATAAAAGTCAGTGGATTATTTGATGGTTTGATTTTGACTTTTTTTGATTCCTTGGTCTGCCTATGTGCTTTGTCAGTTTCTTGACGGAAAGGTAACATCTTGTGCTTTGCAAAGGGTTCTGTTCATTTCACATTCTTTTTGAAATGTGTCTACGAATTTGTGTGGGTTTGCCTTGGAACTGATGTGGTTATAAATCAACCAGTCGGATTACGGAGAGAGCTGTGTTTTTTTTTTAAAATGAGTGAAATGTTAAAAAGATGGCCCGTTAGAGTGCACGCTACGGAGCTGTTTTCATTAATTATTTCTGTGAGGGGTTTCCATCTAGACAGGAATGTGCTGGTTGCAATAATGATAGGTTGAGGATAATCAATCTTGCCCGACAGTGCATGGTAACATGTGCTTTTAATTAGTGGAAGGCAACCATGTGCCTTTGAAAGAAAAAAAATGTTAAAATGTAACATTATTATTTTCCCAAATGTAAATTAAAATGTATGCTTTTATAAATGTGTCAGCAAAACCTTAAATTGAATTCAATGTTGAAATGTATCTGCATTTTATGTTGTTTTACAAATTATTTCTCTTTTCAGCAGCTGACAATGGACCATGTTAATTCGTTTTTTTCCCAAATGCAGAATGTATAATCTTGTGTGCATAAGTTAGTTGCCCCTTTCTAAATAAGTGCCCATATTTTGAATGTCTTGCCTTTAGCTGAATTAGTTGGACAAAAGTCTTTTTTTAAAAACTGGAGCTTTTTTAATTGGCAGTACACTGTAACAGAATTGTTTTTTTTAAAATGCTAGCTTTCGTTGGTTAGCACAAATCAGGCATGAGAAATTTGTTTTTCGACCTTGGCAGACCAGCTGGTTTGTGCAGACGAGTTTTTTTTCCTTTGCTCTGCAAGTTTCGATCACGTCCCAGTTCGTTATGATTGGCTACAATCCAATTTTCTTCCGCGGATGGCTTGTTTATTTAAGGGAGGGGCTGGTTTAGAGAGGCTCATCATATGGCAGTGTTTCAAGTAGCTTCATACTGTAGTGTGGCTCCTGCTCTGAAGGGAGGGGCTGGCTTAGTAAGGATTAGGGTATGTTAGGCCCTGCTAATGTTATTAAAAGTTAAATTTTGAATGTTTTTAATTAATTAGGATATTTTCTTTTCAATAATGAAAGGCACCCGGGGTGCTTTTTAAATGGAAAATTTTATTTTACAAGAATAATGATACTTGTTCTCTTGTTCCTAGGATTGCTGAAGTTGTGGTTGTGCGTGGGTCCCTCCCCCTTCCACTTCTTTTTTTTTTTGTTTTAGCTTTTTACTTTCATGTTTTTATTTTAGTTTATTATTTTTGGATGATGGAACCAGACCAGACCAGACCAGACCGGGTGATGGATGGCCGCATTGGAGGAAGTGTCCGGATACCGAGGATGCAGGGTGGTGGCCTACACTGAAGAATTTGGACATAATTACTTGGCCTGCATATTTTTTTTATTTTTTTTGTTGACATCACTACGAGCAGGCCCCACTTTTAAAAAAAAAATAACATAAACATGTTTTATTTGTTACAGAATTATAAAAGGATTTGATGCATAATCCCTTGGACATTACGGAGGGGGGTAGAACCCAAGCAGTCGCGGGGACCTGGGCGTTATGTGGTAAATGTATGAAGGGGTCCCCGTGGGAAAAGGATAGAAACGATACCAATTCAAAGATTTCTCAAAAAAACTAAGGTGGTAACTCAAGAGCGAAAAAATGTTGTCATTTATTCAACAACACAACATCAAAATTTAGTGAAACATTATTGCAAACATTACAGGAAAGATACGAATCGGAAAAATGAAAGGCCCCAATATGGGAAGGAGGAGGGGAAGGGGGTGCTCAAAGGTTGTGAAAAGATAAAGAATAGTACACAGATTTGTAAAAAATGTACATCAATACATGGGTACACAAGGACTTAAGAATTATTCAAAAACCAAAACGGCCATATCAATTGAGGCCAATCTCGCAAAAGCACTTCAAGTAAGGACGTTCAACGGTCACAAGAGTAGTTTAATGTGGAACAGGGATGTGCCGGACGTCCAAAGGTGAAGAGGCGTCGACGTTTCGACCCCTTTGTATAGGCTAAATTCAGTCCTTTGCCGGGGTCTTCATCAGGACCGTTACAATGGGGGAAGGGACGGAAGGGGGCCGTCCTGTCTGAAAAATTAAAAAACCAATATCAAGATTCGGGTATCATAGTTAGGAACTATCACAGTCACTGTCCTGTACACCCAAAGGGTGGCTTATTTTGAAATAAAATAATACCATGGAGTCCGGGTCACATAGACCTCTGGACTAGAGGGACCAAAGGTTGAGTAAGTGATAAATCAAAGTCAACCCCGTTCGTGTGCATTAGAAATGCACTGCTTGTTAAAAGAGAGGTAAACATTAGCCATCTGTGGGTCAGATACATCGATGATGTCTTGTGCATCTGGCATGGTAACAGTGACCACCTAAAGGACTACCACACTTGGCTCAACCAATGTAACACCAACATCCAATTTACGTTGGAATCAAGCAACACATCCATACCTTTTCTGGACATCTCCATCTTCGTGGAAAATGGGCATCTATCAACCACGCTCTACAGAAAACCGACAGAGAGGAACTCTCTGCTACAATATGGTAGCCACCATCCGAGAGGCCTCAGAGACAATCTTCCTGTAGGACAGTTTCTGAGAATTCGAAGAAATTGCTCTTCCCGCACCAACTATATCAAAGAGTCAGAGATCCTTAATGAGCGTCTGGTCTCAAGAGGCTACCCGGTTCGCATGGTGAGACGTGCTAGAAAGCGAGCTTGGTATAACCCGAGAGAGAATTTGCTGAATCCTGAAGCTCGCATTGACCCTGAAATGAATCGAATGATCTGTGTCACTACTTTCACTACAAGAAGTAACGAGGTGAAACAAGTGATTAATAAGAACTGGCCTCTAATAGCCAATGAGATTGACCAACCACAGCTTCCGCTCCACTCTTTCAAGAGGTCAAAAAACATCCTTAAGTCCTTGTGTACCCATGTATTGATGTACATTTTTTACAAATCTGTGTACTATTCTTTATCTTTTCACAACCTTTGAGCACCCCCTTCCCCTCCTCCTTCCCATATTGGGGCCTTTCATTTTTCCGATTCGTATCTTTCCTGTAATGTTTGCAATAATGTTTCACTAAATTTTGATGTTGTGTTGTTGAATAAATGACAACATTTTTTCGCTCTTGAGTTACCACCTTAGTTTTTTTTGAGAAATCTTTGAATTGGTATTGTTTCTATCCTTTTCCCACGGGGACCCCTTCATACATTTACCATAATCCCTTGGACAAGCAGGCCCCACTTTTTAAAGCAAAAAAACATGTCACCTATTATAGTTTTTCTGTTTTCTTCAAAACAGTTTTTGCCAATGAAGGACTTTTTTTTTTGAATGGTGGTGCCCACATGTGTTCCACAGTATGATGTAAAATGGTTGTTTTGTTGTTCTAAGCTTGATGTTACACCAGCTATCTTGTAGTAATGGGGTTGTTTTTTTTTTTACTGTTCTTACATTTTCACCTTGATTGATCAAAGGGTGGTTACCTTAAAATTTGGATTGTTCTGGGTGGTGTGTCTTTTAGTATGATTATGTATTAATGTTTGCCCAGACCTTGTAACAGTTTGTTATGTTTACTTCTCAGATTTCACTTTAAATTGACATATGTCAGTAGGTAGGCCTCATTTAGGCCTATTGTTATTTTCATCCCACAAACAAGCCCCTACACCAATAGTTTCATGAGTCATCATTAGCTTAAGTTGCCTATAGTACGTAGGGCTCATTTAGGCCCTTTGTTGTTTTCTCATTAGGAGTTGAAACACATTTAGTTCTTAAGTTGACAATAGTAGGTAGGCCTCATTTAGCCTTAAGTTGTCCGAAGTAGGCCCCATTTAGGCCCCTTGCTGTTTTCATTCAACACATAAGTCCCTACATCACTAGATTTCACCAGTTATCATTAGAAGTTGAGGCACATTTAGTTTGAGGATGCTTTGGTTAGTTTCTGTTGTTATCGGATCCAATCTCAGATATGTTTCAGCATTCAAGTCAAGGGTGCTTTGATTTGTTTTTAGGTTTCTATTCCCTACAATTGAGTTTCAGGTGGAATTTCCTTGAGTTGTCATTGTTTTTAGGGAGTTTTTTTTTAGGTTTTGATTTATTGATAGATTGTGTTGATGTTTGTTTATCTAGATGTTATTGTTTATAAGATGTTCGTAAGATAAGGATCTAAGGGTGGATGGCAGAGATATTTAGCAGTGATATAGATCTTAATCTTGCTCACATCTAGGATAGGTATTCTTAGCCTATGTTGGATAGATTATGTTGATGTTTGTTTAGATGGTTGTTGTTGTTTATTGATGCTCGCAAGATAAGGATCTAGGGGTGCAATGTAATGGCAGAGTTTTTGGCTTTATTTAGCAGTGATATAGATCATTAGTCTTGCTCGCATCTAGTATAGGTATTCTTAGCCTGTGTTGGCCCTTTTAAGCCCTTTTTTCCAGATCTAGAAGAGGATAGCTGCTTAATATGCCTTTATTCTTGACTTTCACCTGTCTATTGCCTATTGGCTTTGACATATTAGACACATTGGTATGGTTTATGTAGGTATTCTGACAGAGCTAAGGAGCATTTCACCCCTTTCAGGCCTACAGGCCTAGAGCTAGAGGGACTCCATCTTGATGAAGCTGAGAGGCTTTTCAGGGCAAAGGCAATGTTTATAGTTAAGGCTGTTGTGCTAGAGGGAAATCCAGTTAGGACTGCTTCTTATCCGAGAAATGTGTTTTTCTCTTGGGCCCAGACGTAACAAGCAGATGGCCACTGCGGTTGCGTGGAAGCCTGGGAGCTGGCACAGGAATTCGGTAGGAGACAGCCCTCCGGTGGAAATTTCCATGAGGGGAGAGGAATCCATAATAGCGAGCTACAGGAGAGGAGGAGTGTTCAGTTCAGTTTGGAGGTCAGTCCAGCGTGGTGTGCAGTTCAGCGTGGTGCTCAGAACAGCTTGGAGCACAGAACTGCTGGGAGCTCAGAACAGCTTGGAGCTCAGAACAGCTTGCAGAGAGAGAGAGGGTGTCTGCTGGAGCTGCAGAATAGAGTGCAGTTCTTGAATGGAGAAAGAAGGCAGACGATTGCTGAAGATGAGGAGAGAGAAAGCAGTGCAGAGAGCATCAAAGAAGGCTGTCAGCTGGAGCAACTGAACCAGAGGCGTGGTGATGTGGTGAAGGAGGGAGAGACAGAGAGAGCCCTAATCCCACCAGAGGCAGAGAGAGAGCCCTAATCCCACCAGAGGCAGAGAGAGAAATCTTCCTTCTAATAGGTGAGGTAGTCTGAATTAGTTACACTTACACTTTATGTCCAATCTTTTCCCTTTCAGCGGAGTGTTCCTGTTATGTTTATTCTTTTCTCTTTCAAGCGGTGTGTTCTACCTATAGTCTTTGTCAGTTCTGTGTAAAGGTTTATATTGTACTAATAATAAATGACCCCATTAATTAGTTAATTAGTGTGCATGAGTTCTTTTATGATAAAGTTATCCTGGCTTCAAGCCAGTTGCTGTTGAGCCACTGATGGATCAAAAAGGGGGGTAGGAGCGCTTAAATCAAGAAATAACTCAGTCACATAGTGTGTATATCTTTATCCCCATACAGTGAAGTTAATCACTCCTGGTAGGTATTACTGTTTGAACAGATGCTACCCCTGATCAGGTAAGTAATAGTGAGGGAGAGAGGAGACTTGCAACCAAGGGACTAAGTTAGTACACCATCCCATAATATTATTGTAGTAGCAGACCCTTAGTGAAGAGACTTCCCCATATATATATATATATGTATAGGTGTTCATAGGAATGTGGTCGTCGTTGATATGCGGCGTTAATGAGAGCACTGAGTATAAGATCAGTGTGGATACCCACTGGATTGTGGCTTGAATAAGTGAGAGCGTTAGGAGGTCGAACTAACGTGTAGTTTCGCAGGATTGCGAACAGTTTGGAAAAGGGAGCATTGGGTTCTGCAGGCCCGTGTGTAGACGCACCGGATTGTGTGTCATATCTGCCCTAGGGTAGAACGGTCTGGGTCAGGGTGGCCGCGAGACCAACTGATGTGAATAAGTGTGGTGTAGGGTATGGATATCCCTAGTAATCAGTGAGTATTCTTAGTATCCCTATAGATTTAGTGGTGTTCTTAATAATATGAGCTTGTATATTGCGAGTTCCCCATCTTCAGGTAGGTACCAGGTGCCTGGATAGGTGATCCTGAGGAGGGAAGGTGAGTACGTTCTGGCTGGGTTGGAGGGGCCCCTGGGGGCTGATCCCACCTACTCAGAAAATCCAGCCATTACATCTGGCGTAGTCGTCATCTTACGAAGCCTGTGTGCCTGGCCATGTGCTTAGATTGTTTCCCATGTGTTGTGTGGGAGTGCCCTGAGCGCCAGACATTACATCTGGCGTAGTCGGACAGTTTACGAAGCCTGTGTGCCTGGCCATGTGCTTAGATTGTTTCCCATGTGTTGTGTGGGAGTGCCCTGAGCGCCAGACATTACATCTGGCGTAGTCGGACAGTTTACGAAGCCTGTGTGCCTGGCCATGTGCTTAGATTGTTTCCCATGTGTTGTGTGGGAGTGCCCTGAGCGCCAGACATTACATCTGGCGTAGTCGTCATCTTACGAATCCTGTGTGACCTTGCCATGTGCTTAGAGAGTTTCCCATGTGTTCTGAGGGAGTGCCCTGAACGCTGGTTCCATCTGGCGTAATGTTGCAGTTTATGTAGCCTGTTAGATCTATGGGCTTGAACAGTTGCAGCGTGAGGAGATTGCATTACATCATGGCATTTGGCTTATTCAGGGTGGAAGGAATGGTTTTCATCTTGGTGTTTAAACTGTCAAAGTTGAAGGATGGCATTACATGAGGAAGCCAGTTACATCTATGTGATGGTCCAATTGTATAAATGTGTGTAAAAAATGCTTTTAAATTGCCCATTAAATTGCTTGCTGCATCTGCTTATGCTGTGCAATGTGAAATGTGTTCATTGTAATATGATTTGTGAAGTTCTTTGAATATAGCTCCTTGTAAATATGACTTGTGAATAGCGCCATATTATTGTGACTTGTGAGGTGCATGTTCTCATGTTGATCTGCTGTGTTCCTTGTGCATTGCGCCTTGGATATATTGTTTGTGAAAAGCTTGTCTTGTAAATATGGCTTGTGAATAGCGCCATGTGGTCATGGCTTGGACAGGGCATGTTATCATTACGTTAGGCAGGAGAGAGCTGGATCTCTCTCGGGTGCTTGGGGATAACGTTTTGAAAATATGTGTACGTGTCATCTGTAAACGTGAAGAAATGTGCTAATGATTTTCCCATGTATCTGTAGTCGTTGGGAAATGATTCTGCTTGAGCTGCCAAAGGGTTAATATCTTGAGTTGAGATGGCAGTCTTTATTTTTTTTACATGCTGTCAACATGCATGGTTATCTGACCTGACTATAAAAGTCAGTGGATTATTTGATGGTTTGATTTTGACTTTTTTTGATTCCTTGGTCTGCCTATGTGCTTTGTCAGTTTCTTGACGGAAAGGTAACATCTTGTGCTTTGCAAAGGGTTCTGTTCATTTCACATTCTTTTTGAAATGTGTCTACGAATTTGTGTGGGTTTGCCTTGGAACTGATGTGGTTATAAATCAACCAGTCGGATTACGGAGAGAGCTGTGTTTTTTTTTTAAAATGAGTGAAATGTTAAAAAGATGGCCCGTTAGAGTGCACGCTACGGAGCTGTTTTCATTAATTATTTCTGTGAGGGGTTTCCATCTAGACAGGAATGTGCTGGTTGCAATAATGATAGGTTGAGGATAATCAATCTTGCCCGACAGTGCATGGTAACATGTGCTTTTAATTAGTGGAAGGCAACCATGTGCCTTTGAAAGAAAAAAAATGTTAAAATGTAACATTATTATTTTCCCAAATGTAAATTAAAATGTATGCTTTTATAAATGTGTCAGCAAAACCTTAAATTGAATTCAATGTTGAAATGTATCTGCATTTTATGTTGTTTTACAAATTATTTCTCTTTTCAGCAGCTGACAATGGACCATGTTAATTCGTTTTTTTCCCAAATGCAGAATGTATAATCTTGTGTGCATAAGTTAGTTGCCCCTTTCTAAATAAGTGCCCATATTTTGAATGTCTTGCCTTTAGCTGAATTAGTTGGACAAAAGTCTTTTTAAAAAAACTGGAGCTTTTTTAATTGGCAGTACACTGTAACAGAATTGTTTTTTTTAAAATGCTAGCTTTCGTTGGTTAGCACAAATCAGGCATGAGAAATTTGTTTTTCGACCTTGGCAGACCAGCTGGTTTGTGCAGACGAGTTTTTTTTCCTTTGCTCTGCAAGTTTCGATCACGTCCCAGTTCGTTATGATTGGCTACAATCCAATTTTCTTCCGCGGATGGCTTGTTTATTTAAGGGAGGGGCTGGTTTAGAGAGGCTCATCATATGGCAGTGTTTCAAGTAGCTTCATACTGTAGTGTGGCTCCTGCTCTGAAGGGAGGGGCTGGCTTAGTAAGGATTAGGGTATGTTAGGCCCTGCTAATGTTATTAAAAGTTAAATTTTGAATGTTTTTAATTAATTAGGATATTTTCTTTTCAATAATGAAAGGCACCCGGGGTGCTTTTTAAATGGAAAATTTTATTTTACAAGAATAATGATACTTGTTCTCTTGTTCCTAGGATTGCTGAAGTTGTGGTTGTGCGTGGGTCCCTCCCCCTTCCACTTCTTTTTTTTTTTTGTTTTAGCTTTTTACTTTCATGTTTTTATTTTAGTTTATTATTTTTGGATGATGGAACCAGACCAGACCAGACCAGACCGGGTGATGGATGGCCGCATTGGAGGAAGTGTCCGGATACCGAGGATGCAGGGTGGTGGCCTACACTGAAGAATTTGGACATAATTACTTGGCCTGCATATTTTTTTTTTTTTTTTGTTGACATCACTATGAGCAGGCCCCACTTTTAAAAAAAAATAACATAAACAAGTTTTATTTGTTACAGAATTATAAAAGGATTTGATGCATAATCCCTTGGACAAGCAGGCCCCACTTTTTAAAGCAAAAAAACATGTCACCTATTATAGTTTTTCTGTTTTCTTCAAAACAGTTTTTGCCAATGAAGGACTTTTTTTTTTGAATGGTGGTGCCCACATGTGTTCCACAGTATGATGTAAAATGGTTGTTTTGTTGTTCTAAGCTTGATGTTACACCAGCTATCTTGTAGTAATGGGGTTGTTTTTTTTTTTACTGTTCTTACATTTTCACCTTGATTGATCAAAGGGTGGTTACCTTAAAATTTGGATTGTTCTGGGTGGTGTGTCTTTTAGTATGATTATGTATTAATGTTTGCCCAGACCTTGTAACAGTTTGTTATGTTTACTTCTCAGATTTCACTTTAAATTGACATATGTCAGTAGGTAGGCCTCATTTAGGCCTATTGTTATTTTCATCCCACAAACAAGCCCCTACACCAATAGTTTCATGAGTCATCATTAGCTTAAGTTGCCTATAGTACGTAGGGCTCATTTAGGCCCTTTGTTGTTTTCTCATTAGGAGTTGAAACACATTTAGTTCTTAAGTTGACAATAGTAGGTAGGCCTCATTTAGCCTTAAGTTGTCCGAAGTAGGCCCCATTTAGGCCCCTTGCTGTTTTCATTCAACACATAAGTCCCTACATCACTAGATTTCACCAGTTATCATTAGAAGTTGAGGCACATTTAGTTTGAGGATGCTTTGGTTAGTTTCTGTTGTTATCGGATCCAATCTCAGATATGTTTCAGCATTCAAGTCAAGGGTGCTTTGATTTGTTTTTAGGTTTCTATTCCCTACAATTGAGTTTCAGGTGGAATTTCCTTGAGTTGTCATTGTTTTTAGGGAGTTTTTTTTTAGGTTTTGATTTATTGATAGATTGTGTTGATGTTTGTTTATCTAGATGTTATTGTTTATAAGATGTTCGCAAGATAAGGATCTAAGGGTGGATGGCAGAGATATTTAGCAGTGATATAGATCTTAATCTTGCTCACATCTAGGATAGGTATTCTTAGCCTATGTTGGATAGATTATGTTGATGTTTGTTTAGATGGTTGTTGTTGTTTATTGATGCTCGCAAGATAAGGATCTAGGGGTGCAATGTAATGGCAGAGTTTTTGGCTTTATTTAGCAGTGATATAGATCATTAGTCTTGCTCGCATCTAGTATAGGTATTCTTAGCCTGTGTTGGCCCTTTTAAGCCCTTTTTTCCAGATCTAGAAGAGGATAGCTGCTTAATATGCCTTTATTCTTGACTTTCACCTGTCTATTGCCTATTGGCTTTGACATATTAGACACATTGGTATGGTTTATGTAGGTATTCTGACAGAGCTAAGGAGCATTTCACCCCTTTCAGGCCTACAGGCCTAGAGCTAGAGGGACTCCATCTTGATGAAGCTGAGAGGCTTTTCAGGGCAAAGGCAATGTTTATAGTTAAGGCTGTTGTGCTAGAGGGAAATCCAGTTAGGACTGCTTCTTATCCGAGAAATGTGTTTTTCTCTTGGGCCCAGACGTAACAAGCAGATGGCCACTGCGGTTGCGTGGAAACCTGGGAGCTGGCACAGGAATTCGGTAGGAGACAGCCCTCCGGTGGAAATTTCCATGAGGGGAGAGGAATCCATAATAGCGAGCTACAGGAGAGGAGGAGTGTTCAGTTCAGTTTGGAGGTCAGTCCAGCGTGGTGTGCAGTTCAGCGTGGTGCTCAGAACAGCTTGGAGCACAGAACTGCTGGGAGCTCAGAACAGCTTGGAGCTCAGAACAGCTTGCAGAGAGAGAGAGGATGTCTGCTGGAGCTGCAGAATAGAGTGCAGTTCTTGAATGGAGAAAGAAGGCAGACGATTGCTGAAGATGAGGAGAGAGAAAGCAGTGCAGAGAGCATCAAAGAAGGCTGTCAGCTGGAGCAACTGAACCAGAGGCGTGGTGATGTGGTGAAGGAGGGAGAGACAGAGAGAGCCCTAATCCCACCAGAGGCAGAGAGAGAGCCCTAATCCCACCAGAGGCAGAGAGAGAAATCTTCCTTCTAATAGGTGAGGTAGTCTGAATTAGTTACACTTACACTTTATGTCCAATCTTTTCCCTTTCAGCGGAGTGTTCCTGTTATGTTTATTCTTTTCTCTTTCAAGCGGTGTGTTCTACCTATAGTCTTTGTCAGTTCTGTGTAAAGGTTTATATTGTACTAATAATAAATGACCCCATTAATTAGTTAATTAGTGTGCATGAGTTCTTTTATGATAAAGTTATCCTGGCTTCAAGCCAGTTGCTGTTGAGCCACTGATGGATCAAAAAGGGGGGTAGGAGCGCTTAAATCAAGAAATAACTCAGTCACATAGTGTGTATATCTTTATCCCCATACAGTGAAGTTAATCACTCCTGGTAGGTATTACTGTTTGAACAGATGCTACCCCATATCAGGTAAGTAATAGTGAGGGAGAGAGGAGACTTGCAACCAAGGGACTAAGTTAGTACACCATCCCATAATATTATTGTAGTAGCAGACCCTTAGTGAAGAGACTTCCCCATATATATATATATATGTATAGGTGTTCATAGGAATGTGGTCGTCGTTGATATGCGGCGTTAATGAGAGCACTGAGTATAAGATCAGTGTGGATACCCACTGGATTGTGGCTTGAATAAGTGAGAGCGTTAGGAGGTCGAACTAACGTGTAGTTTCGCAGGATTGCGAACAGTTTGGAAAAGGGAGCATTGGGTTCTGCAGGCCCGTGTGTAGACGCACCGGATTGTGTGTCATATCTGCCCTAGGGTAGAACGGTCTGGGTCAGGGTGGCCGCGAGACCAACTGATGTGAATAAGTGTGGTGTAGGGTATGGATATCCCTAGTAATCAGTGAGTATTCTTAGTATCCCTATAGATTTAGTGGTGTTCTTAATAATATGAGCTTGTATATTGCGAGTTCCCCATCTTCAGGTAGGTACCAGGTGCCTGGATAGGTGATCCTGAGGAGGGAAGGTGAGTACGTTCTGGCTGGGTTGGAGGGGCCCCTGGGGGCTGATCCCACCTACTCAGAAAATCCAGACATTACACTCGTGGAAAGTAAAATTGCGGCAAAGTCCCTGGCAGGGTAGGCACCTGCCAGAGGGCACATAAATCAAATATAAGCGAGACGGGCACTCGCATGCCACTATAATAAACCCACGAACAACATCGCAGGGTAGGCACCTGCCAAGTCTCACGCATCGGGCGTGAGGCGCCAAAAAATGCTCGTAATTCAGATCAAGCGCCCACGAGGCACTGGGGGGGCCTAGCAATCACCCAAAAAGGCCCCCAGCAAGGATCCCCACAGCAAGGAGGGTCCCAGTAGCTCAGGAAGTCCAGAGAGGGAGCACATAGCCCCCAACAGGAAATGACCCCTACAGCAAGAAGGGTCCAAAGAAATGCAGCAGACAGGGGGACAGCCAGGAAGAGTCCCCCCAGCAGTCCATCAAATGTCCAGGAGCTGGGCAGGGCCCAGGGATTCCCCTGAGCCCCAGCAGCAGCATGCCCCTGGCAGATTCAAGTTAGAAACAAGAACCAATTGGAAGGGGACACAGCCCCTTCTTATACACAGAAAAGTCTTTGAAGTCCTTTGAAGTCCTTTGAAGCAGGCAGTGTGATAACCAGCCAGAACTGGTTACAGGGAAGTCCCTTCAGTATCAGGGACAGAGGAGACAGTCGCCCAGCGGGAGGTGGAGCCAGCTTTGTAGTTAGGCAGGCACAGCCCTTCACTATCAGGTGCCATCTCCTCCCACTTCCCTGGCAGCAGATGCTGCCTTTCATCAATGGGCTGACTCATACAACCTCCTGGGCTCTCCAGCCCCTGTCACCCTCAAACCAGACAGTTAATCCACAAGCAGGCCCAGGCACTCTGGGCCAGGCTCAGCAGCCAATCACACGCCAGCACCAACTTACACAAATATACCAACTTCCAAAAGTAGTACTTCTACACTAGACACAGTCATGCCGCATATATCATTTTGCAGCATTCATTCTCACGAGTTCATACATACCAAACTCGCCCCTGCACTCCCCACACATCAGGAACTACTATGGGCATACATATTCCCCATTCATTCCTATGGGAGGGCAGGTCACTCACCACTCATTCACAGAGAGCTCAAGCACTTTACACTGTACCACAGTGAAAAAGTGTGCAGATGCCTAAAATCACCAAAACCAGGTTCCATAAACAGGCTAGGAAAAAGCAAAAAGTCTAGGGGTGAACCTGCCCAATGGGCCGGGTCCAACAAGTGTGATATGTATCAATACGGCGACTGTGGTGAGTGATGTGAGCATGATGGTTAGAGATGTCCACACTGGTCGTGAGTGATGTGAGAATGTAACTATGGGCCTGATTATGATGTCGGTGGGACCACCACCATCAGCCCATCGGCTGCGGTCCCACCGCCATTGGACTGTGGAGGTCCGCCCGCCACATTACAATGGTGAGCGGATGGTTGGTGGTTGACGAAACCAACGCCACTCATCCGACAGGCTCAAGGAGCCCGTTGGCGCGTCAGAGGAACTTGAAACCCCTACAACAGTGGCGGTGCCTGCTCATACTCCGGCATAGGGATTACAATGTGCCTTTCCGTCGGCTGTTTCATGGCGGTTAACCTGCTATGAAAAGGCAGGCAGAAATGGACTTTGGGGTCCCCTAGTGGGGCCCCCCTTCTCCTTTTCTCTCAGCCTTGGGTTCTGGGGGGCACACACATTCCTGCACCATGTGGCAGGCACTTCATATGCCTGCCACATAGTGCTGCGGTATGTAAAATGTGTATTTTTTTGTACTGCAGAAAGGCAGTTGTGTCGTGATCCTATGGCCGGACCACCAACAGCAAGTCGGGCTGTCCTATTCCTGACAGGATGGCGGTTTGACGAAAGTACAACTGCCATCATAATCAGGTACATAGGTATCAATTTTGAGTCATGTGAGAATGTGATGGGTATCGCTGGTGAGTTTGGTGAGTGATGTGGGAGTGTGAAGGCAGCAATCATGACACTACGGTGTGTAATGTTCGAGTATCTGTGATAGCGATGGTGAGACTGGGGAGTGATGGACTGCGGTGGAGAGAATGTGGCTAATGGTGTGAAAGTGTAATTAGTCATGATCATGTGCAATGTGAGTGAGTTTAAAGTGTGAGGGCTAGCCATGGTGAGACTGTGGTTGTGATGTTAGAGTTTTTTGAGTAGTGATTGTGAGACTGTAGTGAGTGCTGTGGTGTTATGATGCGCAGCTTTGGTGAGTTATGAGTTATGTGAGTGAGATAAGAGGGTGATACATTCGCCTTGGTAATACTGTGGTTAGTAATGTGCATTTAGATTGTGTAGTGATGGAGTGAGATAAAAGGGTGATACATTGGCCTTGATGATACTGTGGTTAGTGATGTGAATTTATATTGTGTAGTATGAAGAGAATGAGGCTAGTAAGGTGAGAATATGATGGCTGTGATGGCGATTGATGTGTGTGAGATAATAGTGTGAAGGGCAGCTACCGTGAGAACAATGTGACATTGTGATGAATAACAACAATGAGACTGTGGTGAGTGATGTTAAAGTGTGGTTGGTAGTGATACTGCCGTAAGTGATATTGTAGTGTTATTTGTCATGATGTAGAGACAGCAGTGAGTGGCAGAACAGTGTAATTAGTAACTATGATGAGTCTAGTGAGTCAGATGGGAGGATGTTCAAGTGTAGCAATGACGAGTGATGTGTTAGAGGTATGAGGATGATAGGTAGAGATGGTGAGACTTTGATGTGTGATGTGAGACTGTGTAGGGTATAGATGGGGAAACTGTGGTGTTTGTGATTTTTAGAATGATTGCAGCTTTGAACAGCTCTGCAGTTCGCTTTATGTTGTTTCTTATTATCATAGTCCACTTAGCCAGTTACTGCACCTGGATGTCTATTTTGAGATATTTTGTTCAAAGTTTATGGTTTGGAGCACATAGTTTGGAGGGACAAATGGTGGAAAGGTCGGCTGGGATTGAGTTTGTTACAGTCATCCCATATCTGACTATCACCGTGAGATGTCAGGTTATATAGCTAGTTGGGACCTGCAGTGGTAGTCCAAATAAATTAAAATCACATGTGTGCCAGTGGTATGAGGCAGATCTCTTTAATTACTGCATGCCTGTTCAGTTGGTGATGGGTGGTTTACTGCTGTGGACCGGTACAGTATTGGAAGATTGACATGAAGAGTATGAGATCAGTATGATGTGAGTGTGAGAGCATCAAACAGTGTGATGGAATTATCATGCATCCTATATAAACTACAACTGGATACACAGCAATTGAGTGTTATAGTATTAGTATTAGTGAAGGCTGGGAGGGTTATATAAAAATTGACATTACTATATAATACCCAGGCTAGACATAGGGCAGGTCTTCATAGCTTACCTAAACATAGAAAATTGTGTAGTGGTTAGGCTGTTCGATATCTGTGGACTGTAGACTGTACTTGAAGGTGTGATTACGATTCCAGGATCTATCCCAGTGTTGTGGGATGATGTAATTATCTTTTACATAGCCATGTTTTGAACTCTTGTTTCAAATATATATGCTATTGAATGCTTTGAATCTTGGCTGGTGGTGAGTTCCAGAGTTTAGGGTCTTGTACTGAGAAAGAGGGCCTCCTATGGCTTTCTTATAGTAAGGTGATTCAAACTGAATTGTGCAATTCCTGGTGCAAGCCTGGAGAGCAATGTTCTATTTAGTTTGTATTGCTTGAATTCAACATTTAGGTATAGTGATCCCTTTCCTTGATAGGCTCTGTGGACAATGTAAGGTGTCTTAAACATTGCTCTTCTAGCTGTTGATAGACAGTGGAGCTTTCGAAAGAGTGTAGACATGCATTTGCTTGGATGAAGGGGGAGAAGGAGCCTGGCAGAAGAATTTTGGAGTCATTGTATTTTAAGTATGATTAAGTGTGATTAATGTTTATGATTAAGGAAATTGGGGGTCCCACTGCTTAGGCTGTTAGGTTGTTGGCAGAGTTACCCTTGAGTATTACAATTGTGAGGATAGCTTGAAGCTTTTGTTGGTATCCAAGGTATGTGAAAATACAGTGTTTTCATTGTATAGAAGGTTCTTATTGTGACCCAGTTGACATGATATCAGCGATAGGACTGAATCCCTGGTTACCCCTATGTTTCTTACGTCTCATGATGTTATTTGCAGTGATTTGAGGTCCTTGGGCAGAAGGAAAGTATTTGTGCCATTTCCATTATCTGCAGGTCAGGACCTCTGTCTTTGGTGAGCTTTAGATGGTTACTCATAATCCATGTATTATTTTATATCGTAAAGGCAGTCCTAAAGTTTTGAGTTGTCGAGGTCTTCCCCTCCATCCATTTTGAGGATGATTTGCATGTCATTGCATAGTTATAACAGGTGAGGTTGATTTACCTTTTCAGATCTGGTAACGGGGTTTGACAGATTGATAAATATTAGAGGAACTTTAATGGACCCCTGAATGATGCCACAGTGTTGAGTGTTAGGTGCTGATGTTTGTGATGGGTAGTATTACGATTTGTCTGACTCTGATGTCGGAGGCAATCTATTTTAGAGAATTCTAAATAATCCAAGATGACAGAGCCTTTGTAGTAGCAAGTGATGGTAGAAAATGCTACTGATATCTGAGGTCTGGAAGTACTGCTTGCAAAGCAGACTATTACGCACAGCTGGAAAGCCAGCAGTCCTCCTAGCATATTTGAATTGAACCAAGTGTTACTCTTGTGAGGTGAAGCAGAAGAGAAAGCACTCAAAATAGATGTCTGTGGGCATAACATATAACATATGTTATTGCAGGCATGGGACACACTCCTGTTGAAATTTGAAATGCTACCAAGAATGATACTCTCCCACCTTACATGTATATACATAAGGGTACACCCAACTCACCCTCCTATATCTGGGTATGGGACACAATCATGTATGAAAAAACATTGATACAGAAGAATTAATATATTGCTTTTTTTTATCGTAGGGATCGTTCAATTACCCTCACTTAAGTCTTTAGTCCTACAAAAGTATATTGCCTCAATTAATATAAGGCAAAAAACATAATGGGACCGATCTTCAAACAAACCTAATGACAAGAAATTGCACAAAGACCTACAAAAAACATAAAAAATATATATATACAACACAAACAATGATGCAATCAACTCTATGTTGCCAATACCCTAAAATACTTTTTCTGTAACTGGTGTCTACCCATTTATTCTGGGGGATACACTTAGATGTAGCCAGAATGTGCACAGAGGAAAAATGCCTTTTATATATAGCTCCCTTGTGTCACTACAAGTTGTTTTATAAATCACTCATTATTGATTTGGGGAAGACTCCTCCCAAGTAAATGTCCATGTGGACCAGTTTCAGCCTTTGAATTCTTCGGCCTCCTCAGGACGAGGGCAAAGGAACAATGCTAAATCAATCCATACAAATATATATATATATATTAATTAATGTACATGTCTCGCCTTTTAATTGTACAAAGCATGCTGGTGACCCATCTAGGTTCCCTACATCGTGATGTGCCGCAACACCACCCACGTGGAGGAGTGTAGAAAGAATTGTGCTGTCAGATAACACATTACCTTTTAAGGTGGCACTTATCAAATCACAAAATCATCAAACAAAGACCAACTGCCAACTAAGCAATATGACTAAGGGTTGTTCAGTATGCCAGTTCGGTGTGGATGGCCCAAAGCATGCATCCAGACACCAAAACAAAATGGGAATAAAGAAAAAAAGAGCATAAAGAAAAAAATCTCAAAGCGCTCACATCATAAGATCCTGTGAGGGTCGTATATATCTCACCCCCAGTTAATATGCTCCTAATGACACCTCAATCAAAGATGAAACCACCTAAAAAAAACAATAATACACAAATGTTTGCCAGACTAGATATATCCTCTCAGTTTGTGCATAAGACCTACAATGCACAATGTAAACTTGTGTGATACTCACCTCTCTCACAGGTGAGGGTCAGTCTTTTACTGCAACTAAATTCTTCGGATGTTCCAAATGGAAACACTGCCTACCGACGGAAGAAACAAAACTTCCTATAAAACCAAAAGTAACTAAGGAACGGCACACTCCCAATTGCAAAAAATCCTCACGTATGATCAAAAACTGACTTCAACGCTCAACAGTCAGCTATGAAGTGTAGAGCCGATTAGTGCTCGTGGTCCTCGCTCCAGGATCAGCGTTTGCCAGACCTGCGAGTTCCGGTCTTCATGTTTAAAGTGAAGACAAGCTTGTCACGTTGAAGTGGGTGCGTCGGCCCCGGATATGAGTATAGAGAGCAGACTTCGTGTGCCTGTCCGGATGGAACTACAAATGACCTACTCTGTATAGTCTCTGTAACTCAATAAGTGCTTGCTGTCTTGGCTGTAACAAATGACGTTTGCCAGACATGCGGTTTCCGGTCATCATGTTGACAGCAAAACCAAGCTTGTCACGTGAGCATGGGCGCGTCAGCCCGGATATGGATATCGCGCAATAAGAACAATCCACACCACATATTTATAGCAAAAAAGGTAACTTTTTATTTAAGACAGTCAAAAACAGATATCCATTTCTTTGAATTTGTTACGATAGAAAGAACACACATTGCTACATTTTTCCCCAAACATTTTCCATAATAAATGTAAAACCAGAAACATTTCCCAACAACTTATCAATCAATACCCCCAATACTGTACAATCCCCAACCATTGTTTTTCTCCTCATTATCTTTGATCACCATTTTTTCTCCTACCCTCCCCCCACCCCCAGAGGGAAAGGATAAGCCCGCTCTAGACATCCAGACCTCCCACAGAGGGCCACCCAGGAAAACGAAAGAGTTTTCCTGGTCCCACCCAAAATGTGAAAATAAATTGAAAATCAATTGAGATTGCTATCACACCACAAGTTTTCACCCCAAAATCCCACCAAGAAATCTCGTAACTCCATCAAGTAATAGGCTTGGCCCAACTGGGACAGATGTACCCCATCTTCTCGAAAAAGATGTTGTTCAAAACCCGTAATATGTTCATGAGCCAAAATTCAAATACCCATAGCCGTACAGAATTTTCATTGCTCGTTTCAACTTCCTGCAAGCTTTCTCCACAGCAGTATGGTTCCGAGCCCCCCTCCACTGATGACGATAAATGAATTCCGTCCATACTACAAATGTACCTGACCAATTGTCTTTTATAACAGCTAAATCTAATTTCATTCTCTTTATTAGCGTTAAACCTGATAGCTCAACAAGATCATTCTCTCCTAAATGAATAATCAATAAATCTGGAAATCCCCTCTGCCGTGAAAATTTTGGAAGCAAAGGAAATAAATCTGCCCATTTCATCCCACCCGCCCCTTTCCAAAATACTTCATGACCCTTGCTGCGTAACCCCAGTGCTCTGCAAATGTAGCCGACCATTTGACAAAAGAATGTCCTATAATCCAGGTCCTCATTTTTTTAAAGAATTAACTCGACCTAAGGTGAGAAAAACAATATTAGTCTGGCATACTTACCAAACTTAAATGCAGTCATTGTCGAATACAACGAGAACAACAATCAGACTTCCATCTACCTATTTTTTGTATCTCTTCCCAACCCCAGCCTTGACACCTCAGTAGCAGCCCCAAGTCTGAAAGAATGGGTCACAAATAACAGGGGGGTTTTACCTGCTAAAGTTAAAACTTTCTTTAACACTGCTAGCAACTGGAAACAGGTAATAGTGTCCCCATTATTATGACAAAATATTACCCCATGCCGAAAGTCAGGAGACATCAAAAAGGAATCCGATTTGATCTGTTTTTGACTGTCTCAACCAAATCCTCAAACAACCATTTTGAATCTGTATGTCAGTAGTTTGTATGCCTGTCTGACCCCGTAAACTTAGCAATTCCGATACTCTAAATGCCCCAAAGAACAACCATATCATACAAAGCCGAAAACGAATCACCTCCCACCCATTAAAACAGCAACTGGGAAAATATACTAACAACTGCTGTAACAGATTAAAAGTAATTGGCTCCCGCAAAGGCAGATGATGAGCCATTATTTTACTAAAACCTTTTAACATCCCACGTAATAGCACATCACCCTTCAACTCTATCCCGAAAAACAACTGCCCATAAATGGAAATCCCCGAAATGTTGCCAGCAATGGTAGTATGTGACAAACCTTTGTCCATTAATGACAAAACAAACTGTAACATGAACTCTTCGTTACCAACCGATAAACCACACTGATTCTGTGATGTAGCATAGCTTAAAAACTCAGACCACCCCTGGCAATAGCTGCGTCTGGTGGACGGAGCAATTGATCGTTCAACCAGCTCGATGATCCTCAATCCCCCAGTTGCCAGATGTCTGAAGTAATCGCAGTTTTGCAGGTGTCCGCCCCTGGTGCCAAAGAATGAAATGTCTGCCTATTGGAATGAGATAAAGCATCTGCGATTGTATTATTAACACCTGGGATGTGTTTTGCTCTAAAGTCAATATTCAATTTGAGACTCTGCAACATGAACGATCTCAACAGATGCAGGACACGCACATCCCTAGCTCGTTGCCTATTGACCAGTTCCACTACAGACATGTTGTCAATGTGAAATAAGACACACCTGTCTCTGAATTCCTCGCCCCAAACCCGTAACGCCACTAGTAGGGGAAAAAACTCAAGGAAGGCAATACTGCGGCCTTGTTGAACCCACTGTTGAGGCCATCGTTCTGCACACCAACGTCCTTCCCAGAATAGCCCAAAGCCATGAGCCCCGGAGGCGTCTGAAAATATTTGAACCAGCCATATAGTGTTATCTTCAACAAAAAAGATAGAAACACCATTAAATTCCTCCAAAAAATGTAGCCAAATTCTCAGGTCATCTTTCACAGCCTTAGTAAGTCTTATCCGATGGTGAGGAAGAGAAGCTCCAGACATCGCGAAACCCAACTTTCTGAAGAACGCCCTGCCTGCCCTCACCACTCTACAAGCGAAATTCAAATAGCCAAGCAAGCGCTGCACTTGTCTGAGCTCAATCTTCTGCCTGCCTAGCACTTCTCGTAAATAGGACTTAATTTCATCCACTTTGTCAGCTGGTAAACGAGCCATCATCATTTCTGTGTCAATCTCAATACCCAAGAATGTCAGCCTGGTAGATGGTCCCTCTGTCTTTTCTTGAGCTAATGGCACACCAAATTCACTCGCCATCTCCTGAAAACAATCTAACACTTTTTGACATTGATTAACTTTGCCTGGCCAATGAATAAAAAATCGTCCCAAGTAATGACAGACAGATGTATGTCCACATTTCTGCACCAAGCACCACTGTAAAAATGTGCTGAATGTTTCAAACAACGTGCAGGAAATGGAACAACCCATAGGTAACACTCTGTCAACATAGTATGCATCCTCAAAAAACATTCCTAACAGCTCAAAATCCAATGGGTGAATAGGCAATAAACGGAATGCAGACTGCACATTACATTTGGCCAGTTCCGCACCATTGCCCGCCAAACGCACTAATCGCAAAGCGTCATCCATAGATGTATAGGAAACATTAGCATCCTCTGGCGAGATGAAATCATTGACCGATTGGCCCTCCGGCCATGATAAATGATGAATTAGCCTAAACTCACCCGCTGCCTTCTTAGGGATCACTCCCAGAGGAGATACCATCATATTTTTTAAAGGACACTGGCTAAAGGGCCCAACTATTCTTCCAGCTTGTAATTCTTTGTCCAGTTTCAATTGCACTAAATGGGGAAAATCCTTAGCAGGCTTTAAGTTATCCGCCCAACAATGATAACGAGCCCCAGAATAATTTAACGGCCGCGTCTGCATCTGGATATATGTCCAACCATAACAACATAGCCTGTAAATTAACCGGGGAATGAGCCTTTTGGAATAACAGGTGGGATGGACCCTCTGCCTCTCTGCCCTCTCCCATGGTCACCAAACGTTTGGTTTGGGAACCACTGTGTAATGGGATGCCTACCACCACATTGCGAGCATTCATGCTTAAATTTGCAGAATTGCCTGATACAGGTGCCGTGGTTAAAATTTCAACATGCGCCTGCTGCAGGCAATTGTGCTCTACCCATCCCACCCGCCCCCATTGGGGCGGGACGCTGTAGAAAGGGCTGGTAGGTTAAAGGTAGACCACTAGTAGTATGTATAGTTGCTAATGTCTGATTAGAGGACATCCATTGCAACCAAAGCTCTTGGTCCAATTCCCCCCAAGGTTTGTCGTTGAAAATGCTGACCCTGGCCCGAAATTCCTCATCATAATTGAGCCAGGCGTAACCCCCCACTTGCAATTGCGCTCTCCTGATAATATCTATATATTTAAACATTGCCACTGCTCTGTCAGGATGCCTCTCACAGTACACTCTAGTGTAAATGAGAAAGGCAGCCGTCCAATTCTCAATGTTCTTTGGTACTCTAGGGCGACGAGACAGTTCCATTCTTCTTCTTTTGAACCCTCCCTGGCCTGAATGTCCCTATGCAACAATCTAAAAAAATCTACAAATTCGTGGTTCCAAATCTTTTGTCTAGTTTTATATGAGAGATGCATACCCAAAGGCATGGCCAAACCCATATAAGGCAGCTTTGTCCGAATATTCCCAATACCTGAAACCTGTTTATTACTAGTAGCAAATGCAAAAACAACAATTGATGGACAGAATGCAGAACAATGTCATACATTCACCCCAGTACAGAGATCTGGACCTAAATCCATCGTTTTTTTTGCACTCCACACCACCCCAGTTCAGACATGGCCATATGCAAATCAGCCTTGACCCTGTGCCTCATGGGAACAGTCCAGCCCGAACTGCCAAGCCATGTCTTTCCAGGAAAGAATCAAGCATCCTAGGACCGGTTTCTGGCTATCAGCTGTCTTCAGCCAGGATAGCTTGACTCCAGTGGTGTGGAGAACATAGGACTCACGTCTGAGCATACCCATCCTACTCGGGGTGACAAATGCAAAAACAACAATTGATGGACAGAATGCAGAACAATGTCATACATTCACCCCAGTACAGAGATCTGTATATCTGCATTGAAATCCAATTGCGAATGTTCCACGATGTCCTGTGACCTAGGGGGGCCTCTAGGTTTGGGGGTCAATACCATCTGCGAACTTGCCCCACCCCTGTGATCCTCCCCCCTCCAAGAAAAACAGCATCCACATGTTGCGTCATTATGTCTTCTGCTAACGCAGTATGGCCCTCCTCTTCCCCTTCACTGTCCATGGAGTAATCCACCAGGGCAGCACTGTGGGCAACCTCCATGATATTAGGAGCTATATTAATGTTAGCCAAAGCTCTAGGGAACACAGAACCTTGTGGGGGGGGACGTTGCCAGTGAATGCTGCCTCCTTAAGTAATAAAAAAGGATCCTTCGTCATGCCCTGCTGTACCTCCCAAACATTCCCCACATACAATGAAGGAGCCGGCACGCTGCTCGAACCTCCAGCCCCGCTCCTGCCCCCTTTTTTGACAGCTCTCCTGAAACTTTGGGCTAATAACTGTCCCTGCCTGCCCTGTCGCATGTCCGGCGTGGAGGCAAAGCGCACCTGCCCCCGTTCACTACGCGCGCTCCTCCCTGAAGAGCGCGCTCGTCGCATCGGCAATGGCATGCTGGGGGCATTAGGGGGAGTCGACGTTGCACGGCTTAAAGACGGCAGACACGCCACCACCGCCTGACTCACCCCCTTAGCTGCAGCACGTCTCGGGCATTTGGTTCCTGTTTCCACTTCCAAAGGCACGCCTGGCCGGAGCAGGTCACTTCGCCCCGCCTCCAAGAGAGCACAAACTGGCTCACAAACCACCCGTTCGTCCTCCATAGAAACCGCTCACAGCACCTCCTGACAGCCGTGAAGACTCCTCCTCCGTACAGAACAACAGCTGACAGGAGAAACACGGCACAACAAACAAACTGCGCACTCCTCCCGCCTTGCCGATGACGCAATTCCCGCCCACCACCCCTAAGTAACCTAACTAAGCCCCGCCCCTTTCCCCCTAACTGCCCAATCAGGCTAAGGTGGATTGTTCCACCGGGCGAATCTTCCCAGGGGGACACCGGCTCGCGCCACGGTCCCTCTGGGTCCCCATTGGAAAATGGACTCTGTATATATGTTCGGTGGAGATACAAAAAACAGACTCTATGTGGTCTCTGTCCCTTAGAAGGCGGATCTCTTGTAAAATTCTAGGCTGTCCCACCTTTCTCTGAATGGCTACAGCAAATTTCTATAAATTAAAAGACAACTATAAGTTGTCAATATACACGAGCCTGGGATATGTGGTGGTTATCATCTGCGTGCCAGCATGCCTAATACAATAGAGGCTTGCATTCGAAAATACCAATAGCAATCAATATCTACAAAAATATATCAATGTAGTTAAGCATGTCTCTCATCTCCATGTCAAAGTCCTACACACATTGTATGGTTCAATTTTCACATGAATATACACAATCAAACACACATACACACACACCCACCCACACACACACACACACATATATATATATATATATATATATATATATATATATATATATATATATATATATATATATATATATATATATATATATATATATATACTAGCAGCCCGCCCCAGCGTTGCCTGGGGCAGAAAGGGGCTGGGGGCAGTACACCCGCTCCCGCCCGACCCCCTCCTGCACCGACTCCCTCCCGCCGCGACTCACTCACGCCCCCCTCCCGCCCAGACTCACTCGTGCCCCCCTCCCGCCCAGACTCACTCGCACCCCCCTCCCGCACAGACTCACTCGCGCCCCCCTCCCGTCCCGACATTTTTGTTTACTGCTGCCTCCTTCTTTCCTCCCCCTGCATCACAGTCTCACTTTCCCTTTCCTTACCTGTGCCGCCGCTCCTCACTGCACAGCCGCTCCTCACTGCACCGCCCTCCTCCTTCGTCGTCATCATGAACGTCGCATCGCAGCCAGCGCTAGGTCCCGGCCGGCGCTACTTTCAGGGGACTACTTTGTTCACAAACGTAATTTTTTTAATTTACTTTTTAAAAAACATTTATATAGCCTATGTCCATCTACACACCCTGACATTTTCATAGATGTATCGGGTGTGTAGATTGGTGCTGTGGTTCCTGAGTTTACCTGGCCAAAAGGTGCAAGTTCTCTCTTTATAATAGTAGTATAGATATATATACACACAACACTACAACGTGGTGACTGTACCAAATGATTTAAAAACAGAGCGAGAAATACAGAAATATATACATAGTCCTGGGTATCTTAGTCCTCTCAACAGTGTACTATTGTTAATGCACAATGATCCCTACATCTGTACATGAGGTCAAATGAACGCCCAGATTTCAACCCGATCATTTAGGCTCTCTATCGCTGTATGGTACCTTTCAATCATGCGAGCTTCAAGGCGGTTTAAGCTCATTTGAAGCACTATTTTATTAACAGATTTCACCACTATCAATACTGACCAACTTAGGTCATTCTCACTGTGCCCATGTTGCTCATAATGCTGGACCAATGGAGATCCCTGTATTTTATAGCGTATGCGAGATTTATGTTGTATTATTCTCATTTTAATCGCCTGAGCTGTCTGGCCAATGTATGCTTTTCCACAGGGGCATATTACAGAATGCACCACATTTTAAGTGTTGCAATTAGAAAAACCTAGGTGTGTGTTTTTTTGGCTATTAATCATAATGGACTTCGAGTCGCAGGTATGTGGGCATGTGTTACAGTTGTAACATCTATAATGACCTATTATTGTGGGAAGGCCCAATAGGCCTCTCAGATCACTTTTTCCAAGCCAAGGCATAGTTTCTAGACAATTAAGGTACACATCTAACAAATGATGTGTGGAGCTAGAGTATTGGCCGTTAATATATATTGTGCTCTCCCCCAATAGGCTGTGGACAAAACTTTTATCACGCATCACTGGTGATAGCTAGCTCTAATTCTCCATTGCCGTCCCGCCCTGTGATACTAAGGACCTTATTATGATGTCGGACACCGTTGCGGAATCGGGACCGACCGACTTCCGGTCAGCGTTCTCAACCGAAGCACTACAGTGCGATCGCACATGGTACAGTCGCATACTTCCATTTCTCTATGGGAGCTTATGCTGTGGCCATAGACCAGCTGTAGCAAATTCCCAATAGAGAAATTGGAGAAGCTATTCATCCCGCATTGCGTGACAGGCACCTTTAGATTCTATAGGTGCCACCACGGCCCCCAACCAGAAGCTTCAGGGAGAAGGGGGCCCTGCTAGGGACCCCCAAAGTTGCTTTCCGACAGGCTTTCTATGTCGGAAAGCCCGACATCGAAAACCTGTCTGAAACTGACATAGCAATCTCTACGGCGGAAAATGCCATCCATAGAGATTACGGTGAGGCCTCTGACTGGCCGACTGGCTCATTGAGCCAGTTGGAATCCAGCAAGAATGAGCAGCAGGTTTCAATTTCGACTGCCTGCATTGCAATTCAGCGGTTGAAAATGAAACCCATGATATGACTCTGAAAGCCTCTGACCTGTGGTCAGAGACTTTCTGAATCTCATCGTATTGAGGCCCAATATGTTGTATTATTTGCCTTTTACAGCTCTAATGTAATGCCTGGTACACTTAGATGTACTGAATGTGTTACCAATATTGACCTTACCCCTACATAACACTGTGTAATTGTGCCAAACTGCGGAATTGATTGTTTACAGTTAATATTTTATACATACGTCAGCAATATTGTAAAACTTATAAAATAAGCTTTATGAATCTCACTTTGCCTACCTCCAATACAGCTCTGTTTTAACTGTATGTTGGAAAATAATCCTACGTCAATTGTATAAAGCTAAAGAACTCTGTAATTAATTACTCTCTGTACTGCTTGGTCTTTTGTTGGTTCTGGAAAAGCAATTAAAAAGATATCTAAAAAAGACAGGTCTGGAAGCAATAGTTCGGCCACTCCATTCTTCTCCACTGTAATGTCAGGTCATCCCAAGTGGATATGATGGCTGGTTGTGTGTTTTTGTTGTTTGTTGTTCTGAAACTGTATTGTTGGTCTAACATCAAGACAGTTTCCTGTGCTCCACTGCTCTTTGAAATATTTTTCCTAGTAAGGGTCATTAGATATTGATCTGTAGTTTGTTGGGCCAGATGGGTCGAGGAGTAGTTTAGGTGGTTTCAGCTCAGGTGGAAAAGCCGCTTTTTCCAAGGTCTTGCTGACTAAGCTTCGGACTACTTTCCCTGTACAAAAGCTGTGCAAAGTATATGTTTAAAGATTTTTGGTGGTACTGGGTTTGAGGGTGATCTTGATGGTTTGCTTGTGCTGATAATGTAGAGGAAACCTTTTTTTCTGTGAGGGTGTTAAAAACCCTTAGTGGGTGTAATATTGCTTTTGTCTCTGTCTGTACTGATTGGATCAAGTTTTGCTATGTTTTTATCTTTGTTCTTCTTATGATAATTTTCTTTCTTTTTAATTATTTAGATCAATTCCATGAACATTTTTATCACAGAAGGCTTGCAATTGTTTATTTTCTGTGTTTTAGTGGTCTGTTTTTCATAATTCTGCCAGGATCTCATGGATTTCCTCAGAAGGACAGTCTGACTCAATTATACCTATGGAGTAATTGCGTCCGGTTCTGGATCTAATGGCTCTTCCATGCGCTCTGTTATACTGGTGTAGTATGTCTTTTCCCCTCTTGATTTTCTCCATTGCTTTGTAGAATGTTGAGTGGTTTTCATTCTTTTGATGTCAGTAATCCATGTGGTTTTCCTTATGTGGTCAACAACTTTATCAGTACCTGATTGTCCAGTGGAGTGGGGAACCCATTGCAGAAGCTGTGTATGTCTTTAGGTTGCATTTTACTGTAGTTCTTTCAAGATGGGAGTTGGAGTTTTGTGTATTTATCATTGGTGGATGTTGCTGATTTTGAAGTGTTGTTGATAGGTCTGTTGATACAGATGATAATGTGATGTTGTGGTCGCTCCAGATTACTGGGGAGTTTGCCTGTCGCAGTGCACTGCCCCTGGGGGCAAAAATAACATCCAGAGTGTGTCCACCAAAGTAGATTGAGCCATATAACATTTGTAAGAGTTTGAAGGCCTTAAGGTTGATTGTGATATCAGTAATTATAGTAAGTTTCTTCTTGTCAGACCATATGTTGAGGTCTCCTAGAACGTAGAGGTTTGGTGGTACGATGAGTCTTGCTGACTGCATTGCTGGATGACGCTCTTTGTTATGAGAGTTTGGAATAAGTGAGAGATGGAGTGGGGAGACATCTTACAAGCGCCATTCTCAGTTGTAATGCTGACATTTTGAATGCATGTTATTTTTAGTGATTTTCTATGGATGACTGTGAGACCTGTTCCAGTTTTTCCAAATATGATTTTAGCTGAAAATACCAAATTCAGATTGGATGGGTTTGGTGCAGATTCTTCGCTGAGCCATATTTGTATAATGAAGGGCAAGTCCGGTGTCGTTTCTGGGAGTAGATGAATATGTACAACCAAACTCTATGCTGAAAGAATAAGCAGAAATTTGTCAGAAGGAATAATTTGACAGTTGACCTGGTCATTCAGCTTCTGAACTTCAGCATGTTTCTTGTGGGGGTGTTACAGCTACTACTTCTACTTCTACTTCCAGAGCCTATGCTCATCCGATACAATTGCAACAATAACACAATCTTAAAAGGCTTTAAAAATGTTTCTGTTGATTTGAACAACTCTGCTCTTCTGCATTTGGTTCCTGATGCTAGCTTTCTTGGTAGGGTAGCTGCACTGGAGCTAAGAGATGCTTTTGGGTCATTTTGTGCACACTATAAATGAAATAAGTGATTGAAATAAACGTATTTCCCTTTAAACCCAAAGCCTTAAATTTATCGTCATTGTTCTCTTGAGTCCCTTCTCTTAGAACTCAAACACGTGCTGGAAAAATATTTTATTTTAATTTGGATGTGTGTGAAATCAGTCTTAAGATGTAATAAGTGACCTAAAAGATTGTTTAGTGATCTCAACAACAGCAGGTGCCTCCCATGGGAACTTCCACTGATGGTGTCAGCGGACACTCTCTATTCATCTTCAGACAAGAGCTATTTGCTTGAACTATAAGTGTGCAATTCACAAATACAAAGCTGGCAGAAGACACCTGTTGAATACTTTAAATATTTCTACACTGTTATACGTCTCTATTCAACTTCATATCCTGCATCAGACACCGCTTCTCGGGGACCTATCACCTGTGCCTCAATGGTAAAGGTCAATGGAGGAGAAACCACATGGTGAAGAAGGCGTGTGTCTGATTAGGACTAGACCAGTTGCTAGCCACACTCTGCAAAACTAGCAGCCTTCATAGACATTTGTCCACACAGAAGACATCAAACATTGGAACACAAGACCTTTGCATTTCAGCCTGAGCGAATCCAAAAGGAAAAGTATCACGGGCTGTAAGACTTTTGAATTCATTGGTATGGATAGATCCTTATTGGGGACAACATTCCTCAGCAGTGCTGCGTTTGCTTTTCTTATACCAACATTTCTAAAAGGTAACTCACACCTTGAATAAACAATTGTACCTGTAGCGACATCCCCAGCCTGGGTACCCGCCAATGACTATGCCACACACGTAGCTTAGTATTGCACGTCCTTATTCATTTGTATGTAACTATGAACTCAACATTCTAAATCAACCATCATTGCATTCCACTCTAACACTTATGTCACAGTCTCTTCAATCAGTCTTTTTGGTATTTTAAATCTTCAACGAGATCATGTTCTTGAAAACTGGGAACTGTCACCACCACTGTCTATGATGTATCTAGGATGGTGTAGAGGCAACAGCAGTCTCTGAGGTTTCAGACCCAGTCTCTACTTCAACAGTCAGATCTGATGAACAATTAGTTAAGTGCATAATATCAGAATAGTCTCTGGTAATAGACTTCTAAGGACGCTGAGCAGTCACCATGTGTCCCTTGGTAGACACCACTTGAAAAGGTTTTGCATAAAATGGATCATCAGATTTTCTTCTCCTCGTCTGATGTGCGAGCCCTCAATCTCCTTTCCTAAAGACGATGTTTTTCGCACCTCATCTGTGGTCAGCATATCCTTTCATCTTTTGTTTGTTAACCAAGTCCTTCTCATGAATTGCTTTCTGCTTTTTCTTTCTCTGATTGGTCCATTGAGCTAACTTGGTGTTCATTGCTCTCCCAACCATCAATGTTGCAGGACTTTAAACTCTGATCAAGAGAGGTGTTGAACGATAAGCTCCCAAGGTAGAATCGAATACAGTTTTCAAATTGAGCTTCTCAAGAGTAGCATGCTGCACTGCTATTTTTTAGCATACTCATAAAACGCTGAACGAGCCCGTTGACCTGCGCCACAAACGTGTGCTCTTCTGATGCTTTATAGTCAAATGCTCCAAGAAATGTTTAAACTCTCAACTCTTGAAATTCAGGCCATTGTCTAATTCACTATGGGTGGAACACACCAGATGCCATCTAGTCTTTCAATGATTCATTCTTAAGTAGCGGATGAAAGATCTTCTATTAATGAAAATCGTGAGTACTCAACCATAATCATCATTAGGTGATGTCCATCGTTGAGTGGACTGAAAAAGTCAATGGCTATTCTCTCCAATAAATGCTTTGGGAGTTCTGACATGTTCAAGGTGTGGTGAGTAGCTTTTTTTAGAAAGGCAGTTGCATAGATGGCAGGCATTTAGTTCAGTTTCAACCCTGTCATCAAGAAGAGGAAACCAGACTCTGTCTTGTAGAGCTTATTTTGTGGTAACGATTCCAGAATGTCCTTCATGGGCCACAATTATTTTCTGTCGCACACTCTACGGAGTCAGAATTCTCAATCCTCCTAGTATAACTCCTTCCCTGAGTTATGGACAGTTCATCATTGACATTTTTGCATTTTTCATTTTCACCATCATTCGTGAGTAGTTGAATGTGTTGTTTCCATGACTGATGTGTAATTATATCCTTCAGCTTTAACATGTCACTATCATGGCAGTATTAGTCTGGCCTAACAAAATGGCAGCTGGTGTGTTTGATTTTACAATGAATTTTAAATAGGCCTCACTGGTCTTGGATGGAGTGCCGTGATGTTCTATAGGTACTCTGGAAAAGTAGTCAACAGGGTTTTGATCCTTCCCTGGATGATGCACAATGGTATAATTATACACTTGTAACCATAGTTCTCATCATTCAATGCGAGGAGGCATTTTGTCGTTTGGATTTCCAAAATAGTCAGTAGCACTTGATGATCAGTTACCATCATAAAAGGTTTTCCATACAGAAATACATGGAAAGGTCCACAAGCCCATACTGTGAGGCTCTACCAGTGCAGTCCCGGTCATGGGGTAGGCGGCTGCACGTGCTTGGCAAGAAGGGCCTACGCGGCTGCATAAAGAATCGACACGCAGGCAACAGATACTGGCATGGACAGGAAGTCACGTGCGACCTCCGTCCGTTTATTTATAGCCTTCTGGCCACGCCAAGCCAGAAGGTGATACACTGTGCGGCAGTGCTTCCGGGGCTCAGGGGAGACCCTCGGAGCACTAGGGCGCTACATCCCTTCCCAACTTGGGTGCTTGAAAAGTCACAAATCAAAGGTTCAAAATGTGAAGTCTGCTAGTCTCTGACTTGGCCTGGGGTTGGGTCTGAGGTTGTACCGCCATCTGCCTCTGGCGGGTGTGCGCTCTTGAGGACCTCTCGGTGATGGTGGGGGTGCTGACTCCGTTGTGACTAGAGGCAAAGGAGTGACTGCTTCTTCAGTCTACCTTAGGGAGTAGGTCTCTTCTTGGCCCGGCTAACATTAACGTCCATGGTGAGCGTTGCGTGATGCTATGAGGGGTACTCCTGTATTCTCTCAAAAACTTCTGGAGCACTTCTTCAGGATCGCTCCCTTCGGACATGGCTATCCGCAGGGTTTTGTTTATTGTCCTCATAAACCTTTCCACCTCTCCATTGGCTTGGGGCCATTGGGGCGTAATTCTGTGGTGTCTTATGCCTAGGTTTTGTAGAAACTCTTTGCAATCACTCCCTTGGAATGGAGGGCCATTATCTGTTTTGATGACACAAGGGATGCCAAACATGGCGAATGACTTGGTGAGAATGGGTTGTATGTTCGCAAAGCTGGTGGACGCGGCTAGGTCCACAATGGGGTACTTGGTGTAGCTGTCGACTGGCACCACGGTGATTCTCCCGTCTGGGAAACTTCCAAAGTCCAGACTGACCCACGCCCATGGAGACGGGGCAGGGTCTTCCATGATTACTGGAGCAGGGGCGTCTGGAGTGCTAGTTATTTGGCACGCTCTGCATTGTCGCACCACAGTGTCTACGCTCTCTTCTAGGTTGGGAAACCATACTTTCTCACGCATCCTGGCCTTCATCCTTCGGGTGCCTTGGTGCCCCTCGTGTGCTAGGACGGTTGCTCGCTCTTGCAGTGTCTTGGGTAATACTACTCGGGATCCTCTAAGTACGAACCCGTTATCTGCGCTGCTAAGGTCATTGTGAACTTTCCAGAACTGTGTCAGGCGCATGCGGTCTGTCTCATTCCAGCCACTTACATTTTTCAGGAAATTTTCACACGATCCTGTCCTTATCGCTTCTTTCACCCGTTGAATGACGGCATCGTTGGTATATTGCGTGAAGATAGTCTCTGCCGTGAGGGCTCTGGGGCACGCCCCTGTGGACAACATGTTCACGAATGCCTCTGTCTGTGATTCCTGGTCAGTGGCGTGACTGTCTTCTTGAGAGGGGTGACACAATAGAAAATCCGCCGGGTTCTTCGCCCCTGGGCGGTATACTAGTTCCATTTGGTATTGTTGAACCTGGATAGCCCATCGCTCTATCCGTGGTGGAGGAAGAGGGGCGGTGCCTCTGAATAGTGGTAATAAGGGCTGGTGGTCTGTGACCATTCTAAATGGGTGTCCGGAAATGTAGAGGTGAAAATAATTGCAAGCCCATTTCACTGCTAGGGCCTCTCTTTCGATTTGTGAGTATCTTGACTCTGTCGCTGTGAGTGCTTTACTTGCGAATGATAGCGGGCCCATACTCCGGGTTCTGTTTCTTGCGAGAGTAGGGCTCCTAGTCCGACTGGGCTCGCATCTACTAATATTTCTGTGGGTTTGGCAGTGTTGAAGTAGGCCATGGTGGTTCCATCCAGCAGGGCTGATTTGATTTGGTGAAATGCTTTGTCTTCAGTGTCTGTCCATCTCCATGGAGTTTCCTTCTTTGTCAAGTTTCTTAGCGGTTCCGCAATCGTAGCCAGATTGGGAATGAACCTTATGCAGTATTGGGCCATGCCCAGAAAACTCCTCACTTCCGATGCAGTAGTAGGTGCGGGAGCGTTTTTGATTGCGTGAGACATGCGCGGATCTACCTTGACTCCTTCTGTATCAAATACGTAACCAAAGAATTCTATTGACTTTTTGAAAAATTGGCATTTGTCTTTGTGTAGTGTTACGCCGTTTTGAGCCAGTCTTTGTAATGTGGCTTTCAGTCTGTGGTGGTGCTCTTCGCTCGTCTTGGCATGTATTAAAATGTCGTCGCTGACATTTAACACTCCTTGGAGTCCCGATAGTATCTCCTTGATAGTGTTTTGGAAGATTTCGGCAGCAGACGATATGCCGTAATTTAACCTCTTGTATCTTCTTAAGCCTAAGTGTGTCGAGAACGTGGTTATGTAGCGGCTTTCCTCATCTAGTCTTAGCTGGTGGTACCCTGCGTTAAGGTCCAGTTTGGAGAACATCTGAGCTCCATTCAAGTCTGTGAGGATGTCATCCACGGTGGGCGTGAGATGTCGTTCACGCTGTATGGCCTTGTTGGGAATCCTCATGTCAATGCATATCCTGATTTTTCCTGGTTGGCGAGGTTTCTCTGCTATCACCATAGGTGATACCCATGGTGTCGGGCCAGACACTTTTTCTATCACCCCTTGTGCTTCTAGCTGGGATAGCTTTTGTTCTACGGCAGCGCGGAGGTGAAACGGGATCCTCCGGTGTCTCAGCGCAACCGTGTGTATTGCGAGGTCTATGTGTAATTTGACCGGTGGCGGTTTGATGGTCCCGAGACTTCTGAATAATGAGGGAAACATTTGCAGGATGTCTTCTGTCTGGAGCGCTTTAACTGCGTTTGCAAAAGCGATGAGCCGTAGGTCTTCTGCGGTGTTGCTCCCAACTAGCAAGTCTACTTCTTTGTCTATTACATGAAATGTTGTTGTCACCTCTTGATACTCGGCTTTGACCTGCACGAGAATTTTCCCTCGCAGTGGGAGTGGTTCTTGGCTGCCATATGTGAGGATTCGGGCTTTGGAGGGCATTAGCTTCGTCCTTGGCTTTAGGGATTTATAGTGTTGGATGCCCATGACATTTACTGTGGCACCTGTGTCAATGACTCCCGTCACTAGTGATCCGTCGATTTGTATTTGGCACTTTGGCTATGGTCTTCGTCGTTTCTTCAGTTCATTGACAAATGACACTTAGTAGCACTCGTCATCCTCATCGGTGGACGAATAATCATAACGTGTCTGTGATTGTCGTTGCGTTTTGGATGACTGCGACGATGATGCGTCATCTAAGGAGAGTTGTCTGATGGCACCAGTGGCTGTTTTCTTCCCTGAGAAGCTTCATCTGCGAAAACCCCCTCTGCACACGCTTGCGAAATGGTTTGGCACACCACATTTGGAGCAGGTCTTCCCACGTGCTGGGCAGACATCTTGATTATGCTCATCTCGTCCACAATAGACACATGGTGGTCGGCACTGCGTTCTGGTCGGCCATCTTCCTCTGCCTCCTCGACTAGTGTTGCGGGCTGCGTCTACTCTCTCCATCTTTACTACTGCTCCTGTGTCTGGGCGTGGGTTGAGGGCAGCTTCCATAGCTGTGGCTCGAACATCTGAGAGCTCGTGTGACCTTGCGAGGATCAGTATCTCTTCGAGAGATATGTGTGGTTGTCTTAGTATCAGGGTCCTCAGGTGTTTGTTTCGACACCCCTGAATGAGTTGTGCAGTTACTTCCTTAGTCTGGTCATCTTCTGTGCAGGTGCTTATGAGATCTCTCAGGCGCGCATGAAACGCGTCCATTGTCTCCCCTTCTCTCTGCTTTGACTGTCTAAATTTGAAGCGTTCATAATGTGGGTTCAACTGGGGATCAAAGTGCGAATTCAGCGCTGTGACTGCTGCGTCATAATCTGTATCCGCCCCGGTGTTTGGCAGGTGTTTGAATAGCTTGTATAGTTCTGTGCCTCCAAAGTGTAGCAATAGTGACCTTTTAACCTCATTGTCTTTTTCCCGGGTAGCAGTAAAGTAGTTGTTGAGCTGTCCTAGCCACACTGCCCAACGTGGCGCCGCCCTGCCTGGGTCAATCAGTTCACTGAATGGTGGTAGGGCTTGTATTTGAGAGTGTGCCGATGGAATCGGTGGTTGTACTGGAGGCACAACTGCTGGGGCATGAGGTGCTGCTTGTTGTACTGGGGGAGCTGCTGCTGCTTGCTGTGCTCCCCCTGCTGTTATACTGGGGGAGCTGCTGCTGCTTGCTGTGCTCCCCCTGCTGCTGCATTAGGAGGATTGGACTTTGTTGGTGTGTTTTGTCTTTATCTTCCTCTTTCACTTGCTTTTGCTGGTGTTTGTTTGCTTGTCCATGCTCTCCAGCGTGTCTGGTGTGGGGCTTCTCCTTGGTTAACTGAGGGTTTTCAGCTCTCGTGCTGCAAGTGCCTTCCTTCCCCTGTTGTGTGTTGTTTTGCCTTTGCACTTGCTTGTGCTTGTTTATTCATGGAAATCAGCTTACTTGTTTGCCCTCTTTCGTAGTGAGTTGCTTTGCGGCTTGATTGCTGTCTCGCGCTCCTGTCCGCGCGCGTCTATTCTCCCGCTCGCTCTTGCCCTGTGTTCTGTTGCTTTGGGCGTCAATCGGGACTCTTCTGCGCATGCGAGCGCGCTGCTTGGGCCCGTCTGTGGAGCGCTTCAACTCGGCGCTTCCGCCCGTGTCGCCTTCTCGGACGGGGGACCCCTGCCGCCGGTGCGCCACGCAGCCTCTCACATGTGCTGCTTACCGGTAGGTGCTACCATCAGTCGTCTTGCGGGCCAGTCCCGGTGTCGCCGTTCTTCGGTTTCGGCACTGCTCAGGACCGCACGCCGGTGGTGACGCCTGGGGTATTCAATCTTCGTGGGTCATGGGAAATAGTGCAATCCCACCTTCGTCGCCAGTGTGAGGGTCTACCAGTGCAGTCCCGGTCATGGGGTAGGCGGCTGAACGTGCTTGGCAAGAAGGGCCTACGCGGCTGCATAAAGAATCGACACGCAGGCAACAGATACTGGTATGGACAGGAAGTCACGTGCGACCTCCGTCTGTTTATTTATAGCCTTCTGGCCATGCCTGGCCAGAAGGTGATACAGTGCGGCAGTGCTTCTGGGGCTCAGGGGAGACTCTCGGAGCACTAGAGCGCTACACATACCATGGCTAAACTTTCTTTTCTGGTTTTAAGTAAGCATGTTCTATTTGAGACAAACTTCTACTTGCATATGCTACAATATGGCTTCTAGCATTCGAGTGTCCAGTGTGCTGTACAAGGAGAGTGCCTAATCTGACTGGGCTAGCATCAACAACAACTTCCGTATGAAGCTTTGGACTGAAGTATGCCATTTCAGTGGCATCCGCAATGGCTTGTTTGACACTTTGGTCGCCCTAAGTTGGCAAGGTATGCTCAGACATGAGTCCCTTGCTCACTTTGCCACTGGATTCAAGATAGCCTGGCTGATGAGGATTATGAATCCGAAACCGGTCCCTGGATGCTTGTTTCCTGTCGAGGGAAGACATGGCTTGGCAGCTCGGGCTGGACTGTTCCCATGAGGCACAGGGTCAGACTGATTTGTATATGGCCATGTCTGAACTGGGGTGGCAGAGTGAGCTAAAGAATGGTGATGGATTAAACCCAGATCAGTTGACTGGGGTAAGTGTTTGATTTTCTCAAACGCTCCGTCCATCATCCCCTTTTGTATCGCTTTGTTCGCCCTAAGTTGGCAGGGTATGCTCAGACGTGAGTCCCCTGCCCACTTTGCCACTGGATTCAAGATAGCCTGGCTGATGAGGATTATGAATCCGAAACCGGTCCCAGGATGCTTGTTTCCGGTCCAGGGAAGACATGGCTTGGCAGTTCGGGCTGGACTGTTCCCATGAGGCACAGGGTCAGACTGATTTGCATATGGCCATGTCTGAACTGGGGGTGAGTGTTTGATTTGCTCAAACGCTCTGTCCATCGTCCCCTTTTGTATCGCTTTGTTTACCACTACTGCGGGGGCATGTTTTCACACACTTAGCCTACTAAGGAGAGTTTTCCCTTTTTTACCCTTCTCTACATGGACAGTGTTGATCCAGTCACACCTAGTAGCCCGCCTAGTAGCCAATGCCCCTCCCAGAACGGTATCCTTATCCCTTCTGAAACAACTACATTGGCTCCCAGTGTGGACGCAGGTTAAATTCAAAATCTGCTGCACTGTTTTCAAAGCTCTCAATAACCTGGGCCCTAATTAGCTATCTGACAAATTTTAAGGTACTTACCTTCTAGGTCCCTACGATCAGGATCGAAATCATTTCTTTGCACCCCTCGGTTCAAAAAAGCTTGCATGGGTGGCAAAGCTTTTTCTCATCTTGCCCCCCTTTTTTGGAACCAACTTCCCCTTCACTTACTTCAATGTCCAGACTACTTACAATTCAGAAAGCTGCTAAAGGCATCTGTTCTGATGTGCGTTTGCTTGGCTGAAGTTAGCAGTCCTAGTGTGGAGATACCCCTGACTGTGTGATTCAGGCACTATATAAATGATTAAATATTAAATATAAATTATTAAATATCATAGATGCATTGTCTACAGGAATTTTATTTTTGTTTTATCGCCAGAGAATATTTTACTTAAAAGATGTATTCAGGACTCGAAAATGCAAGTCAGTTCTACTGGCTTTGCCAGTGCTTGTTTTGTAGGTCTGGTCTTTGATATAACTTTAGCAGTCTTTCTAAATTATTGTTTTTCCCCAAGAAACTTACATACTAAAAATACATAGAGAGACTTTTGTGCAGTGGGTTTCATACGTTGGTCTGTTAAACTGTCATTCACCTTTTATTTTCACCCACCACAACATATAGCATGGGGCATCACCCCACCCTATTCACGGCTCCCTTCACTTTGAGTGGCTGTACAAGTCCTGTGCGTATTGTTCACATACACATACAATAGTTCCTTTCTCTTCTGTGACAAAGCTGGTTCAAAATATTTTATTGCATTTATTTTTATATTAACTTGAAATACCAGCTATTATTTTTCCTCTACTTCCAGTGCCCAGATAGGTGGTGATTTATTGTCTACCTCCTTTTAAACGTTGCCTTTGTAAAGTGCCATGGTAGGAGTGTAACTGCATGCTACTTGAATGCTCTGCTTGGTGGCGAATTATACTTGTTTCTCTCACAAATATTTTATTAAAAAATATCACTAGTTACACTGTCACATTAGTAAATGTTTTTAATTTTGACATTTGGATTCAAAGGATATGATGGCCTTGTTTCGGTGGCTACGTGTTCTCTTTCTTCTCTATTCATTTTTGGTGCCGAAGCTTACAATAAAAATAATTTATTAAAAAATCACTTAACCACAACATATGCTTTCCAAAGCTAGAATTGTTGGCTTTGCCAATGCTTGCCCCTCCTAAGTCACACTCAAAGCACAGCGGCCAGCACCGTGAAGTCTTGTGAGCCATAACCGAGTAGCCCGACTGTACTTGCTTGAAATATAAGCCACAACGGTATCAAGAGTTAATTAGGGGTAATTTAAGAGGCACCCTGGGAGCTTGAGCACTTGAGGACCTCGTGGGATGAAGTCACATGCTGACCTTGCTAACTATGTGCCGTGATATCTATTTCAATATACAACATCTGAAACAATTTTTCGTCTTTGCTAATTGCTGCAGGTGCATATCGTAGAGGAAAAATAATGTAATCAAAGACATTACGGACCCATCACTTCATCTTTGTTGTATGCATGCTTTGTGACTGCTATGCGCTGATGGAACATATACTGTTTGCTATTTTATGCCAATTGGTGGTGACACCACCTTCACTAATTATGTGAAAATGGAAAGATGGAACACATTCTTTCACAGTAACCCTTTCATCCAGGCAAGATGGGAACACAACACTTCCAAAACATAACTGTATCATCCCCAGGGGTGGGATCTGGAGGAAGAGCTCGAAAGCAATCACCTTAGAACACCATTAACATGAGGTGCGGAGGGTTCACTGTACTTTTTCCCACCCCATTCTTTTCTCCCAAGTGCTGTGTGAGATTTGTGAAAATGGAGGGTGTATCCTAAATGTTTTCTTAAGGAATATCCTTTCTCATTAGGTGTCGTGGGAATCAAAATGTCAACCGAGTTGACACTTTTGGACTGCTTTGAATCTAATGTGCATCTCTTAAATCTTAGTCATCCTTAAATTTGAATAGTGCATATGGCAGGCATTAGATTGTTAATCAATTTGAGTTGTAATTTGTTTAACTTAGTTCACAGCTCATGTACACTGCTTCGACACACTTTTTCTTGAACACGCTTTGAATCCTTGAAAAATGTGATGAAATACACATTCACAGATTATTTGTTGGGCTGTGCACTTAATGGTATCTTGGAATCATTACTTGGAGAGGACTTATCTAGATTATTTGTAAATTGGCAAAGTCTGTCTTAATAATTCCGTAAGAACCATTGTCTACATGTCGTTCAACATGTGGCGTGCTGTTTAGCATGTCATAAGTCCCCTGACAGTGGTGCTATTTGCCAGCAATCTACAGGGCCGGCTCTAGGCATGTGCAAGCTGTGCACCTGCACAGGGCCACCAAACCCCAGGGGCCACCACGCCAATACATATCCTTAATATATTAATCCTCTAAGGATGGATACATATTTGCGTGGTGGCCCCTGGCAGGGATTTGGCGGCCTCCGGCTCTGTTCCACTTCTAAACTCCCTGACCCCCTCCCCTCTTTACTGGCCTGCGCGCTCCGCCCGTCCGGACCCCCTCTCTGGGCCCCCTACCTAAGCTCCCTGCCCAGGGCCACCATGAGCCTAGAGCCGGCCCTGCAATCTAATATTCTTTAGGTCAGCAGCTCTTAACCTTTTGACTTCTATGGACCACCACTGATTTTTTACTGGAATCAGGGGACCCACACTGAGTAATTATTGGAAGTCTAAGCATTTTCTATGATTTGAACCTCAAAACAATATACAAAAATATAGAAACAAGTGAAACAAATACTCAAATATTAAAATATTTTGTGAAATTACCAATCAAATATAGAAAACGTTTTCATATTTTCCGTTTTGCTTCTTCATTTGTATATAATTTATTATTTGTAATTAATTAATTTTAATATTATTTCATGTTTTTAAATAGTCATAGAACACCTAAGTACGCCTTGCGGACCCCCAGGGGTCCTTGCAACACAGACTAAGGACCACTACTCAGGGTGGTTGCTCAGATATGCTTTTGGTAGTGCTGCTCTGTGTGTCAAAAGGGGGCTTCTGAATATGACAGGAGCTTCCGCTCAATAATATGTGGGTTCCTGTTATATATGACGCAAGCTGCTGCTTCATTTGTGGTAGGGAGCTCACCAGTATGGCAAGGAGTACATTTTACTGTAGCATGAATGTTCCTAAATATACCCACAAACATGCAGAACTCAAGAGGCACGTGCTATATTCACCAGCATTTATAACCAAAAACACACACAATCACACGCACACATACAAACTCTTAATCCCCCATTGCCCTTTCACTTTACATCAAGTGGCCCATGATGATCGACACAGCCGTTTATTGGTGAGTGTGACTAGGTTATTCAGGGTCAGAGGTAGGTGTCAACTGAGTGCCACGTTTCTCTTTGTCTCCCGCTATGCTCTGTCTCTGCCTCGTGCTTATTCTCGAGTCGGGGAGGCTGAACAAGAGGGGAAATGGAAAGTGAGGCTGATGGTTCAAACATAACGTGTTTTTGTTAAGTGCAGGTTAACCCCGAAATGTATCTTGGCTCTGAATAACAGATTTTTGCCGTCACCCATTTCTATGGCACTTGTTTTATCAACTGCAGAAGGGTGAAAGGCCGAGTGGACCCACCGGGATTTGAACCAGTGTCCATTCTCTACAGTGGATGCATTAGTCCACTAAGCCACCAGACATGGTGTCAAAGAACACAGGAGAAGACCCTTTGGGACGGGGACAGGGGCATGTGCTGCAATGGAAGTGAGATACAGGGCAAAGATCAAGAGGACTGCACACCTCTCCTTGTCTCCCAAGACCAGTACTGTGGAGGGCTACAAATGCATCTCTTGGCCATCTGTAGGAGCCATGATGTATGGCACGTGCACGGCAACCATAGGGCTAAAAGGGCTTTAGCTCCCCCCATCGTGTGTCTCAGCCTGGGCTGCTGAAGTCTGAGCTGCTGTGGGCTAGCTGGGCAGTGTCTGCAGTCTTACCTCCGACAACACCCGACTTTTTTACAGGTCTTTAAAAGACCATTTACATGCCTTTGAGAACTGGTTAACGAGGCTTTATGTTTATTAACTGATTCCAGTACCTTCTGGGTCCACACTTTGCCTATTGCCTACATTTGTATTTTATTTTTACCGACACAGTGGGAGAATGCATTTCGTGAAAAAGCATCTCACGTGTAGGGATGCCACCTTTCCAAGAGAAAAATACTGGCATTTTGTTGTTGTTTAAAGAGTCTGCAAAGGCTTTGCCATGAAACTAAATAGGGCTGTAAATAAAATGGTATATATTAATTTGTAACGTCTTTTCGGTCTTTATTTTCATCAATTATTTGTCATGGATCATTAATGCAGCCCTAGAACACATTTAAAAGTGCTATTTATATTTGATGTATGGACAAATAAGTGCTAAAAATACTGCCTTTAGATGATTTTGTTTATTCTTGTACTGACTGGGACATCAAAATACGGGTGATGCCGGTATAAATCCGATCAGCTGGCAACCCTAATCAGGAGACTGAAAGTTTGTTGCCGGATCAGCACCTTATTTATTTCCTCCATCTCTGATTGATGCCATGATAGCAATAGTTTAACTTCTATCTGAAACATTCCGCCAGCCATCAATACAATGCTGAGTTACTCCAGGTGCCTAGGAATACATCCTGCATTCAGATAACTCCCTCTTCATTCTCACCTCTCACCTTTCACTTTCATCTTTACCCTGCACTTCCAGCGATTACACTGCACTCACACTGCTCATCATAAACTCATGCCATTCACCCTCTTCCTATCCAGCACTTATACGATTACACCGCTCACCCTGCATGCACATGACACTCCACTCACTTGTAACTATCACTGCTCACCCTACACTCACAGCAACCACACTGCAGTCACACTGCTACCCTGCAACCACATCGTTCATACTCCTTTTAGCCTGTTCTCACATGAGCACACCATTCACCCTGAACTCACAGCAACCACACTGCACTTATGTCCCTTGCCATGAACTCACCCCGTTCTCCCTCCACTTACTGTATGGTCACATCAGCACACTGCTAACCCTGCACTCACAATGATCACACTGCATTCACATAACTCATGATGCACTCACACTTTTCATCCTGCACTTATACTACCACACAACTCACCATGCATTCATGTGACACTTCACTCACCTATCACTCTCACGCTGCAGTCTGACTCAAACAAGCACATTACTCACCATGCATTCATTTCTCCCACTCTGCACTTTCACCTGCACCCAAACTCATATGTCACATTACTCACCCTGTAGTCACTCCTTTCACCCTACTCTCCCACTGTCACATCACTCTCTGTGCATTCACATAGGCACTCCTGTCACTCACATAGCTCACCATTCACTCACATGGACACATCACTCACCCTGCACTCACACCACACAAACAAGCATAGCATTCACCCTGCACTTCCCCCTTTCACCCTGCACTCACACTAACAAACCTCTCAGCTTACATTCAAACAGGCACTCTATTCATCCTGCCTGCACACAGGGGCAATAGTCTACCAGAACTCACCGGAACACCACACTCACTCTGCACTAACTCCTCTCACCATGCACTCACAAGTCACTCTCACAGATCACCCTTTACTGTCACTGCTCACTCTGCACCACACACAGGTACATCACTCACAGCATTTATAATTCTCACACCACCCTGCACTCACTACTCTCACTCTGCATGCACTCCTCTCACCCGACACTCACTTTGGGCCCTCCTCTCACATTGCATTCATGCAGCTCAACCGACACTCCAATCAGCACATTTTTCACGGTATTCACCTGTTACAACGCATTTTTTACTCCGCACTACCACTACAACGCGGGCATTACAACGCATACCGTTACAACGCATTGCGCTGGGGGGCGCTCTAGGATAAGAGGTAAGTTTAATTTACTATCCAACACCTTCCCTAGGGTCCACGGGGACTGGAGTTAGAATAGTAAATTATACTTACCACTATCCAGCACCCCAAAGCGCTATGCGTTGTAGCGGTATGCGTTGTAAATACCGCGTTGTAATGGTACGCGGAGTAAAAGTATGCGTTGTAACGACATACATCCATTTTTCACCCTACACTCACATCACTCATGCTGCACTCACTCACACTATTCACCATCATCCAGCACTTACATGAGCACACCTCTTAATCTGCACATAGAAATGTACACAACTTTCATGAATATAAACAGATTTCTACAAAGGCACACACAGAATACCTGCTCTTTCAGTAGTACTAGATTCCTAGTAAATTCCATCTGCAACAAGGGGGCTGGTGCAGGAGGTGAGAGTGGACTAAGAAAGTGGGGTGGCGCAAGGAGGGAGATTAGGACTGAGGCTCTGGATTATGTTGATGGATTGAGGATCGTGTGCCACTTTCAGCCATTCCGGGCTTTCCATTCACCACAATGCTTCATTCCGGGACTTGAAGGTTTTTTTTTTACATTGTAAGTTGGGTCTCGAAAAGCCCAAAATGCAAAGTGTTACTGGAGAAAAGCCATGTTTGCTGAAGAAGTCAAGCATTTCATAAGATCATTTGAATTAGTTCATTTCCAATACTGTAACTGCTGGATCCACAAGTGAAACTAATTATAAGCCCCATACAGCTATTTTGAGGAAAAGTGGTTTACATTCACATGATACTTGCAACAAAGATTGACAAGGCAATATATTCATATTTTTGAATAGCGTATAGAGAATATGTTTCAATTAAGCTTCACTAAAGGGCATGGTAGGTATAACAGAAGCAGGAGGGCAATTTTTTTTAAATCATATTGACTAATGGAAGTGTGAGTGGCAGTCACAAATGATTTCCCTTGGAGATTACTAATCATGCAGTAACTGCCAATAACTTATGCAGTCACTTCACATACATACAACCAGTCTTATTGAATATTGAAAAAACAACTACAAATCACCAAATATAATAATAAATATAAACTCATATAAACTCATATCAATAAATCGATAAAATCCACAATGACAAAATTCATCTATCAACAAATACATAAGAAGAGAAGGAGAGATAACACACACGACATTTACATTTGTCATAAAATCGTATTCATTTGTAGGACTCCATACAGGCAATACATTGTAGAAACAAATTTATTTTCCATCATGTGATACTATGTTCCCCAAATTTACCAACCACTAGGCGTTGACATGTTTCGGTGGGTAGTACAGGATAAAACCACCTTCTTCAGGACAATAAGTATAATCGACTCCCATTTCAGGACTGACACATTTTCACTACAATATACAACAAAGCCATAGTTTTGCTTAGTTATCTTATGCAACTAACAACCATTGACAAAGCCAATGGTGCTGGCTTTTTGTAGGTGTAGTGTTACTTGTTGTATTATGTATCTGGATACAATGCCAGAAACAGCAAAATGCCAGAGGGGCGGCAACCTATGCTAAGCTCAGATTTTAAGTTTACCTGTTTTTAAGCCGAGTCCGTAATTACATTGGTCACTCCCCTTTGAGGGACCCACGTGTTTTTTTCATCCCACTTAAAACCCTGCCCTTCTGGCTGCTGTTTATGTGCTCTGGTGCTGTTCTCCTACACTCACCATATCCACCGGAGTATGGCACACTGCTTTTCAATCACACACACAACGCTGCACTTTCTTTTAGAGAAGGAGGTACAACCTTCAGTCACAGACATCAAAACTGTATTGCAGAAGATAGCGCTACACAGTGGCGGCTCCTCTATAGGGGCTTTTGGGCACCGCCCCCCTGCTTTCTCGCAGTGCGAGAAGGCAGAAACATAAATGGTAATGTTTCTGCCTTCTCGCACGGCGAGAAAGCTGAAGTTCCTGGTTAGGAGTGGGCAGTGTTTCTCGAGGGCAAGGGGGAGTGGCTTGCCCACTGTAGTTCATACTGACTGTTTGGGCAGCCTGAGGCCGCCCAAACAGTCAGTATTAACAACAGTGGGCAAGCCACTCCCCCCTGCCCTCGAGAAACACAGCCCACTCTCCCTGTTCTCTCTGTATGCTGCAGCATACAGAGAGAAAATGACACGGGTGGGGCAGAGGCCTCACCAATCAAAAACGCAGCTGTGGAGGGGAGGGAGGCTGCCTGCAGCCTTCCTGATGATGAGCACCCTGGGAATTCGAAACGCAGGACAGCGGTAGTCGGGAGTCTGGAGTTTCGGGACATAAGAAAAGCGGGAAGGTAAGTTTTACTTATATTATTTATCCCGCCTCCCCCCTCATCCCTTCCGCGGCGCGACAACCCCATTTCCACCACCCCCCACCCGCCTGTAATGCCGGCCGCGACTGGCTACTAGTTTCCAGTGGAGCCGTGTGGTATATTTCCAACGACTCGCATGTCACATAGTAATCTTTGCACTTCGACACAGAAGCCTCACATTTAAAGCAGTTCGGACTGTTTCCGAGATGACCATCGAACCCGCTTGACTTTGTTTCACACCTTCTTCATCTTCACGTAAACCATGTTCAACTAAAAAACGCGTTCCAGGCGGCGCTGTCTGCAAAAACAATAAAAGAATGTTTAGGTTGTCGCTCTCTCCGCCTCCGAATGCTGGGACGGGATGGCAGGGAAGACCTCTGCTGTTTATTATGAGGGGGTAATCTCCTGTATTTGAGTGTAAACTTTGGGCGATCTAACCCCCACATGCATCAAGCATTTTTTGAGTCGCAAACGGTGCGATTCCTTAAAATCGGCCGTTTGCGATTCCAAAAATGCTTTTTGGAATGCATCAAGCATTTTTAGAAATCGCAACATTTTTGCGATTTCTAAAAATGCGATTGCTTTTAAGAAATCGCAAATTTGCGATTTCTTAAAAGCAATGCATGATTTCTTTTAAAATTGCGAAATCGCAATTAGGGGATCAAATTTACCGAGTGGTTGAACCACTCGGTAAATTTGCAAAAAGTGTTTAAAATGCTGAAAATGCATTTTTTTCAACATTCATGTTACGGACACACATGTCCTTAGGACATGTGTGTGTGAAACATGATGCGAAAAATACATTTCATGGGTGCAGGGGGGGTCCAAAGGACCCCCCCTGCACCCATGAAATGCATTAACAAATTGCGATTTTCAAAGTGAAAATCGCAATTTGCTAATGCCTTCCCATTGCTTCCTATGGGCCTTTTGGCCCATAGGAACCAATGGGAATAGCGAATTCGCAAATTGTATTTCGGTAATTTATACGATTCGGTAAAAGTTGCGATTTTTACCGAATCGCATAAATTTACCGAAAATATTCATGCATCCCGTTTTGCAAATTCTAAATTGCGAATCGCTATTTTTCGCAATTTAGAATTCGCAAACACCCGGGATGATGCATGTGGGGGTTTGAGTTTATGGAATGCGATCCAAACACTATTTCTAAACATTCAACATCTGTGCCTGTGTGCACAGTCAGCTTGTGCACCCCTTCCAGGGGGGGTGGGGTGGTAGTATGCAGAAGGCAGGAGACAGCTGCAGCAGAGAGCAGTGTCAGTTTGTAGCAGGGAGCAGGAGGGAGCGGTGTGCAGCAGGCAGCAGAGAGCAGTGTGCAGCAGGCAGCAGAGAGCAGTGTGCAGCAGAGAGCAGTGTGCAGCAGGCAGCAGGGGAGCAGAGATCAGTGTGCAGCAGAGAGCAGGCAGCAGAGAGCAGTGTGCAGCAGGAAGTAGAGAGCTGCAGCAGGCAGTAGAGGGCAGTGTGCAGCAGGCAGCAGAGAGCAGTGTGCAGCAGAGAGCAGTGTGCAGCAGGCAGGAAGAGAGTAGTCTGCACATAAATCGAACACACAGGTAGGTGGCAGAGGCTTCGGCTGAAGGCAGTGCACTCAGACACTACCTACATATTCGAAATGCAATCATGGAACTTAACGTGTAGGCAAAGATAACAGTCACAGGAGAGTGATCAGTGCCTCAAGCATGAACAGACACTGTCAGGCTATGGAAGGGTACAACGGGTGTGTGTCGCCCTACCACTATCAAATGTCACTAGCCGCCACTGGCGCTATACAGTGTCATCAGTGACGTTGTTTAGAGTCAATCACTGCTGTGGTGAACCTCGACTCTATTTCCTATTCCCGTCCATTAGTCCTGCCACAGAGCGGCAGTTTCCTCACGAAACTCTAAAATGGATTATTTTTGTCCAAGAGGCATTCTTCAACTGTACAAAGAGGATTCAACTACTTTGCAAAATTCATTGATATCAAAGCGCGTTATCCCTACTCGAAATACAGATGTTCGTCTAGTAGCAGAATAATGTAAATACAAAGATGCAACCGCAAGAGTCATTTATTCAGTTGATTCGACCTCAGAGCCTTACTTTACCTCCAAAAACCTATCACGTAGCACGTCCACTCACTCAACCAACTGGCCGCGCTTCAGAGCTAATGGATTCGTTACAGCGCGTGTCTGTCAGTTGCTCTCGTAAAGAGGGAGCTCTGATTACAGCTCAGCAGATGCCGCAATGAAATCACAGCCTGTGAGCGAGCTCATATGGCTGCAGCAGTGTCATACCTTTGTGCATAGTACATCAGCTACAGATACGCTGTTTCGCTCCTCGTGTATAATTTTCTACGCAAAGGTCATGTGCAAAAAACACATTTAATTTTTGACATTTAATTTTTGAAAATGATGACTTAGATGTAGAGTTGCTCTAAATCGAGAAATGTGCCTTCGAGAGGCTCAGCGGTGCTACAGCGTGACAGGAAAATACATATATAATGGGTGGGGGACGAAAAGAAGTGAAAGCAAAAGGGATGGGTGAGGTTTTTTTTTTACGAAACATAATTTTCAAGAAAATCACGTGAAATTGCCTGTATTACGCAAAATGTGCTTGGTCAAAATTTCACTTGAGGGTGTAGCTCGGGTATGGAAGTTATGCGAGCTAGCATGGCAGGAGAATGGTTCGAGCAGAAATCGTCTCTTGATCATGGTTTTATTGTTCACACATTTGTATTTATTTTTATTTTACACTCCAAGAGTTTTATATAGCGCGAACTTGGCCCGAATCGTGTATCAGAGTGCTTTACATAGCACCATTGCATTACATGAGGACACAATTTATGTTTTTGAGGTATAGACAGAGAAAAAGATTGACTTCAAATTCATTCCGAACATGGATCTATCTCCCTTTTACGATATCGATATGGAGTCGAATGCAATGCAAAAGGTCTCGCATTAGGAAAGTTTGAGCAATTGGTATTGCAATTGACACATTTTGTATTTATGTGTTGGTTTTGAAAATAGCTAAATTAATAGCTTTGTCATTTACAATTCTAATAGTTTTAACTTTCGCAAATGTGACACCTATAGCATTTGTAATGCAAAATGTGTTGTATTTACGTGACTTAGATGTAGTGATATTACAAATAACAATGGCTTTTAATTTTTTTAAATAATTAATACTTAAATAAAAGTTATTGTAATTTATAATGGCAATAGCTTAAACTCTTGTAAATAACTTTTGTGAAGATTATGTTCAGTGTATTTTATTGTGACGAATATCCATGAACAGAAGTGAAATATAACATCTTTTTGTGACATTTGTAATAAAGCTTGAAACATTGAGAGAACATATTTGAACCAGTTGTTGTTGAATGGTTGCACAGATTGATACTGTGGTGGCGCTGAGTGATGTTGTGGTGGCGACAAGTGATGCTGTGGCGTTCAGTGATGCTGTGGTAGCGCTTAGTGATGTTGTTGTGCCCCTGAGTGATGCTGTGGTGGTGCTGAGTGATGCTGTGGTGATGCGATAGACAGAGTGAGTGCGATAGGTAGATAGAGGTAGGGGAGATAGATAGCTAAGGGAGGGCAATAGATAGATAGAGGGAGGGCGATAGATAGAGGGAGGGAGGGCGATAGATAGACGGAGGGCGATAGATAGAGTGAGGGTGATAGATAGATAGAGGGAGGGCGATAGAGTGAGGGAGGGCAATAGATAGAGTGAGGGAGGGCGATAGATAGATAGAGGGAGGGCGATAGATAGAGTGAGGGAGGTCAATAGATAGAGTGAGGGAGGGCGATAGATAGAGTGAGGGAGGGCGAGATAGAGTGAGGGAGGGCGATAGATAGAGTGAGGGAGGGCGATAGATAGAGTGAGGGAGGGTGATAGATAGAGTGAGGGAGGGCGATAGATAGATAGACAGAGTGAGGGAGGGCGATAGATAGATAGAGTGAGGGCCGGCGATAGGTAGATAGATAGAGTGAGGAAGGGTGATTGAGTGAGGGCGATAGAGTGAGTGAGGGCGATAGAGTGAGTGAGGGCAATAGAGTGAGTGAGGGTGATAGAGTGATTGAGGGCTATAGAGCGATTGAGGGCAGTAGAGTGAGTGAAGGCGATAGAGTGATTGAGGGCAATAGAGTGAGTGAGGGCAGTAGAGTGAGTGAGGGCGGTAGAGTGAGGGAGGTAGAGTGAGGATGGTAGAGTGAGGGTGGTAGAGTGAGGGCGGTAGAGTGAGGGTGGTAGAGTGACGGTGGTAGAATGAGGGTGGTAGAGTGGTAGAGTGAGGATGGTAGAGTCAGGGTGGTAGAGTCAGGGCGGTAGAGTGAGGGCGGCAGAGTGGTAGAGTGAGGAGGTTAGAGTGGTAGAGTGAGGGCGGTAGAGTGGTACAGTGAGGTCGGTAGAGTGGTAGAGTGAGGGTGGTAGAGTGAGGGCGGTAGAGTGGTAGAGTGAGGGCAGTAGAGTGAGGGTGGTAGAGCAGTAGAGTGAGGGCGGTAGAACGGTAGAGTGAGGGCGGTAGACTGAGGGTGGTAGAGGGAGGGCGGAAGTGTGGTAGAGTGAGGGCAGTAGAGTGGTAGAGTGAGGGCGGTAGAGTGGTAGAGTGAGGGCGGTAGAGTGAGGGCGGTAGAGTGGTAGAGTAAGGGCGGTAGAGTGAGGGCGATTGAGCAGTAGAGTGAGGGCAGTAGAGTGAGAGCAGTAGAGCGGTATTGTGAGGGTGGTAGAGTGAGGGCAGTAGAGTGGTAGAGTGAGGGCGGTAGAGTGAGGGCAGTAGAGTGGTAGAGTGAGGGCAGTAGAGTGAGGGTGGTAGAGTGAGGGCGTGAGGGCGGTAGAGTGGTAGAGTGAGGGCAGTAGAGTGAGGGCGTGAGGGCGATAGAGTGGTATAGTGAGGGCGGTAGAGCGAGGGCGGTAGATTGAGGGTGGCAGAGTGAGTGCGGTAGAGTGAGGGTGGTAGAGTGGTAGAGTGAGGGCGGTAGAGTGGTAGAGTGAGGGTGTGAGGGTGGTAGAATGGTAAAGTGAGGGTGGTAGAGCGGTAGAGTAAGGGCGGTAGAGTGAAGGCAGTAGAGAGGTAGAGTGAGGGTGGTAGAGTGAGGGCGGTAGAGTGGTAGAGTGAGGGCGGTAGAGTGGTAGAGTGAGGGCAGTAGAGTGAGGGCAGTAGAGTGGTAGATGTAACAGCAGTGACACTTTTGCAAAGTTTCAGAGGGGCTGGGGCCATGCAGTGGCATTAAAAACCTGTATTTCATTTCCTTGCAGTGAACAGCGAGCTGGGAGCAGTTTGTACTTACCAATGGAAAACTCTAAAGATTCCTGTTTCTGACTGATCACAGAAAGACGAGATAAGCAAATTTACAAGCAGCCCTTGTCAATACTTATTAGAACATCTATGCATGTCTGGCTGTAGTCATATACTGCACATAAATGCAGGCTTACCGCGGTGTGTTACGTAGATGGAACGGATGCTTCAAATTATGCAAGGTAGACCGAGGGACCAATTGTGCCCGGTATGGATATTACTCTAGGAGATGATGCCTAAAATTAGCCTTAGTTTTACCAACAGTCAAGAATTGTAATAATAGTAAGGCTTCTGACGTTAAATTGCTAGTGAAGGAATGGTATGCAGGCGAACAGCATTCTGTGTGCATGGCATGCTGGAAATAGAGGTCGCCACTTGTCGCTCACATTAAAATACACAGTTGAAGGAATCAGTGATTAACTCGCCACCCGTATAATGAACACTGCCGCTCGTCTCTTGTGTAAAAATAACAATTGTGGAAGTCAGTAATAATGTGGACAGCACAGCGCGCATATAATAATTAAAGACTCGTCTCGTCTCGCGGTAGAGTGAAGGCGGTAAAGCGGTAGAGTGAGGGCGGTAGAGTGATAGAGTGAGGGCGGTAGAGTGAAGGCGTGAGGGCGGTAGAGTGAGGGCGTGAGGGCGGTAGAGTGGTAGAGTGAGGGCGGTAGAGTGGTAGAGTGAGGGCGGTAGAGTTGTAGAGTGAAGGCGGTAGAGTGAGGGTGGTAGAGTGGTAGAGTGAGGGCGGTAGAGTGAGGGTGGTAGATTGAGGGCAGTAGAGCGGTAGAGTGAGGGCAGTAGAGTGGTAGAGTGAGGGCTGTAGAGCACAGCTTTCCAAACTGTGTGGCGTGAAACATTACTGTGTCCGCCCCGTACATAGGTGTGTCGCGTGTGTGGTATTTCCGCGGAAGTACGTGGCATCGGTGCACCTTGCACATTGAGGAGCGAGCGGGATGTTCATTAGAGGGCGATCGAGTGCCTCCGAGCAACTCAGTCCTGCCATCCTATGAGGGTGTTCAAAAATTGGGCCAGCAAGGGGTTTTGTTTGAAATTCTCAGTGTCAGCAAGTAGGGGACTCTAGTTGATTAAGTACCCACAATACTACCAGTTAGTGGCTGAATATAATTTCTCTAATACAAGTCAATGATGTTACCACACTAACAAAATGAAGAAATACAATAACCAAGTTTTTTTGAGTCAAAAGATTATTATTTTCTTTACGACAGGGAAATTCAATCAGTGATAAAAATAGGGTACAGAAAAATGCTTTTGAGATGTAAAAGGTGTGTCTTGTGTACTCCTGTAATATATCAAAAGGTAAGTCTACACTGCTGACAAATAATAACACGATGATTTCAGATCAAAAAGTAAATGAAAATCAATGGAGATTGTTTCATAAGACCATCATCAGGACATAGGCTTTGTGCATTATAATTGGTGACCCTAGGAAAAAATTAAAGTTCTAAAACATACACTTCCCATTTGGGTCAGTGATGCTAATGGAGATGAATCGATAGACAACAAAACTCTGCCACTTATTACGTCAGGAGCTTCGGGGCAAAGAATGCTTATAACTAGATTTCAAACACGCAGCAGAAGAAGTTGAGGTTTCAATATGAATATTACTTCAATGGCAGCTGGTGGGAGGTCACGATTTGTGAGGTGGAAGATACAAAGCAACAACGTTGACGACGTCGGCAGCGACAGCGTATTTATCAAACACAGCTGTGTTTGATAAATGCGCTGTTGCTGCCGACGTCGTCAACGTTGTTGCTTCGTATCTTCCACCTCACAAATCGTGACCTCCCACCAGCTGCCATTCAGGTAATATTCATATTGAAACCTCAACTTCTTCTGCTGCGTGTTTGAAATTTAGTTATAAGCATTCTTTGCCCCGAAGCTCCTGATCTAATAAGTGGCAGAGTTTTGTTGTTGTCTATCGATTCATCTCAACCAACATCACTGACCCAAATGGGAAGTGTATGTTTTAGAACTTTAATTTTTTCCTAGGGTCACCAATTATAATGCACAAAGCCTATGTCCTGATGATGGTCTTATGAAACAATCTCCTAAAGACCGAAACGTCCACTACTGAGTCTAACTCTGCTCGTTACTCATTAATCACCATTGATTTTCATTTACTTTTTGATCTGAAATCATCGTGTTATTATTTGTCAGCAGTGTAGACTTACCTTTTGATGTATTACAGGAGTATACAAGACACACCTTTTATATCTCAAATGCATTTTTCTGTACCCTATTTTTATCACTGATTGAATTTCTCTGTTGTAAAGAAAATAATAATCTTTTGACTCAAACAAAACCCCTTGCTGGCCCAATTTTTGAACGTACTATTTGCTCAAGCCCGCAAGGGTACATTGGGTTGCTCACCCTCCCTATAAATCCTATGAGAGCGGCGCCTTCACCCCATCTAGAATAACCCTTTAATTGTACCTACTTCTAGGCATAATGGGCAATATGTACAAGCAGTAAACTTCAAATTTTTCTTCCTATCTTCTTATTTCTGTTACAGCAAAGACTTCATCTGTTTAACCTATCCAGTAGGCTGGGTTTCTTTTGCATTTTTTCACACTCGATGAAGCTTATTTTTCCATTAGGTCTAACGCTTGCTAAGTGCTGGCATCATTGTCATTTTCCCATTGTCTGAGCGAGAGAAGAAGATTAGACTGAGGTCCTAGAGCACGCATCATGGAGTTTGAGCTTCCCTTTGTAAGTGCAGTTTTAATAACAAATGTTTCATTTCCACATTGCGCTCTGCCTGGGCTCAGTAATTGAAATTAATGCAGTCTATGTTCTTTCAAGATTGCTAATTCTTTTACACTGTTTGCGCGCCTTCGTCTTTCAGATGCTGTAATAATACTGTGCAATAATTCTAAAGTGCAAGTGAAATGCTTGAGGTGGCGTGCAGATAGATTTATCATAGAGGAAGCAGAATGCATATTTTTTATTACACGGGACGGCATTAACTGGTTCCGGTGGCAATGCCGATTGCTCGTGGGGGTGTAAAGAAAAGTAAACTAGGGCATAGAGAGAATTTGTCTTAAATTTGTGGTTATAATTAATTAAAATAAACTGAGACACTTGTGGATTTTTAAAAAAATAATTGCAAATACTGGGAAGGTTGGGGTCGGGACATGCTTCTCTGCACGCACGCCTGATTCTACTGAGAGGTTAACTGACAGGTTTTCAAGGCGCAAATGTACACCAAGGCAAGACAAAGAGTTGAAAGCCCGTATAATCATTTCACGCCGCCCCCACAGCTCACACAAAGAAGTGTGTGGCACCCTCAATGAAGATCAGGTTCAAAACTGTGATTCACTAGTACCCAGATAAATGATTCCTACTGCATCGACTTTCGAAGAATGAAAGGCTGATCTAGCACAGCGGATGTTCAAAGATTACTCGAGTAGGCTGCATGTGGCGCACAACACCCATTGGGCTCACCGGGCTTCAGCCCCACCGTCGTTTGTCTCAGCCCGGGCTGAGACAGCTTCGTGGGCTGGCGACATCTAATTGCAGCCGCACCCAAGTACTTCACAGGTCTTTAAAAGACTGTGTACTTGTAAATGGGGCTTTTGTTGTGTTTTCATCCCTTTTTACAGCTGCTCTGGTTACGGCTGGAAGAATTAGTCCCCCCCCCAATCTTTTTCAGCCCCCCCCCAAAAAATTTGCCTCTAGTTTCCCGCCTGATCCACATGGCATAGAATCCTTCCTAGGAAACATCTTCAGACCCTCCTGTTAATGGCTGCAACAAGTGGCCGAGAATCCTGTGCGGGAGAGCAAGGAGAATTGTAGTCGTTTGTTTTGCTTCACTTCTTTGGTCAGCGCGCTCTGCACAATCTGGAATAGTCATCGCCCGTCAGAAGTCGGAGTGACTCACCCAGGCGAGAAAAGCCTGCCTTTTACGAAGCAGGTATCTGCTTCTAATTTCCAGAAATCACGTACTTGGGCAACGTCTCGGTTGCTGGAACATGGCATCCGTACCATCGACATCAGGAAAGAAATCAGATTCATGATCTGTGCACAATGTCCAGTGCCTTGTTGTAGCTGGGCGTCGGAGTCTGCTATGCACTTTATCAATCAATGTTTGTAAAATGTCCGAGATCTAAGCATAATTCATAAGTTTAATTCCGTCATCAGTGTCTTTAAAAATTTTATTTTTTTACTTCTTTCTGTGATTTTGGGCAAATCACCTAATCTCCCGGTGCCTAAAATGAATGTAACGCAACTGATGCTAGTGTAAAGCGCTCTGGCTCCTTTGAGTCGAGTTTGCGCTATATAAAAAAAAAATGCATTTGAATGTGGGGTTGTGTGTGGGTGGGATTGTGTGTGTGTGTGGGGGGGTTGTGTGTATGTGGGGGGGTTGTGTGTATGTGGGGTTGTGCTTGTGTGTGTGTGGGGTTGTGTGTGTGGGGTTGTGTGTGTGTAGGGGGTTATGTGTGTGTGTGGGGTTGTGTGTGTGGGGGGTTCTGTGTTTGGGGTATGTGGGTGTGTGTGGGGTTGTGTGTGGGGGGTTGTGTGTCTGTGGGGTTATGTGTGTGGGGGGGTGTGGGGTTGTGTGTGTGTGTGTGTGTGGGGTTGTGTGTTACACAGTTAGGGACCTATTAAATGTCCCTTGTGCTGCCAGTGCATCAATTTAACCATGCGAACCACCCCCCTTAGGTGGTTGGGCGCGCTCGCTGGGCTCGCTCGCATTACCGTGTCCCTGAATTTTTTTTCGCAAAAAGGTGTGTCACTAACATGAAAAGTTTGGAAAGCTGTGCTGTAGAGTAAGGGCAGTAGAGTGGTAGAGTGAGGGCGGTAGATTGAGGGCGGTAGAGTGAGGGTGGTAGAATGAGGGCGGTAGAGTGAGGGCGGTAGAGCGGTAGAGTGAGGGCGGTAGAGTGGTAGAGTGAGGGCGGTAGAATGGTAGAGTGAGGGCAGTGGAGTGAGGGCGGTAGAGTAAGGGCAGTAGAGTGGTAGAGTGAGGGCGGTAGAGTGGTAGATTTAACAGCAGTGACATATTTGCAAAGTTTCAGAGGGGCTGGGGCCATGCCGTGGCGTTAAAAGCCTGTATTTCATTTCCTTGCAGTGAACAGCGAGCTGTGAGCAGTTTGTGCTTACCAATGCAAAACTTTAAAGAATCCTGTTTCTGACTGATCACAGAAAGACGAGATCAGCAAATTTACAAGTGGCCCTTGTCAGTATTTATTAGAACATCTATGCATGTCTTGCTGTAGTCATATAATGCACATAAACGCAAGCTTACGACGGTGTGTTGCGTAGATGGAGCGGATGCTTCAAATTATGCAGGGTAGACCGAGGGACCAATCGTGCGCGGGATGGATATTACTCTACTTACAGCATTCCGTGTGCGTGGCACGCTGGAAATAGAGGTCGCCACTTGTCGCTCACGTTAAAAGACAAAAATTAAGGAATCAGTGATTAACTTGGCGCCCGTATAATGAACACCGCCGCTCATCTCTTGCGTTAAATAACAATTGTCAGAGTCAGTAATAATGTGGACAGCACAGCGCGCATATAATAATTAAAGACTCGTCTCTCGCATATTATTAAACAATAGCGGGAGTCAGTGATTGTGTGGGCAACAAGGCGCTCATATAACCTGCAGGAGAAGGGGTCGCCACATGGAAGGGGTGCTCACCTTTCTGATGAATTCGGCAGTGTGCCGGAAGTAGAACAGCTCCGGTAGTCTGGATACTCACAGTAATGACCATCCTGCAGTGCGGACGTGTTTAAGTACACAGCGGAACCGCACAGACCTATTTGTTTGGCAGGCCTCACTAACGATTGCCGGCTGTAGACAGGATCCAGTGCTCTGCTATACAAGTTAGAGTGAAGAAAGACTGGTGTCTCAAGAGAGTAAAAACCAAGTTTGAATGCAGTTAAAGGGTGCAATTTTGAAAAATGCTTGCGTTTTTGTTGGGGAAAGACAGCTTTATGTTTTAAGTTTAGGACCTGCAATACAAACAGAGGGCATACACAATTTGAACTGGGTTGCGATGTCGGGCACCGGTTGAAGCTGAGCAGAGGAAAGGCATCGCTGGGAGGGCGGCTGGGCAACCATGCCAGCATTCCGATTCACGAGCAGATGGTCCTGTTTATGACTTGCGGAGCTCATGAAGTGGCTGGTGGCAAATGGAATCAGAGCGGCCGCGGTAGCTTTGATGTTCTTGTCTTGTCTTGCTTTGTGGGAGGGGTATGGGGAGCGAATTCCTGTGCACACTCCTGGCTCACATGAACTGTACTCGATCCGCAGCTGGGTAGACACTTTTCAGAACGCTTACTATAAATCTCGCCTACCATCCCTACGGGATGGAATAGACGAGACCTAAAACATCAGGGCATGTGAAATGTGTTTAGCTGTTCAAAGAATGAGATGCAGAAAGAACAGAGTGTTACACAGACCACTTCTGGTCATTCCAGAGCAACTGTTCCAAAGGTTCAGAGTTAAATCCCAGCAAAGGTTAACTCATCCCATCTCTTCCCAAGATAGGTAAAAAGTGTATGTCTAGGACCACGCAATAAGCCCCGCATCGAAAATGTGCCATTACACATTTTGGTAAAACTGCGTAAAGCATACATAAAAACATATTAGTGTTACCACCATATTTGCTTTAGGGTATCTGTTCACACATCACTTGCAAATGAGATGTAAACAATTTAAGCAAACAACAGAAATAAAGAAACGGATCCTTTCTATTTTAATTTTTTTACAAAAAACATTGATTTTAATACAATCTTTTTTAACAATTCTTTATTCGAATTTTCAAAAAGGTACAAAGTCAAGAGAGAAAATACAAACACAATAATACACCAGCCCAACACATGCACAAACACAAAAAGGGTGTAGTCTAAACAAATATGACATATAAAACTATGCACAAGAGAAAAAAGAAAGGGTATTGGAGAATAACCAGTCCAGAAGGCAAGTGTGTCAGTTAAACACATTTTTTACACCACAAGTAGAATAGAAGGTTGTTGATATCATAGTATAATTTGCTCTAGCAATAAAGGACTACATACATTAAATGTTGTATCAAATAGGGTGATCTGAGAAGTAGATGCAGCAGGCAAACACATGTATGCATTACTAATGTACCTAAACCACAAATGTGGGCTAAAAAAAGTAGATCAATTAACATTCGATAAAAAAGATCCAGAGGTCCAGGACTGGTTATGTTAATGCACAGATGACAAACTATCGGCTGCACCCTATCTTGGGATCTGTCAACTGTCCTACACAAGAGAGGTGAAAGTTGGGAGCACGTATTTTGTACTGTTATCCATGGTTGTGTATAGTAGAGTAAGCGCAAACCAGGCGCCACAGTAATGACAAAACAAAGACCATCAACAATGAGCAGTTAAATATGTGCAATTGAAAGATCCTCCCATTGTCTGTCAGTCAGAGAACCAACAAATGTCACATTTGTAGAACTCATGATAGATATCTGATTCACACAAATACATGGTGATTTATGTTCAAACCAGTCTCATCACATATTTTATTGAAAAACAGTCATGAAATCGAGATAATGTCAAATATGTCCATTTTGCAAGACTTCACCATTGTAATACAAATGGTACTTGGGCCTACTATCAACAATGTGTAAAACGAGAGTCCTGCGTAACTGATGGAAAGACCTAATAGGCATGGACGAGTAAATTGTGTTTTGGTACATTTCTTATCAAATATAACCTTTTAAAGCTTGCAGAATATATGGAATCAGTATATGAACAGCTATACCTAAATGTTTAACCCTTGTATTGTGTTTCTTGGTATTTTTATAGTACCATTTTGGAACAAGTATCAGTTTGCAGCACCTCTTACGGCCTCATAAGCGGGGTAATTAGTACTGAAAATTGTAACTCCGTCAGCTGTACAGTACCAAAAAAGCTGCATTTTGGGTACTGGTTCCTATCTACCCAAGAAATTCATAGCTAGTACTTGAGACATGCGTCCATGAGATTATCAATCTACTTATCACTGCACCACCCTTTAGTTGCAGCTGCCTTTGAAGATCATAGAGTTCTAAAAAAGAATTGGAAACTGTAACTATCTAATAGAATGTGCCTGCTTTGGGAGACATGCTGCTGGAGAAGACAGCTTTGGAATCATTCCCTCTCCTCTACAGAAGGCTGAATATGTACATGAAAATGACGTTTTTAGGGTCGAGCCTGCGAGAGCATGCGCTAAAGCATGTGTCTCGCTTGCGAGACACTATTGTTAATATAAAGATCTTGGAACCCGCCCATTTCTCATGATTTGTTGTCTTGCGTAGCCTAACATCATTTCCATTCCTCTCTGTGGCGCATGGACCAGGCTCTGATTGATTCAAATTAAACAGTGCCCCTCCGCTGCTCCCAACGTGACTGAGGTACTATTTTGTTCTGTGTAACTTTTAGTGCCCTGGAAACAGAAGGCATGTAACTGGCAAAAACGTGTCCAGCAGGACAAACAACATTGCAAAGATTAATTTTCTATAGTTAACTTTCTTTTATTTTGCCATGTCTTTTATTCTCACTTTGCACTCATGTTTTCTTTTGTTTTTCGCTTGTGGAAAATGTTGTCAAAAATGAGGATTATTTTATTATACACTGCTCTCTATCCTTTTTAACAATGTATGATCAGTCAATCTGTGCTATAAAATGTGTGTATTGTACACCATGGATGAACTTTGTAACATATCATAGTTTTATTGTGTAAATGCTTTTTAATAAGTTTTTTAAAGTTTTTTAAACAAGGGGAAAATAACAAACTTTAATGATATTGTATATCGAATAAAGTTATACAAACGATTATCTTATTGCAAAACAACATTGTTTCTTTCTTATTTGTAATTTCTGAGATGATACTTTAATTTATAATTGTGCAGTACACTCCAATTCATCCCACTTCAATTCGCCCCACTCAAATCCACACCAATCCACCCCACCTCATTCCACAACAATCTGCCCCACTCAATCCAATTTACCCCAGATCAATCCAATCCACCCCTCTCTAACCAAACGACTCACCCCAGACCAATCCACTCCAGTCCACCATCCTCTAATCCTCCCAAACCACCCCACTCCAATCTGCCTCACTCCAATTCGCCCCACTCCAATCCAAAACAATGTGTCCCACTTAATCTAAAGCAATCTACCCCACTCCAATCTTCTGCACTCCAATCTTCCCCAGTCCAATCCACCCACCACTGTACTTACTATGCCAAAGCTGCTTCTCTGCACAACGACCTAAATTTGCCAACTTTGGGGACGGAATCTTACCACAATGTCTGCCCTTCGATCATTGCTGCAGAGTGCCAAAGTTCCGAGACAAGTGGGTGCTGCATTCTTGCTGCTCTATGGAACTAGACCACACTTGCGATTTAAAATGGCACCTGCAGATGAAAGTACTTCCGCTTTCCATTGAGGTATGCATGCCGCTGTAAAAACAGTCTTTCAAGAAGCTGGGGAAGGCTTGCTTGAATTAGCCTTACTAAAAGACATCATGGATATTTATTAGAATGTAATTTTCGAAAAATGTTGGATTGAGTAGTAGGTAATTTTCATAAAAATGTAATATTAAAAAAACTGAAAATGGTTTTTGATTTTGAAAAATGATTTTTTTAAAATGTGGTTGGTATTACGGGCAAGAAATAAATCAATTAAAAGTAAAAAAAATGTAAAAAAGGGGGGTTATGAGTGTATACAGTAATCTAGTGCACAAAAAGTGTTCAGAGAAACTTCATCAATGGCACAAACAAACAGCTTATTGATCTCGGTTACAGGGTAAGGTTCTACTCATATAACGTACCTTGTACCCATCTGGGGATTCACTTTTCATCAGGTTTACTACAATGATGATAAGATTGGTTATGTTATGAATTGGACCCATACTGTTGTTTAGGGCCTCAATGTGCGCTTTAAGTCTGAACACCCAGCATTATTCTTTCTCAAACAGTCTAAACTCACAGTTCACCAGCTCCATCACATGTTCCAGGATCACTCATCAGTAGTCCTGTGCTGTGTGTCTTTTCTCAGTGTAGTGGGTCGACATCTTTGTTGTCAGGCAGCCCCATCTGAAGTTGATGCAGTGTTCACAGATTCTTGTTTTTATCTTGCAGGTTGTCATTCCCACATAGTATGAATTGCGGGGGCAGGTTATTAAGTATACCACCCTTTGTGTATTACAATTTGTAAATTTCCTCAGTTGCCATGTTGTGCTGTTATTGAAGGAAATTGTTTTCATGGCCTTTGTCAAGTGGCATACACTGCATCCCTCACTTTGGCAATGACCCATAACAGGGTGATATTGTACCCTGTGATTGTAATCTATCTGTGTTTGCTTTCCTGGGACATGTATGTACTAGCATGTCCCGTAGACTTTGCCTTCGTCAATGGGAGGAAATTGGCTTGGGGAACTCTAGAAAGCTGCTTTTTAGAATGCACCAGTGTTTATTGAAAATCTTGATCACTAAGTTCTAGGCTATTTTGTAAGTTTTGATGTGAATAAATCTTTCCTCCTTTTCTTTTTGAGAAACAGTGCCTAATAGGGCGTCCCTATTGTTTTGTGCCCTTTTCATTCCCAGTGACACTATCCTTGATGGATAAGTTCTGGCCTCCAGTTTGGTTGCTAGACGGTCACTGATTTCATGGCACTGCACTGCATAAGAGACCGGCTAATCCTGATTATAAAAATAGCAGCCCGTTTATCAAAAGAACTAAAAACAGACATACATACCATAGCGGCCCGTTTAAAATCTTGCCAATCAATATCTGGTCTGAAGAAAAGGTTAGAGGAAATGAACCAGACCATGTATGAGTTTGAGGCTACACTCAAACAATCACAATTCTAATAATTAAAAAAGGACACAAACAAAGTCACACATGAGCGGGTATACCCGTATGTAAGAGATGACTATGTCACATCAGGAACAAATTCATGTTACAATGCGGATAGTGATACAACAGGCACTGGATCCAACAGTTCAGATTTAAGTTCAGGTGCCAGTGGTAAATATTGAGGAAGGAGAAGCAATAGGAGAGGCACAGGGCCAGGAAATGGACTAGGGAGATGATTGGGCCCATACAATGGCCAACCAATCTATTCTATGCCATATTACTAGGGTCCACCAGGACCCCTTCAGATGCACCCACCTCATTTTGAACATTGGGAACCGCCAAGCAGCTGTACCCAAGTCACTCATACAAACAGCACCGGTCTTTTGTTGGGGCTGGCCCGGAACACACAAGAGGCAAGATGAAGAGGAGAATTCAAGTACAGTGGCCCACCGTATAGGTGTCATCTGCAGAATACCCTGGAGTCGACCTTATGCTCAAACATTGGTCCACCTCTTGATCATCTCAATTCTGTTAGTGTAATAACACAAAATGTTGATCAGATCAAGCGAGGAAGGAAAGGAAGGGAACGGTAGGGAAGGAGACCTAAAAGGAAATCCACACATTAGTTCACTTCATAACAAATAAACAGTGGCGGCTGGTGACATTTGAAAGTGGTAGGGCGCCCCACACCTGTTGTACCCTTCCATAGCCTGACAGTGTCTGTTCATGCTTGATGCACTGATGACTCTCCTGTGACTGTCATCATTGCCTACACGTTAAGTTCCATGATTGCATTTCGAATATGTAGGTAGTATCTGAGTGCACTGCCTTCAGCCGAAGCCTCTGCAACCTACCTGCGTGTTTGATTTGGTAAACAACCTTTACAACGCAACTTTTACCAAGCCATGCCTTTAAGACGCAACTTTTACAACGCAAACCATTACAACTCATTGCGCTGGGGGGCGCTCTAGGATAGGGAAAAGGTTTAATTTACTATCCAACACCTTCCCTACTATCCACTGGGACTGGAGTTGGAATAGTAAATTAAACTATTCACTATCCAGCGCCCCAAAGCACTATGCGTTGTAAAGGCATGCATTGTAAAAACCGCGTTGTAAAGGCATGCGTGGTGAAAGCATGCAATGTAACGTCATACATCCGCTGCCTGCTGCACACTGCTCTCTGCTGCCTGCTGCAGACTGCCCTCTACTGTCTGCTGCACAATGCTCTCTGCTGCCTGCTGCACACTGCTCTCTGCTGCCTGCTACATACTGCCCTCTACTGCCTGCTGCACACTGCTCTCTGCTGCCTAATGCGCACTGCTCTCTACTTCCTGCTGCACACTGCCCTCTACTGCCTGCTGCACACTGCTATCTGCTGCCTGCTGCACACTGCTCTCTACTTTCTGCTGCACACTGATCTCTGCTGTCTGCTGCACACTGCTCTCTGCTACACACTGATCTCTGCTCCCCTGCTGCCTGCTGCACACTGCTCTCTGCTACCTGCTGCACACTGCTCTCTGCTGCCTGCTGCACACCGCTCCCTCCTGCTCCCTGCTACACACTGACACTGCTCTCTGCTGCAGCTCGTTCCTGCCTCCTGCATACTACCACCCCACCCCCCTTAGAAGGGGGGCACAAGCTGACTGTGCACAGAGGCACAGATGGTGAAGGTTTAGGAATAGTGTTTAGATCGCATTCCATAAACTCTTAGATCGCCCAAAGTTTACACTCAAACACAGGCGATTACCCCCTCATACTAAACAGCGGAGGTCTGCCCTGCCATCCCGTCTCAGCATTCGGAGGCGGAGGGAGCGACAACCAAAACATTCTTTTATGTTTTTTTGCAGACTGCGCCGCCTGGAACGCGTTTTTTATTTTAACATGGTTTACGTGAAGATGAAGAAGGTGTGAAACAAAGTCATGCGGGTTCGATGGTCATCTAGGAGGCAGTCCGAACTGCTTTAAATGTGAGGCTTCTGTGTCGAAGTGAAAAGAATACTGTGTGACATGCGAGCCGTTGGAAATATACCACACAACTCCACTGGAAACTAGTAGCCAGTCGCAGCCGGCATTATGGGGGGGTGGGGCATTATGTGAAAATGGGGTTGTCGAGCCACAGAAGGAATGGGGGGTTGAGGCGGGATAAATAATACAGGTAAAACTTACCTTCCCGCTTTTCTTAAGTCCAGAGACTCCAGACTCCCGACTCCCGCCGTCCTGCGTTTCGAATTCCCAGGGTGCTCGTCATCAAGAAGGCTGCAGGCAGCCTCCCTCCCCTCCACCGCTGCGTTTTTGATTGGTGAGGTCTCTGCCCCACCCGCGTCATTTTCTCTCTGTATGCTGCAGCATACAGAGAGAACAGGGAGAGTGGGCGGTGTTTCTGAAGGCAGGGGGAGTGGCTTGCCCACTGTTGTTAATACTGACTGTTTGGGCGGCCTCAGGCTGCCCAAACAGTCAGTATGAACTACAGTGGGCAAGCCACTCCCCCTGCCCTCGAGAAACACCGCCCACTCCCAACCAGGAACTTCAGCTTTCTCGCACTGCGAGAAGGCAGAATCATTACCATTTATGTTTCTGCCTTCTCGCACTGCGAGAAAGCAGGGGGGCGTCGTCCAAACGCCCCTATAGAGGAGCCACCACTGCAAATAAGTATATATTTATATATTAATAATGTGTATGTGTTGACCCTAATACCTGTAAAACAAAAGAAGAAGATTAGAGCACTGGATTCTTTAGTTGACCCTGGTTAAGAGATTTTTAGAACTGTCTTGTTCCTGTAAAGACCTAATGATACAAAAAGGAACATCACATACTACCTCTGTAAGTAGGATAATACATGAGCTATATATATATATCAGACCTCAAAGCACCTACCAAAGGTAACTACTGGCCAGCATTTAGGTTCTTTTCCCCTGTTAGTGGCAAATAGAAAACCTTTCACTCAAGGTCAATACCACCTAGCCAAGAATTCTAATACTCTCAGAGAATATTCCAGTATTAAAAACGTATCAAACGTTGCCAGGAATAGGAAACTTTAACACTGAAGCAAACAAATGTACTTGTTCTCCAAGAACCCTAAGATTTACACCAGCAAGGGAAAATAAACTGTAGGGTTTTTTCCACCCATACTATAGATTTCAGCAAAGAAAGTCACAAAATGAAAACACAGCACCAAACGTTATTGCACTTGGAGAAACGAAATAACCTGACTCAGTCGAGGCATGAACAATAAGGGTACCCTGTCCACGCGGTTTGAAATGTATTCACCTTCAACGACGTGTAATTCGAGTACACAACACAGTGTACTCCGAGTGTCTGGAAATCCTTCTGTATACCACAGCACAGAAGCTTTCAATACGATGAAAGTACAAGAGCGTGTAACCACATGCTAGTAAAGACAATACTTTACCCCACACAGACTTCTGGAACTCTGTTAGCCTGACGATAACCAGAAGATGAACACGACAGCACCGCTACCGTCCAAAGGAGGCAAAAATCTGCATTAAGTTTTCTGAGCAGCCGCCTCTTGAGGATTCAAGCTGGTCAATCATCTCAAGATCCGTAGCAGCAGAATACAGGAAATCATCCCACAGGGATCATGAGAAATGTAGTTTGCGACGCCCAAGACGAACCTGATTTCTCCATAGACAAAACACATCAGGACAGCGTTCACTCCGACATACACAAAACGTAACAACAGGAACAAGTTGGGGTGACCATATGGAGTATGACCAAGGATACACCACCAGGCCCGAGCAACCAACCAGGAGCAAGCAACAGACAAGTCTAGTTGTCAACCTCACAGATCAGAGCCTCTCAATCCAACAGAAGCAGGTTTTAGAGAAAAGCCTAGGTTTTGTAATGACAGAAATCTTAGACAAATTCAGTCTCAGTTGTGAAATTGATGAATTCATGAGAAAAATTAAACTGAAGGCTTTTTTCGAAGCGAAAGCTTTGAACAATGACACACAAGGGGACACTGGCTTGAGAGTAGGCGTGGGCGGAAAATCCGTTCCGCTCGCGGATTTTGCGGATTTTCGGGAAATCCGCAATCCGCGAGATTTGCGAATTTCCCGCAAAATCCGCAAATCCGCGAGCAGCGGATTTTGCTCGCACTGCTCGCACTGTTAGCGTGAGTTCGCGCCCCGCGAATAAGTGCGAAATTGCAGAAATACGATCTTGGCAAAACTGAAAGTAACTACTTACCAGGTTCAAAAGTTCAGGCACATCATTAGTAGCCATTTCCTGCAGTGCTTCCTGAGGGGCCCCTCCAGAGTTCAGTTGCCAGTTGAAACTATTATGTGACCCTGCTCTGAACCTCAGAATAGTTACACATATGCCACAAAGGTCCTGAATTACAGCTAAGGGAGACAAGCAGGAGCCAGGCTGGAAGTTAAAATCCATTAATCAGCCCCTAATTCATTATTGTCAGTTGGGGCAGGGCAGGTGTTGTAACTAATTTTGCAACAATGAAAGCACTTAGCAAGTGCAAAAGATCACTAATCAGGGCGCACTAAGGAAGCAGGTGCCAGCTAAAAAAATATTCTGTGACACATTAATCAGCCCCAAATTAATTCAGGTCACTTGAGGCAGGGAAGGTGTGCTTTGCTTTGCCGAAAATAATGTACACTGGACAACCAGAGGGTGTAGTGATGAAACAGAGGGTGGCATGGGTGGGCCAGAGGGTGGCATGAGTAGTCAGAGAGTGGCAGTGGTGACAGAGAGTGGCAGTGATGAAGAAGAGTGTCCCAAACAGGCTGGACACGTAGAAACAACAAGTTCGCAAAACTTGCGACCCGACAGGTAAGTTCGCAAATTGCGAAATTGTAAAAACCCTCGCGAACTGGCAGAAACACGGGCGAACACAAAAAAAAAAAAAATCCGCAAATTCGCGGGAATTCGCGGATTTTGCGGATTGCGAATCCGCAAATCCGCAAAATTCGCGGATTGCCAATCCGCAAAATCCGCTCATGCTTACTTGAGAGTGAAATCTACTTTCACTCCATCCACCACTGCAGTTCTTATTGAAATACAGGCATTCCAGAAGGCTGTTTTTGAAAGAGATTGGGAATATTGATCCCATCACATTGAGGGGTTTTCACAACACCACCAAAGAGAAAAAGAGAGCCATAAGAGAACTGGCTAACCAAAAAAATATAGGGATCAAGTCAGCAGGTAAAGGAGGAGCCGTGGTCATTCAGTCGACAGAGGTATACCGGAGGGAATGCCTTATGCAGTAACAAGAAGAATTATGAACTGCTACCTGCAGATCCAACCGATTTCCTCAGAACACGTATCAGTAGTATGCCGGAACAGGCCCTAGCACATGACAGGATGTCACAGAAAGAGTGTGATTTTCTGACTAGCAAAACACCAGTCACTCACTATTTTCATAAAATTTCAAAGATACACAAAATCTAGAGAACCCTCATGGACAACCTATAGGGGCCGATTACGATTCTGGAAAAACTGCCCTGAATAGCCGTTCGGAGCGTTTTTCCCGTACGAATCGTTCCCTGCAACGTCCCCCGTACGTACGACGAAGTACGATTCGTACCAGGAGCCGTACTCCATACGAGTCGTACAGAGACCGTACGACTCTAATCTCCGTACAATTATCCCCCGGAACCCGCTGTACGCGACATCTGTATGGTTCGCGGCTGATTTTTATGACCCAGCAAGTACGATTTGTGTCGGGTACGCACCGTACGACCCTTTTTCTACGCGAGCTGAAAACTACTGTAAAAACAGAGTTCGCGCCGAAACAGGTACGGAACGCCCCCCCCGGGTACGGTGCGTACCCCCATGATCTCAGGGGTACGGTGCGTACCCCTGCGATCATGGGGTGTATGAGCCGTACCCCATGTACGATGGGTGTACGAGCCGTAACCATCGTACATGGGGTACGGCTCGTACACCCATCATACATGGAGTACGGCTCGTACACTCCATGATCACAGGGGTACGCACCGTACCCCTGCGATCATGGGGTGTACGGACCGTACGGTGTGTATGTGTTTGTGGTGCTTTTCCGTACGACTCGCCCTTACCTGACGTGGACCGTACGAATCGCGTCCTCATACCACGGTCCGGATCGTACTCGTTGGGTCGTAGGGCATGTGTACGAGTCGTACGGCATGTGTAGGAGTCGTACGGTTCACGGTTTCAGCCTTGCAATACGTACAGATCACGACGATTCGAACGGATTCACGGAATACGGATTGTACTACTCGACTCGGACGGACGGGTATGATTCGTACGGAGAGGGCTCCGGATACAAATCGTACGGATGTTTTTTCTTCTGAATCGGAATCGACCCCATAGTGTCCGGATAGGCCCAGTGTTTGAACCTTTATCTAGGTTCGCTGATGCTTTCTTGAGGCCTATAGTTCAAAACAATAACATGTTTCTAAAAGATCCCAAAGAGGTTCTCTGCCTTCTAAGAGACACTTAATTCGACCCAGACATCCATCTACTCAAGGGTCTGGACATCAAGAATCTCTATACAATCCTCCCCCATACTGAGACTTTGAACATAATTGAAGATGTCTATTTTGAGGTAGACTGGGAGTACCGAAAACCAAGAAATGTAGTGTTATAAGTGGGCCTTAATTTGCAACTTTTTTGAGCTTGAATGCTTACTCTACCTTCAGAACCACTGGACCAGCATGGGCAGCTCCTTTGTACCAAGCATTGCAGGTCTTTATGTCCACCATTAGGACTACATAAAATTCTATGCCCTCACAACCCCTATCACAAGTACATAAACAGTGGAAGAGGTACATTGTCTATGTTTTGGTCATATGTAAATGAAGCCACAGCAAAAACTTTCTAGGTTTGGTTCAATGCAAAAAATGAGTTTCTGATGTTTACCCACAACTTAAGCAAGAAAGAGCTTTTATTCCTCAATCTTATTATTATATCTGACCAGGGAATCCTCAGAACCACTACACATGAAACACCAACATCCAAGGCAAGGAAAAGGGCACAAAAGAACAATTTGGGAAGCCCTATTGGACACTCCTCAAAAAGAAAAGGAGGACAGACCTATTTGCATCACTACTTACAACATATCCTAGAACCAAAAGACTAAGAGTATCAATAAACACTCGCGTATATTAAACAACTTCACTCTAGTGCTCTCCAAGCCAATGTTCTCTCATAGATGAGGTCAAAGTCTATGGGACATGCTAGTTCATACATGCCACAGGAAAGCAACCACAGATAGATTACAATCACAGGGCACAATATCACCTGTTATGGGTCATAACCCTTGTGGGGGATGGAGTGTCTTCACTTGACTAAGGCCATGAAAACAATTTCCTTCAATAACAACACAACATGGCAACTGAGGAAATTTCAAATTGTAATACACAAAGGGTGGTATATTTAATAACTTGCCCCTGCAATTTGCACTTTGTGGGAATGACAACCCGCAAGCTAAAAACAAGGATCTGCGAACACCGAAACAATCTCAGGTGTGACCGTGCGACAACAAAGATGTTGACTCACTACTTTGAGAAAAGACACACAGCACAGGACTACTGACGGGTGATCCTGGAACATTTGATTGACCCATTGAACTTTGAGTTAAGTCTGTTTGAGAAAGAAGTATGCTGTTTGTTCAGGCTTAAAACACAAAACGAGGGCCTCAACGACAATATACCCAGGGGTCAATTCATAGCATAACCCATCTTATAATTAGTGTAGTAATTCTGATGAAAAGCTAATCTCCAGATGGGTACAAGGTACAATGTATGATTACAACTTTACCCTCTATCTGACATCAATAAGTCATTTGTCTGTGCCGAACATTGATGAAGCTTCTCTGTGCATTTTTTGTGCACCAGATTACTGTATAAACTCACAAAAAACCCTTTTGACATTTTTAAAATTTGAATTGATTTATTTTTTGCCTGTAATAACTGCCACATTTTTCATAATCTTTCAGAAAATATTTTTAATATTGTTGTTGTTGTGTAAGCTTTATTCGACAGAAAATGTCATAAAAGCTGTAGAAATCAATTTTTAAAAGAGAAGTGCAAACAAAACAAGTGGAACGTACAACATCATAAAACTTGTATAAAGAGACAATATAACCTAATGGCCTATTAAACCCTTGGCACATAATACATAGGTCATATTCAATTAGTTAAAAATTGGTACACCAGATAAAAATATACATTATGTGCAATAAAAGCAAGATAAAGCTAAGAACATTTCATCTTAATAGAAGAAAAACTTTTTTGTCTCATGATTAATTGTTAATTTGCTGAAGAATTTTGAACTTTCCTGGAGTAACAGCAGAAATTAACAAAAAAAGTGCTTGTGCATAAGATATAATTTTGCAATTTGACCAAACAGACTTAGAGTTGTGACTCAATTTTGTCGCAACCTCGTTGAAGTTAAAGCTGCGCCACTCTTGAGAGGGCTTTCCACCAGATAAGCCATGCCTGGCCAAGAAACGTTGCCACGTAACAAGCAAAAAGAGGTCTGTGATCAGACCTAAGGATGCCACAGCTGTATGGTAATCCAGTGTGCCCATTTGCTGACAAATTGGTTTTAGCCACTTGGCCCGCGAAGTGTTATATGCCGGGCAGGCGAACATTACATTGGCAATGCTTTCCATCAGGGCTCTGCAGCATGGACAATCTTTTGGTGTCTCGTTACGTGAGTGCCATTTTGCTGTGGTCTCGCGGGCAGGGAGAGTTCCAAACCTAAAGTGTATATACAACATCCTGTCCCTGGTGGCCTGGAATATGTCTAGAAAGGGCTCAAGACATCTAATTTGTCGGTGTGAGTAAAATTCTGTTGTTATTCTGCCCAGATTATGTTTACGGCTTTCCAGTTGGTAGAGTCGTTTGAGCTCGTCTCTCCTTGGGAATTCCTGCCATTCCCAAAGATCTTGGAGCCCAATAGCTGTCAGCGTTTTTCTAACATTAGAAGTCCAAACAATTTTGAGGCCAGTATCTAGGCGAATGCTCTCGGTAAGAGCTTCAGCATAGGGTTCAAGCTCTGGGGTCTCGCCTAATACGGGCCCAGAAGAGCAATGGGCGTAACCTAGCTACATTTCCAATCGACCGCCTGCCCATGTCCAACAGTAAAGGGGTAAGAGGGACGTTTTTAGGTAATATCATCTCTAAAAAATGTATGCTCAGATCTGCAGAGGTCGTCGAGCTTGTCAAATCCCCTAAACCTCTGCTCCGTAGAGAGCAGATCTGACTGCTTTGGCTTCATAAATCTGAAGGACAGGGGCTAACGGCCTAGAGTGTGAGAAGCGATGTTCTTTCCCTAGCGCTGCAGCCTCTCGTTTATGTCCCAACAGCATCTTTGCTAAGTGGGGCCTCCAAGACATTTTGTCAGAGAGTCTGACACTTAAGTAATTGAAGGTGTCTACCCTTTCCAGGGATGTCCCGCCCAGCAGAGGGCTACTCCTACATGACTTGTGACAATTAAAGGCTATAAATCCGGTTTTTGATCTATTTATGACCAGCCCGCGGTTGTCGCAAAAAAGCTGGAACCTATTAAATAGGTGTTGTAGCCTGGCTGGGGTCCTAGATATCAGCAGGGTTGGTACCTTGTTGCTCCCCAGAGTTAGTGAGTCTGCTGGGTCTTCTTGGAGAAAGTTAACTACCCCATTCACATAAAGGGAGAATATGGTGGGGGCTAGAACACAGCCCTGATGAACTCCTCTATTGACAGGGATGCATTCTGTTAGTTGTCCTTGCACCCCCCCCATCTGACCTGGGCGAAATTGCCCTCATGTAGTCGGATCAACAGTTTAAGGACAAAGGGTGGGATGCCCATATCACTAAGCATTGTCCACAACTTGCTTCTAGGAACCACGTCAAAGGCAGTTTTTAAGTCGATAAGTCCAAAACTGTATTATTACATTTTTAAGAAAATGACCCAGTGCTCAATCCAAAATGTTTCTAAAATTACATTTTAACGACTATCTTGACGTCTTTGGTAAGGCTAATTCAAGCACGCCTTTCCCGACATTTGAAAGTCTGTTTTTACCGCAGCATGTATACCTTAATGCAGTGGTTCCCAAACATTTTTGACCCGAGGCTCCCTTGACCTAATTGGCAGTTGGCCGTGGCTCCCCACCGGTTCTTATACCGGTGGGCGGGGTGGGGGTGGGAGTGGGAGTGGGAGTGGGAGGGTAATGGGGGGCGTAAGCACGACCTCCGGAGTACTTACTGGCGGCTTCCTAAAGTAATTGGGATGCAATAATGAAGTTGTGACATGATGAGTCTGTCAAAGAAGCATAACGAGTATTTTCGATTTTACATCAATTTCAAGGATGGGTGGATGGGTGGTACTGCTGCAGAATTATTATTATTTTTTTTTAAACCTTTATTTACAGTTGCAGTAATACATTTGCTGGCCTACAACCACAGGGGCCGGCCGTCGCTAAAACAAGACAGTAGCATAATATTACACTGATACACAGCTCTTCAGCCGACAGCCCGGGGGTCCGGCAGTGATTCAGCATACGGTTTTTGAAAGCATATGATATTGCGCAGGATGAATTAAGGTTTGCATTTTATACAGATATAAATAAACAATAAAAACCAACCAGAAAAACTGCGAGGCAAAAAAAGGCTATATGGTGAGAGTCCTTCCCAAGAGGGGGAGAGCAGTATCAAGAGAAATATATGCGAATGTAGTAGATGAAACCATGGGAAGGGGGGGAAGGGGGACCGAGAGCAGGCGATCACAGCATCAGCAAGAATGTACACGGTACAAGGAATGTCAGGCTATGGGGACTGCAACATTTCCGGGACGTCTACAAAAGGAGGAGTACAGATCTCCCCACGATATAGGTTCCACTGATTCCATATTCTCCCCCACTTCTTGGGTCTGCCACGTGCAACATACACAGTTTTTCCCTAAACATGCACCAGTCCATGTTTTCTTTCCTAGCTGAGACCGAAGGTGCTCTTTGGGACCCCCAGAGTGCGCTATGTCCCTCTTAGCCACCATATTCCCAAGGGTAGCCCATTGCATCTGTGCCACAGTATAGTCGTTCGGCTCCCACACATTCAGCAAACAGCGTCGGGCTTCAGGCAACAACAAGACTCCCGTAACTTCCTCCATGACAGCATGCACACGATTCCAAAATAACACCACATCAGGGCACTCCCATATAATATGGAAGAAGGTACCCATCCTATCACACCCACGCTTACACTACCCGTCCACAGAATAACCCATATGCAGCAGCCGGGGGCCTGTTATATAGATACGGTGTAGAATCTACAATTGCACCAACCGGAGACGGGCCGGAATCGCGACCTCTTTAGGAGAAGATATCGCAGCCTGCCAATCCTCATCATCCAGCTCCAGTCCATCACCGGTCCAAGCCTCCCGAGGCTGCAGGAGTAGATCCGTTCGATCATTAATACGTTTTTTATATATTAGAGAAATAGTGCTATCCGGGATGTGGCCGTCAAGCACCCTATCTTCAAGAGGAGAAGATTCCGGGATCAAGGTTCCGTCCGGGAAAACCGATCCAAGCGCGTGTCGGATCTGCATGTAATGGAAATACTCCCTATCGCTCAGCGCATATTCCACTTGCAGTTCCTCAAAGGTCTTGATCCGATCTTTGACCCAAAGATCCCCAACCTTACTGTTGCCGATGAGGTCCCACTTCTCGAAGCCCTTAGTTGTCCACAAGCTACCCAATTTTTCAGCGACGTAGAGCGGAGTCGCTCGAGTCAATCTGTCCGACCACCCCAAAGCTGCATTCGCACTACACCACACCGGCACCGCAACCCCGGTGGGTCCCGTTAAGTTCCTGCCAGTCGATTTGGAGTATAGCGCCCTGTTGTAGTTCCCTACCGGGAGCAGCCATTTATCCATCTCGAATGCAGGGTTTGGCATAGGGCCGTACATGGTATGGTTGATTGCACTCAATTGGGATGCCCAGTAATAACGTTTGATGTCCGGCAACGCGATGCCCCCATCGTACCAGGGCAGTATCAAATTCGCCAGGGCAATGCGAGGGCGCCCGCCCCATATCAACTGCCTCTGTAGGCTCTCTATCTCGTGAAAATAGCTGGCAGGTACAAGATCGAGCGTATTTTGGAGGGCATATAAGAATCGGGGCAGGGACATCATTTTGAATAAAGCTGCCCTCCCAACCGGGGATAACAGCAGGCCACACCAGGCCGCCACGTCGGATTTAAGCCGGAGAAGCGGAGGAAGCAAGTTGCGATCATACCGAACCGCAGGGTCCAGCGATATGTAAATCCCCAAGTATTTAAAGCCGGTTTGCGATATCTGTATCGGGCAGATACGCGGCAAGGGTGGTACCTACCCCGTGAGCGAATAAACACTGGATTTAGCCCAATTAATCACAAGGCCGGAATTCTTTCCAAATGAGCTAAGTACATCAAACAGTATCCCCAGTGACTTTCGAGGGGAAGTGAGGTACAAGAGGATATCATCCGCATATAGTGATATGCGGTCTTCAAAGTCGGGGGCCCATCTAATGCCTTTGAGACGGTTCCCACCGCAGCCAAGCAACTAGGGGCTCTAAGGCAAGAGCAAAGAGCAGTGGTGATAAAGGGCATCCCTGTCGCGTGCCCCTCCCGAGAATAAAGGATTCCGAGACCCTGCCGTTAACAACCACCTGGGCCAGTGGATCCTCATAAAGGAGTTTGACCCAACCGATGAACCCTGGGCCAAAACCGAACTTCGCGAGAGCCGCCCACAAGTATGGCCATTCCACGGTGTCGAAGGCCATCGTGGCATCCAAGGAGACCAAGATGGTCGGCTCACGTAACGACTCTGCTCTCACGAGGACGCCATGAAGGCGACGCAGGTTCAGTGCGGTATTGCGATGAGGAATAAATCCAGACTGATCCGGGTGTACCAGGTCACCAATCACCTTAATTAGCAGGTTTGCTAGCAGTTTTGCCAAGATCTTAGGTTCGGCATTCAAAAGTGATATCGGTCTGTAAGACGCACATAGGTCCCGGGGTTTCCCATCTTTATTTATTACAACAATGGACGCAAGTCTCTGGCCTCGGGGAAGGGACCCGACATCTCGCGACTCCAGAAACATCTCACGGAGATATGGCGCCATTTTGTCCGGACACAGCTTATACAATTCAATGGAGATACCGTTCGGGCCTGTAGCTTTTCCCGAGTGGATGGAGCGAATAGCGAGCGCTATTTCATCGTTGGAAAATTCCGCCTCCATAAGCTCTCTGTCAGAATCAGACAAGCAAGGCAATGCGATATCTCTAAGCAATAAATGCGAGTCCTCCTCCGGTCTGTCTGAGACTGGCGCATACGCCGTTTGGAAATGAAGTGCAAAACCCTCCACTATCCCCTCAGGATCAACCATACGCATTCAATCTGCTCTCTCAATAACAGGCACAACGCAATTCAGTCTTTCCTTCTTGTCCAACCAGGCGATCAACTTCCCAGCTTTATCTCCCACATCATACAGTCGCCCCAGTTGCTCACGACACATGGCCTTGGCAGCATCAGTCACCAGGGCTCTATAGTCAAACTGTTTAAGGTTTAAAGCATGCAACTTATCCTGCGTGACCCCAAATTCCAACTCTCCCTCCAAGTCAGCGATTTCAGCCTCCAGTCGTACAACCTCCTCATTCCTACTTTTCTTAGCACAGGCAATCAACGACAGAGTTTGACCCCGGACGACCGTCTTAAAGGCTTCCCATAGCGAAATGGAGGAGGACACCGACCCCACATTTTCAGCGAAATAATGATCAATGGAGCTGACCACGTCCGCCCGGGTTTTAGGATTATGGAGATGCCATGGATTAATCTGGGCCACTCGACCCCCGGCTCCCAGCTGAACATCAATAGAAAGCCATAATGGGGAGTGGTCCGAAATACCCCCTGCCAGGTGTCTAACCTCTCTCACCGAGACGGTCTGCGCCGCCGGCACAAGGACATAATCAAGCCTAGCGAGGCTCCCGTGTGCACCCAAATGAAAAGTATATTGTGCCTGTCCGGGGTGCATCAGCCTCTAACAATCAACCAGACCCAGTGTATCAAGGAAATTACCCAGCCAGGAATGTGATCTCGCAAGATCCCTAGGGGGGCTGCGATCCTCTTCACCACAGACAACAGAGTTGAAATCTCCACCCAAAACCTAAATCCCTTTGGGGAACCCCAACACTACTTTCCCCTGGTCAGCAAATTTCGTAGTCTGCAAACCTGGTGGAACATAAACGGAGAGTATGGAAATCGTCTTCCCCTCGCACCTGCCAATAATATCGGCATACCGTCCCCAATCATCTAGAATAATATCATCTACTTCCAAGGGGAGGGAGTTCCTAACAAGGACACCAGCCCCCCTCGACCCAGTGGTGAACCCCGAGTGTGCGACTAGACGATATCCTCGCCTATTCATTGTGTGGCATGTGTTCCCTATCAAGTGCGTTTCCTGTAACAACACTACATCAGGGGAAAGACATTTCAAAAACTGTAGCACTATCCCCCGTTTTATCCTGTCTCCCAAGCCATTGACATTCCAACTTAGTACCCTCAACCCCTACCCCCCATCCCAGGAATGAAGGCGGATTCCCCCTAACAACAAAAAGGACACGAAAGTCAAAATATGCAAAGATACATTGCCTCTAAAACAATACAAAACAAAGCTAAGTTCCCCCCACCACCCCCAAGAAAACCCCAGAACACATCCCCCCACCCTGCACCCCTGCGATAGCCCAAAAAAGCACCCCAACTTGCAGTGTGCCTGTCGCCCTAACCTGTAACTAGTCTACAAAAAGAGAGAGAAAAAGATCCCGGGAGGAGGAAGAGTCCCGTTTTCCCTGCCGCCTCTGGGTATATACCATTATATTTACAAACACAAAAAGTCAACAAACCACTGCTGCAAAGTCCATATATTGCACGCGCCGGTCATCACTCACTCCTCTTGTTCCAATGGGCCTCCATCTGCGCCTCCAGGTTGCTCCGTGCGGTCTCGATGCGTCGGTAAAGTATCCAGCCAGTCACTAACGACCTCAGGCCAATCAAAAAAGAGCGCTCGTTTATTGTATTCAATGTGTAGTCGGGCAGGGAAGAGCATAGCGTACTTCAGGCCCATGTCTCTCAGTCTCCGTTTCACCCCCATAAATCCCATCCTCTGCTTCTGTACAGATTGGGTGAAGTCTGGGTAGAAGCTGACAGTCACATTCTCGAATTTCGTGGGGCCATTGGCCCTCAATGCTTGCAGGATGGCGTCTCTATCCCTGAAATTGAAGATTCTGGGTATTATGGGCCGTGGCGGAGCGCCTGGTTAGTGTTTCCCACCTGGAACTCTGTGGGCACGCTCCACCGCAAAAAAGTTACTGAGGCCCTTAGGGGCGAGATGATTCAGTATCAGGTCCTCCACTAGGAGATCCGTCGTCAATTCAGTGGACTTCTCCGAAACCCCGATGATACGTACATTGTTGCGCCTCGATCGACTTTCGAAGTCATCCAGCCGGCGGGCAAACAAATCATTCGAAGTTCTTAGATTACGAACCTCGGTTTGGAGGTCGGACATGTCAGTTGTAAGACTGGCGGTCTTGATATCTAGAGACTTGACCCGTTCATTGGTCTTCGCCAGATCAGTCCTGATCAAGTTGACATCAATGGCCACTGTATCAAGCTTGAAGGCCAATGTCTCGTATTGCTGGCCCATGGAAGTTTTCATGCTCGCAATAGCGCCCATTACGTCTTGTAAAGTCATCTCTTCCGTCACGGGGGAGCCATCTCCAAGCTCGTCCGAGGTTTTACCAATACCACTGGGGGATCCTTTAGGGCGAGTCTAGCGATCCATGATATTGGACTGAATGGCACGCCCTCGGTGCGTGGTCTTAGTCGTCCGTCTCACTTTCAGGCTTGTTCGCCATGTTGAGCGACGCGCCCCGAAGGGGCCTTTGGGACCTGGTGTAAATGGCTCCCCGCGAATCAAACTGAGAAAAGTCAGAAGACGAGGAGCATCGTACAATCGTACAACCCAGTTAGACCATGGGCCAACAAAGTCAGAGGGCAGCCGGTTTCAGTAAACGAGAACCAGAAAACGAAACTGAAAGTACGTCAGGGGCATCAGTCGACTTCCACTAGCCGTTGCTGTTCAATTGCCTCCAGGGTATCTCGGGGACTCGAGTCCCGGGCTGCTTCTCGGTGTAGGCCTTCAACTATCGGAGTAGAGTAAGTCCGGTTCCCGGCATCCAATCAATTCCTGAAAAGAGCTTTTATATTAGCAGGGTCATGTCCGTAATAACCCGTCGTCTGTATCAGGATTCGTGGCAGGATATATGCGGGAGGCGGCGAGGATCCCGGGAGCCCTTTGCTCACGCGACCATCTTGGATGCACGCTAAGCTCCTCCCCTCACTGCTGCAGAATTAAGATTCTTTTTTGTCCTGATGGTGAGGGCAAAAATGGAGAGCTCAAAAGAGACCTGAAAAGCAGGTGCTGAGTCTGAACTCCCAGTGTGCACTGGCAGGACACGACCAACTTAAACTGACTTAAAGCCCTGCATTTGGCATTTTTTCCCCAGAGTTTTATTCAGCGCGAACTGGACCCAAAGGTATCAGAGCGCTTTACATTTAGCACTAGTTGCGATGGACACGTTAATTTTTGTTCAGCACTGGGGAGATATCGATTTGCCCCTAGGTTGCAATCACAGGATGTTGAGCATTCCAGCTGAGACTCAAACCTGGTTCGAGGTCTACCGCTCTAGCTGTGTCAGAGGCCACATCCTGTCCCCAGTTGAGAAATCACAGATGCTTAACCCACGTGTGCATGGAGTTAAAAAACAAAACGAACTACACAGGAATCCCTCCCTTGGCAATTCCCACAGCACAACTTTTGAACCTGCCTGGCACCTAATTTAGAGCACCGGGAGTTTCCTGTGGACTTCTAAGCCCATGGGCCCCGGCACCACATATTTTACAAATTAAGAGGCATTCCATGCTCTCGGCGTCGTCACTTTGAATGCCTAGGTGCAGGGCGAAACAAAAGGGAAAACGCATATTTGCGGCATCATGGTGTCCCCGATTTGCAGTAACTATTGCCAGGGCCAAAGGGAGTTCAGAAGCTTATTTTAATATTATGCACTACAATTGGTATTTAACCCGCCAAGGAAGTAAATGTGCATCGAGGGAAAGAGGAATGAGAGAAAGAGGACTGCAAGGAAGACCAACACGACATAAAAAGGGCAACCAAGCAAATTAGAATGTCAACCTGAAATAAAGACATTGAGAATTCTGCATGTTTCAGAAGCTGCAGAAGATTCACTTACTTTCTGCAAAAACATGTTCTGCTTTAAATGCAACCGCAGAGGACACTGTGCAAGGGTGTGTTGAAATGCCGAGGCGCGGGGCGAAACAAAAGGGCAAACGCTTATTTTCGCCATCATGGTGTCCCCGATTTTCAGATCAGCAAGCCTGGTGACTTCCTATATGGCTTGTGGGTGCCCATACCTGCAGGCCCCAGTTCAGACGTTCCTGTGTTTGCTACAGAGCGTGGTCCTTGGCTGTTAAATGTGAAGGAGAGGCTCCCACGAGGCACGGCGGACAGCAACAACGCACCTGAAACGGTCAGAGCAGAGTTTAAAATGGAGACTGTGACTTCTATGCCTGTGGAAGCACGTACGTCTGACAAGTATACGTACGCACGTATCGCGACAGTTCTCTCGGGCCAAACCATGCTCATAGATTATGCAGGAGGCACGTAAAACTGACACAAAAGTGCACTTTCCCAACTCGTGAGCGCGGCGCCCCTGGCACCTCATAGCGGCGCACCGGGGTGCCGCGGCGCACAATTTGGAAACCACGGCCTTAATGGAATAAGGAAGCAGTTCCATCTGCAGGTGCTAATTTCAGCAGCGGCTGCTACCTGGTAACAGCAGCTGGGTGGGGGGAAGAGACGGGGTCAAATAGGTTAAAAAATATCACTTACCTCCCGACCAGGGCCGACTGGGAACCAAAACTGGCCTTGGCAAAATGCTCGGATGGCACCCTCTGTGGTGGGGTGAGCTGAGCAGGTTGCCGGGCCGGTTTCAGCCAATTTTGTTACAGGGGCAGATATTGCCGACCCTGGTAACAAAAGCAGACCCCCAGGGGCCCAAAGCCACCCCCCACCCTAGGGGCCCACCAGGGAAACGCCCGCTCCTGGTTGGCCGGCTGGTTAGACGGCCGCCGCCTCTCCTACGTCCTCTTCCTGGCTTCTTTGGGGAGACAGGAGAGCAGGAAGCACCAGGGCTTCCAGGCTCCCTGTAGCCAATTGCAAGGCTGCAATGCAGCATTGTGATTGGTCTGAGCGCTGTGACACGGCACTGAGCCAGGGGCTGGAGGGATGGGCATGTTCTCCAGACAGGCTGTAATGCAGCCTGCATGGAGAACACTGGTTGTGCGCATAACTATTTTGGGCCCGAGAGGACCGGCCAAGCACTCATGCTCACATAGGGGCAAACCACTCCTCCTCCTCCTGCTCTGAAAGCAGCTCCTCCCACAAAGATGCTGCAATGGTGAAAACTACAACGATATTAACCTTTGATTATTTTCCCTTTTTTTACACTGCAAAAAGCAGTGGGGCGATGCTCCTCCGCCTTATTGGAGGAGCCACAACTAGCCATTTTGGATTGCAAGTTTGGGCTAGTTCCCTAGAGCAGTGAGGGTGCAGTGCCCATTTGCCGCAGAACTTTGCCAGTCTGCATAAATGAGTGAAGGGCAGACATGAATGTAACATTTTGGCCCCGGCTGTGCATATTTAGGTTCATTTTTGAAAGGAAAAGCTTTGGCATAGTAAGTACGGCACAGCTGCTTTGAGTACTATCTTTCAGAGTCCCATTAAAGTCGATTTTGACATGTCAGGATACTTTTCTCTCCTACTGAGTACCCATGATGCAATAATTCTGCAAATTATATGCATGTAGTATTTTTTCTGTGTATTGTGCTCTGTCTTGTATATCACAAGGCTCATTTGGTTTCACTAGAATGATCCCTGAGTATTGTCATGTATTTCTCTTCACTAAACCTGTCACGATGAGGTGCTTAATTCAGAAAATGGACACAACGTTCTCATAAATATCAACATATGTTGTGTGTTTTAATACGTAATATGTAATTAAGTACACTGCCGGCTTTTTGGCAGTCGAACTCTCCCATTTTGTATTTACAGGTTATCAAGCAGTAACACCAAGTAGATGCTGTATGTTATATTATATATCCTCAACATGCAGAGTGTGTGCAGCTATACAATACAAAAGGAGTGGTATCAGGGAGTTCAATCTTTAGAAATTATGAGTAATGGATTACTTAATACTTCTGGAACTGTATACTTTTTACTCACTAAATTATCTCATCCTATTGAGAGCGATCAATGGGACAGATTGGTCTGCTAAACTTTGTGATGCCGAGGGGTATAAACCTGGAATCTATGGATTATAATTGCTCACATTTTGGTACTGATGGGGCGGCACCCTTGCCCATTTTGCGGCCTAGAAACTGACAATTTGGATTTCCAGAAACAACGCGAACTGTGACAAAATACTGTGATCTACTGCCGATTGGTACGCTAGCATAGTGGAACCTTTTCTGTTAAAAGGGTGCATATCAGAGCAGCTATGGCATTTGTGCTGCAGTGTTGGACAGAGGCAGATGTCTTTATGAACTGGAACTGGTAATTTGGAACTACTAAACACTCCTGAAGAGTTGGTATGAAACTTAACTGATTTTCCTTGATGATCAAATCTTCCTAAAATAATAATCTCCCTCGGCTGAGGAAGATCGTTCCCTTTATATTTGGATCTTGCAGAGTCTGCAAATGCTTTATTAAACCTGATCTAATTTAATTTTAGGGTTGTATGCTATTTATTTGCAGCTAAAATAGAAATACAAAACTAACACTAATTAATCTGCTGATTCTGACTCATTATTTTGTTTGTGGTTAAACTCATTTTGATTTGATGTATCCATTCAAACAGATTTGGGATCCTTTGGGAGTTATGAATAATATTGTATGTTAACAATAATCTTATTCGGATGCTCATTTGATATTTGCGAATCCTCTAAGTATTCCAGTCCCTTCCAGCACCGAACAAGATTCATCGGAGGGCCATAGTGATTTGGTACAGTAGCTCAAATTAATCTAGGATAGGTAACATTTGATGAATGATAGTTAATCAATAGGGGGTCCTACAAGTTAATTCTATAACAGTTTAACCATACCAACTAGAGGCCAGAATACATAACACTTTACCTACCAGGCAGGTATTTAATTTTTTTTACTTCCTACCTAAAAATAATCACTCCTATTTTTTCACCATTTAGTACATATCTATAAGTGCTCCCACACAATTCGTAGGTTGTGGCATGCCCCATTCCTCAGTGGAACAGGATGGACCTAATGGTGAAGCATGCCACCAAGGGGCAGCCCTGGTGGGTGAGGGTTATATGAGAAAATAAAGTATTTTCTTCGCCTTGTGGAGGGTAAGTCCATGCAAGCGGATGAGCTCTTTTTTGTTTTGATACATATTGACTGAAGGTCAAGCCCCTCTTTCTCCTTTTTGTTGAAAATCAAATATGATTCGTCCCAAGAGTTAAAAGACACAATATTATCAGAGGTTTGGGATTTTAAAGATAAAGATATTGGTCTCATCAAAAGTGCTAAACCAAGGTGAAGCCAAATGCGGAATTTCAGAGAATACCACAATACAATTTGACTCCCTAGGCCATTGCTGGGATTACTCCTGTAACTGACTCATGATGGAGCAAGGCATTCTGAAAGAGATTATGGGGAATCCATGTAACTCAACCATCATGGCTTTACAAAGAAGCCCAACGGCAAGAGCCGCATTGTGCAAGACCTGTGAAAGGTCAACTCTGTTGTTGTTCCTTTTTGTCCTGTTGTACTGAATCCATCTGTGATATTGTTTCAGATTCAATGTGAGGCCAAGTTGTTTTCTATCATTCATGTTTCAAGCCTTTTCTTCTACTCCCTTGCACAAGGATAGCCAGTTCTTCACTTTCTGTTTTGGCAGCTGTGTCTTGCATGGTGCCAAAGCCCACAAAGGTATACAGAGTGTTCCTTGATTTTCAACCAGATACTTAAAAAGAATCTTTAATGATGCCTCAGCATTCCGTTCTGGTCCAATACATTGTTGATCTGTTGGTGGCGTTGAATACCCTAGAGGCTTGAAATGTGACACTATTGCTTTGATGAACCACTTAGCCGAAAATGGCCATTAAGTATCCACGTCCATATTGCAATTCTTCCAAAGCAAGTCCTGTATCTAAGACACCACATTGAGAAAGAAGCAAGGTAGGTGTCTCAGCAATTATGAAAATAAACACACCCACCACTCAGAAAGAAGTCGAATTGTTCTTGGGAATGGTGGGCTACTTCCGACAGTGGATTCCCAACTTTTTCCTGATGTCCCAACCTCTCCAGAGGTTGACACACAAAGACGTGTCAGATCCGATACTATGGAAGGCCTTCTCAGAGCTGATAGAATGTCTCTGCAGCACCCGAGTCGGTTCTGGAAATGCCTGACTATAATAAGAGCTTTGCAGTATTTTGCAGTGAGAGAGAGGGCTGAATTCTCTCAGTGCGTATCCAAATTCACGGCAATGCGCGCAGGTCGTAGCTTCTTTTTCTGCTACTCTTGACCCTGTAACTATCCTACTGCCAGGGTGCCTGAAAACGAATGCTTCCACATGCGTGAGTCTCGAATAGTGTTAAAATATAGTAATGGGTCACACAAAATAGTGTTTGAACCCTATTCATTCCAGATGTGCGCTGACCTGAACTCAAATGCAAAAACGTAGCAGTAGTCGGCTTACCAGATATTAACAAATAATTCTGGGTGCTGAGAATTTTACCCATAGAAGGTGCACCATTCTGAATCCTGCCACCTTGTTGCCCATTCCTGGAAATGAGGCTATGGGTGATGAAGCTGAACATGATGATCTAGATGTTACTGAACTAATAACCCACATCTGACATACAAGATGTGCCACTACCTGAATCAGTGCTATGGCTATAAATGATGGACGGAATGCTGAATGAATCAAACGTTCATCCCCAGTCAAGCAATCTGGGTTAAATCCACTGTTCTTTTGACCACTACGCCACCCCAGTTTGTATCCAGCCATATGCAAATCAGTATTGACACTGCTCCTCATTTGAACAGTCCAGCCAGAACTGCCTGCATCAGATAATGTGTTGTTCTCGATGGCTCCTGCGTGTGTGACCAAGATAGAAATTTGAAATCCGCTGATGTGATTAGTACAGTGTAGGAGTAGTTGAAGCCTCATGGCTTCGAGGAGTGGTTTCAGCACAAGTGACCAAATTGATTGCTCTTTCTAGGGCATGATGTGTTTCAGAATAGCTGAGAGTAATGATTTTCACTGTTAGCCAGTATGGATTTGGTGTTGTGCATGATTTTGGCAGTTGTGGTCTGAATGCGGATTCATGACCTCATCTGGGTCACCAATCCGTATTGGAGATAGCGTTTGAAACCTTCTCCAGTCCCTACAACTGCCTGACCAAATTGCTGTGTCAAATGTGCTGCCCACAGGCCATGTCTAGGTTATGTGACACATAGAAATAAGTATGCAGACGAAACTGCACATCACTTTGCATTAATTTCTTGCATCCTTAATGGGGAATATATCAATAAAAGTTTCAATGCCACAAACTACAACTTTGTTGTAGTCTGCAGTTGATACTTGGGAGGAGGCTAAGAGATTGCTTGAAGAAGCGCCAAAATCAAAGCAGCAAGGTTGGGTCTGAGCAGTCTGTGTCAAAAGAGATAAAGTTTCAACTGATGGAAAATAAGTACTGCCCAACAGTTTGTTATCTCCTAGGGCGAGGCATTACCATGGTCCTCTACATGTAGGGAGAGATACAATCATATCTCTTTAGACAAACGTGGTTTCACCCCAGGTTCAGATTGATGGCTGAAAGTTTGTGTCACAGATGTGTGGTGTGTCAACAACAGTTTGCTGGCAGGAAAACACCAGTAACTATAAGCCACAAAGGGAGATCTGGAGGTCCCTTCAACAGAATGTAAATTAATTTCATAGAGATGCTTTAATTGACTGAGATATGTCCTAGTGATTGTTTGCATCATTTCACAGTTGGTTGAATCTTACCCGACTAGGAGAAATGAGAGTCTCACAGTAGCCAAACTATTGTTGAGGGAGATAATTCCACGGTTTGAATTTCCAACTTCTCTAGTGTCAGTCAGAGGAACTCATTTTAATAGTGAGATCCTGAAGATGTTGTGTGAAGCATTACAAGTTGAGCAAAGACTACATTGCAGTTATTGTCCGGAGGCTTTCAGCATTGTGGAGCAAGTACACGGCACATTGACATTCATATTGGCAAAGGTGTGTGCTTCAACAACTCTGAAATGGTCTTATGTGTTGCCCCTAGTGTTGATGAGCGGCAAAGTACCTCAGACAGGAGAAAAGGATTGTCACTCCATGAGATCATCATGGGGAGAACTATGAGACAACCAGCTGTGCCTGCGAACGTGCTCCTGAACATGTGAAGTGTGGAGGTCTCCCAAACTGGTCATGATCGCAGAAAGCTGTGTCTCCTTGATGATATAATAGCACCTTTTCCTGAGGTGCTGATGGTTACAGTAAGACAGAGGGAGCAGGATAGTCAAGCAGTTGGGGATCAGCAAGCTGCTGGGACAACACTTGTTTGGCCTGAGGAGGCTCCGAGAGAGTTAACTGTTGTCGGTACAGAAGCATCCAATCTAGTAGAGTTGACTGCATGAAGTTTAGATTCCGGCGAAGGGCCTAGTGCAATGGTAATGTGAGTTGCACCCAGAAACCAATGTCCCAGATGATAGGAGAGACGAGACGCTGTCCGACTGAAGTGCAAGTGCCCCACACCATCCCTGATGGCACTGTTGAATCCAGCCAAAGTGTTGGTGATGGTGAATGGCCAGCAGTGAGAAGGTCAAAAAGAAAAATAGTAACCTATTACAGAGGTACTTCTCATCAGAATGGACTTACTTGGCAGCCAATGATTGGGAGAGAGCGTTTTCACACTTTTTGCTATACCAATTTGCATCCACCTCAACCTCCTTGAATTGAACTTTATGGCTGAACTGTGATTTTAAATTACATTGCCACTAGATAGACTGACTCAACTTGTTCTGGAAGGGATCATCAGTGCATTTGAATTGAGCATCTACTAAAAGTTTCACTTTAAACTTCGAAAGAGGCATTTGAATAGTGCTTGGCTTATGCCAAAGAAAAGAATTAACTGCAAGAAATAATTGTTCTGCAATCTTCTAAAGATAACGGTTTTTCGCTAGAGAACTCATGGAGCCTATTACAAAGTCCCTTATATGCAAACGCATGTGTGCAGGAGTGTTTGCTGTTACGACTGTAGTATTAGTTACTTCACTTATAATTTTGAGTCTGCCACACCATCCGCATTGAGGAAGATATTAGATCCATCCGTAAACCCCAAAAGCCTAATCTTACAAGTAATAGTTTGCCCCCAATAAACAAGAAAAACTTACACACTTCTGGAGGAGATTATTCACTGAATGTGTACACAAAACTGTTGTATGTATATGTCAACACTATGGATGCTAGGAATTGCTACATCTGTATGCAATTGCCTACAGCGGTTGCTGAGGGAATTTGCTATCACCATGTTCCTTTGGCATATCAAGTAACCTGTAGTTTAGTAACAAGTGTATTTTAAGGGAAAGGTCATTTCCAGTATTATTACTCAAATCAAGATCTAGTTCTTTCTGAAATTCCGGTGCTAAAGCACTTGAATAGACACCAAGAGGGCAAGAATGCTGAGATAATCGGACACTTCTTTAGACCCACCATGTCCCTAAACACTGATTATGCACATCAACACAATTTAACCTGTTCTATCATCAGTGTGGAAAAGAAATTAATTGATTCTGTAGAAGACAGATGGAAAGACCTTTTAGCAAAGGCTGCAAACCATTCTAAAGTTTCACCCTAGGCAAAAAAAGGGAGTGAACGCAGAATAGAGGGAAACATGGCTGCACTTGCACTAGATTGGAATCATAAAGGGTGATTGTGCTTTATTATTAGAAAATTTCCAACTGAGATACATTTTGTTGGACGAGTCAATGCGACCACAGTTTTGAAGTTCAATAAAATTGGAGAGTATTTCTTGATGAAGGAGAACCTGTGCTCCCTGGAGTCTATTATGTTTATTGTAAGAGTGCATTTTACAGGTTACCCAACAGATCATATGGAACATGTTATTTAGGAATAGTTTTTACAAACATTTATCATGTGGACCACATTGAGCATTCAACAAGGGAAAAAGAGTGAGAACCAAGAGGAGAGCGAAAGCCAGTGAGATAGTAGGTGATACTTTGGTGCCCTGATTGCAACTGAAAGAGTGCTTCTCGACTCACACAAGATTAGAAAGTTAGAAAGCTAAAATACTGCAGTTAACAAGCTAGCTACTAGTAAGACTGGAGGATTCCTAGTTGTTGATACAAAAATGGTTACCATTAGATCCATGGCTTTAAAAAACAGACTTGCTTTAGACATCCTTCGCGCAATGGATGGTGGTGTATGCCAGATGTTAACGGTTTAACAATGCTGTAAATACATCCCAGATATAGGCTAGGATCTGAAGAAATACTTTAGCAACATTACTGACTTGAAGAAAGATTTGAAAAGATTAACAGCTATAAAAGCGTGGGAAGCAGTAGGGAATGGATTTTCTGCTATTGGCAGATGGTTTGGTAACTTAGAAAGTGGACTGGTTGGAAGTATCCTCAGACCCTTAGTGATAAACTCTCTTTATGGATTACTTTTTGTGTGATTCTGAAAGTATGACGGCATGCACAAGTGAAGAAGGGAGTGAAAAAGAAGAGAGCAGATGTAGAATTAGAGGAGAAACAGAATAAAGTTTATGATGACATGAAACTTCTGGAGGATTCCAGAAGGAAAATGATGAAGACAACAAAGCTGTATTCTGAACATCTGATAAGAGGTTGATGTGATGGCTTGATTCGCCATCAATGGTGGGATTAGTGCTGTATTATGTTGGCCACTCTTTACACATCACAAAACCCAAAAATGACTGACGCTTGACACACAAAATGAATGTTTACTTTGCACATGAAATCCTCTGTGTATATGTGATTCTGCCATGCTATACTCGATGCTGCGGATGCTGAGAGTCTTCCCTTAAAGTTTCAGATTTCACATATAATGTTTACTAATGTCGAGAGAAAGGCACTTGATGATTAGCATAGAAATCAGGTTTTATTAATAAAAGATGTCTCTAAAGGAAAAGAATTTGCAAATAAATGTAATTCATTTATATAATTATTAGTAGTAGGTCAGTCAAAATTCTTTATTCAGACTGTATTCTAATCCATAAAAGCACAGTAAAACATAAAAAATTATATAATAGATTCTTCACATACATACTTACAATAAAACAATTAAAAATCACATAATAGAATCACATACATTTGGGTCAAGTAAACACATAGTGCAATATAAAATATAGAAATAGTAGCAGCATAATCATAGACTTCCATACACACACACATATATATTTACAGAGTATTCAGGATTCTAAAAATGCAAATACGAAAATGTTCCCCATACATAAAGCAACCCTTTAAAGTGCTCTCAAGAAAACAAGACAAAGGGCAATTATTTGCCAACACAATATTCAGGACACCTATCTTCATAGTATAGAAAATTTAGCTATGGCAGTGATTTACATCTTCTGGCCTTCTTTATGTGTGGTAAAACCACACTGCATATTTTAAGACCCGTCACATTTATTTAAAAGTTAAAGGCCTCTTGGTAATAAATTAGGCCCTGGGTCAGAAAGAGAGGATGCAGTGTACCGAATCTAATGTCTTTATAATATTTACAAAAAAACATAAAATGGATTGTTGATTGTCTGGCCTTTCAGTCACATGGGCCGTTTGGGAGGTTCAGGGTCCATGAGTGATTTGGGGAATGCCACAAGAAGATGTAGCTGTTCTAGGTGTAATCTTGTTAACACAAACCTATCCTGGGTGTTTGTCACTTATAACAAACATCAATAGATCCCCTGTGTGAATAAACCCATACAGTATATATACACACACTGTGGTCTTTGCTCTTTCCTCACACTCCCTATTGTTTTTTTTCCCATGTAAACTGATCTTATTTCCTTTTTGGTAAACTGGAAAATGTTATGGGGATTGCCTAGATCTTGTAATAATATGTTTACATGCTGAAGCCAACATATCTTTCTGTGGTGATCAAGTCCAAGGCATGATATCCCTAGTGAACTTAGTGCCCTGTTTCATCCAGATACTGTGCCACCTAGTTAGTGTATTGAGCTTGATGGTGTCTTCCATATACCCAATGTCAAGTTATAAGCAGGGGTCGAACTTGGGACAGCCAAAAGCCTGCAAAAAAATATATTTTCCTGCATCTGTAATACGTTACAGTTTGACCAGCCCCAGACTGATGAACCATATAATGCATTTGGGGGGCATTTACTTTTATACAGTTTTCTTATGTCTCTAAGGGGTTTGCTACCTATCTTTTTAGCAAAACTTTGCACTGCTCCCGCGTCTCTTATATATTTTAATTTGGCAGTTTTCCAAGTGTAGTGTGAATCTCCTTTCTGAGAAAACCATTGGCCAAGGTAATTCAAATGCTTTACTTCTTCTAGTTTTTGACCCTGACGATAATGGTTCTTCCGTTTTTTTGAGTCTTTTGCCACATACCATACAGCAGGTTTTAGTTAGCTTAAGTTTTAGATCTCTACCCTCCATAAAGGCTACAAAGTGGTTTATCAATTACTAGAGACCATTAGCTGTCTATGACAAAAGCACCACATCATCTGCATTTAATTAAATCGTAGTGGCTGGGGACCCTACTGTAGGCAGACAGCCATCCACTTCGTTTATATAAAGAGAGAACAACGGAGCTGCAACCGCCAGAAACGAGCAGTGTGCAGGACACGGTTGTGGGAGCAGATCGCAAAACCGTGAAGAAAAACAACCCACGGTCCATGGTATTCCTCCCACTCTGCCCACGAGAGGCCCCGGCATTCCTCCCCGCTTTGCCCACAAAAGGCCCCGGCAGACGACAGTAGACATTAGCTCAAGGAAGCCTGCACAGGAGGGTCTGCTGAACCTGCCAAAACCTGCTGTACCTGCCGAGCACCCCCTCACAGTTTCCTCATCTGGTCCCTTGCTGGCTCGACAGGAGCGAGTGGTCTGCGAGTGGACTGCAGTGGACAGCAGCGGCCCAGTTGTACCTATTGGCACGGGGGCGGCGGTGGCACCGTGAGGAGCCACTGCAGAGCTGAGGCAGAGAAAACAGCGACTGCGGCTGTTAAAGCAGGTGCGGGTACCGGGAGGTGTGAGCCGGCACTGGAGAAAGCGACAGGGAGCTTGGAGCCGGTGGAAGCTAACACCCAATTGTCCGGGTCAATCCGCAAAAAACAAGGATCTTTCGGCTTCCCCAATGTGCCACAGTGCACCAGCTGACAAGGTGAGAAGCGGCAGCGAGCTGGGTGCTGGGTGCTGGGGTGCCGGGTGCTGGGGTGCCGGGTGCTGGGTATAGGCGAATCGTTAAAAAGTTCAGCCAAACTAAACCCCAGGCGTGGGTGGGATCATCGCAGATCCACTAAGACCACGCTAGCCAAGTCCTCAGCTGAGACCCCACTGCCACGAACACGCAGGAACATGCAATAGAGCACCCAAGAGCACTTCAGAGGCCATAAGGAGCAGAAGGCAGTTACAGGCACCCCCAAAGTACCATCCTCATCCTCATCATGAGATCAGGGAGACTCAGAACAGACCCAATCGCTAAACCAAGCAAAAGCAAAAAACGCCGGATAAAGAGTAGGGAACTAAATGATTCATCGGACGAGGATTTAACAAAGGTCATACTAGAGACGCCTGACACCATTGCCAGCACCATCTTAGCTAAAACACTACAGAAGACAGTAGGTCTTAAAAACACTAAGATCACAGACTTTTCAACTCCTTCTACATCATCTGCCCCGACAGCCTGGCAGGAGCAGAATTTAAAAACCGCCATTAGCACTAAAAGAATGTCGCAGTCAGCGACCTCCCCAGCTAAAACCTTGCTGCTTCAAAATAACACCCATAGCAACAACTTCCAAGAAATTAAAAAGCACCCTTGGGACATTCTTCGAAAAAACGTAAACAAAAAGATGAATCAAGTTACAGTGAATGCCCAAATAAACATAAGAGAGGAAGTGGGCATCACCAACTCTGTTATAGTGACAAGTGATGAGCGCTTTGAGAGTACAATGGAAATATCTAATGCACAAATGACACCTACCGCGCCAGTGACACGGCGCTCCCTAAGCTTAGGTTCATACTTTGACTATGACCACGGGACCCCCACACGCCCGGCTCTAAGAACGGACAACAAAGCCTCACTGGATTCAATTGTTAAGCTCACCATAGAAGCAGATAACAAGGATCAGCCTTCAAGTGAAAGCTTGACATCAAATGGCCAAACACAGCAAATGGAGGGCCTGTCGGTCACAGAGGTACAAATTAAGTCCAACGTCACCCCAAAACCGTCCGCAGGCGTAGACCTGCAGGAGGATTACAGCCCGAATAGCGCTCTCATCTCAACTACCAATCCAATGAGAAACCTCGAAACACCAAACTTGCAGGAGGGTCACAATCCAACCAACGCTCTGAGCACAATAGCTAATCAAAGGATCACTAGTAAAACACTAAATCGTCCATCTGGGCTATTCCCAATCCCCTTGAATATTTCGTCACCAAGTCCAACAACCTCACCAATAACTTCACCAAAGGGCTTTAACATAAGGCATAGAATGGCCAGCCAAACTATCACCCCAGACATGGGTCCAGGAGGAGATGCACGAGTACCACCTGACTTTCAAGATCCACGAGCTCCGGGTTCAGTAAGGGCCAAGTCAAGGGGCAAAGCTCAGAGTACTCCCCAAGACCTTATATACCAAGCAGATAACAGTGTACCAGTGCACGCACAGCTGTGGCCACCGTTCATAAATATGATGGAAAATATATCCGCAGCCTTACTCCAACACTCAGAAAAGCTGGAATTACAGATAGATATCTTGCAAATCTTGGCCTCACACGTCGTGGGCATCGATAATAAGATTCTCGAGTTTATTGTCAATAAACTTTATTCCAATAATACATTTATCCATAAAAGTACACACATATTACATACATGGTCAAGATAAAAGAAAAATCACGTTAACATGAGGTAGTATTGCCGAACATTTCCTTTTTAAAAACGGTAACCACAGAAAAGTACAAGGTATCATTAACACATGTTTCATGCGACAAATAAAGCAAGAACTTGCTCGTTCATTTAGCAGCATTATTTGAGGTGCTGGTTTTATAAAGTGCATAGTGCATAAATACTGGTTGGTCGACTATCTTAAAGTACAATGTCTACCGGTGATTATTACAAATAAAAACATCTTTGGATATCAATAAACATTTTGGCCAAATAGGCTATAGTTCTCCTAAGTATTTTGTTTCTTATAATTACAAATACCAACGTAGGTTAAAATATGGTTGTGCAAAGTGCAAGGTGCAAATCGGCCTCTTCCAAGTACATATTAATCACTTTAGTCTGGTTGAGTTAATGCTAATTCATAAAGGAAGGGGATCGAGTAGCTATTTTTAGTAAAAGCATAACAGTCATAAAAACATACTTTACAATAACACGGAAGGTCAACAAGTTAAAAAAATATGAGCCCAACTTTTGGGTGCGATTTCCTTTTAGTTTACGTACATTTTACAGGATTAGCATTAGAGACAATACCAATACAACTAGTTGTCTCTTAATTAAAGCAATTAATAACAGGTAAAATAAAAAACTTTCCATATGTACATCAAAGATAGCTGTTATACAGTGTTACAAATCGATTGGAAGTGGCGATATTACAGCCACTCAATGCGCGGACACTTCTGCCCAGCGGATGGTTACACTTTGCATTTGGTCTTAATGATCTTAATGGGCAGAGGTATGGCATACTGGGGTAAAAGTCATTTTGATCCCAGGTAGATATAGGGCCGTCTCCTTTTTGGGGCTGCCAAGTTTGAAGATATGGGACAACGTGTTTGTTCTTACATTTTACTAGTACTAGGTCGCCGGCAATATCTTTTGGGAGGGATCCTAGCCATCCCACCCTTCTGACACTCAGTATTCTTCCGTCCATGTTAGGGGGGAGGGATCTATTATTTGTTAGCCAGAATGTAACCTTATTTATTAGGTCCTGATGTCTTTCGACTTTTCCGCTTGTGAGTGCTGGCACTCCCGAGAGAACGCACACAAACGGAGCGGCCTCCTGTGGTAGATGTATGTGATTGAGAATTCTTGGCGTGTTGCCATGGTTAGCAACTGTCCCCTTATGAAATGTGGGTTCTTTACTCAGCCCTACTCTGGCGGCAGTACACTGTGCTAATGTAGAGTTGGTGGATACTCTGAGAATGTTTGGAGCTGGCTTAGGTAAGGCTACTGATTGTATTTGGACATTATTACTTTGTGCAGTTGATTTGGGCACTTCTAAGGCAGCCTGAGACTGCACTTGATTATGTTTTGCGATGTTTTTTGAGAGTATCAAATTGGCATTGACCGTTTCCTCTATTCCCGTAAGCCTATCCCCTAGACTGTTCAGTTTTTCTATCACCGGGGATATTATGGATTTGACCAGGTGTTCAATCTGGGCCAATAGGGTTGCCTGGGTAGAAGGCACAGCAGAGTCTGGTTGCCCAGCAACCTCTGAGGCTGGGGGGAGATGGTAACGGTCAATGAGGGGCTCGGGCACAGTTTTAGTTGTTATGCTTGACTTCCCTGGTGTTCAGCCCCAATTCGCTTTCTTTTAACTAGGGGGTCTTGAGGGAGCACTATGTTTTGGGAGATGTCTTTTGCAGATAGTAAGTGGGGAGTACCTAACAGACTCTCATTTAGATGGAGCGGTGTACTAGTCTGAGGACTTGTGCTGACTGTAGGGCAGTTAGAGGTGCTGGTTAGCTTAATACTCGGTTCCAGTGGAGCGTACTTGGTTTTACATAAACTGTTTAGTCCCTCCAGTAATGTTAAGTTTTGTGCTATGTCGGCTGCCTGTGAGGGAGGTCGCTTGTTTGGTGTACTTTCTATGGGCGGAGATCGTTCTGGTCTCTCTGTTCCACGGGGAATGGGCGATGTTGACCTATGTAAGTAGTGGTCGAGTGTCCCGTTGGATGAACCCCTCTTGGGGATGACGTTGGTAACCCCCTTACGAATCATTTAAATGTAGTGAACAACAGAACAGCAGCAATTCTATTAAATTTGGGGTTCACATGATAGTATTCATTTGGGGAGGTCCGTAAGTGGGCATTAGTAGGGTTTACAGGTCTCTTTACCTCCTCTTGTTGAGATGCCAAGGGCGGTGGTCCGTCACGTCCTCCTCGTGCCTCTGAGGGCCACAGAGGGCCCGCCCTTTGCCCAGGCTTCGCCCGGCGCATCCCGCGCGCGTCCTCGCGGGACGAGGGACCTGTCCCTGGACCTGGGAGCCCCGGTGAGGGAGAGCAGACCAAACGAGAAGAAATCAGCCAGCAGGACACCAGGGGACTCGGCCCTGTCCAGTCTTTATGCACCTCCTGGCGCGCTCCTGCTCATATCGTCGTCGCGCCCCTAAGGATGCTGGGGGATGTAGTGTGAAGCTAGACCGGCGGAGCCAAGCCCGGCCGGTCGTCCAGTGTGCGGGGGGGGCGGAGCCAAGCCCGGCCTCGGAGAAAGGTCCCTGGGAGCACCAGTGGGGGAGAGCAGTCCAAACGAGAAGAAATCAGCCAGCAGGACACTCGAGTTAAATTCCTTTATCGAACGAGTACAGAAAGACCCACGCACAACGTACCATGAATGTCAGTGCTCTGATACAATGGATCAGCTTAAAATCTTACCGGTCATCTTAACTGACATCCTGGCAGAGATACAAAGCAAACCAAATAATGCCCATAATTCATCTGAAATTCCAGGGATTGAAAGCTCGCCCGGAAGCTTGACAAGCTCAATCAGCAACGCCATTATATCCAGGGAGGATCTGAGGGCGGACAAAATAGAAGGTAGTCTACCGCCCCGTTCCTCTGTCACACAGACTATAACCACCAAAAAGATATTCCGGACCTAGCTCACTCAGGAAAACAAGTCCCCTGGCCATCGCAAATAAATGGGCACCAAAGAAATAGATCTATGGTTGAATTGGAAAATCCGCCCAGCGAAGAACCGGGGACAACATCAAAGGGGCAAATAAAACAAAACATTCCGCTGACAAAACGTGAACGTAAGAGACTAAGGAAAGCAAGACATAACAAGGCTCAGGGGAAAAAAGATGCTACTAGATCCATCAAGCCAACCTTAATTATAAGAACGTCACCGCAAGGACCAAGCAGTAAGGACACGCTCAACGCGGAACAGGAAGAGAATGTGGACTGTGGGCAGGCGGCCCCTCTAGTGACTCTGCATCAGGAAGTCAATGTAACAGCCCAAACAAAGAATTCAAATACCTTAAATTCAATACAAGCTCAAATTACTAGGCAATCAGTGGTCGGCGCTCCCCCACAGAGACCGCAGGTAGCACAGAAAAACATTTTGCATTATTTCTCGAAAATGGTACCGGTACCAAAAGATTGCCTCCCAGCATTGGGGCAACAACAGAGACTTACTCCACAAGCCCCGGTGGGCCTAAGATCACAGCAGGCGATTTGTGATATTGAGCCGGCGCTTAAAAATAATCTCCCATCAACCGGGTAACAAAAGAGACTGATTTCTCATGTTCCGATGGGCCCAAGACCTCAGCAGGCTGTTGTTGAAAATACGCCGGAAACTGAGCTGATCGACCCAAAGCAGGGCACTCGAGCCAGACCAGCAAAATCCAAAAACCAAACCTGCCTTTTAAAGCACAATGAGAGGCAAGACGCAATCTATCCGGCGGGCTCAATCACACACAAAATAATACCACATTACAATTCAACGGGAAACCATGATATCTTAAATCGGAGTGCCATATTAAAACTCATTATTTGTTCGAGACGCTAAAGCATGTGAATACAAATCACATAGAAAGCATCGAATTCAGGATAATTCCTAACTCAAACGGGAAAGAAATGACAGTGGCCACATGGAATGACCCCGAAATAGCCAAAGAAGTCTGGCGATACAGAGAAGAGTTCGCCAACTGGGGAATTGAAATTAGGCCAGTGGCACCAGAAAGATATCCGGGCCCTTTATCATTATCTGCAGAAGAAAGATCAAAACCAGAAGGTGGACTTCTCCGGGGGGCCGTCGGGGGCACAGACACGAACAAGTGGGGATGGGCCAACCTCCGCATTATACATCAAGGCCAGCTAGGGGGGTCCAAAGAGGGACTAGCCCCACCACGAAACATATCAGTGTCAAGGATGGCGGAAGCATGAAAACCGACTCTGAGAGCCTGTTCGTGGAATATCAACGGTCTGGGGGGCAAAACTAATGACATAGAATTAATGGCATTTTTAAAAGGTTTTGACATCATTCTACTTCAAGAAACCTGGTTAACGGCTCCCCAGCACATAGATGGTTTTAAGGAAGTCCAACTACAAGCGATTAAAAGAGGCCCCTCTGGAAGGGCAGCCGGAGGCTTATCCATCTACCTCAACACTAGCATTGTTTGGACTCCCCTTACCATAGACACAGGACAACAATGGATCTAGTGCATTAAACTTGATATAAAGAAAGACCCCTGCAAAAGCTCACAGAGTGCATAAAATTCCTCACCAATGATAATTTGTAAAGAATATTTAAATCCAGACTCTAGGAACAAAGTGGAAAAGATTTTGATTCTCAAAGCCTTTATTAAATCTATGCAATCTGTCTATCCGCAAGCAGTCCTGGTCGTGTCAGGCAATTTAAACATGTTCTTGATTGAAAAGGACCAGGTCAAAACCATGACTCAAAACAAATGGAACGGCAGATTCATCCCAAGTATCATTACAAATCACCGGAAAAAGGATAAGTTGGGTCAACAGTGTGCATTAATGTTTGCCGAGGTCGGAATGATCGCTCTGAACGGCCGATTTTCACAAGATCAACCAGCGGCGCCCACTAGAATTGCTAAACAGGCTCAATCAGTGCTGGATTACACAATGGTGGCCTTAGAGACCTTGCAAACTATTGTGAGTTTCAAAATCATCCACAAACTGGAGAGCGACCACAGCCTACAAGCTTTCGAATTCAGTGTCCAATACAAAAGGGACACCGCATGCAAAGCACTGATCGAACCTCCAAGTCTCTACAATCTCAAGAGACTAGTTTGGAATGGCAACAACATCAAAGAAATAATGATGCACGTGAAAAACGCACAAACTGAAGTGATTGAAGCAGATGCATCCGCCCTCCGGGACAGCTGGGAAAATCTGTTCACAAATTTAATGGAGAGATTCTCGACTTAAACCCAAATCACTAAAAGGAAAACTGGAAAATCACCCCATGTGCCTTTTGGTCCAATATCGCGTAAGAAAAGGTCACTCAATCGAGAAATCAGAAAGCTACATGCAATAGCCAAGACAAAGGGTGAAGATATTGGCAAACAAATTTAGAGCTTGAGACAAAACTACAAAAAATAAGTGTGGTTAGAAAAAGCAAAATACCAAAATGACATCTGGCAATCACTACTAGCATTTAGTAAATCTAATAACAACGGGAAATTTTGGGCTGAAATTAATAAAGTGGCAAATGGAGTGGCACAGGTCTTCAACGCAAACATTCTTGAGGGCGACTGGATACAATACATCGAGCAAGCCCAAAGGAAAAATATCCCGGCTTGGTGCACTGACCAGCAGACTTCGCTACTAATAAATACCCAAGAAGTGGAGCCACAATCATATGGAAACTGGATAACCCCATCCCAGGTAGCAATGGTCCTTAAAAACTTGAGGTCAAATGGCGCCCCAGGCCCAAATGGCCTACCGAACGGTTTGTTTAAACAAGACCAACAGTTTTGGGCAGAATACCTCACCCCACTATATAATGATGTATTTCAAACCGGAAGCATTCCCGAGTCATGGAGAGGTAGCATTTTACATCCTCTTTTTAAGGCAGGCACAAGGTCCGACCCAGGCAATTACCGCCTTATTGCACTCATAGATGTCGAGGCAAAAATCTATGCCTCGAATCTTCTGAGGGACCTGGAAGATTGGATGAGTGCGAATAAGATTCTGCCGATCACGCAGACAGGTTTCAAGCCAGGAACTAGTACATCATGCAACCTGCTGGCGCTAAATCTCATGGTGGAAAAAAGTAGGGAAAACTCAGCGAAACTGTACACATGCTTTGTAGACCTCAAACCAGCGTTCGACACAGTCCAGAGGGAGGCACTATGTCGAAAGATGGCCAACTGGGGAATAACAACAAAGCTGCTGTTGGCCATTATAAACCTATACTCGAATACCTGGGTTAGAATAAAACTAGCCAACGGCGATAGAACGACAGGTAAAATCTTCATCAATGTTGGCCTCAAACAGGGCTGTGTATTGGCACCAACGCTTTTTAATATTTTCACAGCGGACCTAGACAAGTGTATTGCGGAAACAGAAAGTGATCCACCAAAGCTAGCCAACCACAAAATCAGGAGCATACAGTACGCAGATGACATCGTACTCTGCAGTCAGACCCCGTTGGGCCTACAACGTTCCATCACAAAGCTCAACGATTACATCTGTGCACAAGGGCTCCAAATCAATTATAAAAAAAACGAAGATTGTCTGTTTTGCCTCTCGGCCAGGGAGGAAATCCTTTAAATGGCACATTGCAGGCAACACATTAGAGCAGACCTCCACGTACAAATACTTGGGAGTTGTAGTCGATGCTAGGTGGTCGCTGAAAGATCATCAGTATTACAGAAAGGCACAGGCTATCAAACTACGCTTCGCCCTAAATTTGTTAAAAAGAAAAATGAATTGTCCATCCAATTCGCATTTGTTGAAGATAATATCTGCAAAATTTCTCCCATCTCTCACGTATGGATTGGAGTTGTACAAGGGAAAATATGCTAACTTTTTGAACACACAACAATCAGAGTTGTTCAAATACATCTTTCATATTCCGAGGTTCGTATCTCAATCTCAGATCCGCTTGGAATTCGGTCTACTAAACCAGCACCAAATCAGACAAGCAGCCATATTAAAAACATGCTGGAAATTAAGAGCTGCTGAAGAGGACACCCTTATGGGCCATTGTTGATCTGAGATAAACAACCAGAAAAAGACAAAAAACTCATGGAAAATGGTATGGGAGAACGCCGTCTCGAGCCTTAATATGGAAAAGGCATGGAACACAAATCAATCATTTGTGGCGTTCAAAAAAGACACTAACGCAGCAGCAAAGCAAATATCATGGACAGCAGACAAAGCTGCCACAGCAAACAAAAAACATGGATGGACTGTATTGGCCAAGTATGGGAAGCTGGAGCCACAACCATATTTAGTCAACCATATATCCCCAGCTGCCCAAACAATACTTTAAAAATTTCGGCTGGGAACCACCATATTAAAAAATCACACACCTGCATGGAAGCAAACATGGCCGACACCCGTTTGTAGACTATGTGGGGAAATGGAAGAATCCTTGATGCACATATTGTGTATTTGCCCATCTTTAACAAATTTGAGACGTTATTATCTACTATACGTTTTTTGACTTTTTCAAATTAGATCATGCCGCCCGGCCGTCATGCTGGCTCTGAACAGCTACCAACTGCAGACAGCTTGTAGGGCCACTATATTTTGCCAAAAGGCACTTCAGCTAATCATGAACACTGAGGTAAAGGACTGCAAAGGTCCGAATCCGACTGTGCGAAGTGCAAGTACAACTGCAAAATCATTATGTACACAGACATTTTAGAAAGTTTTTCTATTTTAATGTATCTCTAGTTTGTATACTTTAATTTTAAAGTACAAGTTGCTTCTTTTTATATGAACAATATTGTAAAGGTTTTAATTAACTATATACAATAAAAATGGACTTACTTACTATAGTGAGAACAAAAGCGGTGCAGGGACACAACCTTGCCTAATGCCATGTATTACTCTGAACTTTGCGGTGCATTACCCGTTATCCCCAAAATGCATGCATGATGTTAAGGTTGAGTATATCTGGGAGAGATGACAAATGATGTATGTTGGGGCCATCATACCAATTATCAACTGCCTTAGTTTTGTGTGGTTCACGAGATCAAAAGCCCTGGTCAAATCTGCAAAGCATAGAAGAATATTCCCTTGCATGCCATTGTATATTTGCTAACAATAAGGTGCAAATTTATACCCTGCTCCACTGTGTCTATTTCTTTCCTGAACCTGTATTGTGACTCTCCCAGTATAGATTTCTCTTCAGCCCAGGCTTCTAGCCTCCCTAGGATCACTCTACCCGTTGTTTTCAGGAGTCCAAAAGTGATATTGGGCAAAAACATTGGGCATTTTTTCTGTCCCCTTTTTTAAATCTAGGAAGGACCACACTTTTATGCCAGGATTTTGGGAAATGTTCTTTCACTGCTGCATTGACGATTTCGGTTAGTATTGGAACCCATAAGAAAGTGTATCAATTAAAAGCGTCCACTGGGACCCCGTCGGGCCCGGTGCTTTACCAAGGGCACTACCCTTGAAGGCTACACTGACTTCCCAATTGTTACTACTAAAAGGGATTTATATGTAATAACACATATTGTACTGAATGATGAAACATTTTCAATGTGTAATTCACTTTAAACCATTCTTTAATTTAATTGCTGCAGCTTTTTCATAAATGTGTGCAGTTTTGTCTGTGTAACTGCCTGAAATGGCATTCATGGCTCTAAATGATCCCTATATATGTAAAATGGCAATGTAGGTTGAACAATAACATTTAATCAATGTATGCATTAATGTTAACCGTATATACTTTTGAATGCAATTCTCTAGCATACTTATTGTCATGTAGTTTCATTGCTTCCTATTATTATTATTGTATTTCTTATATAGCGCCAGAATCGACCCCCGAAGGGGTATCTCCGCACTTGCCTTGGGAACTCGTCCTGGTTTTTCCCTGTGAGATAGCCCCTACAGGGCATTCCAAAGGTGAAAGCCAGGCATCCCGCCGCGGGGGGCCGTTGTGGAGATTAAGCAAGCTTAATGCCCAGAGTTGCAGAGTGTGAACCCATGATTAGGTCAGGCACCGAAGCGAGAATTATCGAGTCCGTGGACATTTGAGCTCAACACGCTGCCGCGTCGGGAATCGAACCCTGGTCCCGGGTCTGACCTCTGCTTCAGGGTCTGCCTGCTCTAACCAGTGAGCCACACTTCTCCACTTCTCCTATAGGATTTAAGTGGACTAAAGTACTAAAGAAATAATACATACATAGATGTTTAACACGCACACGCATATAAAATGTGAAATATAGAAGTTAATTTCTTAAGTTAGCTGCATTATACTGTATTCACATTCGGCACTGACGGCTTCTAAGGAGAAGGGTGCATTGTTTCGCCCTCTCCCGGCTGCGACCGGCTGACTTCTGCTGCGGCGTCCAGTGGCTTCACTTATCAGTAAGTACTTCATGCTTATTCTACATCCTTGTGGAGGTTTTATCTGTAGGCTCATCAATGGCTGACAATGCCATTTGCAACTATACAGGCTTTTGAAACAAATACAATGGATTACTATTGATGACGTACCAAAAAGGGAATTGACGGTGAACTTCATCGATTATATTTTATTGAATGCCCGGGACGGAAGGGCAGATGACTTCAGACTTCTGTCGAGACCGCATGCTGAACTACTTTGCTGAGCTCTTTCTTCAGGTTTCATGCAAAGCCTTCCTTTGGACTCCGACCTGAATTATTTTCCCTATTTCCCTCCAAAAACCAAATCCCTTGGCTCCTTAAATGGACTCTTAGAGACATTTCCCTATGTTACGTTAATTTCCCTAAGTGTGGTTTAAACCAACACTTTTCGACACCTTAAAGACTCCTGACCAAGCTTCTGCAATGCTGTTGCTAATACTCATTGTACTCTTTTGCCTAATCTCTATTGTCTTTTGTAAATTTCCACTATCAGCAGTTATGTTCCTTTTTTTGTGTCAAAGAGGATTAAATTGCTAAACGCCTAAGAAAGACCAAGCTAGATTGTATTGCTAGCATCAGATTTTAATGTTGTTGTTTTGCATTGCGGCCACAGATCTACTCGTTTTGTTTGATTCTTGCTTCCTTAAATTTCTTTAGGAGGCTAGACCTCTTTGTTGCTATGCTACATCTATTCAGTTTGGGGCATATTTACAAGTTGCTTGCCCCACTTGTGCGCCATTTTTAACATGGGAAAAGTGACGTACGGGTGGTGCGAGGGGCTTGTAAATAAGGCCCTTAAACCTGATTTTTTTATTTGTAATGATCATCTTTGAATTGGCTACCAATTCCTGGTACTCATTTTGTAGCCACATTGGTTGCATTGTTAATAAAAAGATCAGACAGAAAATGGTAACTCTCCCCTCTCTCAGTGTGACATAGGGTGACCAACTGGCATGGGTGCAAATTCAGGACGGTAAGTGTAAACATTCAGGACAAAGGGTCAAAATTCAGACTAAAAATTCAGGACAGAAGGTCAAAAATCAGGACAAAACTTTGGGACAAAAGTTACGTTTTACAGACACATCAGAGGAAGTTATGCAATAGTATTAAAGTAAGTAAATAGAGAACCACTTAAGTACAAGTAAAAATATGTTTATATTAGGTTGAGACTTGTGCACTTCACTGTTTTTCGGTATGCGCACAGCTTTGAGAAACTATGCAGGTCTTTTTGTGGTATTTCAAATTATAATTATCTATGTATATGGTTACTGTATTGGGTTGTCCAGTCTGATATTTTGTTTACAACTCATGGTCCTGAGCAGGCATGTTTGGTGAGAGAAGTGGGATCTGCTTGGATAGACTTTGTTACTAGCATCCCATATCTGAGTGCCATTGTGAGATGTAAAGCGGCACGCATTGGTGATTTAAAGGGAGTATTGCTGGGATGAACTCACTATAGGGAGCACATTATGGGTGTTTCAGCAAGTGGAACTTAACATATGGAATCTGACTTTGCTTATGGGGGCTTTGTTGAGAGTTGCACTAGCTGACAGGAGTCACAAAGGTGGTTTTCCCTGAGGCTTTCTTAAAGAAGGCACTGTCGATAAACTATTACATAGTTTATTTTTGATGCCTTGCCTATTGCTACAAACACAATATACATCTCAATGACAGCTCATGGCACTATGAGGCTCTCCCTAAAACCTTACACCTAAAACAAAACATGCAAACATTTACAATTACTAGTGTAACATTCAAGTAGCAGTTGGGTGTCACTCAAAATGTCATATGCATGATGTGTAGATCCCACACATAAGCACACAGCAAATACAGAATAGTAATACATAGGCAAGGGAGTAGCCAGAAAACGTAAATACCTCCCACTTTGAACTAAAGCTCTTGTGGTACCAAGAAAGCAAAATAAGTTATCACAATCACATCCCTCCCCAGAGGAGCTCTCTTGTCTAAGGATCTAGCCATCCATCGTTCCATCGAACCTCCCAGATATCCACCATTTCAAATTTACATTCTGTCATCTATTAATTCCTCCATCCATCCATCATTCAGTCTTCAACCATTCATTCTGTCCTTCCATCTGTGTGCCCATCCATATCCAAACCTTTTCAACTATTTGCAAACCTATCCATCATCTATCCTTCCATTCATCATTTCACTCATCCCTCCCTCCATCCACCCTTTCACTCATCGATCCATCATCCATTCACCATTTCACCCAATCCATTGTTTCACTCATCCATCCACTCTTCCACCCTTCCATCCATTCACTCATCCATCCAACCATTTAACCTTTCACCCAAGCCACCTTTCACTCATCCATTCACTCTTTCACCCATCCATCCATTTACTCATCCATCCAACCATTTACTCATTTCACCCATCCAGCCATCCTTCCACTTACTCATCCATCCACCCAGTCACTCATCTGTCCACTTATTCAACTTTTCACTCATCCATCCATCCATCTTTTCTTCCAGCTCTCCACCCTCCCTTTCACTCATGTATGCATTCTTTCATTCATCAATCTTTAAATTCTTCTTTTCAATCATCCAGGTACCCATTTGCCCATCCATTCTGCCAATCATTCATCCATGCTTTCACTCATTCATCCATCCATTCATCCGCCCTTTCTCTCTCCATTCCCCTTTCACTTAGCCACCCATCCTTCCATCCACCCTTCACCCATCCACCTACTCATCCACTTACTCATCCACTCATGAATCCATCCATTGACCCTACCACTAATCCATCCTTTCACTCATCCATCCATTCTTTCTCTCATCCACCCTTTCACTCATCTATCCATCCTTTTTCCCATCTACCCTCCCTTTCCCATCCATCCTTCCATTCACCCTTTCACTCATCCATCCATTCATCCATTCATTCACCCTTTCACTTATCAATTCATCAATCCATCCATCATTTCTCTCATCCATCCACCCATTCACTCGCCCATCATCCAACCTTTCACTCATCCATCCATCCTTTTAGTGATCTATCCACCCGTTTACCCATCATCAACCCTTTCAGCCATACATCCATCTATTTACCCTCATCCATCCTTCCACTCATGCGTCCATCCATCCATTCTCTCATTATCCATCCATTCAACCTTTCACTCAGTCATTGATTCTTTCCCTAATCCATCCAGCCATTTGCGCATTCTTTCACTTATTCACTCAGCCACCTTTTCACATTAATGATGAGCTGAGTCTTTGTCTACTGAGTGGCAGACAAAAGAGGCCCATAAAGAACTTCACCCTCGCTGTATTTCCTACAGCAAGGGGTGGGGTGGGGCGGGGTGGAGTGGGGGAGGGTTCACTATGCCCCTACACATAGACAGTCTGAAAACTTGGAAGTAATGCATGAAACACAGTGCCAGGACGTAAGGTGACTGTGACATGGTGTTGTTTCCAGGGCTTTAAGTAGGATGAAAAAACTGGGGGTCTCTCCAAGGGGCGTGTCTGATGTAATGAAGGGTGTGGCTCAAAACAAATAAGCTAAAAATTATGTGCTGAGCATAATGTGCCACCCAACTGGTATTTTGCTATTTCTATCATTGCATCCAGTAACATTAGGCCTACAACATGCCATGAGTATTGGCTTTGTCAATGGATGTTAGTTGCATAAAATAAATAAAAAAGCAGCAACTATGGCTTTGTTATATATAATTTTAAAAATGCTTCATCTCTGAAATGATGAGACTGTGTAAGAACTATAAATTCTTCTTTTTAACTTCTTTCGCCAGCTTCTTTTCATGAACTGGCACATAGCAGCATGAGCGTTTTTGTACATTTGTTTTGTACATTTCTTCCATCTAACTCTAACAGAATGCCATGCCCTAGACCAAGGCAGGAGGAGGCCACCACATGCTGTAACTGCTCAAACTGGCCCATTGTCATTCTGTATGTGACCCATACAGAATGGCAATTGGTGGAGTGGGGCTGCTCTTGTGCTCAGAGAAGTGCAAGGCGGCCCCATCAGGGAGCTGAGGCCTCTCTCAGGGGAACAGCTCTGCTCCCTGCAAGGCCCAAAGTTATGGACAAACGGCGTCCGTTAAAGGGATCATGGACAATGGACATGAGACGGTTGGTCACCCTAGTGGAATGCAAAAAGGTCCTTTGGAGGACCAAGTTAGCAAGTAAGTAAAGCGTAGGTAAATGATCCATCCAGAGAGGTATAACCTCAAATAAAAGGTCAGACCAGTATTGCAAGTTTGAGTCTGCTGGATCAAGAGTGTAGGGAGGGACTTAACTCTCTACTCAGGACTCTTCCCAAGCTGATGGGCATAATAAATAGTAGGCTCTGAGAGGGGAGGCTACTCGATTGTGGTGGAAGAGCATCAGCCCCCCGCTGAAAGCCAGAAGAGGCACCGCCAAATGCACATGATGGATTGGCCAGCCCTCTTGGGCAAGCTATACAGCCATACCGTCATGCACACTTAGCCTTTCTCCTTCTGGCTGTGTTGTACAGAAGGCTGGAAAAACGAACGCAGATTCCCAGTCTATGTCTGAGTGCCGAACCGAGGTGCTCAGACCAAAAGCGCTGCTCACATGACAGGATTACTCGCAGTGCTGGGATTGGGAGCTGGGAGCCTGCGCAGCGTGCAGCAGTTCCTGGACGGGACGCGGCGGCCGTCAGAGCAGGTAAGTTGTATTTTCTTTATTTTTATTTGTTTTTTTGTTTGTGTTCTTCCTACCCCCGCCCCACCACTTTACAATACGAGTGGCTGCTCTCTGGGCCCTGATAAATTCCATCTCCAGTAAGACTCTTTGCTACAGTAACAAGTGTGCATACCAGAGTGTATTCAAATATTGTCGACTCCTTTCTACTTTTCACGACCCCCCCAAGAGTCCAGCGCGATTACAACATTTAAAATAAAAGAATTAACGTTCTATTCATCACTGTACATATGTGTAATACACCTCCTCTCAATAACAAGGGGCACAATATGCAATTCTCTTAGTACAGTGTTTTTTAAAACAATGTACATTTACTTTCATCCGATTACTTATACATTAGAGACCTCCTATCAAAATCTAGGGGATCAGTATGCCTTTTTCCTCCCCTCTTATACAGCTTTTTTCTTTCATTTGTCATTTCTGCAACACCTGCAATTTTTCGCAGTAAATAGTAATGGCGGCCATTTCATTTCTAAACCACCAACAGCCAGCCAGTCAGAGTGCTCACTACTGCGGGGCTCACAGGAGTCTTTCGCTCCTGTGGGAGTGTGAAGGCTCTCTGTAAAAATGGGCCTCTTGGGGAAAACGGGCCTCTCACCCAATCACACAGCTCCATTTTAAATATGTGCCCTCGAAGGACTCTCCTGAGCCTCTGGAGAACCCAGCGTATGAGTTACAATTATTTTTCCACCTAATTTCACAAAAACTACTGAACGGATTTACACCAAATCACAAAAAGCACAATGTGCTTCCTGCAGAATTTATTGTAATTCCATTCAGCAGTCTTTTCTGTAGCCCGTTTTAACCCCTTAAGCGTTGCCGTCTGCCAACGGCATTCGACATTCATACATACCCACCAATTTGCAAACACGGTGGTAATTCCCAATGCATAATAATGCTTTCTTTAAATCTCTCTGATTTTGCAGCAGAACTTTCATTAAAAAAACAGGCCCAGGATTCAACTGTCTTTTCTTCATCTCCATCCCAGCCTCATCATATTTGGGGATGATAATACGATTCTTAGATGCTGGTGCTTTGCATCTACCCAAAAAAACAGCATGGATCTGCGACACAAAACAAGTCCTGAATATCTTCCAAGGAGCTGGAGCCAGCGTGTGCTGCAAAGTCAATGTTTTTGGGATATGTGGTTTTCAGAGGAAAATTACAGTGTCCCTCACAAAGCCCTACATGGATCAAAATGAAAGGCATGTTCTCTTTTTCCCCAAGAGGGTGGAAATCATTACATGGATTTTGCACAAGGTCAAGAAACATAGTGCCACACTGGAAACCCCTCCATCTATTCCTTCTGAGGGCAGGCACAAGAGAGTAGGCAGCGGGTCATAAAAGACTCTGTGGGACCATGAAAAGGAAGGAGCTTGCTTTGTGGATCCCTTTTTTGTCTAGAACTTCCAGCCTTAGGGTGCTGAAGAGTTTTCACCACAAGAAGTTTCTAAGTCAAAATACAACACTCTTATCCCTTATGAACCACCAACCCTTCTCTGGCTTCACTCGGTCGCCACTCGGTCTCCAACGATGGTCAAGGTCCTACGTAACTATTGTCTGGCATGCACCACAGCTTACATCTGACCACTCTTCGTTGTTCTCCAACTACAGTCCTTACAGAGATGCACCAAGGGGCAGAATATAGTTAAAATAAAAACAGTTTTCAATCACCCATCCAAAGATTTATATCACTAATGAGCAAATTTGTCTCTCAATGCATTTCTCCATATGGTAGTGAGCCACTTACTTTGCCTTAAACAATAAGAAGAAACCATTATCCTAACAATAGTTTAGAGTATAATCAGCTTTGCAATTCGCAAGCGCAATACACTGATAATCCTTTGAATCACTGGGGCCCTTTTGTTACTTTATTAAGGAGGGGATATGGATTGAACCTTGCCAGGAACCTGGAATAGCTCTAACCCCAACCCTGGAACTCCCAAGTCCTAGGCTCAGACTATCTGTGAGGGATTTTGCTCCTTATAAATATTAATGCCAGGACTGAAGTCTCGATGGGTTTACAAGGTATAGTGTTGTATTCAGATGAAGACCAACAGCATGTTGAAATCACTCTTCTACTCGAACTAGTTTATTAGATGGAGTATAGGTACACTGCATATGTTGTTAGGAGGCATGTAGGACCCACTAATCATATGTTGCTATTGCAATCAAGGCTGCCTCACTCTACGCTCACATTCAGGGTCATCAGTCATGGTTCGGGCTGCATTATATTGAAGAAAAGTGTGATATCAGTAAAGAGAAGTAGGAGCCCAATTGACTTAAGAGGGTTCGCATAATCACAGGTTTGCTATTACAAAAAGAGGATTTTGCAATGTAATAAACACTTTTGTGAGTCAAGGAGGATTTTCTGATTTGCAAAAAATGAACAGTGTATGAAAGCGCCTACCTTATTATTGTGAGTCAGTCACAGTGCAATGTATCAAATGTTTGTGATGGTACTGGCGGTCACATACAATTGATCAGATATAGCCAACAAGCTGGGGCTCCTTGAACAGAAGTGACTTCCATTGATTGCATGGTCTATTTTAATTAAGTAGACTCATTATGAACCTTTAAAAAATAAATGTTGTAAGTCTGTAAATCAATCAAATGTATTTTAAAAGTATCACAAGAAATTATACCATATAAATTAGCATAATAATTATTTCTGATATACCAGAGATATTTAGTGATTGCTCATCAAATAACCCAAAAAGCAATTTTGAAAAGCTTAATAAAGCTAACAAGGATGCAAAATGATATGACAGCATTTTATCATAAGATACATAAAGGGCTGAGTCTAAAGAAGATAGGCTGGTAATCATTTTGACAACCTTGAGGTTCTTGTTTCCGTGTTCAAGTTCAAGATTAATTGAGCGACCATGTTAAGACGCTTACAATAAGAAATCATCATTTATACTGAAATAATGTACATGTTTACAAACAGACTTGCAAAAACACATCCATCCATCCATCCATCTATCTATCTATCTATCTATCTATCTATCTATCTATCTATCTATCTATCTATCTATCTATCTATCTATCTATCTATCTATCTATCTATCTATCTATCTATCTATCTATCTATCCATCCATCCATCCATCCATCCATCCATCCATCCATCCATCCATCCATCCATCCATCCATCCATCCATCCATCCATCCATCCATCCATCCATCCATCCATCCATCCATCCATCCATCCATCCATCCATCCATCCATCCATCTATCTATCTATCTATCTATCTATCTATCTATCTATCTATCTATCTATCTATCTATCTATCTATCTATCTATCTATCTATCTATCTATCTATCTATCTATCTATCTATCTATCTATCCATCTATCCATCTATCTATCTATATATCTATCTATCTATCTATCTATCTATCTATCTATCTATCTATCTATCTATCTATCTATCTATCTATCTATCTATCTATCTATCCCTGCCTGCCTGTCTGTGTGTCTGTCTAATTATCAAGAGGCATTGAGAGGGAAAGGGAAGCTCAGTGCAGGTGTGCAGTTGTTACTGTTGGGATTGGAAAGCTTGGTTATGGTGTCACTGTGAGTGGGGCAGCTCTTCACCTGCATCAATACCGAGACTGTAAGTTCGTTGCTGGTGGCGTGGGGCTTGTGTTGAAGAACCGGGCTTTTAGAACCCAGCGGCGCAAGGGGCACGCCCAAAGTCTTCGGATTCACCTGTCTTGGTTTACAGAGACACGGAATACTTCTGGGTGGCATCAGAGACCAAGTTTATTAGCTGCAGCTAGCAACAGTGACCCAAGAAATACAGCATGGAAGTATTTCGGGAGACTGCTCAAATTCATAGAGCAAGACATCTCCTTTTATACACAATATTCACATTTACAAGCATACACTCCCACTGCGCAAAAAGTTAACCAATGAGGTACATTCTCATACAAAGTATCACATGACGAAAAGCTCAGTTTGCAATGTCCCAACCCAAAGTTAATCAATGGGAATGTCCCAAATCAAATCTCCACAAGCAGGACAAATCCATAATTGAAAAGCACAATGCATGTAATGAAGAACGTAGAAAAGGAAACAATGTCTGATAGTGAGCAAGATAAGGCATGTGTAAGGAGACTAAAAGTTAACGATGTCCTGAACAATGATTGGCAATCTCAGACAACGATCAAACCAGGGAAATTGACTCGGCAGGGTCAGCTTCAGGTGAAGGAATCAGATCCTTGCAATTCACCTCGGAGTCAAGAAAGACCCTGTTAATGTACACTAATACATGAAGGCCAGGCCGCTTCATTCGTTCGACCATATTCGTCGGCCTGCGTGATGGCAAGACAAAATGGAGACTTAAACAAAATGGAACCCATGTTTGAAATGAAATCTCCAAATACATGGTGTACTCGCTAGCTAACGTGATGAATTCACTCCTTATTAGCCGCACTCGCTAAATACGGTTCGACATCACCAAAATCCTGACGGAACCATAACCTTATGTAACGAGGCCCGTTTTCACAGAACCACAGACCCTCCTTTTGCCATTACGTAGGCAATAACCTAAACTCACGTCAATCTGAATCTAGGTCTACCATCATCAGACCATCAAGGTGTTGCTGGAGCATCATCCTATTACTCTCTACTTCTCTCGAGACAGGTCTCCGCACACACGTAGCAGTACAAAGACTACAAACGGTGGGAGCACACTGGATGCAAAGACAACAAGAGAAGAGAATAGCTAGAGCCATACCAAGGAAAATCAGAACTTTCCATCCCCATTTAGACAACAATTCCCAAAACCATCCAATCAACGACCAGTTCCCTTCGTCTACATGAATAGACTCAGAAACCTTATGCAATCGGGAAATGGCTTGGTACACTGTCAGGGCATTATCTGGTATGTAAATGCAGCAACTAGATTGGATCAATTTGCATACCCCTCCACGATCAGCAAGTATAACATCCAGCGCAAAACGATTCTGCAATGTCATAACACGATCAGCCTGTAGCTCCACCGTAATATTGCAGAGAGCACCTGCAGTTTCATTTATGGTGGCCTCAACCACTCTCGTAAGCTGTCGTATATGTCTGCTATTGGCCATAGGACCCCAAAAGGGTAGGAAACCCTTGAAAAAATCTCCTACTTCCTGTGCTGCGGTATCTTCCTGATCAAAGACACCTCTAACATATCTTGTTCTGTGGTAATCCATAGCAGCCGTGTACGTAGGAGGAAGGAAAAACGCCACATAACATGTGCCTGAAAAATCAGGTGGCAACCATGTATAGGCTCTATCGTGGCATACAAAATATGTACCTTTAGCTGGCACAAATGGAGGAGAAGTCTGGGATGCATAAACGTAGGTTTGAGCACATACACTCTCACCTCACTGAGCTCTCGGATTTCGACCATTACCACGTAAACAAAAGTGACCTCGATGGGGTACGATCCAAATTGGGGGAGACCTCTTTCGTCTCTCCTTCTCTGTCAAACTAGCACTATACCCAGTGACATTTCAACCAATATATGCCTGCGCTTCATCCTTAGGGATAGCATTGTATGCATCAATATCCCGAATCATATCTACTATTCCCTTTATCAGGGCACTATTGCTCGGGTTGTCTCCCATGGAACGCATAGGGTATACCTCATTCGCATAGATGAACATTGTCTGCAAAGCCCATACAGACCCATTGGAAGAAAAAGGCAAAACCAAATAAGGCATACCTCTATCTGTCGTATGTGGCATAAGAACACATACCCAACAATTTGTAGTATTGACTACCACCTGATGCTGATGCAAAAGCTGTATAAATGAGTTGTTTACAAACTCCGATCTTCGTGTCTGTTCATGTTCAGGCAACGTATAGAATTTGTGCAAAGAAACAGTGGTAGAAGAAAGCATAGTTTGGATGGTGGGTGCAAAAATCAACGGTGTAGCATATACAATCCAACCCACACAAGCCAATGTGATACTTAAAAACACAAAAGAACACAGTATAATAAAACATTTGTTACGAGCCAATGTACACAATCTCATCTTAAAATTAATTTTCTCAACAACTCTACCCTTTACAAAAGACTCCATCCTCTACTGTGCTGCTCACAGCAATTTTCCCTCTTCACTTAAGTGTGCGTCCAGGCGTCCTAGACACTCCCAGAACCACAGACCTTGTGTCAATACGCGGTTCACCCCTTAAGACCTTATACCGTGACCCTGCAGCTGAACCCGGATGGTGGTTCGAAAAAGAAAAAGACAAAAAAAAGTCTCTTGTCTGATAGAGCATGGTTCACCAAAAAACACCAAAAAATTTGAAATCTTTATTTGTCCTTTCTGCTTCGCAGATTATAACGCTCTTTACCAGAAACTGTCTGATCCTGGAACAATGTCTCTGGATTTGTAGTGTCAAGTCTCATCGACGGAGGCACAGCTTCTTGCAAAACGTCATCATCCTCATATTCCGACTGAGTCATGTCAAATGCGCATCACTAAAGGGGACAAACTACACAACTCTCTCGCTTTCAGAATCGGGAATACCATCAGCAATGCATTGGTCATACGGCAAGGGAAGTGGAAGCTTCTTGGTGTGGGTAGCATGCACCCAATTTTTCTTCCCGGAAACTTTGACGGCTGTTCGAGTAGCCAAAAGGACTTGGAATGGGCCGATCCACCTGGGCTCGAGATTCTTCGTCCTTTGGAAGTTCCGGACCAGGACCCAATTTCCAGGTTGAATCGTGTGACCTACATCCACAGAAGCTGAAGGCAAGGTATCGTGCACCTGTTGGTGAAGAACACGCAATTTAGCAGTCAAATCGTGTAAATAGTCAACCAACATAGGGTACTCAATGTCACTATACTTCTTTGGCCGTGGCACACCCCAAACATTCGCCGGGCGACCAAACACAACCTCACATGGACTAAGTCCCATACGAGAATGCACTGTCGTCCTTGTTGACAAAAGTGCCAACGGCAAAGCATCGGGCCATGGTAGGCCAGAGCTCACTTGTATCTTGGCCAACTTCAGCTTAAGGGTGCCATTGTAGCATTCAACCAAACCAGCTGACTGGGGGTGATTCGCAGCATGAAACTTCTGCCTTATTCGAAAACCTGCACACACTTTCTTCATAATCTGACCCACAAATTCATTCCGTTGTCACTCCATACCATTCTCGGCAAGCCAAATCTAGGGAAGAACTCCTTCAATAAGACCTTTGCTGTAGATAAGGCAGTATTATCCTTGAGAGGGTAAGCCTCTATCCATCTTAAAAAGGCGCAAACAACCACAAGAACGTATTTCAGGTTGTTGCATCTCTCCATATGAATAAAGGCCAACTGTAGAACCTCAAACGGATACGTTGGAGGAGCAAAATGACCTGCTGGAGTTGGGGTTCCCTTACCAGGATTATGCATTAAACAAACCATGCAATTTTTCACCAGATTCTCAGCACATTTTGGAATTCCAGCATTCTGCCATACTGGAGCCAACAACTTACATATCCCTTTTGAACTGATGTGTGCCATTCCATGTGCCATCGTAACCACCGGAAGCACATACGCACTAGGCAACAACCATCGCTGGTGTTCTGACAACTCAATCCAACAGCCAGTCGAATCCAACATTCCCGTAGTCTCTCTCCACACACTCAATTCTTTCTCAGTAGCTTCAGCCTGAATCGATTTCACACTCTCTATTGTGTCTTCACACATTCCTCTTTCCAGAACCCATCTAGCAGGGCCTGCAATATACATTCGACTCGTCACATCTTTCGCCGTTTCTCTCGCTACTTCATCCGCAAACGCATTACCACGACCAACATCATCCCTAACTTTCCTATGTGCACTGCATTTCACAATCGCAACTTGTGTCGGCAAAGTAAGTGACTCGAGAAGTTCATTCACCAACTGTCCATGCTGAATCTTCGTACCATGGGAAGTAAGAAATCCTCTTTCTCTCCACAAACGTCCAAAACTATGAGCAACACCAAATGCATATTGGCTATCAGTATACACAGTCACTCTCTTTCCTTTCGACAACACACACGCTCTCGTCAGTGCAATCAACTCTGCTGCTTGAGCTGAATTCTGTGGAATACGTGCAGCTTCAACAATCGTGTGCAAAGTCGTAACCGCATACGCTGCAGTCGTATCACCATTCGGAAGCTTAAAGCATGAGGCGTCTACCCATAAGGTACCATCAGAATTTGAAAGAGGAGTATCTTTCAGATCAATTCTACCCTTCGTTTCTTCCTCCGTCCGGAGAAAACAATCATGCTGTTCCTGAACATCTGTCTCTACAGAAATCGGCAACAACGTAGCTGGATTCAACGTGTTGCACCGCTTTATATGCATGTGACTATCCAAAAGTGTCAACTCATAACCTGACAAACGTGCACTAGTAAGATGCTGAGTCTTAGTCTTATTCAATAGAGTATCCACTGCATGTGGGACCATCACAATCAACGTATTATCCAGTACCAGACCAGCAGACTGTCGAATAGAAACAGCCGCTGCCACTGTAGCCCTCAAACAACTCGGCAACGCTTTAGCTACTGGATCTAAAGTTGCCGAGAAATACGCACATGGGCGTTGCTTGTCTCCAAACTGTTGTGCCAACACTGACAACGCACATCCTTCTCTCTAGTGCACATACAGCGTAAAAGGCTTACTGTAATCGGGGGTACCCAACACCGGAGCCGAACACACGCATCACGCAATTCAGAAAAACTCTTCTGACATTCGTCAGACCAAGGAAGAGGATTCGGTGTATCCTTAAGAGTAAGTGCCAACAGAGGTTTCGCCAATAACGAAAAATTCGGAATCCACTGTCTACAATACGAGGTTATACCCAAGAAAGCATGCACTTCTCTCTGTGTGGATGGTAAAGTCATTTGCGCAATCGCTTGTATAGGTTCTGGGGTCAATCGTCTTCCCTCCTTCGACAAGAGATGACCTAAGTAGGTCACTTCTTGGCGACAATATTGCAACTTCGAAAGTGAAACTTTATGATGAAGGTCAGACAAATGCCATAACAAAGAAAGCATAGCTTCTTTACAAGTCTCCTCATCATCAGCAGCAACCAACAAATCGTCCACGTACTGAATAAGAGTCGCACCAGAAGTCAAAACAAAAGTTTCAAGCTGAGTCTTTAAAGCCTGACTATAGATGGATGGACTCTCACAATAACCTTGAGGATCACACTTAAACCAGAAGCTTCGGCCTCCTAAAGAGAAGCCTAAAATATCTCTACTCTCTTCAGCAATAGGAATACTAAAGAAAGCATTCTTCAGATCTATCACAGAAAACCAAGCAGCTGAAGCAGGGATCATAGTCAATAAAGCAGTAATGTCCGGAACAACAGGAAACTGCGGAACAACAATCTTGTTCACTTCTCGAAGGTTGATCACAAACCGATACACAGGTGGCTGAGAAGAGTCAGTACGTTTAAGAACAGGCAAAACCGGACTGTTACACACATTACCTCTCGTTTCTTCAATCACATCTTTCTCAACCAAATCATAGATAATTGCTAAAAGAGCTCACTCGCCATCGCTAGAGATTCGATATGTGGATTACGAGGCAATTTAGCATTTGCCTTGAGGGTAACAACGTATGGTGGAATCTGCAAAAGGTCAACATCATTTGGACCAGTAGCCCAAAGAGTATCAGGAATAGAACGCAATTCCAGTGGAAGCCGATCTTTAGACAAATCGGAGAAATCACTTTCTTACCCAACGTAAGATGTACTCCCGAAGGAGAACAATACAATGTTGCATGCAATCTTTTCAACAAGTCCAAACCCAACAGATTCTCACCGCAACCTGTCGTTAGAATCAAAGGTACTTCCAATTCACAAGGCACAACAGAAAGATACAAAGGACAAGAAACCGGGTTACGAACTGGGGGGCCAGAAAAACCTACTGAAACATTTGTCAAGCCAGACAAAGGTGCGCCAGGGAGTTTAGAGTGCATGATAGAACTCTTTGCTGCACCAGTATCCAACAGAAAAGGTTCTGACACACCGATGTAATCACTTCAACATAAGGTCCACTCTGGTCTATTGGAACTGACCATACTCCCTCTCTTTGTCTATGGCTGTCCTAGCAATCATTACAGTCAGCATTCTCACTCTCAACATAGTAATCATCAGCATAATATTGAGTCGACTGACCAGACGCGACATTCTGCTGATCAAAACAATTCATAGAATTCTGTGGGGGAAAGGAACGTCCATTCTGGGGGAACACACCACGTCCTCTACCCCTAGGTACTTGCTGGACACCTCGACCTCTCACACCAGACACACCATTCACACGTTGTAGCAAAATCGGACAACTATGCTTGAAGTGACCCTCTTCCTTACAATAAGCGCACTGATTAGGGCCTACCGGAATTCGCTGCGGAAAAGACTCGGGCTTCTGCAACACTCTCTGAAACTGTAGAGGTTGCTGAAACTCACGCTGATCAAAACGAGGCGGATACACCTGCTGCAAAAGAACCTTCGTCTTCAATTCTTTAGTCTTCTTCTCTGCTTTATCTTTCTCATCTTTATCTCTATTCTCGTAATATTGTGCAGTAGCCAATATCTGGACCAAAGAAGAAACAGCCCATGAACTCTCAGAGTCCTTCAACTTCTTACAAAGCTCGGGGAGCAAATTATAGAAAAACGTATCCACTAACAACCTTTGGCCACCTTCCGTACTCATATCTTGACCACTATGATCGATGAATGTTTCTTGAAACCTAGTGAAGAAATCAGACACACTTTCATCTTTCTTCTGCTTACATGCTGCTAACTTATCCCAATTCACTCGCATAGGAGGCATCAAAGTCTTCATTAAATTAATAATCTTACCAGGGAGTTCTGTAACTAAAGGCTCAGGTTTAGCCCCTCCACCTTGACGACCATCTGCGGCAACAATATTAGGCCACGTATCTCCTAACTCTACTGCATGATCCTCGTGACGGATCTTCGCCCACAAAGGTTGAGGGACTACATTCCCCAACAACATATCTATATCGGCTAAATTCATCACACACGCGTCAACTGTCTGGGACAACTCTTTATAATAACCTGAAGAATTTTTACGGGGGTCAGGTAAAGTCCGCTTAAGAGCCAGAACTTCAGCTCTCTTCCAAGGAACATGTACCCATACACGCTGAAAATTAGCCGGTACAGCAGCAATATTATTAGGGACATCGGCCAAAACTTCCTCTCTCCATACAGGGGGAACCTCTCTCATCGGATATTGCTTCACTTTTCTCCTAACAGAAGGATCAGGTTCAAACAACGGCTGAGAAGGAAGTCTACACCTGAACACAAGAAGCGTCTCTACTGCTTCTTCAACATCGGGACCCACTATCGTCCCTTTAGCAAAGTCGGACTGAACATTAAGTAACTCTGATGGAATCGGACTTAATTTAGCATCGTCCCACTCTTCACAAAGGAAAGTACACATAACATAGAAAACATACCTTTGTTTTGGCGCTTCCCATTGTAGGAAAACATCCATAACCGCTTGCAGATCATACCTGGAGGCATTCAAAACCCATCTTCGAGCAAGAAGATCTAACACTGTCCGCTCCTCGGAACTCTGGAGCTGACTACGCGTTTGTTTCCTTACCGAAACTGGGGTCATATTAAACGACCCGAAAAGAGGAGACAAAAGGCTAGTGACAGTTTCAGTCATTCGTTGTCGAGTAGAAGGAGAAGAAGTCGACATGAGAACAGGAGACAAAGTATTCTGAGACGACAAAGACATAGGGTCAGTAGAAAAGGAAGTTAAAGGCAAAGGAGTAGAAGGCAAAGGAGTTTGAGGCAAAGCTGGCGGCCCTAGAGAAGGCTACGCCAGAGGAGAGAGAACCAACTGTGGGAGAACGGGTGGCTGAACCACAGCAGGAGGTTAAACAACTGGGGGTTGCACAACTGGGGGTTGCGGAGGTGCTGTAGCACTCTGCACATAAGGGGGTGGTGAACTCAACAAATGCGACATCAAAGGATTATTTTCAGGGTCCTTAGTCACATTCGGGACAAGAGGTGGCAAAGCCGGATAACACTTATCAATGGCCATGCAACGTTGTCTATCTGACACCTCAATTGCACGATCTTCTTCATCTTCTTTAAACTGCCTAGCAGCTTGCATTATCGACATATTCTTATCTTTCCTATCTCTTTTAGCTTGCTTCATTTCTTGCTGTCTGGCTTCCTTACGCCAGAGGCGGAAAGAGTCAAACATCGCCGGCGGGGCATTCTTCCTAAATAGAACAACTTCCAAACTATCTAAAACAACTGATTTGAAACTACCATGTTGTGGCCATTTTAAAACACCATCTTAGCGGACCCATACTTCATTATACGTAATGGGACCCACACCATGCTTTGAATAGAGCTCATAAGTCGGAGTTCCAACCAGAGGTATCGGACACGAGTCCTCCAATCGGGAATCCCTGTTGCAACTACAACAAAACAAATTCCTAAGTTTGCTAAGACCAGGCATCTTCGCTCACTAATCTAGCTTCAAACTTCAAGGGGTTATCTAACACGATATACTCGCAAATGTACGAGCCCCTCAGCTTTGGTATTTGCAAAAGCCAAATCAAAGAACCCAAGAAACAAAACCAAGTCGTGGGAGCGACCCACTTATACTTAACCAAAATGTATTGTCACGCCACCAGAAGACCGTCTATCGTCTCGCTCTACAAATCATCACAAAAGGGTCCAAGACAGGGCGACAGTCAGGGCAGCAGTCCTTCATAGCCGTTGGAAAGGGTAAGCCTCGCAGCAAAAACCTTCAGTCCACATTCGACATGCCGGGGTCGATGAAGTGGGGGCCCTCTTCCAGAATTTCCTCACGAAGCTCCTCACAATCTTCGGGCTTGGACCGGTACCGCTGAAGTCGCCCCACGTTGGGCGCCAACTGAAGAACCGGGCTTTTAGAACCCAGCGGCGCCAGGGGCACGCCCGAAGCCTTCAGATTCACCTGTCTTGGTTTACAGAGACACGGAATACTTCTGGGTGGCGTCAGTGACCAAGTTTATTAGCTGCAGCTAGTAACAGTGACCCAAGAAATACAGCATGGAAGTATTTCGGGAGACTGCTCAAATTAGTAGAGCAAGACATCTCCTTTCATACACAATATTCACATTTACAAGCATACACTCCCACTGCGCAAAAAGTTAACCAATGAGGTACATTCTCAAACAAAGTATCACATGACGAAAAGCTCAGTTTGCAATGTCCCAACCCAAAGTTAATCATTGGGAATGTCCCAAATCAAATCTCCACAAGCAGGACAAACCCATAATTGAAAATCACAATGCATGTAATGAAGAACGTAAAAAAGGAAACAATGTCTGATAGCGAGCAAGATAAGGCATGTGTAAGGAGACTAAAAGTTAACGATGTCCTGTACAATAATTGGCAATCTCAGACAATGATCAAACCAGGGAAATTGACTCGGTGGGGTCAGCTTCAGGTGAAGGAATCAGATCCTTGCAATTCACTTTGAAGTCAAGAAAGACCCTGTTAATGTATACCAATACATGAAGGCCAGGCCGCTTCATTCGTTCGACCATATTCGTCGGCCTGCGTGATGGCAAGACAAAATGGAGACCTAAACAAAATGGAACCCATGTTCGAAATGAAATCTCCAAATACATGGTGTACTCGCTAGCTAACGTGACGAATTCACTCCACATTAGCCGCACTCGCTAAATACGGTTCGACGTCACCAAAATCCTGACGGAACCATAACCTTACGTAACGAGGCCCGTTTTCACAGAACCACAGTGTTACTGTTGGGGTTGACAAGCTCATTTAGGATTTTGCTCTGGGTACTCAGAGATCGCAGAGGCAGTAGCACTGAGGGGATGGGGGACTCTGCACTGATATCACTGCTAGACACCGGGAAGCCTGGTGCTGGTGGCATTGACAGGGGATGGGAAACTCCAAACTGGTGTTACTTTCAGGAGACAGGAAATTCAGTTATTATGTGACTTTGTGTGGGTGGGAATTTTGATGATGTTATCACTGTGAGGTGATGGGAAGCTGAGTACTTGCATCACTGTGAGAAAAAAACCTTGGCAATAGTGACATGGCGAAGGGAAACATAGACATCACTGTGAGTAGATGGGAATCTTGGGCTAGAGGTATTATGAGAAGTAAATCATTTGCATTAGAGTTACTGTGAAGAGAAGAAATTGGAGGTCAGGTGCTAATGATGCTATATGTGGAAACATGTAGCATGGGCCATGTGAGGAAATGCAAATATGTCCACTATTAAAAACAGCATGTCATCAATAAACGAGCACAAAAATTCCCATTTGTCCTGAAATTACTAAAGACTTTAATTTGTAGATGTTTGACTTGCAACATAGATTTCGATGGCAGGCATGTGCCAGGGGTAAAAACACAGTTTCTGATACTTTGTCCGTGCTAAGATGACAGAATTCAGAGCGCTATGGCTGAAGCCATACGAGGTGATGACGGCATTCCTACTGGACTGGTGGAAGCTTGGTGCCCCATTGTCCCAGACCTGATCGCAGCATTTATTGCCCCGAGGAATAAACATGCATATGAGACTGCATGGCAGACTTATGGCGCCACGTTCAAATCAGGCATTGAGGAAGAGCAGTTCTGCACATCTGGTTCCTACAGTTCTTAGCTAAGTAGAGGGAGCTTGTTAAGTCATTGGTGCTGGTAAGTAGGAGGTTATCAGCTATTGCCTTGTTTGCAGGCTTAATGGGCATGCTGTATTCGACAAAGGACTTCAGGAGGACTCTAAAGGGATGGGAGCACTTTGCACCGGTTGAGCTGGATGCCAGGAGACCCATTGATGTGTTCAGGCTGTCATATGCCATTGGAATGCTGACAGACAAATGCGCTTCGCAGTATAAAACCTTGCTCTTTAGACTGACTTCTTACCTAGCTAGCATTCTTTGGGGTCTTCAGGATATCTGAACTGGTCACAGCTTCCAAGTCGGATCAATCTGCGGGTGTCAGCATCACAGACATAGTCATGTCAGGGGACTGTGAGAATTAATAGTAAAAGAAAACCTAACCAGGCGGACAGGGGACTATGGGTGCATCTATTTGCAGCCCCAAACACCTCCTAAAGTCCAGTGGCCCTGATGAGGGAATATATTCGCTACAGACTTCAAAATTGACACCAAAATGTCTTTAAAGCATGAGGATAGTGTGTGTGAGCACGCACTGTCCTGTGTAGGGTTCAACACAGCTCACTTTACATCCCACTACTTCCAAATCGGTGCCACAACCAGAGCAGCTGCATTGGGATTACCCCCGAAGGCCATTAGGGGGTAGGCAGGTGGAAGGCTACATGTTCAAGTGTTATGTCCACCCTCACCTACTGTGAGGGAACAGATCCTGGTGTCCACAATGCTTGACCGCTTCCACCACCTCTTCCTCCTGCTGGTGTTTGACCTTGGTGTGAGGACAGATGGTCTGGTAATAGTTTTTTCCCCTAATTCTCTCCTTGAAGTCTCTGTTCAAAAGCCTGTGAATGTCTGCTGGTGCGGCCATTCATTTATTCGTAGAGCAGGTGAGCAGTTTTGTGGACCTGGGATCGAGAGTGCACTGTAGTCAGCGGGGTGAGACATCAGTGGGTGGCCATTGGTGAGCTGTGGATGGAGCAACCCTTTGTCCAACCGCAGAAGGTGCTCGATTCTGGATTCTGGATTCAGGAGGGAACACAGCACTGAGTCAGCCCTCACCATCGTGTTGGACAACATCCGCACGTGTGTTGATGGGGGCCAGACCACCCTCCTGATCCTCTTGGATCTGACGGCGGCCTTCGATACCCTTTCTCCCTCAGTATTAACAGCTCGGCTGAGGGAGGTTGGGGTTCAGGGGGCAGCTTTAGATCTACTCACTTCTTTCCTCAATCACCGAGTGCAAAGAGTGAAGTTGGGGGAGTATCTATCTCCATCCCTGCCTGTGCAATGTGGGGTCCCTCAGGGGTCGGCTCTTAGTCCGACCCTATTTAACATCTATGTGACCCCACTTGCCAGGCTAATTAGATCCTATGGGATGGAGATAGTATCCTACGCGGATGACACCCAGATACTCGTCTCTCTCTCCCAGTCAGATGCCTCGACTGCCTCCAATTTTAGATCCTTTATGGAGGCAGTCGGGCAATGGATGATTTACAATTCATTGAAACTGAATGGAGAGAAGACGGAGGTGATGGTGTTTGGAGGGAAAGAGGATGTATGGTCATCTGGTTGGTGGCCAGACTCATTAGGAGCCCGCCCCACCCCCACCTCTTCTGCTAAAAATCTAGGGGTCATGATTGATCCCGCCCTCAATCTGGATAAAGAGGTCAACAGAACCATCTCTACCTGTTGGGGCATCATCCACATCCTTAGGAGGATCAGGCACTACCTGTCATTGCAGGCAAGGAAACAGCTTGCAGTTGCCCTTATTGGCTCCCGGCTGGACTACTGCAATGCGTGTATGTGGGACTGAATAAAAGTCTAGTGCAGCGCTTGCAGGTAGTCCAGAACGCTGCTGCCAGGTTTGTCCTGGATCTTCCCAAACGTGCCTCAGCTACAGCGGCCAGAAAGCTGTTACACTGGCTTCCTGTTGAGGACCGTATCCACTTTAAGACCCTATGTATGACCTATAGGGCCTTAGCTAAAAACAGTCCCACTGGTGTAGGATCCATCTTGTCCCGCTACACTCCTGTTAGGAATTTGCGCTCCTCGAGTAGACTTCTTCTGTCAGCCCCTCGATTCAGGAGAACTAAATGGGGTGGCAGGGCTTTCTACACCCTGGCGCCCAAATGGTGGAATGCCCTCCCACTGGAATTAAGATCCCAAACCACTCTCCAGGCTTTCATAAGTGCCCTGAAGACCCATCTCTTTGTCCAGGCCTATCAGTAATGGTTACATGCCCATGTTTATGATATTCTTTGTTAGGCGCCTTGATGCCTTCGGGTTATTGTTTGCGCAATATAAGTCTTATTCAAATCAAATTCTAGGGTAATTGATCCTCTAGATGTCTTGGTCATACATGTGGAATAGATTACATGTCTCCCTAAGGGAGGCGGGTGGTTTGAGATTGCTTTTCGCATCCCTTTCAAAAGTGACGCTCAGACTACCTTATGGTGCTTTATACAGTTTTCTGGTGCCAGGCCACAGGTACCCAAGTTGGGGCAGTGCGTTATGAGGTTCCCTGGTGTTGTGTTCTGTAGCAAACTGTGTGCATTTTTCCTCTCTCACCTAGTCAGCAGTACCTGCGACTGCTTGTATAAATAGATGTTTACTACATTATTGGCCCAGAACCTTGATGGAATTGTGAATTGTTGCCACCAGGTGTATGCCGCTGCGGGGATGTAAATAGAAAGAAATTTCTGGCTACAATGCATTTGTAAGTGTTTATCATTTGACTGAGGAATAATGGCTGAAATGTATTTGGTTCATATATTTCAAGACGCTTGCTGTACCATATGTTTGCCACCTTCCTTAGTTGCGTGCTTCTCATGTCTAACTTCTAGGTAACTGCATTGCATCCCTTGATGGATTTTTGTGTGATTAAATAGCTATATCCTGGTAGAACCACACGCTCGAATATGACTTTCATTTGTCACAGGGCAGCTGTGTATGAGTGAAGGTCAGCGATTTGCACATTGTGAACGCACTATGCACTAGAGTCACTATGAAGAAATGGGAGGGAAGGTGTTGATGATGATGGAAGTAGAAACGTGTTACATGGGCCATGTGAGGAAACACAGATATGTCCATTATTAAATTGTTCATAACACTCTATGGGGAGCGTAGATTTGCAGAGTTCTTTACTACATGGAGCAGACATAAGCAGGCACATGAAATTCCAGACCTCTCCATTTCCCCTGATTGGTGTGAGACTAGCTCATGCAGACAGGGTTTTTTGCTTTGCATTTTGGCATATAGCCCCAACTTTATAATGGTGTGCACAGGACTTCAAGTCTCAGAATAGACGTGAGAAAATCGAGAACTCCGAAACAGCTTCTGCTTTAGCTGTATTCTTTGATGGGTATGTTTGATGTACTGACCAGTTTTTTAATCCAGTCACGTGTGAGTTTTCACTGCTGCAAATAAAGCCCCCAGAATCCCAGAAGTCTGTATTGCTGTTTGGCAATTCGACGAGTAACTCTCCCTCCCCAACTGGTACTAAACAAATAATTTAACAGTTTGTGATTTTGCCCCCATACAAAATTCCTAAAATATTGAGTGCTCCACCATAAAGCAAGAGCTTTTTTTCCTATGGTGGTATATGTGGGCTAAACTTCCTGCAAAGCTCTTGAGGCAAACACAACTACTTCCTCATAACCATTCCTTCTTCTTTGCATTTTAACTGCACCTAGGCCTTGATTCTTAGTGCCAGTGGTGATAATGTGTATATCGTTAGTATCAAACAGTTTAATCAGTTGAGCGGCTGCAATGTCATGCTTTATCAACTCAAAAAAGTTATCACATTCACCATCCCGCACATACTCGTCATTTTGCTTCAGATGTTTGCGTACGTGCATAGTCTTGCTGGCAAATTTCGGTAGAAATTTAGCATAATTCTCTGAGAGACCAACAAAAGGACATCAAATGATCTTTATTCATGGGTCCCGGTGCTCTTTGTATTGCTTGCAAGATTTTAATTTTAGGCTCAATGCATGTGCTAGAAATGTAATGTCCTAAATAATCCATCCCATGTTGGAGAAATGTACATTTGTGGTTCATGGGAGCTGACCCACTAGCTCTGATGATTTCTAATACTTTCCTCACCCGTATATTGTCTTCACACTTTTCCATACCATATACCAAGATATCATATTGGAAATAGGTGACGCCTGACAGGTCTTTGAAGAAGTTATTCACAAGTCACTGAAAAGCAGAAGTGGACACTACCTGAAAGCCATACAGATATAATAATAAGCTACTTCTGGTGTGACAAATTGTGTGAGTTCTGTCTGGTAGTAGTCATCAGGCATGTCTAGGGATATAAATAACACTGACCCCTTTAACGTGATCAACATCTCATTGATGTTGTATAAAGGTTGGTAGTGTACCAAATTGTTGGAGTTTAAATCTTTTTTATCTACACACAATCTCAATGATTTATCACATTTGTGTGCTGGTACTACTGGAGTGAGCCACTCTGAAACTTCAATTGGTTCAATTAATCTCAAAGTAAATAAACATTTGAGTTCAGATTTCAATTTTACCCTTAAACTCATTGGAACCTTAAGCACTTGTTTTAAGATTATGCACTGTTGGAATCCTTTCAATTTCCCTAGACTATCTGTGAACCATTGCAGAAACTCATCCACACTCCCTGGCTGGACTGATGTTCCTAAGGGTGAAACGTATAAATCTCTGTTTAAACAGAACCAAGTCCATATAGTTGGGATCTAAAACTGTATTATGGTCACCCTGATCAATACGCTCTAACAAGTTCGATCTATTTCTCATTACATATACCAGTGTAGTTTTAGGCTAGCACAGTTGTCAAAATCTGAAGTTGCTTTTAACTTGCCTACCAATTTTACTATTTTCCCACCTTATGCAAAGATTTTTATCTAAGACTCTGAAGGCACACATCATCAAATCTACACAGCCGAAATTTATCAATCAATTTGAATGGAGAGCTTGAATCCACCGTGATTTTGACGTTCTTTTTATTGATGGAGATGACACTATTGGGAGGTTTCTGTTTCTGCATCCTGTTGCTTGAGGTTATTTCGAACACTTCATCCACCTTATTATATGAGGAGTATAACATTAGCATGAGATTTTCATAGTTATCTGAGAAATTGTCCTCAAGTGTTCTCACAGTTTGAACTCTCCGTGTTTTTTGTCCTTTCAATGATGTTCACAACCATGCAAAATATCGTTTATGGCCACATTTAAAAGAGACTCGGTTGAGGGCTGCAGATGACATGCCACTGCCTACTTGAGACCTGCTGTCAGAACGAAAACATGCAAATTCACTTTTCTCACAAAAATACGTGATGTTTGAACCTTCACTTTTAAAGTCTGCTTTTTTATTTTCAACTTTTACAGAACATTGTTCACTTTTGTTTGGAAATTAACTTTACTTTACTTGATCTAGCACTTACACTAATTTCCCTCACGCGCAGTTCAGAGTGCTCGATACTCATTGCTAATGTTAATGCTATCTCTAAATCGGGGTTTCTACTGATAATAATGACTCTTGGATTTTTTTTATTGCTTGTTTTCTCAGTCAATTGGTCACACAGTATTTCTTCTTCAAATTTGTGATAATTGCAGGTGGAGGTATGAATTCGTAATGCTCTTACAAAATCATCTACAGGTTCTCCAGACAATTGTAAATGATGAAGAAACTTGTGTCGTTTCAGGGCAGTGTTCCTTCTTGGGATTGAGCCATTTGTACAGTGTTTACACAATAGAAGCATATTGAACTAGAACTTCAGAGGCATCGCCATCACTACAAGCACTGGTGCGAATGTTAACTTCGAAAGGAAGAGTTTTTATTTAACTTCTTTCTTACAGTTCCAGATTGGAGACTAACAACACTTTTTGCCCCTTGAGCTGAATGTGACACCATCAATTGCTTTAAGGTACAACTCAAAAACGGTGTATGCCATTGTTAACAATTAAGTGGAAAATTCCTGGCCCTTGTAAAAATGGAGGTGGTGCTGCCATTTTTTCTATGTTTTAGCAAGAGATTTCTTTTACTGTGGCTGCATGGTTGTTTGCTGCCAATGTCTACTTAGAATTAACTAAAACTGTTGATACATATAGTATTCGAAGCAGGTACACTAACATCAAAAGGTGTTGGTGCGTACAGTGACAATTGTTAATCCTTATTTATTTGAGGTGTGCCTGTCATCAATAGCACAGGCAATCCATCAAATTAAAGCAGAATACTATGTGTCAGATCAGTAATATTACTTTATATGTTGGGTGCCTGTCACTGATAGTATAGATAAGTAGGCAAGATGGCACTGGATACAACACATGTACTAAGAAAGTTGATGTAAATCCACCTAAAGTCTCAAAATTGCTGCTAAAAATACCACATAGCATGGTAGAGTGTGGTTTTCAGCCAGCTCCGTAATGCTCGTTACACTCGGTTATGTGCCCTTCCCAATGTCCCAAAAGGACTGCCGAAAATGCCACGTGCATTGCAGTGCCTGATTTTCCACAGGTGGTGGGGCTTGACATGCACAGGAATTTTCTTTAAAGTCAGTTGGGCATAAAGACGGTGGGAAGCAATAAAGCACAACATGTCTGAAATACCACTCACTTCACCATATGAAGACCCACACTGCAATTCCAGCACCACTGGGCAGAGGCACTGGAGGAAGAAGGCACAGAAATTACCAGGAGCACCGCAACGCATTGCTCAAGAATACTAGAAGATGCCGAAATAGGCCAGCAGTGTTCCAGAGGTATACAGGTGCCTCGGGGGGCAACTTTTCGATACTGGAAGGAAGTCAATACTTTAACACATGGTAAGATTTCATGGTTTATTATTCCTTACAACTTTCGGCTCCAGAGAGCAGCTGCCGCTCCTGTTACGGTGGCTCTTCAGTACGATACACTAGAGTTCTCTTACAAAGTTCAGATGACATAACCCAACAGAGAGGTACTCTTGGAAATGACAAGATCAATTTAGACTGGAGAGGGGAGGGGAAGAGAAGAGAAAGAAGTGGAGTGGGGAAGAGTAAAAGGAGGAAGGCAGCGTGAGATGGAGGAAAGGCGAGACAGGAGAGATGGAGGCACTGTGTGGTAAAAATGTACATGGAAGTAGGACCGTGGATATTATTTGTGAGGAGGTGTGTGGGACCCAGGGCATCTCAAATATAGCTGTTTTTCTACCTCACTAGGGCAGTAAGTGGGCCGTTTTCTTTAGTTTAATTGGATCCCATGGCTACCTTGCTATGCCACAGGTGTTACCTGAAGAAGAGGGGGCCTATTTTGAGGTATGCACACACACATATACCTTAGGAAAGTTTTCAAACTGTTTTGTTCACCTCATGTCTATCCCCTCAACCACAAGTTTATGGATATTTGTTGAATGAATGTTCTTTGACAATATGAGGTAATACAGTTTTCAGTAGGAGCTCTAAAATGTAATAAATAATATGAGTTAACATCTTCTCAACCAAAAACATTGCATTCAGTCTGAAGGCTGCCAATCCTGTGCACCAAGGCTGCCTTTTGTCCTTCCAACCATCTTGCCAGACAGGATAGACTATTTACCCTGCTGATAGGTAGGTATGAAAGTACAGTAACATTGCTGTATTAAAGCCAGCTGGAATCGCCAGAGCTATTAAGGGGTCCGCCGTAGCATGCAGAATACATTTAGATACTATTCACTTTAACAACTGTCACTATTACAGTAGAGGCGGTAGAAAGCCTTGCATGCTTTTGTCCATCTTTAAACTGATAAGTATTGTAATTTTCAAGAATGTCTTTATAAACATATGTGTTACCATTCTAACTGCACTACTAGATTAGAGAGGAAAGTAATGAATTTTCCAAAACAGAATGTGAGATAAGCTTTCTACACTACTGTAAGATTAAGAGTTCAAATAAAAAATAGCAGCCTCTCAGGATGGAGGCTACTGCCGCCCCTCTGGAGCAGAAGAGCCCCCTGCACTTCAGCCTCCCCCCACTCACTGTAATACTTATCTATATCTCTGGGTCTCGAGGTTGCCTCACCACATTTTGCAGTAAGGGACAACATTTTGTTTTACAACACTGCCTCATGCCAAAATAATAGAAATATTGTTCTCATCTAAACCAATTTATACTGTGCCATCACGTTTCACAGGTATCTGCACTTTTTTTTATTTCAACAAATTTTATTGGAATTTTGAGCAGTGGCGGCTGGTAAAGTTTGAAAATGGTGTGACGTAAAATGAAGCCACCAATTTTCTAATAGGGAGCAAACATGTGTAGGCATAAGCTAACAGCCGCGGCCTGTGGAGGAAGTTGCGGTGGGGCAGAAAGGCGGGGCAGGAGAGGGGCAGGGTGGGGGGTGCTAAAAACCGGAATATGGATAATTGGAGGTAAGTAAACAATTTATTAAATAAAACTAATTTAGTAGCACGCCCTGCATGGCAAAATGCGATGCAGCGCGCGCTACGAAATTCGTTTGATTATTTAAATTGTTTACTTACCTCTAATTATCCATTTTCCGGTTTTTAGCTACCCCCACCCTGCCCCTCCCCGGCCCCTCTTTCTGCCCCACCGCAACTCCTCCACGGGCATCGGCTGTAAGCTAAAGATGTTTGAGGGCTGTAGAATTTGCTGAAAGAGAGGCTAGGCCTTGAAGTGAGGCATGGTATTTTGTTGACTGGGCAGGATAAGTCTGGTACCAATGGTGCAGACTAAAATCAACAGTTTTATTAAACAAAAGAGACAAAGTCAAAGAAGCTTGGTGAAGGGTACTTTTATGATACGTTTTATGGATCTACCAGCACATTACTCTTGACAGATCAACAAGACAAAAACGTGTATCATAGCTAGCCCTTTAAAATTATTCACAAAGGAACATTATGTTGCACTTCATGTGTGTTGTTGAACCCAGTTCCACTCTTCGCCTCGGCAAAGAGATGAGAATAAAGGCTTACAAATCACATCATTGGAAAACACACACACACACAGCCATTTAACATTTCAGCAAGGGCATTGCCAAAAAATCTTTTAACCCCTCCCACGCTTGTGACGGAACCGTTCCGTCATGCCCCTCGGTTGGGCTGTGCTGGTGACGGAACGGTTCCGTCACGGCCCACTCGCCGCGACTGCGCGGCGCGTTCTATTGAGCGGGCGGGCCGTGACGGAACCGTTCCGTCACAAGCACAGGTCACCCGAGGGGCGTGATGGTGCGGTTCCGTCACCAGCGCGGGAGCGCCGCGCGGCCCCCCCGCCCCTTAGCACTGCGGCGGAATAGCCGCCGCAGTGAAAGGGTTAAACTGCAAAGGAAAAGCTCTCCAAGGCCTGCATATGTTGACCTTCAGCCAAACACAAAGAGACAGTCAAATGGTTTGCACAGCGTCCTGCAGTCAGTCGGACAATTCCACCCCTTCTCTTATGGTTGGTGTTCAGATTCCCCGCTGCACCCCTGGCTCTTCTAATGCACCTCCTTGATGGTTAATGGAACCAGCAGGCTGTGCTCACCACGCAGCAGCACTTCACCAGTGCATCTGTTTTTAAGTATTGAAACCCATTTTGCTGGCGAAATTGTATCCTGAATGGAAATAAATGGTAGCGTACAGCAGCACCATGAAGTGAAGTCAGGGAGGTAAAAACAGGCACTGTTGCTGGTGTGAGAGAAAACACAGTGTGGCTGTTGTCAAGTCAAGTCAAGATAACTTTATTCGGTTTTCAAGAAAAAACCCATAAAAGTGCATGAAATCAGTAATACAGTGTATAGTTACCATGGTCTATTTACAAACTACATGGGGAAAATTAATTCAGTTCAATTGTTAAAAAGAATAAAGACAAGATAACAAGATTAAAATCCTTAAGGTTCAGTTCTAAACAAGGCACTTAAGGAGGTACCGTAATAATTCTAATTTATCTAGATCAGATACAGCTACTAATACCGTTTTCCAATAGCAATTGCAACTTTAATAAAATTAGAAACTCCAGTACATATATCGGAAGTTGCCAGAGAGCGTAAATGATTATAACTATCAATATAAAAACATGGCAATTTTTTTGAAAATTGGGAGTACAAATTTTCTCCTAGGCTCTTTTTAAAGGGTGCAAAAAATCATAAAGTGCAATGTGCTTTGGGCTGTCAGGTTGCCACAAGGGCAAGGCACCAAATTGTCCAACCACCCAGCTTGTTTCGGAAATGCCACAAAAAATGTACGGTCAATAGACGGAATCTTATTAGGTAAAAACGGGTCTGAGTATTTTTAGAGAACGTTAAATAAAATTGCTGTTGAGCAGGGAATAAGCAGAGAGGGCCTGCTACCTCCGGGAGTGCGGTGCGTGTTTGCCATAGCAGGATGCGCCTCTTTCATGATTTTTTCGCATTCTCACGGATGCTAGCTGGGCAATCAAAATAGTGTTCCAGGCCTAACTTGTGAAGGTTGTCCCTGACAAATCGAAGCCATGAAATAGCTAATGCACCATCAAGGGTAAGGCAATTCATAATAACCTCTCTAGTAAATGACAGCTCTTCTACTAACCAAATTGTGGCCCATAAAAGTTAGGGGGCAATATTTATACAATCTTCAACAAAGTCAAGCCCCACCTCACAATGGAAATGTTTGTGGGGGCACCGTTTGGAACCAACAGTAATCTTTTAATGAACGTATTTTCGATTATTTGCAACTGGCTACAGTTATGGTACCCCCAAACACCTGCACCATATGTTGCCACCAGAACAAATTTGTCTTTATATATTGTAAAAAGGTCAGTCACCGGATTTTGTCTTAGTTTAGATGCAAACCAGAAAAGTCCCTCAACCACCCTACCTACACGTTATGCACCCTTGTGGTCACAAGCAGATCACATTTCAGCTTATTATTAAAAATGTTCCCTAAATAGTTAACATTTTTCATTTTAGTAATCCTTTTTGGCTCAACCGCATAGTTTCTGGTTTTAATTTTTTTAGGTCCGCAGACCATAACATAATATTTCCAAAATTAACGTTTAAATCCATTGATAACATAAAATCAGAAAATGCATCAAGAGATTTTTGGAGGCCATTTGCTGTTAGGGCCATTAGAACAGTGGTGTCCTCGTAGGAGAGGAGCGGGACCCAGGAACTCCCAATACGTGGACAGTCAAGATCTTTCTCTGCCAGGAAAGCATCAAGGCCATTGGTGTAAATTATAATAAGAAAAGGTGCTAGGATCCCTGCCGGACACCCTCTGCCGATGAAATATGCCTAGTTTTTTCACCATTGGCGCCATATCTGATACTAACAGATGTCGAGGCGTGGAGCCAGCAGAGAAGAGAAACTAAAGGTTCCTCAACTCCCATTTTCCCCATCAGTGCCCACAACTTGTCCCAGTTTATAGTATTAAAAGCACTGGAAAAAGTCCATAAGGGCAAGATGAATAGAGCCCCTCCTGGCCCTCATGTACTTGCCCATAATCAGGGACAAGTTGAGGCACTGTTCGATAGTACCCATGCCCCTTCTGAAGCCATACTGTGAACTTGCAATCACCTGACGCCCATGTTTGTAGTATAGCAAGGACAACCCTACCCAACAATTTTGTAACGTTACAATAAGTCACGAATATCTGGTGGAAAAATGATATATTCCCGATACATGTACTATGAACTAAAAATATAAATTTCATTTGTTGATTACAGTGTTTAAGGACCACAAATTAGACATGTGGATATGATCAAGAAGGTAGTTAATCTTAACAACATTAATAAAGTAGGACTTTTTGTTTGTATATACATGAAGTAAGTTACGATCAAGAAAATGTGCAATCTTACAAATTTCAGTTAAGTAAGATTTTGTGTTTGTATATACAAGTGTTGATTCCATATCGAAACTTCGACAACAAATGGATGTAGATATATGTACAGTATGAGTAATATGATGTAAATATTGTTAATGTATTGTATATAAGATAAAAAATGAAAAGTTGGTGTGTGATATAAAAATACATACACAAAAAAAGTAGAAAAATAGATTTTGAATACACAGAGTCAATAAAAAGGACTCCTGTAAGTAAGACATTTGTGTAATCTATGGTGTCAGGGGTAACTCTTTTTGAAATAATTTAAAAATGATGTGCGCTCTTGTACATTCCGCATTAAACCACCTTATCTCCAGGTGGTCTACCCTCTTGATTGATTGATAGTCAAATATTTGGCTACATGCGAACAAACCAGTTGGAACTCCTGAATAATCTCAACTGGGGGCAGGACATGGGCTAAACATTTCACAATAGAATCATAATTTGATCTAACAATTTTAGCTTCAAACTCGGTAGGTTTTACTTTATTCCATCTAAGTTTTACTCCCTTATTAGGATTAAAAGAAACGTTGTGACCTACAGCATTCCCCATGTGAGCTATTATACTAATTGTCATTGCAAGTGGGTTATGGTCACTCGCACTAATTGGAACCACCCCAAAGTCACCTATGAGTCGCAGGAACTTGTGTGATATAAACATGAAATCAATAATACTCTCCCTACCACAGCCCACATAGGTGGGACACTGTATTAAGGGATTGCTAACTAAGTCATTAATAAGGCCCAGATCGTTCTCCAAATAATAAAGTTAAGAGCCTCTGCCTGGGGGGGTAGGACTAAAGTGTGCCATTGGGTACACCCCCATACTTAACATCCCGCATGCAAGACCAGAGCTAGATGGGCAAATTGAATAATTGAAATCTCCAACCCAGAGAATACACAAAGTTTGCCACTTCCCTGAAAGTATATTAATTTCTGACTGTAAAGCCTCAATTCCTTGGCAAGTGTTGTGATTAAAAATATTGTAATACCAGTTGATCACTAATAACTTATCTTTCAGCAAAATAGAAATAGCAACTAATTGAAACCAGGGGGATGTACCAACAACAGTGACTTTTATGGTTTCATATTTTACTGAAATAAACATTGCCAACCCGTCTTTAACCCTTCCAGAGGACGAGGGGGTAGCATTGACTATATAAGAACAATAACGATTCAGTGCAATATCCTTTGTGTACCATGTCTCCTGGAGACAGATGACATCAAATCCTGTAATACATGTTGCCCAAGACTCATCGGACAATTTAGAACCAATTCCTGCTATGTTCCAGGAAATTAATTTAAGGAAAGAATTTTGCTGACCATATCTTTCCAGCCTAATGGCTTCATTTTTCATGACTTGGTTAACTGTGGTAGTAGGGGGCCCAGGGGTCTTCCTAGCCAAAGTGTCACTAAGATATAGATTGCTGGGATGGGGGAGATTCTGACAGTTATCCCAGTTCTTCATGTTAGTAGTAATTTTCAGGGCGGAAATTTCAGGGGTACCAACAGTAACCCTATTGTTAAGTACATCTGTATGAACTCCATCCCCCTGAGCCATAAGGGTCAATCCTGCTGTCACCAATGCCACAGGAACATTAGAACAGTCAGTTAGTCAATCAATTTCTGTCAGCCCTGTTGTGAATTCACTTTGGTAACACTAATTAAATGGGCACAAGTGGGCACCCCAAACTAAAAGTAAGTGCGGATACAATTGTGCCACAGCATATTGTCTGCACTGACAACTGCAAGATATCGATCAAGCTCACTTGGAAAGCCTGATCGGTGCTTCAGAAGTTGCTGTACATTTAGAGAGATCGCGCTGATAACTAGCCAGTATTCATACATACTTATTTGTAGAAAATAAACAGTACTGGTGGCTGGATTCCAAGGTTGAGCTTACCGCCTCCATCCTCTAACCCAGAGGTCTTCAATCTGTGGGGCGCGACCCCCAGGAGGGTCGTGGAGTCCTTGGAAGGGGGTCGCAGATTCTGTCAAAGTGCAGTTCCTGACTTGGGCTGATCGAGGGTGCTCCCGGTGGAGGCCTAATTCACACCGAGGTGTGAAAAACATCAAAACCTCATTAACAAGTAAAAGGTCTTTTAAAGACCTGTCAAGTACTCGGGTGTGGCTGTGTGTGTGTGTCCCTGAAGCCGTTTCGAGCTGGGGGAGGCGGGGAAGTGGGGGGAGGGGGAGGGCGGAGGGGGGCTGGGGGAGCAGGCTGTAGTGTAGCCCTTTGAGGTCAATGGATATTGCGCGCCTGGAGCTGTGGGTCCCGTGACACGACCCCGCCCCAGCAGGGAGGCACAGAGATGCCCTCCCATGATCGGGAAAGAAGGAAGAAGACGCAGAGAGATACTGACCCCCCCCCCTCCCATGAGCGAGGCACAGAAAAGGTGGGTGGATGAATGATGGGAGGATGGATGGATGTAAGGATGAAGGATGGATGGATGTGTGAAAAGGTGGGTGGATGAATGATGAATGGATGGATGGATGAAAGGGTGGATGGATGGATGAATGGATGGATAGATGAAAGGGTGGATGGATGGAAGGATGAAAGGGTAGATGGATGAAGGATGTATGGATGGATAAAAGGTTGCATGGATGAATGATGGATGGATGGATGTGTGAAAAGATGGGTGGATGAATGAGGGGTGAATGGATGGATGAAAGGGTGGGTGGATGAAGGATGGATGTATGGATGGTGGAAGGATGAAAGGGTGGACGGATGTATGGGTGGATAAAACGTTGCATGGATGGATGTGTGAAAAGGTGGGTGGATGAATGATGGGTGGATGGATGGAAGGGTGAATGGGTAAAGGATGGATGGATGGAAGGATGAAAGGGTGGATGGATGAAGGATGGATGTATGGATGTAAGGATGAAAGGGTGGATGGGTGAAGGATAGATGGATGAAGGATAGATGTATGGATGTAAGGATGAAAGGGTGGACGGATGAAGGATGGATGGATGGATAAAAGGTTGCATGGATGAATGATGCATGGATGGATGTGTGAAAAGGTGGGGGATGAACGATGGGTGGATGGATGGCTGAAAGGGTGGGTGGATGGATGTATGGATGAAAGGGTGGATGGATGTATGGATGGGAGGATGAAAGGGTGGATGGATGTATGGATGGATAAACGGTTGCATGGATGAATGACGGATGGATGTGCGAAAAGGTGGGTGGATGTATGATGGGTGGATGGATGGAAGGGTGGATGGGTAAAGGATGGATGTATGGATGGAAAGATGAAAGGGTGGATGGATGAAGGATGGATGGATGGATGGAAGGATGAAAGGATGGATGGATGTGTGAAAGTGTGGGTGGATGAATGATGGATGGATGTGATGAGGTCTAACAGGCGCTTTTATGGTTGTCAAAAGATGATGATGAGGAGTACCAGTTTCTAGAAACTTTTGTCGGAAGGGGGTCCTTACCCCTAAAAAGGTTTTACAAGGGGGTCTCGGCATCAAAAAGTTTGAAGACCTCTGCTCTAACCCCACCCACTCTCACAACTCGTCACAGGATGGGAGTCAGTGAGGCTCGCTCCCACCCCATCCTGTGACGAGTTCCTGATGGACATGAAGCCCCTGGAGCTGCAGGGCTTCAGCCAGAAACACCCAGGGACAAACTTTCCACCCATATTGTCACGGGGTGGAGCTTAGCAGAAGGCAATGATTTTGACGAGCTGGAGACATCACAGGACTCAGGGCTTTGAGCTCATCCACCCGACAAATGGTAATTTGATAAAAGCCTTACTGAGTTAGCTGATTCAGAAAAGGGGGTGGTGATGAACAGAGTGTCTGAATTAAGCAGACCACTCTTACCCAGTCCAAAGATCAGGGCTTGATCCATCACCGTTTTTTAGCTCACTGCACCATCCCAGCTCAGAACCTGGCTACATGCAAATTAGTCTGTCCCTGGCCCAGTGCATCATGGGAACAGGGCAGACCAGACTACCAAGCCAATTCTTCACTGGAAAGGAGACAAGCTTCCGGGGACCGGTTTCTGGCATTTCAGCCGTCGTTGGCCCGGCTTGCTTGAATCCTGATGGTGCAGTGAGCAAGGGACTCATGTCTGAGTATACCCTGCCACACCTATAGTGGCCAAAAACGATACAGAAAAGGGGGTGGTGATGAACAGAGTGTCTGAATTAAGCAGACCACTCTTACCCAGTCCAAAGATCAGGGCTTGATCCATCACCGTTTTTTAGCTCACTGCACCATCCCAGCTCAGAACCTGGCTACATGCAAATTAGTCTGTCCCTGGCCCAGTGCATCATGGGAACAGGGCAGACCAGACTACCAAGCCAATTCTTCACTGGAAAGGAGACAAGCTTCCGGGGACCGGTTTCTGGCATTTCAGCCGCCGTCGGCCCGGCTTGCTTGAATCCTGATGGTGCAGTGAGCAAGGGACTCATGTCTGAGTATACCCTGCCACACCTATAGTGGCCAAAAACGATAAAGAAAAGGGGGTGGTGATGAACAGAGTGTCTGAATTAAGCAGACCAGTCTTACCCAGTCCAAAGATCAGGGCTTGATCCATCACCGTTTTTTAGCTCACTGCACCATCCCAGCTCAGAACCTGGCTACATGCAAATTAGTCTGTCCCTGGCCCAGTGCATCATGGGAACAGGGCAGACCAGACTACCAAGCCAATTCTTCACTGGAAAGGAGACAAGCTTCCGGGGACCGGTTTCTGGCATTTCAGCCGCCGACGGCCCGGCTTGCTTGAATCCTGATGGTGCAGTGAGCAAGGGACTCATGTCTGAGTATACCCTGTCACACCTATAGTGGCCAAAAACGATTCAGAAAAGGGGGTGGTGATGAACAGAGTGTCTGAATTAAGCAGACCAGTCTTACCCAGTCCAAAGATCAGGGCTTGATCCATCACCATTTTTTAGCTCACTGCACCATCCCAGCTCAGAACCTGGCTACATGCAAATTAGTCTGTCCCTGGCCCAGTGCATCATGGGAACAGGGCAGGACAGACTACCAAGCCAATTCTTCACTGGAAAGGAGACAAGCTTCCGGGGACCGGTTTCTGGCATTTCAGCCGTCGTCAGCCCGGCTTGCTTGAATCCTGATGGTGCCGTGAGCAAGGGACTCATGTCTGAGTATACCCTGCCACACCTATAGTGGCCAAAAATTATTTCAGAAATGGTGATGGATCAAGCCCTGATCTTTGGACTGGGTAAGAGTGGTCTGCTTAATTCAGACACTCTGTTCATCACCACCCCCTTTTCTGAATCATTTTGTCCACCATAAGCGTGGAAGGGTATACTCAGATGTGAGTCCCTTGCTCATTGCACCATCAGGATTCAAGCAAGCCGGGCCGACGACGGCTGAAATGCCAGAAACCGGTCCCCGGAAGCTTGTTTCCTTCCCAGTATAAGAATTGGCTTGGTAGTTTGGTTTGCCCTGTTCCCATCATGCACTGGGACAGGAACAGACTAATTTGCATGTAGCCACGTTCTGAGCTGGATGGTGCAGTGAGCTAAAAAACAGTGATGGATCAAGCCCTGATCTTTGGACTGTGTAAGAGTGGTCTGCTTAATTCAGACACTCTGTTCATCACCACCCCCTTTTCTGAATCATTTTGTCCACCTTAAGCGTGGAAGGGTATACTCAGATGTGAGTCCCTTGCTCATTGCACCATAAGGATTCAAGCAAGCCGGGCCGACGACGGCTGAAATGCCAGAAACCGGTCCTCGGAAGCTTGTTTCCTTCCCAGTATAAGAATTGGCTTGGTAGTTTGGTTTGCCCTGTTCCCATCATGCACTGGGACAGGAACAGACTAATTTGCATGTAGCCAGGTTCTGAGCTGGGATGGTGCAGTGAGCTAAAAAACGGTGATGGATCAAGCCCTGATCTTTGGACTGGGTAAGAGTGGTCTGCTTAATTCAGACACTCTGTTCATCACCACCCCCTTTTCTGAATCATTTTGTCCACCATAAGCGTGGAAGGGTATACTCAGATGTGAGTCCCTTGCTCATTGCACCATCAGGATTCAAGCAAGCCGGGCCGACGACGGCTGAAATGCCAGAAACCGGTCCCCGGAAGCTTGTTTCCTTCCCAGTATAAGAATTGGCTTGGTAGTTTGGTTTGAACCGTTCCCATCATGCACTGGGACAGGAACAGACTAATTTGCATGTAGCCAGGTTCTGAGCTGGGATGGTGCAGTGAGCTAAAAAACGGTGATGGATCAAGCCCTGATCTTTGGACTGGGTAAGAGTGGTCTGCTTAATTCAGACACTCTGTTCATCACCACCCCCTTTTCTGAATCATTTTGTCCACCATAAGCGTGGAAGGGTATACTCAGATGTGAGTCCCTTGCTCATTGCACCATCAGGATTCAAGCAAGCCGGGCCGACGACGGCTGAAATGCCAGAAACCGGTCCCCGGAAGCTTGTTTCCTTCCCAGTATAAGAATTGGCTTGGTAGTTTGGTTTGAACCGTTCCCATCATGCACTGGGACAGGAACAGACTAATTTGCATGTAGCCAGGTTCTGAGCTGGATGGTGCAGTGAGCTAAAAAACAGTGATGGATCAAGCCCTGATCTTTGGACTGTGTAAGAGTGGTCTGCTTAATTCAGACACTCTGTTCATCACCACCCCCTTTTCTGAATCATTTTGTCCACCATAAGCGTGGAAGTGTATACTCAGATGTGAGTCTCTTGCTCATTGCACCATCAGGATTCAAGCAAGCCGGGCCGACGACGGCTGAAATGCCAGAAACTGGTACCCGGAAGCTTGTTTCCTTCCCAGTATAAGAATTGGCTTGGTAGTTTGGTTTGCCCTGTTCCCATCATGCACTGGGACAGGAACAGACTAATTTGCATGTAGCCAGGTTCTGAGCTGGGATGGTGCAGTGAGCTAAAAAACGGTGATGGATCAAGCCCTGATCTTTGGACTGGGTAAGAGTGGTCTGCTTAATTCAGACACTCTGTTCATCACCACCCCCTTTTGTGAATCATTTTGTCCACCATAAGCGTGGAAGGGTATACTCAGATGTGAGTCCCTTGCTCATTGCACCATCAGGATTCAAGCAAGCCGCGCCGACGATGGCTGAAATGCCAGAAACCGGTCCCCGGAAGCTTGTTTCCTTCCCAGTATAAGAATTGGCTTGGTAGTTTGGTTTGCCCTGTTCCCGTCATGCACTGGGACATGAACAGACTAATTTGCATGTAGCCAGGTTCTGAGCTGGGATGGTGCAGTGAGCTAAAAAACGGTGATGGATCAAGCCCTGATCTTTGGACTGGGTAAGAGTGGTCTGCTTAATTCAGACACTCTGTTCATCACCACCCCCTTTTCTGAATCATTTTGTCCACCATAAGCGTGGAAGGGTATACTCAGATGAGAGTCCCTTGCTCATTGCACCATCAGGATTCAAGCAAGCCGGGCCGACGACGGCTGAAATGCCAGAAACCGGTCCCCGGAAGCTTGTTTCCTTCCCAGTATAAGAATTGGCTTGGTAGTTTGGTTTGCCCTGTTTACATCATGCACTGGGACAGGAACAGACTAATTTGCATGTAGCCAGGTTCTGAGCTGGGATGGTGCAGTGAGCTAAAAAACGGTGATGGATCAAGCCCTGATCTTTGGACTGGGTAAGAGTGGTCTGCTTAATTCAGACACTCTGTTCATCACCACCCCCTTTTCTGAATCATTTTGTCCACCATAAGCGTGGAAGTGTATACTCAGATGTGAGTCTCTTGCTCATTGCACCATCAGGATTCAAGCAAGCCAGGCCGACGACGGCTGAAATGCCAGAAACTGGTACCCGGAAGCTTGTTTCCTTCCCAGTATAAGAATTGGCTTGGTAGTTTGGTTTGCCCTGTTCCCATCATGCACTGGGACAGGAACAGACTAATTTGCATGTAGCCAGGTTCTGAGCTGGGATGGTGCAGTGAGCTAAAAAAACGGTGATGGATGAAGCCCTGATCTTTGGACTGGGTAAGAGTGGTCTGCTTAATTCAGACACTCTGTTCATCACCACCCCCTTTTCTGAATCATTTTGTCCACCATAAGTGTGGAAGGGTATACTCAGATGTGAGTCCCTTGCTCATTGCACCATCAGGATTCAAGCAAGCCGGGCCGACGACGGCTGAAATGCCAGAAACCGGTCCCCGGAATCTTGTTTCCTTCCCAGTATAAGAATTGGCTTGGTAGTTTGGTTTGCCCTGTTCCCATCATGCATTGGGACAGGAACAGTCTAATTTGCATGTAGCCAGGTTCTGAGCTGGGATGGTGCAGTGAGCTAAAAAACTGTGATGGATCAAGCCCTGATCTTTGGACTGGGTAAGAGTGGTCTGCTTAATTCAGACACTCTGTTCATCACCACCCCCTTTTCTGAATCATTTGTCCACCATAAGCGTGGAAGGGTATACTCAGATGTGAGTCCCTTGCTCATTCCACCATCAGGATTCAAGCAAGCTGGGCCGACGACGGCTGAAATGCCAGAAACTGGTCCCCGGAAGCTTGTTTCCTTCCCAGTATAAGAATTGGCTTGGTAGTTTGGTTTTCCCTGTTCCCATCATGCACTGGGACAGGAACAGACTAATTTGCATGTAGCCAGGTTCTGAGCTGGGATGGTGCAGTGAGCTAAAAAACGGTGATGGATCAAGCCCTGATCTTTGGACTGGGTAAGAGTGGTCTGCTTAATTCAGACACTCTGTTCATCACCACCCCCTTTTCTGAATCATTTTGTCCACCATAAGCGTGGAAGGGTATACTCAGATGTGAGTCCCTTGCTCATTGCACCATCAGGATTCAAGCAAGCCGGGCCGACGACGGCTGAAATGCCAGAAACCGGTCCCCGGAAGCTTGTTTCCTTCCCAGTATAAGAATTGCCTTGGTAGTTTGGTTTGCCCTGTTCCCATCATGCAATGGGACAGGAACAGACTAATTTGCATGTAGCCAGGTTCTGAGCTGGGATGGTGCAGTGAGCTAAAAAACGGTGATGGATCAAGCCCTGATCTTTGGACTGGGTAAGAGTGGTCTGCTTAATTCGGACACTCTGTTCATCACCACCCCCTTTTCTGAATCATTTTGTCCACCATAAGCGTGGAAGGGTATACTCAGATGTGAGTCCCTTGCTCATTGCACCATCAGGATTCAAGCAAGCCGGGCCGACGACGGCTGGAATGCCAGAAACCGGTCCCCGGAAGCTTGTTTCCTTCCCAGTATAAGAATTGGCTTGGTAGTTTGGTTTTCCCTGTTCCCATCATGCACTGGAACAGGAACAGACTAATTTGCATGTAGCCAGGTTCTGAGCTGGGATGGTGCAGTGAGCTAAAAAACGGTGATGGATCAAGCCCTGATCTTTGGACTGGGTAAGAGTGGTCTGCTTAATTCAGACACTCTGTTCATCACCACCCCCTTTTCTGAATCATTACTGAGTTCGCTGAGCAGGTGCAGCAGAGGACTGCTCGAGGAGTTTTTGTCTTATGGCAAGTTATTTCCAATACTACCATAAAGAAAATCTTTTATTTTGGAATGGTGGATTTGAGCATTTTTTCATGAAGAAAAAGCTATTTTGGGGAAGGAAATAAAGGGGGCAGAGCCCAAGTGCCTACGTGAGGGAACCACCCCTGGTTTTGGGTAAAATAAAAAGTTATTCAGTGCAAATCATATAAAAATAAACAGTAAATGTCGAGAAAAACGTATATCAAGGGCGGGAGTATACATGCATATAGGAGAGTATAATTGTGATAATGACGTATAACGATAATCAGAACAAATTTCCTTACCAAGATGCACTGCTCTAAAATAAGGAAAAGAAAAGGAGAAATGAAGGAAATGCAGAGTGTGAGCACAAAGAGTGGGAAAAGGTTGGGAGGGATGAGGAAAAAGTGTGATATCTAAAGAGGTTTTGTAGCTGGGATTCTGCTCATGCACAGAACTATGCACAGGAAACCAGGACTTCAGTGAATTGTGGTTTACCAAGAAAGTCACCTCAGTACCCAGAACCCCTATCAAGGAGAACATTTTTTTTTTAAAAATGTTATTGAGTACTGTACGCGGAGATGATGGACGTGTGCAAATTTAATCCACCAGTGTATAGGCACAGTATGCTGCAACAGCCTCCATGAGGAAGTCATTGTTATCATCAGAAAATAATCCAGCCATACAATTTAAGAAATTGAAGGAACATACAAGTTCTTCGATAGCTGGAGCCTCTAGCACCATCTGAGGGCAACTTGCGCGTTCTTCGATGTACCTTAGTGCCAATAAGTCATGTGCAGCCGCACATATATTCCAATTCCCTAGAACTCCATGCGCCGTTGTGCAGGCCATAATCCCGACACCAGAACAGTCCATCTCATGAGCCACTAAGGGACTCATCAGTCGATCATAATCCGGGGCAGGAGACATCGTATTGCTGAGACATAAATCCAGAGCCCACTCAAAACAGCAATCCAGGCAATGGAAAACAGGTTGCACGCAAGTAAAGTATGAGAACCGGAAGGATAATCCATAAACTACACTCAAGGTGGCCAGAGGTAGCGTTCCATAATATTCAAGCATTCCGTTACGCAGCTGGAACAGCTGGGGCAGGCTGTCTTGTGACAGAGACTGTGCAGCCATTTTTAAGCAAGCAATTCAACAGCAGCACACCGGCAGCCAAGGCGTGAATTAATGGTAATCTGCCGAAGATGCTGGAAAAAATAGAATAAAAAAACGCCGGTATCACACCAAATATATTTGGAATGAAGTCACAAGACTGGAGCCCAGAATTTAAAAAAAATGCACCAAGCCAGTTGTGGACGAGACACTGAATATAGTGAGAATCAAAGCTCCGAAATAAAGTGGGTGATCAGTATTTAAAAGCGCATGCACCTCGTTGCGGGTGGTTGCTACGTGAAGGACAAATATTTCACAAGAAGAAGAAAGGGCGACTTCCTTCAGGGACAATAGAGCCCTTATTCTGCTCATCTTGCTGAACTCTGTTTTCAAAGTCGGAATGGAAGGCCAGATGGATACATTGAGTCTCCCTTGCGGGGGCAGGAAAACCACATTTTTACAGCAAACTACACTTTGGGAGCCAGTCACAACCTATGGAATCCCTGCAACCATACCGCAGCAATCTTCATTATTTAAAAGTAAATAGCTACAGTTAGCAAGCTAAATTTGGGTCTTGTGCATTGCATGAGCTGTGCAATTGTATGCTCTTGATTCCCACCATTCCTGAGAGTACCCTAAGTAGCATGTTCTGCGTTGTTTTTCAGTCAAATTAAACAATAAAAACAGAGATGAGGTATTCACGTAGTCCCAAGGCACTTTCCCAGACTTTAAAGTTTGTAAAGTCCATGCAAACTGCATTATAGATCATAATTGATTCAGACCATGGTACAAAACAGACACTTCATCCTGTACAATATCCACAACAGATGATCCAATATTGTCTAAGGTGTCAATTCTGGAAGACAGAGTATTAATGCTATTGTCGACAACAGCAAGCACCTTTTCTAAATTAGCTTGATCAATTGCTCTTAATCTAGAAGCAGCTTCAATTTGGGACAGATTTCCCACTTCATTGTAAATAGCACATACCCATCTTTGGACCTGCCTCCTACAGGGCCTTTACCAAAGTCATTCAAATCAACATCGTCAGTCAATTAGGACAAATTAAGTTTAAGTGACGCTAAGGTGGCATGTTTAAACCAGCTCTGACATAATTTGCCCACTGAATAGGTAGTAACAGAATGGGTGTTTTCAAAACGAGGGTCAACCCTAACCTGAGTATAGCCTGTGGCCAGGCCCAGAAAACGACGTTGGCATGAATCTGAACTTTTCTGCCGTAAAAAACCAACCTTGAGGATCCAAGCTGGAAATATTAAAGGAGGAATTAGTTATTAGCGACTGCAATTCGTCAAGGGACCTGTCGGTGTGATTATACCATGTAGGATAAGCACCCAAAGTAGGAGTGGAAGGGGCATTTCATTTTTTAGAAGTAGCCAATCCAAAGCAAGTAGTTTGTGAAATCATAGAGTTCAGAAACAACATGTGGTTAGGGATGAGACATGCACAATGCAAAGCTTCAGTGCTTTGCAACTGCCAGCTTTTAGAACGCCAAACTGATTTAAGATCAATTGTATCTCTCCCCTATAGCTAATTGATCGATAAAGGACTTCAAATATAGTAATTTAGTGTGGGTGAGTCTAACTTTGGAAGAGGACTTTGCAGTCATTTTAAAATAAAAGGCTTCAGGATTGGATTGATTAAAATCAGTCAAATATGTCATTTTTCTTAAAGAGTGTTCGAGCTGACTTTAATGGGAGCTGGGCAATGTTCCCATTGTGTATAATTAACCATGTTTCTAAATGTGTTTGCTTTATGCAGGAAATGATTGCCATAGTGCTGGTGACAAAATAAATCTGCATAATTCGCAGAGTCTAAGTACAAATCTTCGGCATCAAAAGCAGCATAATATTTCAAATCAGAAAAAAAGAGGCTCTACGGCTTGGAGATCCCAATCATCAGAGCGTATGTTTTGTTTCACAGCATCCCCCATAGAAACACGAAGTACATTGGGGACATTAATAACCTCTGTAGGGCCATGAATTAGAAATTTTATAGCATCTCATACAATCCCATCTAACACTGACCAGGCAGTGATGATGACAAAAGTCTGGTCCCTCTTCATGATGTGAGACGAGGAGTGGGGTGCCAAAGTTCCATTCATTAACCTAATTGTATATCTTTCTTTAACATAATGTCAATTCACTAGACGAAAAAAATACATCCACAAATCCAATTGACATGAATAAAAAAATTGAGAAAAGCACCAGCCAAATGTAAGTCCAAGGGGGTATCAAAAAATGTCTTTTAAACCAAACAGCAAAAATAGAAATGTTCAATGGAGAACTTGATATTGTAGAGTTAGTGTCAAATGAAAACGGGACTGGTCAACTGCACTTGTTTGCATACCAGGCAACAACACATCTGTGGGATAGGTATACCCAGTATCTTCCTTGGGATCACCAGCCAGTGAATTCAATAATGGATTAGTAACTGTATGCATCTCGATGGCTATGTCTGATGGTGTTTGCTGAGGCCAAAACAGAATTTCTCAGCATTGCTGAACAAGAGACTGCTGGAGTCATACTAAAAAGAATCGGCCACTCGTTGGAATTTGACTTGGTCAATGGAGATGTACATGTTATCCTTGCGACCAGGAAGTGGAGGTCAAATGACTGTTCTTGTACCCTGTACTCCAAGCACAGGAACTGGTGCACGATATGAGGGGCCGAACTCCTTCTTATTCTCCACCTTTTCACGGACCAGGTCACCGACTCGAGGTAGCCAACCAACTCAGGCCTGTATAGAGAGGAAACTTTGACCTGTACCCCCAAAGACCTCATGGCTTCCTTGTATGCCTTAGAGGCGAACGCTGTACCCTGGTCAGAATGGAGGGTGCCACATGCAAAAATTCCCACAAAGACACGCAAATCCCTGATGACAGTTTGAGCATCAGCACTACGTTGTGGCCAGAGTCATAGAACGTGGGTGCACGAATCCACTACAACTAAGATGTAATTATTAAGCATGGGTGAATTTTGCAAATTCGCGGTCCGCGAATTTGCGAATTCACGATCCGCAAAATTCGCGAATTTGTGCGAATTTGCAGATTTTTGTTTTTTTGCTTGTTCGCAGGGTTTTTTGCGTGTTCGCAGGGTTTTTTGCGTGTTCGCGGGGATTTTTGCGTCTTCGCGAGCCTCTTGCATAGCGAAGTTACCCATGCAGTCGTTTATGGGAGAGGGAGAGAGAGATAGATAGATAGATAGATAGATAGATCGATAGATAGATAGATAGATAGATAGATAGATAGATAGATAGATAGATAGAGAGAGAGAAAGAGAGGGAAAGAGAGAGGGAGAGAGAGAACGAGAGAAAGAAAGAGAGGCCGGATCTATGAAGGGCCAGATTCCTGAGTTTCCCCTACAGAACATACAGCTTTTTATTTTTAGCAAAATGCATATGAAATTGTGCTGTAAAGGTCTCTTTTAGTTTAACCCCTCCTGACAACTCAAAATGGGTGTATTTGCCATCCTCTCCCTTCTTCCTGTTTTTTATATCTGTAAGTGCTTCCTGATGAGGTTTAATTCCTTAGACAGGTGCCTCGTTGCCTACTTGTAATTATTCTCTGACCCTGCTTCAAGGGTCAGAGCAGGGTCAGAGAATAGTTGCAAGTAGGCAATGAGGCGCCAGGAAGCAATTAGCAGCAGGTGTCCAAGTTGAAGTTAATTTGTTTGTAACCCTTTTGTAAAAGGTTACAAAGAAATTAGGTTCAACTTTTGCACCTGCTGCTGTAACCCTTGCTTGGCTGAAAATTCGTCCCCGATGATTCGCGGATTTTACCGTGATTTCGCGAGATTCGCGGATTGCGAAATCTCGGAAAATCCACAAATTCGCCCGCGAAACGGATTTTACGCCCACCCTTAGTAATTATACGCAGTATCAGAAGAGAAAGGACCGCAGTGATCTAAATAAACACACCCAAGTGTTTTATTAGATATGTACAACTATGTTTGAGGTGGACGCGCAGCAGTTAAAGGTTTAATCTGCTGGCAAATGTCACAAGCAAAGACATATTCACAAGTCTGTTTGTACAATCCGCGCCACCAGTAACGTTGCTGCAAGATAGAGACAGTCGCTGAAACGCCGGTATGAGCCTAGGCGTTGCCCTCGTGATCGGCTGTTATCAAGGAAAGCCTGCGGTTCGCATTGGGAATCAATCTGTCACCAACTTCATTAATTCTCACATAGGAAACTTTATCAGGACTTAAATTATAAGAGTATTTAAAAGGGAAAACTCTAGGGTAATCACTTCCCTTATCTGTTGCAGCAATAGATGCCAAGATGTCATCATCAATCTTACTTTTGTATCTTGTAACTGCTGCTACTAAATATGTTGCCACTGCTGTCTTTGCTGCCTCGTCAGCAAGACTGTTACCAACAGCATGTACTCCTACGCGCTGGTGACCAAGAGTATAAATTGCATTCACTAGAGGCAGATGTTCTTTAAGCTCTGCGACTCGAACCCAAAGCATTTAATGTTTGATTGTGCTACCTTTGGAATCACGATACTCATTCTGAGTCCAAAAGAATAAATTGTCATTGAAAGACTGAACACAGTAGTAAGAGTCACTTACAATCAGAGTAGTCACGCGAGGATCAGCAAACTCCAGTGCAAGCACCAGAGCACGTAGCTCTGCCAACTGGGTGGTACACTCCCCTAATGTCTGTGTGTGCACGACATCAGACTTGAATTCATCATTCACCAGGGTACCCACCACTATTGCGCAGGCCGCTGAATAAGCATGCTTAGAATCTGTTGCAGGTTGAGCCAAACCGTCAGTGTAAATGAAACAATGGTAATCCTCAAGCGGGCGCAAGGACTAAGGAGCAGGATGAACAAATTCATACTGTAAGTACTTCTGAGTCTGCAATGAGGAATCAAAGATAAACGTGACATCCGGAGACATCAAGGATGTGGCCCATTGTATCCAACGTGGATGCAAAGCTTTAGAATTAGGTACACTGGCTTTCGTTACTGCCTCAAGGGCAGTGAAGAAATCAAAAAATCTTCTTAGGGGTCCCACTGATACTTGGTCCTTTTAAACCAACAAAGAAGAAATTGGCACAGAAGCTGAAATATAAAAGAACATCTTTATTAACCTCAAATGAGTGAGACTACATCACACAGAAGCCTTAGCAACGGAATGAGGCAGTCTGAGGAGTACAGAAAACGGGGGCCTTATATATTCTTAGGGTTACATAGTCATCATAAGACCAAGGGGCAGTCCTGGCTCATGAAAGCATGCAAAAATTACTAGGATGGGCATACAAGATCTGCTTGCTCAACAAAGTGGGAGGAGAGTTTCTTCTCCATACAGCAGCAAAAGTAGCCTGACAGTTATACTAGAGAAGCAGGTGCATTCTACTAGCTAGGCCCTTCTGGGCATGTGCGAAGGTGGAAGATGCTAAATATAGTTCGTTTCTAGGCAGATTACAAGAACAGTCAACACTGAGGGAGGACAGAGCACATGGTGAGCATGTGGCAGCACATGGCAAACTAAAATGGCTGCCAGAAATACAAAATGGCTTTCACAAAACGGATAAGATAACTTCTAAATACAGAATGGCTTCTGCTAATGCTAACCCATTGCTGTCAATTTACAACAGCAGGATGCAGTGAAACAACCAACATGCGTTTCCCCTGCGACAGCGCTCTCTCTTTCAGAATCGCCATCTGCACTGCAGTCAAAACCTTTTCGATAGAAGAAAAGTGCATCTCAGCCGAAGTGTACAAGTGTGACTTGTAAGCAATGGGAACTGTGTCTCCTTCATTAAACGTCAAGTATGTGAAACCCACTGCGCCTTGCACAATTCTTATTACCAGGTTTGTGTGGTTGTCAGGTGTCAGTAAGTATTTAGATTCAAAAAGATCAGACAGCAAAGATTGCAGTATAGCTGAATGTTCTGGCAGCCAGCAGGATTTGGTAAAAGTTGGTTGTATCAAGGCATATAGCGGCTTGATACGCTGGGCATAATCAGGAATGAAAGTACGCCCGAAATTGAAAAAAAACAGTAAAGATTGTAGTTTTTTCAGAGTTGTTGGAGTGCACAACTGTGCGCACTACTCCAGGAAGTGAGGTGCTAAACCTCAACCTTCGTTGTTGAGCTCATAGCCCAGGATCAACTCTGTGTACTCAGCAATGTGTGATTTTGCAAAGTTAAATTTGTAACTGAAGTCCGCAAACATAACAATGATGCGGTCAACGCGACACAGATGCGTCCATAATTTGTTCCCGCATTCGGAAACAGGAGCTGCATTCGGCTCAACCCACGGGCTAACAGCCCGAATAGCACCGACGCTGTGTGAACTGGTACACACGATCCTTATGGTTTGACGAAACGGCAACCGATTACCCACGGTACCGTTCTCCCACTACACGTAAACATCCCGATTAGGACCGGGACGGAATTATCACCGGTCTCCCGATAACGCGCCTTGATCATTCAGATCAGCCTTGAAGATTCACAGCCACATGCTGTGATGAAACACGTGTAGGCTAGAGTGATACACACAGTGATTCTGAGGAAAGAACACTGTTGAATAATAAAATTCGTTTGTGAAATACTTATGCGTGTATGATCTATCCCATCGCTACAACCATTTGACCATGTAAAGTTTGAAATTCAATTTGATACACAAAGTGTGCTCTGGATTCTTGTCCAATTACATTAGAGAGGGGTCTCAGAACCTCTTCTCTCACAGAGGTTAAGGTTTTCCTCTGCCAAGAAGCACCTAATTCTATACCACGAGACCTTAATACTTACCGTGAGAAGCTGAGCGCCATATTCCTGAACACTTAAAAACCTTTTCTCTGACTCTATAACGTCCATAATTTGTCGTCTGTGAGATAAATATCGTCAACATACGAGTACGCATCAGGGTCGATGCTCTCCAACAGAGAGACTACACATGCAGCAAAGATACCCGGGCTCTTTTATAGCCAATGGCCAATCTTTTGAATTGTCTTTGTTTGCCGCCAGAAGTGAAAGCTGTCTATTGACTACTAAGAGAGGACAGGTTATGGCTAAAAAAGCCATTGGATATGTCAAGTGTGGTCTTAAACCTCTTTCTCCCGAGACTATCAACCAGGGCGGAACTGTGAGTATTCTGTACCACGCAGGTCCGAGAGTTCAAATGCCGGTAATCCAAAACTAGGCGGTACAACACATCAGGTTTGGTTACAGTAAACAGAGGATTATTTATGGGTGACACACATGTTTCAATCACACCTTGATATTCCAATTGATCAAGGATTTCTGCAACAGGAGCTTTCGCTTCTCGCCGCATGGTATACTGAGTCTGTGGCATAGACCGCAATTGAATCTGGGGACAAGCTTGTCCCACAAGACTTGAGTACGGTACAAAGCTGGTGCAAACTGCTTTGCCCACTCTTCTGCAAAATGTTGTGCCTACTCCTTCGGCACGGTGTGTGCAAAACTAGGGAGGATCACCTCCTCCACTCTCGGAGCGGCCCAAACAAAAGGTGGGGGCCAGTCTGCCTCAGCTACCAAAATGTCATATGTAGTGGTCAGATTTTCCCCTAAAATCCCTTTTATTTTACATTGTATATCACCTTCAATTAAAAGGACTATATCATATAGTCTGTCAGGGGGAGCCACTCTTGTGTCAGCTGTCTCTACGGTGATGAACGTTTCAGTTGCTGTCACCTTCAGATACGGACGCAGTGCTTGGCACACTACTGTAACCTCCGCTGCACTGTCAAGCAGCATAAGCGCCCACGTCAGGTTCCGTAGCTGTGGTCTCACTCTCCGTGGTATACCTTGTGGTTAAAGCAGCAACTTTCTTTTTCTGAAACTAAGGGCGTTGACGTTGAAAGTCATCCTGCTTGCCTTTACCCTCCATCTGGCGGGGCTGCTCACGTTCTTGTGGGGTACTCCGGCCTCTGTTGCGTTCTCTTCCACTGGGTTGTGAAACCGATGTTTCCTGTAAAGAATGAGGAGAAAGTTGATCAGGAACCTGAAATCTATCAGGAGACTTAATTCTTGCGCGGTCGCGCAAATCATATGTGCGCTCGCTAGACACAGGTATCGGCGATGCAGGACGCGACCCTTGTTTCTTTTGCTGCTTCCCCTGTTTTTTTGTTTTCCAATTTTGTTTAGGAAAAACTGGACGGTTGTCTTTATTAGACTTGGCCATCTGAGTTTGCGGTTGAGCTGCTGTTTTACCAAAAGGCTTAACACCCAAACTATTGTGGCCAATGGTCTTATAAGCCTCCGCAATAATTTTTGGCAATTGCCAGGGTTTATCGACGTTGGGGACATTGTGCAAAGCATTAGACACATGGAAGTTAACTGCATCTCCCTTGACATTAGCAAGGATGAGATCGGAAACTATGTCAAACACTCCGACAAGTCTCATTCCCAACTCAACAGCCGCCTCCGGACCGCGCTGATCCTGAACACGCTTGATCACGGATGGCAGGACAGTCATAGACGGCGTGCCGAAGCACTTTGCATTGACTGCCACAAAAACTTTACCCCAGGTTTCACAATCGGTCGCCTCAGACACCAAGTCTTTCTGCAAAATAATGTTCAGAATCCTGTGCTTTTCAGCAGGAGTCGTATTAAGAAATACTGCTTCCAGTTGGTCAAATTTTTGGTCAAGCCAAAAAGGCATTTCGTCCTTATCATGGGGGCACTTGCTCATTACCGAATAACCCATGGCGGGGCTCACTTTTATTCCGGTCGGTCCAACAGGTTGCACCGCAGCTCCAGGTGCCCCCACATGGATGTTGCGGGAGACGTATTGCACTAAAGCCCTATGTACCCCGACAATGGAGGCATAGAGTAATCGGAACTCAGCTATAGGGACTGCTTGATAACGTGGGTGCGGTGTGAACCCGGCCAAGACTAGACAAGGGACCTAACCTAACCGCAGACATGGTGTGGGGGAGGCTGCCATTAAACCAAATCTAATGCTGCCAAGCAGAAATCGGAATCTCCTGTGTCCTATGCGGTGCATAGGATGCAGGCACCGCTGAGTGAGAGTATTTATGGAATGTACCATCATCCGCATTCGCAGCAGAAAATGTAACCCAAGAGTGAAAAAGCTCAAATGGGTGTGCTGCATTGGCACTTACCACAAAGAGCACCACCAGTGGGTACCCAGTACTGCGTCAAATGATTTCGGATTGGTACGCAATTATGCTGAGCCATGTCAACACCACCCATAAGGACACAGTATAGAAAAACAACGATATGTATTGTAGCACAAACGGGCAGTACTTTTAAAAACAAACCTTTTTAAAATCTCAAGCTTGAATGAACCTATAATTTATCCATATAGGTAGGTTAATCCGTCACTGCTGTCAACCGGACACAGAAGCGGGGGTGTTGTGGACTAAAATAAGCACTACTCCGGTGTCTCGAATATAAGACCAAACGTTAGGTGCGCCATGTTGCAGGGATTCTGCTCATGAACAGAACTATGCACAGGAAACCAGTACCTCAGTGAATTGTAGTGTACCAAAAAACCCACCTCAGTACCCAGAACCCCTATCCGACTAGCATCAGTGTCTCATTTGATCTCCGTCCTATAGCGAAGCTACCAATTATTAGACAACCCAGAACATGAGACTTAGGGTACTCTCTGGAGAAACATGAGCTCAAGAGATCCTGTCCCTTCACCACACCTCCAGCAAATGGCCGATGCAGTGAGACCTCGACTGTGAAGTCTGAACGGGGTCCAGCATGTCTTGTATATCGACCAGAATCTGGATTGGTCCAGTGCGGGGTGATCTTTGTCATAAAGGCAGGCAGCCAAACTCTACTCCACACTGGGTCTGTGAAGTGGAACGACTGTTAGGGTGGCATGAGAGGTTGCCAGTTCTTGTGAGGTTCTAATAGTTTAAATAGGCATGATGCATAGTGCACCAGCTTCCTAAAGTTACCCAGAAAGCCGGGGATTTCAGGGTTATGAGGTTGAGGCAGTTTCCGGATGCAGTCTTTATTTTAAAGAAAGTGTAAAATTCTATATCCGGAAGGTCATAGCTTGCACACAATGTGGAGAATGGAATAGGGTTTAAAAATGTGCCTAGGCCACCTAATAGATTTATACCTTTGTGGGCCCACAATTCCCAAAACACTGTTTTTCCTACTAATTTGATCTTGTGAGTGTGCCATAAGGAGGCTAGCTCAGAGTCCGTAATACATTTGTTCATAAACTTGTCTACTAGTAATAATGCAGAGATTGTGTCTAACAATATAGGTTGTGAGTGGTCTGGGTGCAATTGTTTGACAAATTCGATGGATAATAAAGAGGTAAGAGGTAGAGGGTGAATTAGTCATGTTTCAAACCACAGCCAAAGGAGAGAGTCATTGTCTAGTTCCTTGAACAACCAGAAACCCTGGGAGGCCAGAAAGGCACATTGGTATTAGGAAGTCCGGGAGGTTAAGGCCTCCCCTTTTCTTATTCAATTTCAGAATGTTTCCAGAGATTCTGGCCCTCTTGCCTTCTCATAAAAATTCAGAGGTTAACTTTTCACCTTCTGTAAAGAAGGAGGTGGAGAGAGACATTGGGAGCATATTGGTAAGTAAGTTGATCAATGGGCTATCATCATTTTGACCATTTCTGTGTGCCGCCACCAAGTAACATGTTTAGGGGACCCAGATCTTTAATCTTAGACAATGATTTATTTGCACTGTTTGGTAGGGATGTGTGGAGGTCTTTAACGAACCATATGCCATGTTATCTGAGAGTTTTGGGTTGCCATTTCAGACCCACGTTGCCTAGTATTGAAGCAGTGCAATGGTCATTTAATGGGAATACAATAGTCTTAGTCTTGTTTAGTGAATAGCCAGAGACCTGAGAAAATATCTCTATCTCAAAAATGATGTGGAGAATGGCTACATCTGCTTATTCTGGGAATGTTAGCACAACATCTGCATAGGCGGCAACCAGCTGTCTGCCAGATTGAAAGTGCACGCCCTTAATGCTGCTGTTGCAATGAAGTGAGGATAGAAGTGGTTCTATAACTAGTTAAAATAGAAGTGGAGAATGGGGGCAGCCCTGCCGTGTACACTGGGCTAATACGATGGGTCTACCTAGATCAGAGGTCTTCAAACTTTTGTAGGTTGAGCCACCCAGCTCAATTTCTTTAGCTGTTGGCCCCCCCAACGCCTGGCAGAAATTTCTGCAATCTTGTACACTACATAATTGACCGCCGCGCGCATATCCTGGGCCACATCCAGCAAATAATGTTCAACATAATAAGAGTGTTTAATAAAGTGCAGGTTTGTGAGTGGGTGTGCTGAAATGACAGATTATTACATAGCTCAGAACGCAATTTTCCTAGATAAAATGTGCGCAAATTCTTTTTACTAGAATGCTTTGTTTTAAACATGACATTGATTGATAACACCACCAACATAAATATGACGGGTGTGCCTGTTTTTCTCCACAGACGGTCAATCTGTGGATGGATTTTTGCTACTGCCATCCTCAGGTAGTGTCCACATTCAGGGGCAGATTTACAAGAAAGTTCTGTTGCGTGGCACTGCAAGCCCTTTGGCTGCGCCACGCTGCGACACTTCTGAAGCACAGGGATGCAACATATTTACAAGAATATGACGCATCTCTGTGCTTCCCCCTGCGCTGGCGCACAAACTGCAGTCATGCCCCCTCCCACATTTCCTCCTTCATGAATTCCCTCACTACCACTCACCTACGATGCACCTCATCTCTCTTTATTTTGTTATAGCGCTACTCATTGTGTACTCACACTCAGTTCTGTGATCTCCATGGTACACATTCTATGGAGCAGGCACATTAACCCTCATTGCTGTGTGGGTGGCAGGAGTGCTCATGTGTGCACAGTGAGCCATGCGACAGTTTGCGAGTAGGATAAGTGGTGTGACTGGAGGGTGAGCGAGGTGACCATATGAATTTGGTTGCAGATATAAGTGCAGAGTGAGACGAATGAATGTATAGTTAGTGGTAGGCTTATTTGAGTGAGATTGCAGATTGAGCAGGGAGGGAGACAGATGAGTGAAGTGTCACTTGACCGCAGGTTGAGTAGTGTGCTCGTGAGATTGCATGGTGAGGTACAGGGTGAACAGTGCAAGTGCATTGTGAGTGCAGAGTGATCACTGTGAGTGCAGGGTAAGTGGGTGAATGGTGAGTGCATGGGGATCATTGTGAGTGCAGGGTGAGCGTGAAATTGAAGGGCAAGAATGAGAAGCAAGTTGTCTGAATGCAAGGTGCATTCCCAGACACTTAAAGTAACTCAGATTGTTATTGACGGCAGCGTAGGGTTTCAAATGTGTTAAACTATTGCTAATATGGCAGTAACCAGGGATCAGGGTTGAGGAAATAAATATTGTGGTGATCCTACAACAAACTCCCAGTCTTGTGATTAGGGTTGCCAGCTCATTATTTTGATGTCCCAGGCAGTACAAAAATAAGCAGTCACCTAAAGCTGTTTTGTCAGTACTTGCCCATGCATACTTTGAACAGCAAATAGAAATAGAAATAACTTTTTCTTGTGTTCCAGGGCTGCGTGAATAATCTATGGCTGATAATAAAAGGGTTTTTGTGGAGAGTCTGCGCACACCGTATTTGAACACAGTAAACAAAGAATAATCAAGTTTCACTTAGTGATTGCGTGCAACCCAGTTAGAAAGGTAGCCAGCCTATTGAACTAACACAATACTTATGGTGGGAAACCACCAGTATACCAGATCCACAGCTAAAAAATACTGTATGTTTTCTTCACATTAGTAATCAGCAAAATATCACAATATCTTCTGTTAGTTTAAACATTATTTTTTATAATGTACCGAAACCGTTTTTTCTTGTATTTTTCAAGTCAAAGAACTGGCAATATGAAAATCATTACATGAATTGCGAGTAATGCAATTATTTTACAAATAATGTTTAAACTAACAGAAGATATTGTGATCTTTTGCTGATTACTAATGTGAAGATAACATACAGTATTTTTTAGCTGTGCATCCGGTATACTGGTGATAATAAAAGGGAACATGCAGTCTGCAAAAGAACACATGGCTGGCTGGCATTTTGCGCCCCTGCCTGTGTAGTTTTAAAAGAAACTTTGTCTCCTTTCTGGGAAGAGCTAATCCTCCCAGGAGGGGGTTAATTCGTACAGGGGAAATGCTTCAGCTTCAGTGAGAGGCAGGATGTCTCCACTGCTTAAACTGAAAGCAAACGAACAGACAGGCATTTCAGCTGCAGTGAGGCTAGGAGTCTCCTCTATAATAATATCGAATGAGAGAATGTGAAGGCTGTCTTCAGTTCGTTTACCTTTGGTTTTAGCAGAGGAGACTTCCTGTCTCCTCACTGCAGCTCAAGCTGAATGGATTAACCCGCTCCTGGGACGGTGAACATAATAAAAGCACGGGCACTCCGTGCCCCATTGATTTCCCCTCCTTCCTCCCTCCAACCATTCCGGAGTTCTCTAAGAAGACTTGTCAGGGAACAAAGGTAAAATTAGAGTGGAGTGCGCGCACTCCCCCCCTAGGAAGGTGTTGCGCCCCCCCCCCAGGGGGGTGCGCCCCACAGTTTGAAGAACTCTGTCCTAGATGGTCGTTAACCCTGACCTGCGCCACCAGAATTGATTATAATGCCATCATCATGCAAATGAAGTTCCCTCCTAGTTGATATTTGTGTAGGGCTGACTCTAGGCAGGCCCAAGAAACTATGTCAAAGGTTTTTTCACGTCGAGAGCCAAAGCAGCAGTCAGGGACTCAATGCGGTTCGCCTTGCCATGGGCATGGCAGAATGGTCTAATATTGTCAGCAGCTAACTTGCCTTTCAGAAAGCACGTTTGGGAGGGTACAATGAGCTTTAGTATAACCTTCTCCAGTCTTAACACAAAGATTTTTTATATATGTATTGCAGTCTATATTGATTAAGGAAATAGACCTATAATTCCTGACATCCAAATGATTCTTTCCCGCTTTTGGGATGACTACTATTTTGGCTTCTGTTGCGGAGACTGAGGTGCAGCCCAAGTTTGCATGCTGCTCAAAAGTGGCCCCTAGAGACTCAGCAATTGAGTCCATAGAGGTTTTACAAAATATGGACATGCAGCATTCAGATGGACCATTCACATGGCCAGGGCTTTCCTGGCCATGATGGAGTTGGTGGCTTTCAGAACCTCCTCTCTTTTGATCGGGGAGTTAAGAAAGATACGGTCCTCCTGAGACACCTGAGGAAGGCTACATGAAGATAGATAATCTTGGCATGCGTTGAGGTGGACCAGGTTTTTCGGGTTCTATAAGTCACCGTAAAAGGTTTTGAACTCATCCAGAATATCCTGAGAGGATGTGACTAATTTCCCAGAAGTGTTTATTATAGCAGAAATGATGCATTTGTTTTTAGTATATTTCAGGTAATTTGCAAGCCCTGTTTCTACTCACCGCCTTTTCGGCAGCAGAGGTCTCTACCTATTTCTGGGCCCTGTTGCTCAGGATTTTGTTGTATTCATATTGTAAATTGCGCAGTTTCGACAGATCAGAAGAGCCTGCAGAGTGTCTGATGGATTCAGACAGCGGTTTTATTTCTGATTCTATCGTCACAGGTTTAAATCCTGGTGGATCCACTCAGTCTTTCGTCCTTCTGAGATCAATAAAATTAGTACCATTGAGTTGGGTAACACTAAACCTATGTTATGCATCGCCACTGTGCGCTTTACAAATACACATGTTATGTTATGTCCGTCAATTGTTTGCGTATCAATTTATTCCTCTTAGAGGCAAGGTTTACCAGCGTACCTCTAAGAGAGGCCTTTAAAGCATCCCATCTAATAGTGGCAGAAGTATCCTTGAGGGGATTCTTACATTTGAAGTAGTCAATGGCGATGGCGATGTTTCCCTCAGTCTCATCATACTCCAAGACATCATTGTTAAAGTACTATTGTTTGGGGGTTGCAACCTTGATGATCATGTGTGTGAGATAGTACAGTGAGACCATATTTTTTAGAGAACATAGTGGTAACTCAAATTTTCTTTTGTTTAGAGCCACAGAGACTACCACTTCCACCTCCCATGAGAAGTAGAATTTGGCATCTCTGTTGAGTTCAATGTGTGTCTCTTGTAATATTATATCTCCTCACAATGTGTCACAATAATCCACAATCTTCCTACACTCCAGCAGGTGATTCGGTCCCTTAGTGAAACTATTTTAAGTGGTACCGACATCCTGTTGAGTGAAAAACCGAGTTAGTGGTAGAGTAGTAGGGCGAGTGAGCAGACTGGTCAGAGAGTGTGTTTATGGTGTATTAGGACATGCAATTATGAATGGGGGTGACAACGTCGTCGGGGTACAAGAAGTTCGGATGGGAACATCACTCCTCCAAGGGTCGTGGTGGTGGGGGACAGTAGTAATATGATTGAAAAAATCATAGTAGTAGGGGTCGTACCATATCTGCACTCTTTATGTGGTCTTCAGTGAAGTGCCGATATCACACGTGAGCTGGAATCCCCTACATAGAGTAGGGTTCCAGCTTGTATCTGGGGGCTCTGCGTGGTGGTACATACTTTTCCCGGACATGGAATATGCCTTCAGAAGCCTTTGATTGTGTTTTATTGAGGAAGGTTGGAGTGGTGCTCAAGGCACTGTTGGGCTAAAAGTTGTGCCCCCCCTTTTCATTGCCCCACCCCAAGAAAAGCCCTCCAAGGTGGCTCTGGCAGCGGTGGTGCCAAAGCGTACACCCCTGTTCTATTCATAGGCACAAAGTGAATTTTTTTGATGGTTGACAGGTCTCTAGTGTGGCTGTACTAGTGTACTTGGTCCTGTTTGCTCTGATATGGCTGTTGGGAGTGAGAGGAGAGAGGGGAGCAGTTGAGCATGCATATAACATAATTAATTGTTTCTGTAAGAAAATCTTTACAACACTTTGTAGGAGGTGAGATTCAAAAATTGAATTTACAATCACAGCTTATTTCCGAATGCGGCAGGGAGCCTTCCCTTCAAGTTCCAATGGAGCTCTCTGTAGCCTTAATTTTCCCTCAGGGTGGCGATGCCCACGTGAGGCGGCTCCTTCCTTTCTCTCATTTAATTTGAGATGCAGCTCGAGACGCCATTTGATAGAATCCAATCATGTCCTCTCCTGCCATACCCTGTCCATTAAGCTCCTGCCATTAGGAGGCCATTAGCGGGTAATGGCCGACATTAGCATTAGAAACATAATACCTGTTTTGTTGTCCGTTCCTTTTAATTTACACATCATTTGTTGCTTCATACTGGGATTAAACAAACAGCCAAATATGGTATTTAAGCCAGTCGGCTGCAAACGCGGCACCACACATTTGTAACGAAACATTAGAAAGAAATTGTTTTTCTTCTTCAAGCTGTGCCATATTTCTTCCATACATACAGAAATGGGCACGGGTCAGTGCGTGCCGCTTTGTGACGTACTATTGAGCCGCACATCCATCAAGCCTCGGAGTGTCTCTCTCAGGCTTTCTTCTGCTGACTGACCCGGCCGCATGCTGACATTTGGATTTAATTATAATTTTATAATTCCACAACTGCACCAAAATCCGAGAGTCGAAGCGGCTCATTTCATTTTGTGCATGAACATGTTTTAAAAAAAATCTATTTCATGCACAGCATCTTGTCCTGAGTGAATGGTGGTCCTGCCCGTCATAGACGATTCACTCCACATCTAACACTGCTATTGATTTTGCACATTAAAATGCAGTATGCATCATCTCACAAATTACTCTTACAAACTGCCTACTGCCTTCTCTTCCTTAGGCTAAGCATATATTTCTTCTGTCATATCAGTGCTCCATGTAGTGTCGAGGTAGAAAAAGAAACGCAGGAACTGCGATTAATAGGGTGACCAATTGGCATGGGTGCAAATTCAGAACGGTAAGTGTAAAAATTCAGGACAAAGAGTCAAAATTCAGGACAAAAATTCAGGACAAAACTTCGGTACCAAAGGTACGTTTTACAGACACATAAGAGGAAGTTGCACGATAGTATAAAAGTATGTAAATAGACAACCACTCAAGTACAAGTCAAAATAAATTACATATGGTTGAGACAATTGTGCACTTCAAGATTTTTGGGCATGCGCACTGCTTTGAGCATCTGTGCAGGTCTTTTTGTGGTATTTAATACGATAATAGTCTATTTATAGGGTTACTGCACTGGGTTGTCCAGTCTGATATTTTGTTTACAACTCATGGTCCTGAGCAGGCATGTTTGGTGAGAGAAGTAGTCAGGAAGATCTGCTCGGATAGACTTTGTTACTAGCATCTCATATCTGAGTGCCATTGTGAGATGTAAAGCGGTATGCATAGGTTAACTAAAGGGAGGATTGCTGTGATTAACCCACTATAGGGAACGCATTAAGGGTTTTTCAACAAGTGGAACTTAAAATATGGAATCTGACTTTGCTTATGGGGGCTTTGCAGAGAGTTGCACTAGCTGACAGAAGTCACAAAGGTGCTTTTCCCTTAGGCTTTCTTAAAGAAGGCACTGTTGATACACTATTACAATTTTGACGCCTTGCCTATTGCTTCAAACACAATATACATCTCAAGCACAGCTCATAGCACTATGAGGCTCTCCCTAAAACCGTACACCTAAAACAAAATGTGCAAACATTTACAATTACTAGTGTAACATTCAAGTAGGAGTTGGGTGTCACTCAACATGCCATATGCATGATGTATAGATCCCACACATAAGCACACAGTAAATACAGAATAGTAACACATAGGCAAGGGAGTAGCCAGAAAATGTAAATACCTCCCACTTTGAACTAAAGCTCTTATGGCACCAAGAAAGCAAAGTAAGTCACCACAACCCTCCTCAGAAGAGCTCTCTTGTCCAAGGATCTAGCCATTCATCCTTCCATCAAACCCCTGATATCCACCATTTCAAATTTACATTCTGTCCTCTATTAATTCTTTCATCCATCATTCAGTCTTTCACCATTCATTCTGGCCTTCAATCTATGTGCCCCTCCATATCCAAACTTTTTCAACCATTTGCAAACCTATAATGTATTCTTCCATCCATCATTTCACTCATCCATCCCTCCATCCACCCTTTCACTCATCCAACCATCATTCACCCTCCCTTTCACCCAATCCACCCTTTCACTCATCCATCCACTCTTCCACCCATCTATCCATTCACTCATCCATCCAACCATTTACCCTTTCACCCATCCTTTCACTTACTCATCCATTCACCCAGTCATTCATCCATCTACCCATTCAACCTTTCACTCATCCATCCTTCCTTTCTTCCAGGTCTCCACCCTCCCTTTCACTCATCTATGCATTCTTTCACTCATTCATCCTTACATTCTTCCTTTCACTCATCCATGCACCCATTCGCTTATCCATTCTGCCAATCATTTATCCATTATTTCACTCACCCATCCATCCATTCATCCTCCCTTTTTCTCTCCTTTTTCTTTCACTTAGCCACCCATCACCCATTCATCCATTTACTCATCTACTCATGAATCCATCCATTGACCCTTTCACGCATCCATCCTTTCTCTCATTCATCACCGCTTTCACTTATCTATCCGTCCTTTTTGTCCATCTACCCTCCCTTTCACTCACTCGTCCATCCTTACATCCGCCCTTTCACTCATCCATCTATCCATTCACCCTTTCACTCGCCCATCATCCACCCTTTCATTGATCCATCCACCCTATTAAACATCCATCTACCCTTCCACCCATACATCCATCTATTTACCCTCATCCATCCATCCTCTTATTATCCATCCATTCACTCATCCATTCATCCTTTCATTAATCCATCAGCCATTTTCCCATTCCATCACTTACTCACTCACCCACCTTTTCACATTAATTATGAGCTGAGCCATTGTCTACTGAGTTGCAGACAGAAGAGGCCCATCAAGAACTTTACACTTGCTGTAGTTCTAAAGGAATGGGTGGGGTGGGGGGCATCAGGGTTCACTAGGCCCCTGCACATAGGCAATCTAAAAACTTGGAAGTCATGAGTCATGTACGATGCACAGTTCCAGGATGTGAGGTGGCTGTGACATGGTGCGGTTTGCAGGACTTTAAGTGGGATGAAAGAGCTGGGTGTCTATCCAAGGGCCATGTCTGATGTAAATAAGGGCATGGCTTGAAAAAACCTAAGATAAAAATATTGCTGACCGTCTGGTATTTTGCTGTTTCTATCATTGCACCCAGTAAGATTAGACCTACAACAAGCCATGACTAGTTGGCTTTGTCAATGAATGTTAGTTGCATAAAATAAATAAAAAAGCAGCAACTACGTCTTCGTTGTATACAAAAATAGAGGTTTGTTGCAGCACACCCATTACCAAGTAAACCAACCCAAATTTGCTTTTGGACAATTATTAATTACAAGTTAAGACACAATTGTACTAGACATGTGAGGATAATACAATGAGACAAGTAACATGAGAGCATTCAGATGGTCCACACGCGTCATTAGTAGATAATTCTTATATTCATTTCCTAAGAGTTCCCAGCACACGATTCAGCCGACACGTGTTTCGTCTGTACTCAGACTTTTTCAAGGCAATGTTGGGAATGATGAAACAACAAATTCCTATGTCAGTCTGTTCACGAGGCACGTCCAGTAGCGTGTTTGCCAGCCAAAGAAGGTTACGCAATGTACTCAGTGGTCAATAAAAGCAGAAGAATGCAATGTAGTGCATGATATTCGCGATTTCAAGTTTTAGATTATCAGCTGCGGACTGTAGGAACGTCGCCCACAAGTTATTTGTATGCTGTGGATAGTGTAGTGGTAATATCTTGGTGAGTTTCTAAAAACATAGTCCTTAAAATCTGCTGCAACAGTGTAGTAAGTTGCAAAAAAAACGGGGCGCGATCATAGTAAGTCGGCAACCCTGTGCACGCGTACGACCACCGGCAGACGGACATTTCCGGTGGAGTCATACGCTCATGTGGGGCTGCTCGTGTGCTCCGAGGATGAGTGCGAGGTGGCCCCATAAGGGTGCAGAGGCCTTGGGCAGGGGAACAGCTCATCCGCCTGCAAGGTTCAAAATTACAGACAAAAGGTGTCCGTAAAAGGGATTCTCATGGACAACGGATGCGTGGTCCAAATTAGACGGTCCGTGAGATTTATGGACGGTATGGACGGATGTTAATTAGGATGAGGCCAGAGGCATGGCTACAAAAACCCAATATATACATCTAAGAAGCATTTGCATAGTGCAAACCAAGCTGACAGACAGTGGAGAGCTGTACAGGGTCATAGGCAGAGATACAATCAGAGAGTGAATCTAGGCTGGGAGTGATGGCCTCTGAAAGGAAAGGGGGACTATTAACTTTGTTGCGATGTAAAGCTTTGTGACGGTGTCTTCAGGTCTTTATGTTGAAGAAGGCTTTGAAAGTGGGTCCTTGTTTTTCAATTTTATGGATTTTTACAGATAAATACAGACAGAAAACAATGTGTTTTCTGTATGCATTTATTTTTTAAAGTGGATAAATACAGAAAAATGTGCTCTTTTAAGTAACTCTCTGTGCTATCTTTGATGAATTATAGGCCAGCAGCTGAGAATATGGACAGCATGGGGAATTGAAAAACAGGAGGAAATTTCTTTAAATAATGGCATACATCAACATATATTCAACATATATTTATAGTATAATGCTAGCATTTACCAGTGGATGTATTGGTATGTAATATTTGACAGCTAAAAGACAACAAACGTCAAATTATGAGTGTGCGTCTATCAGTTAAATAAATATGGAAATGTACAGTTTTTCAACTTCATTTATATGCAAAACACAAAATAAATATGGATAAATACATGTAAAATGGTCATAAAATAAATATAGATAAATACAGATGGAAATGTTGAAAAAATAAATACCATAAAAGTGTGAGGCCTGTAAGGCAGCTAATGGATTGGAGATAAGAAGGTAGGAGGTGCCAAATTGTGACGCTGTCAACAGAGAAGGCCTGTCATCCTATTCAGATTTTGCAACACTGAGAAGTAGACAGAAGATTAATACAGCTGGTACTAAACTTCACATTAGACCAATAATGCCTGAAGAAAGAAGACATGTAGCTGTGAGTAGAAGAAAATAGGGCATCGCAACAAAGGCAAAGGGCATTGAAAATGCGTCTCTTGGGTATAGGCAGCCAATAAAGAGTTCTTCGAGCCCTTTCTCCGTAACTCCTTTCACTATCGTTTCTGTTGTGTTTTGTTTGGTCTTCAGTTTTACCCTCTTGTCTTCTGTCACTGGCCTTATGGAGGCACTAGACTGGCACCTAGCTAACACTGTGCTACTTGACTGGAGACTTTCTGCATCCTCCTCCCTTTTTTTTCTTATAAGGCTAAGCCTGGGAATAAATCTTCACATCTTGTAGTAGGACAATCCACATCTGTCTGTGGGCAAAGCTAGCAGTTTCATTGCAGGCCAGTCCTGGCCTGTCAACAAATCCATTTCCTCGTGTGCTGGTCAGAGTTTTTTGTAGCTCCCTCGATATGAAGAGCACTATGTGCTTGAGGCAGGATTGAAGTGTATTGATAGAGTGGTGACTGAGTCCCAATATTTTAATGCACAAGATACAATAGGCGGTCATAAATGGTGGACATTTGAAGTCTGAGATGTCAATATACGATAGCGAAGGAGGCCAAGACTAGGTATATGGAAGGACTGCATGTCATAATTTTGTATACAAAAATATCAACTGACATAAATATTGTACCCTAAATATCATTCATGCAATGTCATCTCATACTAGGCTGGTCCATGTCTGTGGGGGAAATAGCCTCATAATGAATGAATGACTGGATTTGTCAAGTACTCAGCTACTCAGAGTGACCTTGCTCTGGGAAACCAGATATCCTGCAGAACTAAGCCTTACAGTGAGGTGAAGAGAAAAGTTTTCTGGGCTTTCCAAAAAAAGGAATTATTTTGAATAAGCCTGAGCCCTACCGGAAGGATTGTTTCCAAGCCCAGGAGATTAAAACAGAAAAAAAGGCCCATCTCTCCTAAAGCGTCGAAGTCAAGGGACCACGGCCAAGAGAGCCTCCGAGGAACAAAGTGCTTCCACAGACTACAAGGTCTATTTCTCTGTTAAAGATACTGTGAGCTTGACTCATAGAAAGCCTGATGGACCAGCACCAAGGATTTAAACTAAATCTTCTTTTTAGTAGGGAGCTATTGAAGCTCAGACAGGAGAGTACACGTGTCTACATAGTCTTGCTGTTGCTTGCTTGTTAAACCCCTTCTCTTAAAGGTGTAAGATGAACTGGCTAGCTGATCATTAAAAAGCATTGGTTCCCGACACTCTTTACAACGCTCTCTGTTGATGTCACCAGGAGGGCTAAAACTGAATGCCAGGAAGATGCCATGGACCAAACCTACCCTCCTACTACTCAATTTTACAACAGGATAATTTGCTTATAAAGAAGAGGGGACATGAAAATACCGTCTTGGAATGCATAGGACTAAATGCAGCTAATCTGGCACTTCGATGTCAGACATTTAAGTGCTGCCCACTTTGATATCTGACATCATTTAGTACTATATTGTCTTTAAATAGTTTCCATGCAGTGAGGTGGCCCATTCAGGTGCCAGTATAGTCCTCTACCTGACACTACCCTCTGTGCTATCAATGAATCAAAGTAAGCAGTGTAGACAGTGTAATCATCCTAGACTGGTTAATGTAGCTTATCTTCTGAGCTGGGTATTCCAAGTCCCCTCTATTTTGGTGTTCATGGAGAAATCATGTCATCTGTGGTTTACAAATGAGCAATTAATTATGGATGACTACAGTTTAATCTTGGTTTTGTTTTTGGATGCACACATGGCCATGGCACTACCTACCACAATTTCTGACAGAACAATCCTGAACCCTTAAAACTTAGATGCCGTTTTCTTACCTTCTTTTAGTTTGGCACTGGTTTCAGGGCTTGTGTAGGTGCCCGCCGGAGGCCTCCAGGACAGCACACCTGTAGGGACTTTCAGGCTTGGGAGCTCATGGACAGAGATCCTCCCAGGACTTCTGTGGCAATGGGACAGGCTTCTGGGAGCTGGCAGGATAGTTCTAATGAAGAAACGTCCAGGTAACCGTCTAACCAGATTCATGGAAAGATGTATTGTTACTGGTGGAAAAGGGAGATATAGTAGCTCAAAATGAAAGTAGAGTGGTCCCCAGAGGAACAGCTGGCTTAGGAGGGACCTTGTAGACTTCTTGGGTGGACAGATAAGGAAAAGTAGCATAGGACAGAGATGGAAATCCATGCACAGCATGGGGGGCTGGAGGAGAGACTGGGTCTGAGGGAGAGAAGTGATGGGGAGTCTCAGACAATGAAGTGAGTCAATCCTTGATGGTAGTGTCATTTACAGAGAAGTGCAAATGAATGGGAGATGTGTATGTAGTGAATTTCAGGATGTAGCAATATGGGGGCATGGGTTTGGATTCACATATGGTTAGGGAAGACAGGTCTACTTTGCAAGTGTAGGCCACATTGGAGAGTTCGACAAGGGTACCGGCCCTTGGCCCTCATACGACTCAAGTTCATTGACAGCTGCCATTCACTGGTTTAGCCATTTACTGGGATGCATGAGAAGTACATAGCAGAGTGCCATGAATGGCCATGTGACTACTTGCCACTCCATAACCTGACCTAATGTGCAAGTGCAATCTCAGGACTTAGTTTTAATTGTCTCCTAAATCCTGATTCAGCCAGTACCTGGAGCGAATACCCAAAATGGGATTATGAGACTTTAGGGAAAATATCCAAGAAAAAGAGGACAAACAGATGTGTATCGTTGTGCTCCCCCATTCCAAAGGCTATTTTCATTCCATACATTTAAACTCATAGTAGTGATCTATTACTGTGCCTCCAGGTATCTCTATACACTATTACTGATGCTGTTTTCTGGCACCTGTTATAATGACGTCTTCAGGATTATCCCACAAAACATATGCACCAGGGTGTCTACCCAACACGAGATTAGTTTGTCAAACACGGATCTCAGGCAGCCTGTTCTATTGTGATTGTAACCTGGGAGCCGCCCCTTCCTGCTCTCCCCAGCTCATCCTTCTTCACTCTTTAACCCCTTGCGTGCGGCGGGAATTCCCCGCCCATGCTGACTCCGCCTTGCGCGGGCGGAGTCATGACGGAACGGTTCCGTCATCAGCACAGCTCACCCGTAGCTGATGACGGAACCGCTCCGTCATCAGCATGCAAGGGGTTAAAGGACCAGTCACTAACTTAGAGCCTTGATCAGCTCTTCTCAAAGCAGAGGCTTTGCAGCATAAACCAAGGGGCGCATTTATCATAGGGTTGTGCCACTTTCGCGCAATGCAACGGGATGCAAACGCAACCCTTATATATAATTTACCAAGCCATGCAAGGCCACCGTGTGTGACGCTGAGTAGCTTGATAAATCTGGAGTGAAACAACACAACACAAATTGCTGCATTGCCTTACTCTGCCCCAGGGAGACATTCCATGGCTGATGCGGGGTGTTCCCACGTAACACCCATGGATTTTGGTGCATTCCCAGATTTACCATTACTGGTAGACCTAGGAATGTGCAAAAATGTTACCCAGCCCAGGGGAGGCATAATGAGGAGAAATATCTTTATTTTTCCTTGTTTTTTCCATTCTGCAGCATACATAGAAAGAGAAAAATGCCTCAGGTGATTGTTTTTGTTCAGGAAAGTGTCCCTTTCTGCATAAAGGCGATCCTACTTACAACGCAGGCACCCTAACACCGTGGTGCAAGAGTACCTGCATTGATGCTAGGCTGCACATTGTGGCGTAGCGCTGAGAAAAGACAGGAATGTTAATTACGACACATTCCTGCCCTTTTCCTGTCAAACAGAGCAGCATGTGGTTTGCTGGGTGGCGTGACTTGATAAATATGCCCCAAAGTATCTCTCTTTACTCCCACACATAAAACTCACTTATTTGAGGGAGGGCTTGCAGGCTGCCCTTTCAATCAAAAAATCCTCAAAATCACCCTCAGACAGCAATTTAGAACTAAATCGGAGAATCGCAATCACTTCCACAACACTATAAAGAGCACAAAAAAGACAGCAGAATGCCATCTTGTGACTCAAAAATTAATATGCATATATTCAGCTTGCTCAGAGCCTCAGCTGGCCTTTTAGAGAAATCAGAGAAACTCCCAAGCTCCTCTCCACCGCCCCAATAGGATGCTCAGAAGAGAACATGGAAACCTATTTGCCACAAAATCCACGTGTGTACCTGTGGGATGTAGGGCGCATTACCACGCGAGGTCTAGGCCACCAGATTTATCCTGCACTGCTCTCATGAGGACTCTAGAGTTTCCCCAACAGCTCAAAAATAAACGGAAAAGAAAGCATTATTGCCCAGATGCATCAAAGTACTTTTTTGCGATTCCTAATTTGCGAAAATTACCGAATCGCAAATTAGGAATCTCAAAATGGTATGCATCATTTTTTTCGCATTTTTTTCGTGATTCGGTAAAAATCGCAATTTTTACCGAATCGCATAAAAAATGCGATTTTCAAATTGCGAATTCGCAATTCCCATTCATTCCTATGGGCTGAAATGCCCATAGGAATAAATGGGAATTGCGAATTCGCAATTTGAAATCGGAATTCAACAAAGCATTTCAAGGGTGGAGAGGGGGGTCCAAATGACCCCCCCCCTGCACCCATGAAATGCACTTTTACCTGTAAGTTACATACACACATGTCCTAAGGACATGTGTGTCTGTAACTTAACAGTTTAAAAAATGCATTTTGTGCATTTTTAAACAATTTTGCAAATTACCACGAGGTTCAACTTCGTGGTAATTTGCACTTGCAATTTGTAAAATCGCAAATGTTTTAAGAATGGTGCATTGCATTTAAGGAATCGCAAATTTGCGATTCCTTAAAAGCAATCGCATTTTTGGAATTCGCTAAAAATAGCTATTTTCCAAAAATGCTTGATGCATCCCAGAAACCAATTTAGGAAGTGCAAACGGCCGATTTTTGCGATTCGCACCGTTTGCACTTCCTAAAAAGGTTGATGCATCTAGGCATATGCCCCCACGGCAGCACTCCGTATACAGCAGAGCACTATGCGCATAGATCTAAAGACATGCGATAAAAACCAAACACTAAAGCACCAAACAAACAATGCTGCACTAAACACATTGTAAAGAATTAAGAAACTGATGCTGTGCTAAACACACAGACCAAAGTACCTGTGGCACACACAGCAGTACCAAATACATGCAGTACTGCACTACACACACAGCAGAGCAAAAACACAATAAGGCACTTATACAATAGCATTACCAAGCACATCTACACATCAACTAGCACACCAGCGCTACCGCTTCAAACACACAGCACAGAACCATATATAACACAGTACCAAGCAGGCTATCACTAAATACGGCACCAATCCCACGACACTGACCTAAACACATAATAGTGTAAAGCCATACACTGCAACACTAAACACACATGATAAGGCAGTATGCATGCAGTGAAGCAGTAAACACACCCTTTATGGTATTAGGCACAAAGAACAGTAGCAAAAATATATACACACCACCCATCACACACATTACAATGCGGCGTACAAAAGTGTGCAACACTAAATAAGCAGCACAGAAATAAACACACCACTAAGCGAACAGCGCATCACTAAACATACAGAAACTCAACAGACGTGTGAAGAACAATAAACACAGCCCAACACTAAAGAGGTACAATACCTAAAGCATGTGCAGTGCACCCTAAACTCAAAGTGAAGCATCATGGAAGAAGTGTCACTCTAATTGCCTTTTGTAAACTTTGGCGGCTGGGGTACTCCGTCAAAACGGGAGGACTAAGAGTAAGCACCATATTAACAATAACAGAACCATTGTGTTCAGACTAAAAGTGTAGGGACGTAATGTAGTCGCCTTCAGGAAGCAGCTCAAGACCTGGCTGTTCGAGCAGTAACTTTCCCCTCCCCCAGCGCCTTGAGACCCTCCCGGGTGAGTAGTGCGCTATACAAATGACGTGATTGATTGATTGATAGTTTGCTGTGTTGAGATATGCAATGTTTTTTGTAATACTTTTTTTGTTGTTGCAGTTTTATACAGCGTAAACTCGACCCGATGGTATAGGGGCGCTTTACATGAGCATCAACTACACATGGCAAATAGTTTTTTGGTAGGCATGGGGAGATTAGGTGATTTGCCCAGAATCACAGGATGCTGAGCCGACGCCGAGACGCGAACCTGGTCGCCCAGTTCCTACGTCGGCAGCGCTATCTGTCTGTTAGGCCACATCCTCGCCCCGTGAAGATTTGCGTTGGGGATAAAAAACATCTTGAGAGCATTGAAGCTAAAGTGAATCATGCACGCAGGAGCACAACGAACATGAGGTGACTGTGGCATGAAACCAAACCGATATATTATCACTGTGTGACAGACTTCCCACACACATCAGAATCAGTAGCTTGCCTGTTGCGTCACGTATACACCTCCTTAACCTCCAGTTCAGTACTAGTTAGTGTTAACTAATTCCTTGAGTGGGTGGTTCTTATCACCATATACAGCCCGCCAATCTCACCGGTATCATGAAAATACTGCGTCACATATTACAAACTTACAAGTCAATAATTTATTAGGATAATACGACAATATGTACAGAAAATTACACATATTTACAATCCTCCCCTCCTCTCACACTGGGTAATGCGAGCAGCTGTTTTTGCAGGTAGACTCTATGTTTATAATACGGCTGCATCGAGTGCAGAAGGTACTGTGGCGGCAAACACTGTAGAAACAGCTCTACTTCTCTGGTACCGTCCCAGAAGAAACACCACACTGCACCGTTCAGTCAGACAACAGGGACCAGCACACAGGCCCCTGCACCCCCGAGTCCAGACAGGCTCCTTCTACAGACAGGCTCCGGGGACGCTTGCTGCGCGAGGCCTTGGGAAATAATGCCCGTTCATGATTTCATATTATTAAATCTGCTCTCAGTCCCGCCTCAGCGTCTCCCATACATACTCATCACGCGCGGAGGGCGCCTGACTGACCCACGCCTGAAATTCAGCGCCGAATCGTCTCTCAGTGTACTTGCAGACAAAGCAATAACCATATTAACGGAGGGGCCAGGAAGGGGATGGGCGCCCGTGGCCTTGGCCCATCAGAGCTGGAATGGAGGGCGTTTCCTGTCTCCACGGCACTACCTGGAACAAAAGAAAGGCAGAGTGAGCCAGCTGTTTAAATGGAAATAGGATGACGCATTTGAATTGGCGAGGCCCTTGCTGCGAGGGCTCTGAAGCACTTCCTTTCAGGGCCTCCCGCCCCCATGCTGCCGCCTCACCTGGGCCCTGGGCCCAGATCTGAAAGAGCCGTTAACGCGTCCTACAGGGGGCACTTAATGAGGCCGGGAGTTAGTGGGGGCAGAGCCCGACGGCCATTCAAATGGAGAGGAGACCAGGGGTTTCCCTGAGCCCCCACTGCTGACCATGAATGTGTCCACGGGGCCCGGTGCTGGGAGGCCCCCTTCCCGCCAAAGGCATGGAAATATTCGGCATGAAAGAACTCATTTCAAGCATAGAATATAAAACAGCCAGGGAGAGGCCGTACACTGCAAGGTTTCCAACAAAATAGGCGAAGGGGTGATCCTATTTGTTAGTATCAACAATGCCGAGTTAATTTAACAAATTTTTATGACGATAGAACGGTGATGATTAGAACCATATTGTAATGTATGTTTGGCCTGCTGGGTTTAAATGCATATATTTATTGATCAGCAACACCGTTCCAGTGAGCCCAAAGCTTAATTAAATAATACAAACGAGTGCTGCAACATTTAATTTGCTTCAGTCGACACGAGTTTTCTGTGGACGTCTACGAAGTTCACGGTCATTTTTCTTTGGGATTGGTCTACTTTTTAAATGCTGCTCATTGTTTGGCAATAAATGCGCACCCCAGGTTAAGCCCACGTTTTAAGAATTATGCGGCATTACATTCCAACCTAAATATATCATTTCGCGATTAAAACAAATCGTTAGTCAAACACGAATAATTAACAAAAAATATGTCCAGCCTACATCAGTTTAATTAAAGCCAACGCTAAGGAAAGGGTTGTGCTGGCTGTCCTCTATTGCGCATGCGCCTTTGTAAAACGTCTGTTCTGTTCTTACCGCAGTTCTCCTCGTGCGCTCGTTGGAAGCAGTGCAGGACTCCGAAGCCACACCGACACCAGGAGCATCCTTTCATGGTCCACTGTCCGTGGGAGAGAACGCCACAGCTCCTGCGGGTGGACAACAAAACATTAGCGTTTTATACTTGTAATGACAACTCGCTACACGGAGGGTCCAATGAGCGCATCCCCGGACACTGACAACCTTCACCCCCCCCCCCTACAATATTGTTTCCAGTCACTAATTGTGATGTGTAAACAAAGCATGCTCGGAAGCACGTACAGTCCGAGCCCAACCTTTCTAAAACGGGGCCAACATCTGAAATTAAGACACGTTATATGACCAAAAATAATGATTTTAGGAGTGTATCTGTCCTGTAATGCTTCTGCAGCACGTCCGTTTTGACAATGGTGCTTGAAACACATTTAAATCTCAGCTTTTGTCTGACTCAATGAAGCAGTCTCAGAGCAGAGACTCTCAGTACCTTAATGAGAGGCCCCGGGCATTATCTCATTTTTATTGACTAACCTGGCCATAATGCCATAAACTGCACCATTCGACCCGACTGTCGCCGAACAATGATATCATTTTTAGTTAACTACGAGTGATTTGTTAAAGATGATTCTTTACTTTATTCGTTGATTAGCCCATAGAATTGTTCAAAATTGATGTATGTCCTTTTCTACCCGGCTCGCCGTGCAACAATAATACACGTTGAGTGCCTTCTGGAGCCCTCAGAACTGTTGTGACCATTCATACCAACAACTCATTATAGAACACCGACCATTTTGTTTAGTTTTATTTTTTTTTGGAGTCTTTTCTGGTACTGTTTTCAGTCTTAGCCTTTGCTCGCACAATCTTTTAAGGTCACTACCAAAGGTCAGAGCAGAATGTTCTTTCAAAGGGGGAGGGGCTTGCAGCCTCCTGCTAGCTGTGGCCAAATAGCTTCAAGGATGGTGCTCACAATCACTAACAAACAATTCAACATTGTGGGTGCACTGCCTCGCTTCATAAGAATATTACCACCTGGCAGCACCAGCAGTGTATTCCTCCTTTTCGGGATGCCAATAGAAACATTAGGATGAATCCTCAAATATGCCAGGGACATCTTAAGGATTTTGGGGGCCCTGGGCCAAGTGGATTTTGGGGCCCCTGTTCGGAACAGCTTTGAAATTATGATCCAGTTTCGGCTCTTTATGCCCTCTTTGGCAATGTCACCGACAGTCCAAATTCTAAATGTGTTTACATCTAATATTTTGGGATAGTCATGTGTGTTTTCAATATTGTAACAGAGCAGCAGATCACTACTATTACTGCATATAATATCTGTGACACCCTTCCATTTCTCATATGTGAGGTCCTATTTTGATCTAAAAAAACTGTTTATGGATGTTGAATGAAACAGAAACACTTTTTGTGCACAATATCTATAATAGGTTCTCACACATCACCCACATTAGAAATAAATTAAAGGAAAACAGTGTTTAAAACCATCTATTTAAAAATTATTCAAGGTCATCAGGGCTAGACTCTGCAGAACAGAGCTGGCTGTATCAGGGGCCCTCTGAAAGGCTGAGGCCCTGGGCCAGAGCCCACGTTGCCCATGCCTTAAAACGCCTTTGAAATATCGGCCCATTCTCAAAGAAAAGCAAGTTAATTGTTTAAAGAACATTTTAACCAGTGGGACAAGCAACCCCAGACCCTGGCCCTCCCTCCCCACTGAAAGCAACCCCCCACCCTACTCACCTAATGCGTATGTCGTGTTCACAGTGCCTGCCACTGAAGTGCTTGGGGCAGATACAGAAGCTGCCGAGGAAGCAGGTCCCCCCGTTCTCGCAACATTTCATGTTAGGGGTGTTTCCTAAAAAAACAAAAAAGAAAACAAGCACAATTTTTACCAAACAGTATTCTGAAAACCTTAAGCAGTAGGGATGGATTTCCGTCCCATTCATTAAACTCATTCTGACAATATGCGAACAAAAAAAAAAATACTGCGGCCATCTTGGAATCCACGGTCTTCAGCATTCAGGGGAGTCCATTCTGCAGTGACTCCTTTCACACACACCTGCCGAACTCATTCTTACATAGGAGAGATGGCTTCTGAGACATCTCAGACTCTTCAAAAACAAACAGAAGGGAATCACCTTATAAGTAATCATGCAGGGAAACAGCTTCAGGGGAGAGTACCATGGTGGTGCTAGCAGCCGCCCAAATTAGTTAATCATCAAGTGCATTAAAAATTCACTACAAGTAATCCTTCCAAATGAGGGATTCTCCATGAGGCTAATCACTCCTATGTAACTATCACCCCCCCCCCCCCCTAAATAAACGAATACATGTAATGCTAGACAGATTTTCTGATATTGTGACCATTTCCCCAAAACAAAACACTATATATATATATATATATATATATATTTTTTTTTTTTAAACAACAGGTTAACTGTCTGTGGCCTGCAGGTCTTTGGCTTGTAAAAGGCTCAGTTAGTATTTGATAAAATGCAGTCTATGAAAGTGGTGGCTGGCCTGATCTGTTGGTGAAAGACTAAGGCACAGATTTACTATTCTTTCACTCAATGCACAGCAGTAAAGGAACTTGCTGAGCTGTGCTGCATGAAAGGGCGTGGAGAAATGCTCCATAGTTACAAAGATATGGAGCATTTCGCTCTTTCTTTGGGTGCTGTCTAGTGCCAATGCAGACACTTTAGTGCAAGGGCGCTTGTGTTACAGGCAGCATTGTTTTCGTGCAGGAAGGTGTCCCTCCTTGCACAAAAACAATTGTTTGAGTCACGTACCTCTCTCTCAGTATGCTGCAGAATACAACGTAGGCGGAAAAAGGATATTTCTCCATGTTACGCCTCTGTCGGGTAGACGCACTATTTTGGTGCAAACCCAGGTTTGCAAGTCTCTGTGCATCTGGGTTTGCGTCTAAATACATGGGTGGATGCCTAGGAACGCCCATGCTTCACCTATGCAACAACTACCCGATGCAATGTAATGCGAGGCAGCATTTTGCACTACCATGCATTGCTTTGTATTTACTAAACTACTCAAAGTGACTTTGCGTGGCTGAGTAAATACCAGTTAAATACCTCCAAAGCCTTGGGACGACCTGTGTCAAGCAAGGGCAGCGCAAGTCCTTAGTACATTTTCCTTAAGTTTGGTTTTCATTAAGTTGTTCCATCTCTGTGGTGGCGCCGTTGGCTACAAAAATTATTGACAGGAATGAGACCAAGTAAACACCAGTGGCTTAGATTAATACAAGCGTTCCAGCATTCACTTGTGTTTGTTTCTCAGACCTACATACTGGAGTAAGGATGCATCATAATGTGTGGATACACAGGGGGGAAGAGTTAGCACCTGGGTCCATCTCCCGAGTCATATGAACATCTGTGTTGGCCAGCCTCAAGTCCACAGCTCAGTACTCAAGAAAGTTGACCATTTTTGATTGTATGAAGTTCCAGCTGAGGTTGTAAATATCTGACGAGCCAGTGGCTTCCAGTCAGAATTTCGTAATTTACAAAAACAGATGTCCTTTTAGTGCTCCTACATTTAACTTAGTGGGCAGATAAAGTTTGGGGTGAGACTCCGAATAATCCAATCAGTGTACTTCCTCCAGGTGATAACAAAGATTATGTCAGATTGTTCCTAATGGCAGAAGGAAGTGACGCATAAATATAGCCCAACATTCACAATGGCAAAATGAACTCCAGTAGATTCACTCTCCATAATGTTGTTTACATTTCACAGTATAAGCAATGTTAGCAGAAATACGGTGCCACAACCCCCTCAGCGTCAGCTCAGGAGACCCCAGCAGGACCCGAGCATCTGAGATCACTGGAGAATATTAGTAACAGCTCCAGAGTAACTCAGCATCACCACCATAGGAACACTCCCTCAAGACCAGAACATTAGAGGGCCCGAGCATCATCCGATAACGTCAACTTTAGAAGAGCGCCTCATCAGCATCAGAGCACACAAGCAACACTAGCGCACCTAAATAGCAAAGGAGTAACCCTCTAGAAAACCTCAGCATCTCGGGGCGCCCAAGCAGCAGCAGAGTACCACAGCACGGCCAGAGCAGAGCAGCCAAGCATCCTTACAGAACTTGAACTATTGAAGAGTACGTCAGCATCCAAGCACCGTGGCATCAGTAGAGCAGCACAGTATCCCTCCAGAGAAGTAGGGCAACAGCAGCCTAGGAACACCACAGCATCACCACAGCATTGTCCGATATCTCCAAAGCTACCAGAGCACCGCCTGAGCACAGCTTCATAGTACTAGAGTACATCTCCAGAGAACTATAGCACAACATGGGCAGCACAGCAGCACCGCCTTAAGCAGCCGCTTCAGACGTCGACGCTGTCACAGCACCTTGGCTTTATAGTACATGCCCTCGGCTGTAAAGCACCACAATGTCCCCACGGAGCATGCGCGTCAGCAGAGAATTTTAAAAGAACCACAGCACACATTCGGAGCATGTCCAGCATGTCACCAGCCCGCTGTACACCAGGACACTACACCACCACACTGGGACCCCCCTGCAGAGTACGTGCAGGTGAACCCCAACGCTCCGGACCCAGTTCGAAGCTGGCCAGGTACTTGCCACTGCCGGAGGGGGCCCCTTGAGACCGCCCCCCATGCGCAGAAAAACTGTAAATACGTTCTCCCTCTGAAGAAAAGCCCCTCTACATGGAGCACGCGAATCTCCCCAGTTATAACACTAACACTATGCGGGCTGAATAGGCGGTTGTACTTTATCAGCAAAGACCCGCAGTTTGCAGACACTCTGCACCAAACAGGCCCTTCGTAATTGGTCAATGGCCCGCGGGTTGACGCCTCACTTACCGTAGCTGGGCCCCGTCGGCGCTATGTCCGCTCCAAGGCGGTGCTGCGCGCGCCCACGAGGATGGCCCATAGCGTCCAGGGTCCGCTTTAATTTCTCCGAAGACGAGCTGTGGGGGTCCGGATCCTCTTCCTTTATACAATTGTCCCCTTCACACCCTAAAAATGTAAAAATTGAACACCCGCAGTTTAATATAAAACAAGCACAAATAAATAAATAAAAAACAGCGAGAATTTACTTCAGGTGGAATATACCGAAGCCTCACCTTGTCCAGGGCAGATCGCTTCGCAGGAGAGGAGCAGGGCCAGCAGCAGCCTGGAAAGACACAACAGATACCAACCATCAGACTCACTTAAAAACCAACGAGAAAGTTGATATTGTACCACGGGGAAGGGAACTTGTTAGAAGGAAAAAGTACTAATATAAAGTCAGACACGTGTGTTATCAATGCTGTAACACAGTAGCAGTTCACTAATATTACTGCAAATAATCTCTGTTACACCCTCCCATTTCTCATATGTGAGGTCCGGTGTTGATCTAAATGACATCACTCACATTAAAAATAAATTAAAGAGAAACAGTATTTAAAACAAACTGTTCAATAAATATTCATGGTCATCGGGACAAAACTCTCTGCAGAACAGAGCTGGCTCTACCAGGGGGACCCCATAAAGGCTGGGGCCCTGGGCCACAGCCCACTTTACAAACCTTAAAATGTCCCTGGCTACATGAACCGGTTTTTGTGTTGATTTTTATGAAGTGCATATGGCAAATGAGTGCCACAGTGCCGTGCACACACACAGGGGATAGACGAGGGAACAGCTTAATTGTGCAAAGTAAACCGAGGCAGTGCCCTCGAAATGTACTGCGTAAAAGCCAAATTCTCTATATATAGAAAAGTGTCACGCTGTTTTTTTTGCGGCCTTATATTCCTCACTCTAAAATCAAGCCAAATAGTCACTCTGCCAGTACAAACATCTCTTTTTTACTGTTCTAAGTCCGTAGTGTTGAGTGTGAGAGTGCACACTTACCTCACGCCGCGCATTCCTCTTCTGTCCTGGTTCTTTGCACAGAAGCAGATCCCGTGCCCAGGAGCGAGGGCCTCTATAGTCTGTTTTGAAAGGAGAGAGGCCTCGGGGCACTGCTACCCGCCACGCCCTGTGCAAAGAGGAAAGTGCTGTGCCGAGGGGAAGAGGCCTCGAGGCGCCGGTGCGGGCTCAGGGTCTTGTGTTTCTAGGGATCGGTTCGGCGTCCAGAAAGTAACGAGGCCCGGTGGCTGTCAATACCCGACTCGTGTTCAGTGCCGGGGCAGGTTCCAGGAAAGGGGACGTCTCAGCTCCAGTGCGTGCCTCCCAGGGTACAGAGGTAGGGGTTCTGACCAGAAACAGGCTCTTCTGTGTCCTTGAGTGAGTGAAGTCCACTGGTCCTGGGATGAGGCGCAAACCCCGTGTCCAAGAGCGAGGGAGGCCTCAGCCCAAGTGGGCAGATAGATCCAGGTGTTTCCCCAGGAGCGAGTCAAGCCAAATGGCCCTACGTTGCCGGGCCCAGTGTGTGGAAGTTGTGTCCAAGAAGGCGCGAGGCCTCAGTGGGAGCGCGTAGCAGGCCCCGTGCACAGACTCTGGTGCGGTGTCAAGAAGTGAACCGGGTCCAGTGACTCACCCGGGCTCGACACTCTCCAATAGCCTCCACTGTTTGACTTTCTGCTCGCGCACATCCGCCCGGAGCTGGTTCCTGGGCCTAGGATTGGGCCCACCCCGGCAAGGTCTTTAAAGTCAATTAGCGCCATCCTGCTCTGCCCGACCCCCCACCCGGCTCATTAGCTGCACAAAAGGTGCGGAGGTCCGTGCATGCGATTAACATTAACCCATTCACACTGGACTAGAAGCCCGTCTCTTGCTCGGTTTGTAGACACATCCAGAGCCAGTGTGGACCACAGCATGGCTTTCTGCTATTTTAACAATATTTAACAGCGTCAGCATTGAATTAGCTGCTGCTGTTGAATAGATGGATACCTTTTGCAGGGTGCTGCAAATTCTTTGGAAGGGTACTTGATGAAGTCACGACATTTTAGTAAACCAGTTTTGGGAGGGTGATACTGAAATCCAAAGCATGGTAAGCATTTTTTGCCAAGGTGACTTGGTGCATGCTGTGTAAATTGTTTTGAGACGGTGACACACCTTTTATGTATTGGTGAACTATTTTTGATAGGAAGGTGCATTTTGTTTTGGGAGGACAATTAGGGGCTCATTAGGATGGGAGGACGGACTGCCTCCGTCCGCCACGGCAGTGTAAACCGGGACTGTCCGCCATGCATGCGGCGGTCCCTCATGCCCTGTTATGTTAAGTTATGTTATGTTAATTTCGATTTATATAGCGCCAAATCACCGACAGGTCTCTTAGCGCTTGCTTTGGGAACCCGTCCTGGCTTTCCCTGTGAGATAACCCCTACTGGGCATCCCCAAGGTGAAGACCAGGCATCCCACCGCAATAGGGCCGTAGTGGAGATTAAGCAAGCTATTGCCCAGAGTTGCAGAGTGTGAACCCATGATTCGAGTAGGCACCGAGGCGAGATTATGATGGAACCGCCACCGCAGCGGTCTTGTTCCGCACCCTTAACATTGCGGCGGTGGCAGCTGACAGCAGCACTGATGCGATGTCAAAAAGAGCATGTTGTACATTTCACTGCACTACGTGTCAGGCACTACACTGTGCCTGCCTCTCGGTGCAGTGAAACGTTGGGGGGTACCATGGGTACCACCCCAGTGCACCCATCCTCTCTCCCAAAAACAAGGGGGGCCCGCAACAGGCCCCCAAAACCAAACTCCGCCTGCCTTTTAAAGGCGGGTGCACAGCTGCGGAAAGGCTGGCTGGAGACCTCATCATAATTTGGCGGACGGTGCTTGCTACGCACGCCACCATTTTGTGGATGCAGACCGCACCGCCGGGCAATCGTAATGATTACCTGTGGCGGTTCCATGGCGGACATGCTTTGACGTGCGGTCGCAGTCTGAATCCCACTGCCATCATAATATGGCGGTGGGTGAATCGTGGTCCGCAGGGCCGGTGGACCTCACCGCCAGCCCATCGGTCCTTCCACCATCATAATGAACCATTAGTCGTTTTGAGGCATGTTTTCCTGGAGGGCGAACCAATTCTGGCAGCGTAATGTGGATACGCTGGGAGCGCGTGCCTTTTTGGGGGGGTTTCAGACGTTGAAGGAGCATTTTTCAGAGGCTGATAATCAAGTTGAAGTCCATGGAGTTGAATAATTTGGAGAGAGAATGACACCATAGAAGCAGGGCTCGAATTGGGGTACCACGCGGGTGGACGGCGTCCCCCCACTTATTTTACCGGGGGGGGCGCTGTCCCCCCTGCCATACAGCTGGACTTCACTCTTTGGCCTGTCTGGGACGAGGAGCTCGACACCTTTTGTGACATCACTTCCTGTCGTGACGTCACTTCTGGGGACAGCCTCCACCCACTTCTTTTTTTATGACTTGTGCCCTGGTGTCATGGAATGGCACAGAGTAGAGTAGAGTGGCGTAGAGTGGACTGGCGTACAGTGTTGTGAAGTGGCATAGAGTGGAGTGACATAGAGTGGCATAGAGTGATGTAGAGTGGAGTGTCGTGGATTAGGGTGGAGTGGAGTGATGTAGAGTGTAGTAGTATAGAGTGGAGTGATGTATAGTGGTGTAGAGTGGCGTAGAGTGGAATAGAAAGAAATAGAGTGTCAGACCATTGAGTAGAGCAGAGTTGCAGAGTGTCGTGGAGTGCAGGGACATAATGTGGATGATAGAGTGTCAGACCATTGAGTGGAGCAGAGTTACAGAATGTTGTGGAGTGCAGGGACATAATGTGGATGGGTTTAGAGTGGCAGAGTATGAATTGGAGTAAAGTGCTATATAGTGGAGTAAAGTATCAAAGAGTGGATTGGAGTAGAGTGGCGTAGAGTGTCATAGAGTTGAGTGGCATAGAGTGTAATATAATGGTGTAGAGTGTAGTGGAGTGGAGTGGAGTGTTGTAGAGTATTGTAGAGTGTTGTAGATTTGAGTGGCATAGAGTGGGATAGAGTGGAGCAGCTTAGAGTGGATAGCATAGAGTGGAGTGTTGTAGAGTATATTGTTATAAAGCAGAATAGAGTGTCTTGATGGTCATAGAGTGTCATGGAGGGTCGTAGAGTGTTGTGGTGTAGATTGGGATAGAGTGGAGCAGCTTAGAGTGGATGGCATAGAAGGGAGTGTTGTAGAGTATACTGTCATAGAGTGTAATAGAGTGTTGTTGAGGGTCACAGAGTGTTGTGGAGGGTCGTAGAGTTTTGTGGAGAGAAGTGGCATAGAATAGAGTAGAGTGGCTTAGAGTGGAGTGGTGCGAGTGGCTTAGAGTGGAGCAATGTAAAGTATTGTAGAATGGAGTGAAGTAGAGAGTTGTAGAGTGGAGTGGCATAGAATGGAGTAGAGTGGAGTAGAGTGACGTGTCGTTAAGTGGAGGGTTTAGAGTGGAGAGGCATTGAGCCAAGGGGCATAGAGTGGAGGGGCAAAGAGTGAAGGGGCATAGAGTGAAGGGGAGTAGAGTGAGGTAGAGTGAAGTAGCATGTTGTAGAGATTCATAGAGTGAAGTGTCTTTGAGTGCAGTGGAGTGGCATAGAGTGGAGTGAAGTGGTGCACGGTGGAGTGGTGTAGAGTGGAGTAGAATGAAGTGACAGAGTAGAGGTGTATAGAGTGGAGTAGCATAGAGTGGAGTAAAGTGTCATAGAGTGGATTGAAGTGTTGTAGAGGGGAGTACTGTGGAGTGACGTATAGTGTAGTGCTGGGGAGAGGAAAAGAGTGGAGGGGCATATTTAAAGTGTAATAGATTGAAGAAGAATAGAGTGGAATAAAGTGATATAGAGTGCCATGGAGTGGAGTGGTATAGAGAGTCATGGAGTGGGCAGAGTAGACTGCCGTATAATGGAGTAGAGTGTTGCAGAGTATCGTAGAATGTTGAGGAAGGTTATAGAGTGTTGTAGAGTGGAGTGACATAGAGTGGAGTATTGGCCTAGAGTGAAGTGGCATAGAGTGTCGTAGAGTAGAGTGATGTAAAGTGTCATTGATTGGAGTATTCTGGAGTGGAGTGTGGTAGAGTGGAGTGTTATAGAGTGGATTAGAGTGGCCTGGAGTGAAGTGGCATAGAGTGGTACAGAGTGTCATAGAGTTGCGTTGAGTGAAGTTGCATAGAATGAAGCAGAGTGGAGTAGAGTGCCATAGAGTGAAGTGGAGTGGAGCAGAGTGTCCTAGAGTGCAGTTGCTTGGAGTGCAGTGCAGTGTAGTAGAGTGTAGGAGAGTGGAATGGAGTAGAGTGTCATTTAGTGGAGTTTCATAGAGTATCGTAGAGTGCCTTGACTGAATTGGCTTAAAGTGGTATAGAGTAGCATTCCGAGGAGCAGCATACAGAGGAGTAGAGTGTTATATAGTGGAGTGCAGTGGAGTAGAGTGTCATAGAGTGGAGTAATGTAGAGTGGAGTGGCATAGCGTCGAGTAGCATAGAGTGGGGTGGCGTAGAGTGGAGTGTCATAGAGTGTCTTGTCATAGAGTGTTGTGTCATAGAGTGAAGGGGTGTAGAATAGAGGGGCATAGAGTAAAAGGGCATAGAGGGGAGGGGTGTAGAGTGTCCTGGCATGGAGTAAATTGGTGTAGAGTGGAGTGGCATAGAGTGATGCAGAGTGGCATAGAGCTGAATGATGAGAGTGGAGTAGAGTCGAGTAGTTTAGAGTGTCGTGGAGTGTTATGGAATATCATTGAGTGGCATGGAGTGGACTGGAATAGAGCGGAGTGCCGTAGCTTTGAGGGGAGTAGAGTGCCATAGTGTGTTGTGGAGTAGAGTGTTGTAGAATGGACAAGCATATAGTGTTATAGAATGGAGTTGCCTAGAGTGGAGTATGGTATGGTTGCGCACTGCCAATACAGGCCACACATTTTCAATTGAAATGACCGTTACATTTGCACATACACAGTTTTACTGAAAAAACTATACAGCTCACAAAAGATAATGTGTGGAAATGGCATCACTAAGTGGAATTATTTGTTTTGATCATATTAAAATATTTGTTTCCTCCACACTTCAAAATTACAAAAAAAATGTGCTTCAAGCTTTCCTAATTCTGATATATTTGGAAATTTTGTTGTGTGCTAGAAAAAATAACATCTTACAGCCTTTGCTCTCACATGGGTGCCAAGCAGGATTGTCACATAAATCCTCTCCCTCTGAAGTGAAAGAAAGAAAAAAGTAAACACCAAGCTCCCTCATAAGACAGAGCCTGACATTTGACCTCTATCTTTGAATGTACAGCAAATGTGACAAGATGAGAACAACATTTATAGGCCTGCTTACAGAAAGCGAGCACTTGTGGAAGAATACAAGGAGCGATGGTGAACAGGCTGTGCTAGGGCCAAAAACATGCTGGACAGCCTAAAACAAATAAAGCCAGGAAATAGAAAGGACGGGCAGACAAAATATTGAGTTTTAAATGTCAACTTGCAGAAATGTCTAGTACTAAATATCGTGAGTGAGAAATATCGACAGCAAGAATATCGTGGTCAAGAATATCGATTTAAGGTAAGAAATATAGTTTCAAAAAATATAGAAAAGCTTAATATCATTTACAAAAATATAGTTGTTTAAAATATCGATTGTTAAATTAGTGTTATGTATTTTAGTATGTATTTTAAATGTATGTGATGTATTATTTTTCTATAAGAATTGTTTATATTTTTTAATATATGTGTTACATTTTTAGTATTTAGTAATTTTATTTCAATTGAATTTTACGTTTTTTAGTTCTGTAGCGGGTTGTGGGTTTATAGGGGAATAGGGTGGGAAGTAATTTAATTATATTAAATTAATGATTATTTTTTAATATTTATTTAATTTAGATTTTAGTGGTCATTCCGTAAAGTAATTTATTATTGATTAACTAATAATTTATTGCTAAATAATATTAATTAATTGTTAAATAATAATGGCAATTGTGTAATTAATTTTAGGTGTGCGATTTAGGATTTATAGGGGTAAAGAATGGGCAGTAATTTATTTTTTAATAATTAATAATTAGTTGTTAATTGATATTAATTAATGTATTGAAAATTAATCATGGGAACTGTGTAATTAATTGTAGGTTTGGGTTGTGTGGTTTATAGGGGTAAAGGGTGGGTAGTAATTTATTTTTGATTAATTAATAATTAGTTGTTAATTGATATTAATTAATTTATTTAAAATTAAATATGGAAATTGTGTATTTACTTTTAGGTGTTTGTTGTGGGGTGTATAGTGGTAAAGGTTGCGAAGTAATTTGTGTGTAACTAATTAATAATTAATTGTTAATTAATATTGATTAATTAATTGATATTTATTTAGGGTAATTTTTATTATTTGTATCGGGTTTTTACTTTTAAAGAGGTAAATAGTGGGTATTAAATACATTTTAATTGCTTTATAATTAGTGATAGTTTTTAACCCCTTCCATGCCCCCGGCCGTCATGCATCACAATGCTCGTGTGCTGATGACGGCTGGGGGCCGCCATAAACCCGCCCACTCTCTAAATCGCCCGCACAGGCGCAGAATCGTGTCGGCGTCCAAGGGGTTCAAAATAAGTTGTAATTGTGTAATTCATTTTTTTACAGTTTAATTTTAGCTATGTGTTGTGGGGATTATAGGGTTAAAGCGTGGGAAGTTAAATTATTTTTATTCAATTTTTTATTATTAATATTTCTTTAATTGGCAATTAATTATGTTAAGTATGAAGGACAGTTTTTTAAAATTTAGATGTGAGTTGTGATTTGTGTGGGGTTATAGGGTAGGAAATACAATAAATACATGTATGTAATAATGAATATTTTTGTTTGTAAATATTTTCTAGTTAAAAATATTTATTTGTTTGAAGGTTATATTTTATTTTATTTAATGTAATATTTGTGGGTATTTGTCATATGTAATTAACATTATAATATGTTTATTTTTTATTTTTAATATAACATTTATTTGTATTTTTTTAAAAACATATCTATTTATTTATTTATTTTCTTTATTGACTTTTTTTGTTTGATTTTTAAAATACTTTTTTGATTTTAATTTTGAACTGACTGGTGTGTGAATAGTAAATTTTATCCCTCTACTATCCAACACTTTCTCTACTGTTGCACTCGCTGGGGTGGGAACAGTGATTTTTAGCCCTCCGCTATCCAGCACTTGCTCTATTGTTGCACTCACTAGAGTTGGAATATTAAATGTAATCCCTCCGCAATCCAACGCTTTCCCTACTGTTGCACTCACTGGAGTGGGAATAATAATGTT